>NW_023425493.1:20948474-21683474 GCF_014108245.1 Pipistrellus kuhlii | reverse complement strand
TCTGGATACCAATAATGTTCAGTTAAATTCTATTTATCCTTATTAGTCCATCTGTATTAGTACTGGAAATTCATTTTAAAAATATATTTTATTGATTTTTTACAGAGAGGAAGGAAGAGGGATAGAGAGAAACACCGATAAGCCGCCTCCTGCACATCCCCTATTGGGGATTAGCCCACAACCAAGATAAATGCCCTTTTCTGAAATCGAACCTGGGTCCCTTCAGTCCGCAGGCCAACACTCTATCCACAGAGCCAAACAGGTTAGTGCTGGAAATTAATTTTTGTTACCTAAAATGGGTCACACTGTAGGGAAAAAAGTTCCATCATAAATTAAAGAAAAAATCCACTAAGTAGGATAAATTTCTTCATTTAAGATTCTTTAAAAAAAAAAAAAAAAAAAAAAAAAAAAAGCTTATTTTTTTATTGATTTCAGAGAGGAAGGGAGAGAGGGGGAGAGAGAGAAATATCAATGATGAGAGAGTCATTGATTGGTTGCCTCTTGCACACCCCCTACTGGGGATCAAGCCCACAACCCAAGTGCCCCTGGCTAGAATTGAACCCGGGACCTTTCAGTCACCTGGCCACCGCTCTATCCACTGAGCCAAACCAGCTAGGGCCTTCATTTAAGATTTTAATTGTTTAAAGAACAATACATCACTATTAAATCTATAGCAATAACCTCTGTACTTTTGATTTGTAAGTAATATATGTTAAATTACTCAGTATTTAATGACATAGTCCTCAATAACAGCTTTCAAAGTGATTCTAACTTCAACAGTGATTGTAAAAGCAACCCCAACTAATGGGGATCTTAAGAGAACTAGAATAGGAAAATCTAAATTCTAATCTCAGTTATGCCATTATTAGCTCTGAGATCTATATACATTTGGTAAATATTCAAAAGTTTTAGAGGAGAATAAGAAAGAAAAGGGTAACTCCAGGTTAGGAACAATGAAGAGTGGAGTAAAAGACGATGCCCTAATAAGAAAATGAGGAAGCCACACTACAAACTGACATTTGGAAAGTCAGTGCTTTGGGAGAGTAAAGGGTTTTATATTATTTCAAGATTAGGGTTGCCAGAAGTGAAGTGACAAAGCACAGAAAATGTAGGCTTGAGGACAAATTGAGGCCATGTAAATAGGTAAATTCTCTGTGAGAGTACCTATAAATGAAGAACTGGACCTTTAGGGAATAGTTTACATCAGCACTCTTCAACAGAACTTTCTGAGATGATGGAAATGTTCTATATGTTTCCAGTAGAGAAGCCACAGCCACATGTGGCCATTGAGCTCTTATAAAGTGGCTACTGCATGTGAGTAACTAAATTTTAAATTTTATTTACTTTAATTAATTAAAACTTAAGTGTATCCATACAATGGAGTATTGTTTAGCAGTAAAAAGAAATGTACTATCAAGCCTTGAAGACAGGGAAGAAGCTTAAATATACATTGTTAAGTGAAAGAAAACAATCTTACCCAAACAACTATTCAACACAAAGAGTGAACCTTAATGTAAACTATGGACTTTGGTTAGAAGTAATTTACCAATGCTAGTCCACCAAATATAATAAACGCACCACACTAATTTAAGATGTTAACAGAGGTAACTGTGGGGAAGCTGGCTGTATTTGAAAATGTACAGTTTCAGTACAATTTTCCTATAAATCTAAAACCATTTAAAAAAAATAAAATCTATTTAAAAATTTAAAAATAAGTAGCCACACGTAGATAGTGGCTGATATTGAATAGCACAGGTCCATACTAATAAGACTGGTGTGGGAAGAAAACCAAAATAGAATTTTATTTCTGATAAAATACACACTCAGTTAATGCTAAACTGTACAAAGTTTATATGTAGCTTTATTAACATACTAAAAGCAGAACTTTTTTCAAATATTTTAAATATCTTCCTAAAATGCTTTTTTTTTTTTTGTCAAACAATTTAAGGAGGAAAATAACATTTATTGACTGGGTACTAGATGTCAGGTAGTATACTAAAGACATATGTTATCTCATTTAAATTTCAAAACAATCTTCAAGGGAAGATATTAATCTTTCTGTTTTTAGAGATGAAGAATCATAATGCTTAAATGATAAAAGATGAAAACCTAGTTAGATATGACTCCAAAGTCTATGTTCTAATATACTCTCCAAAAATTACAAACATTTCCCCACAATAAATTTATTATCAGGAACTCTTAAAAATCTGGAGTCATCTTGTTCTTTCTTATTCTTCTCTAAATCTTTTGAATAAGTTACTGAGCACAACACAATAATTAACCATACACTTAGAGTCTAATGAAGTACTATCCCTATTATCAAATGGCTCCAAGCTAACCTGTTTTTTTTCCTGTCACCCTCCTTGTACCTTTTAATCTGCTATGGGAATTAGAAAAGAGATCATCAAACTTCTTAGAATTACCTACAAAGCAAGAGATTTTGCAAGCCAGTGCTTTAATCAGATGATTTAGTTAATTAATTTTAGTGATAATTAAAGGTCTTTTATCTACTTCTTATTCTAAGCTGGAACCTGGATAGATAAAATATTGTTCTATAATAAAGTTAAAAATATTAACAATCCGGTTTCATTCCCAAATCATCCACTAAATCATATTTTCAAGCATCTTTAAACATCACCCACTTAAAGATGTTATTTTTTTGGGGGGGTAGGGAAATATCTGAAATACTTTCAAAAAAATAAATTTGTAAAAATATGTTATTTTTATGATTACATATAGTACACTAGCTTTTCAATAAATGTTATTATAAAAATTAATGAGTTATATATAAAAACATAAATTTATAAAGAACTGACATTTCCCTGAAAAAATTCACTACTTAAAAAATGCAGAAATTTACATTGAGTCCTAAATAGTCTTATATAATTCTTTTTCATCACTTCTTTTTTTTTTTAAATATATTTTATTGATTTTACACAGAGAGGAATTGAGAGGGACAGAGAGTTAGAAACGTCGATGAGAGAGAAACACCGACCAGCTGCCTCTTGCACACCCCCTACTGAAGATGTGCCTGCAACCAAAGTACATGCCCTTGACCGGAATTGAACCCGGGACCTTTCAATCCGCAGGCCGAAGCTCTATCCACTGAGCCAAGCCAGTCCCGGCTGTCCTTAGAACTAACTTTATTAATTACATAACTTTTCCCTAAAAGGGGGGATTAGTATCAAAATTTAAATTATTTTCTTTTTAAAATAATATATTTCTATTAATTTCAGAGAGGGATGGAGAGGGAGAGGGACCGGGAGAAATAGAAACATCAATGAGAGAGAATCATTGACCAGCCCCCTACTGGGGAGGCAAGTCCACAACCTGGGCATGTGCCCTGACCAGGAATCAAACCTGTGACCTCCTGGTTCATCACTGGAACCAGCCTGGTCAGGCTAAATTCTTCTTTTCCACTTAGACCTCTTGTAACCTATTACAAATCTTCACAAATAACAGAAAATCTGTATTTCACTTCTCACCATACATTTTAAGATTTCAATAAACTAGGGAAGTACCATTTTGAATTTAAGATAAGGATAAAAGAATATCTAAAAAGCTCAAAATTAAAACTTTAAACTTAGTAGCAATTTTAAATTTATAGAAGTCCAAATTTATTATGTTATTTTGGAAAGAAGAAATACATAGTTGTTTTCTCCCTCAATCAACCAACTAAAACAATCCAAAAAAGCTAAAAGATCAATCGCATCTGTAACAGTGTCTATGTTTCTGGAATGAGTCACATATAAAGATTTCTAAGATTTATTCTACAGGGATAAAAGCAGAGTTCAGGTGAATCTAAATATCCCAAAACATGGCTGAATAAAATAGTCACAAAGTTAGTCATAAGGATAGGATCAAAGGTTATCAATCTAACAATGACTTCCCAATATAATCTCAAATAAGTCTGTCAATATTTCAACTTGCTTTATACATTAAGAAAACCAAAAGGCCCACGGTAAAATTGCACAACATGTTATGAATCTAAAGTAGTCATAGTGTAGCGCAACTAACTTAAAATGTAAAAGCTATCAAGACTACAGTATAAAATTTCCAAAAGTTTCCTATTATTTAAAGTAAAAAAGGGGGTGACAGTGGAAGAATATCATGTAAAGAAATATATCCTGATAATAATTTACATCTAAAAAATTTGTGCTTTAGAAAATTAACCTTCATTCGAAACGCTAATAGCAAGATACCCATGAAAATACACACATGGTGACAAAACAAGCCAGGAGAAAATCATTTGGGGGCGAAAAAATGGAAAAGAATCCCAATAAAATTTAAAGAAACTTAAAATGGCTTTAAAAATACCGTATTTTCTGGCATATAAAACGACACTGTGTTCTAGTAAAAAGCCTGCTCAGATTGGCCAGAGTCAGAGAGGCGGTCTATTAAAAAAAGAACTGGTGTTGCCTCGGAAGTGGGGGGTAGTCTTATACAGCGAATATAGGCCTAAACCTATGTTTTAACTGTAAAATTAGGGGGTCGTCTTATACCTCGGAAAATACGGAAAGTCTCACAACCCAATGAAGAAATACAAATGATTCTGAGAGTCTGAGTATAACGCCTTCAGAATGATCAAAACTAAAACTGCAAATAGCTGTGACTCCCAACTTTTCTTCCATAAAAAGTCCCTGGGCAATAGCCTACTACTGTACTTGGAAAAGCATGAAAAGAATGAGTGGGTTTTTATTTTTAACAATCATTTTCTAAAAATTTTCCTGCAATTTTAATTGTACATAGTACTCCTCCTCAATTTTGTCTCAAAATAATTTTCTTTATATCCAAAGAGAAAAAATAGAATGGTGGTAGCCAGAGACTAGGGAGAAAGGGGATAGAGAATAACCTCTTAACAACTATACCATTTCCTTTGGGGGTAATAAAAATGTATGGAATTAGAGATGATAGTTGCAAAACATTGTGAATGTACTGCCACTGTACTGCTTAATTTTTTAGTTAATTTCAGAGAGAGGGAGAGATAGAAACATCGGAGAGAAACACCAATCCGCTGCCTCCTGTATGCTTCCTACTGGGGATGGATCCTGCAACCTGGGCATGTGCCCTGACCTATCTAGTAATAATTAATGTCGTTTTTAAACATTTAAAGTCTTGCTTGGCGTTGACTTGTATTGACATAACCTTCAAACACGTGGTATCTACAGAACGTGTGAAGTGCAATTAACAAGTTTTGCTTGAAAAAGTTTGTGTTTGGTTTGGTTTTTGTTGCAAAACTAGGGCTAAGAAGATGGCGGATGAAGAGCATATTCGGCACTGCATGCTTTACGAGTTCCAATTAGGAAGAAAAGCAAGTGAGGCTGCAAAAAACATCTGTAGTGCTCTTGGTCAAGATGCAGTTAGCGCCAGAAAATGCCAGCGTTGGTTTGAGAAATTTCACGAGGGAAATTTTTCGTTAGATGACAAGAGTGGTCGAGGCCGTGTGTCCAATTTTTATCAAGAAGCTCTTCAAGCTCTTTTGGTGCAAAATCCTCAAATTACCCAACAAGAGCTTGCGACAACTTTAAATTGTTCACAAAAAACAATTTCCAATCAATTGCGTGCACTTGGCAAAGTCCAAAAGTTTGGAAAATGGGTTCCTCATGAGTTGACCGACAACAACCGTAATCAAAGAGTCACAATTTGCAGTTCGCTCCTCTCTCGTCAAAACCGTTTGCCGTTTTTAGAGCAAATTGTTACCGGAGATGAAGAATGGGTGCTGTATGTTAATTTGAAAAGGCGGCCTCAATGGTTGGACAAAAATGAGGCTCTGCAGCCCACGCCAAAACCTGACTTGCATGCGAAAAAAGTGATGATGTGTGTTTGGTGGAATTTTAAAGGAATTCTTCATTATGAACTTTTACCATCTACCCAAACCATTACAAGTGCAGTGTATAGTGCCCAATTGGAAAGGTTAGCCCAAGCTTTAAGAGAAAAAGAACCCGCGCTGATTAATCGGAAGGGCGTAATTCTTCACCACGATAACGCACGACAGCATACTGCAAGAATCACTGCTGAAAAACTGCGCCAGTTGGAATGGGAAGTTCTCCCTCAACCTGCATATTCTCCTGATATTGCGCCTTCCGATTACCATTTGTTTTGTTCTTTGCAAAACTTTCTTCTTGGAAAAAAATTTAATAATGAAGAATGCCTAAAAAATGCATTGACCGAATTTTTTGCATCAAAATCACAAGAATTTTACAACAGAGGGATTAAAATGCTTCCTGAGCGTTGGGCACAAGTAGTAGAAAACAACGGCAACTATATTGTTGATTAAATTTTGTTGTATTGTTTAAATAAATTAGATTTAAAAAAGTATTAGAAAACGACATTAATTATTACTAGACCTAATAGAATTGAACCTGTGACCTCTGGGTGCATGGGGTCAACACTCAACCCCCCGGAGACACACTGGCAGGGCTGTACTGCTTACTTTAAATGGTTAATTTTATGTTGTGTGAATTAAACCTCAGTAAAACATTTATGTTAAGATATATAAAATTGAACCCTTTAGAATTCTCTACTTCAGAACATTGCTACCATGTTCAAATGCTATTTAGATCTTGGAGATTTTTAGCTAAAATGCATTAGAAGTTAAATTATTACCATATTTGCTCAGAAATAGCGAGGAGTGGGGTAACATCAGGACTAAAATGCTTGACAAATGTCAAAAGAAAATTGTTGACATATATTTGTAAATAATCTCAAAGGAAGATATAAATTAATCTTAGAACATCTATTCCTCTATGACAGAATGCAATTTCTGTCAGCTTAACTGTACATGCTTGTTTACTATAATTCCTTTCCTGAACTTCAACCAATCCGGAAAACATGTGCACTTATCAGAAGTCTCTAATATTATATAAAAAGCAAACAGGCATAAGCATGTTCAATATGGAATAAATAAAGATGCTAGCGCTAACTAAGCTTTTAGACCTGTTAAAGCTACCTGTCCTATGTAAATGCAGGGCAACATTACTTCAGATTAGTAAACTTCACACTTGAAATGTAAGAAACTTTAGAGAAAAATCCCTTTGCATAAATACCTGACAAATTAATCTTATATTATAACCTCTAAGGCTAGTTCAAATCCAGACGAGACTCCAGGATTAAACAAAAGAGGTCTTAAAGAGGACACTGCAGAACAGGCTGATTTCAAAATCTGTGACTATTTTGATACAGGCCAGTCTGAGAATTTAAATCCACTGGAATCCAACCCAAAAAAATACCTGAACTCCTGAGCACTGACAGGGCCAAAGCTAAACCAGGTCAGTATACCCTGCCAAGGAACAGCTTGCTCCGAGGTGTCCACCAAACAAGGATCATTTACCAGTTTATTCTTCACTTTGTTGGATGCCAACCACTTGCAAGATATAAGCAAGTGTAGACTGATTAGACCCCTCAAACTCCATTTCAACCCCTACGATTTAGAGATTTAAAAAATAAATACTGCAGAATTCTAAATGGTCTATGGCTTTTAAAAAATGAAGAATTTCACATGTTGGCTGACCCAACTTTAAACATCACTGAATGTTACTAAAGTTATTTTTTAATTTTCATTAACTATTTCAAAGGCCCACCTCAGTTACTGCTTACATAACAAATTAAAGCCCTGGCACAATTATATCAATTCCACAGATCTGTCCTATGTAAATGGTATGAGTTTCTATATATAAAGCATTTAGACCTGTTAAAAGCAAATATAAATGTGCCTTTTCTAATTCACATGAATATATACTTTCTCAAACTTATAACTAAACACTTGGCAGGATACAAATAATGATAATAGAAAGGATATCCGGGCTAAAGGCAAATACAGAAGTACATGACATAGTTGGTGGTCAAAACAAGATTCTTCAAAGTTTAACCTTGAGATATACGCAATAGTAAAGCATCTAATTTGTGTCACAGGATCTTGGTTTGAGTAACCTTTTAACTATTAATCATGTAGCCTTTTTGCTAGTAACTTAGCTTCTCCTAGCCTTAGATTCTTCATATGTAAAATAAGAATATTACAGCCTAAGTAGGAGAATTAAATGAGAATGGTTTTTATTCATTCAATAAATATGCTTTGAAAAACTGTAATTTTCTATGTAAAAAAACACACACAAACGTGTTTTCAAATTTTTTCAAATGAATTGAACATATATTGACTTTCAATATTACCAAGAAAATACAAATCTGATTCTTAAGCTATTTATTTTTGGAAGAAAATTCTTAACTATTTAGAAGAAAATTCTTATTACTTGAGAAATTCTGAATTGAAATAATCAGAATAGCCCTAACTGGTTTGGCTTGGTGGATAGAGCATTGGCCTGCGGATTGAAAGGTCCCAGGTTTGATTCGGGTCAAGGGAATGTACCTTGGTTGCAGGCACATCCCCAGTAGGAGGGTGCAGGAGGCAGCTAATAGATGTTTCTCTCTCATCGATGTTTCTAACCCTCTATTCCTCTCCCTTCCTCTCTGTAAAAAATCAATAAAATGTATTTTTAAAAAATCAGAATAAACATTGAAAATAAAGATTTGACAGCTGAGGGGTCACAACATAGAAAAGTTTTGACATAAATAAAAATGTAATTCTCCAAAGACATTTTTCAATGTTAAACAGAAATAGGGACCCAGATTCAACCCAGAAATTGTTGGATCAACATCCAATTTCAAACACAACACCTTAACACTTAAAAAACTTTGTTTTCAGAAAAATGACATTAGGTATGAGGCAAATTAAATTAGTTCTTGAACATGAGGAGATTTTTTCATAACAAAGCACAATAACTACTTACAATGTACAAACTCATAAGTTACTAAAATGTTGTAATAGGTTTAGCATCACAGAAAAATTTAAAAATCACTGAAACATACTTTCCTTGCATAGTGTGCTGACCTACCAAAATTCAGCATAAAAAAAAAAAGTCATGGATTTGAGCACTTAAAAATGTCCTTTCTGAAACTTATTCTCAGGAAATTCACATTAGCAAGAGCCATGTGAAAACTGTTCTTTCCCCATCATTTAAAAAGTAAAAAAAAAAATAAAAAATCCACAAGTTACTTATGCTACACATAAAATGAAAGTCATTCATAATTATCCACTAGATTTCAATCCCAAACACAATAGTTCAACCTCCATGTTTATTCAATTGCTAGTCTATTTACTGTCAACTCTTGGAGAAGAACTAAGGATTAGTAAGGGCAGCTTATTAAACTTCATATACAGTAACCTGAAGATGCTTTGAATTACAATAGCTATGGACAACAATTCTAATTAGAAATTTACCCTACAGATATTACCAAGAAAATGCAAATCTGATTATTGAGCTATGGTCCCAAAACTTCTTAGGACGATATTAACTGGCATCAAAGGTCAATCTTCCTTTTACAAATACCAACTAGCCACACAATTTAGTCTTAAAGAGTGGAAAGCAATCTTCTTAGATGCATGCAAACAATTTTAATATAAATTTCTGCACACCTCGGTAGAAAATGTAATAGAAATAACCTTAATCATTCCCATCCCCACTTGGAAATGGATGTGGTAGGTGCCTTCAAAAATTAAGTTTAAGAGAAACAGAGGTTAACTATTGAAGTTTCAGGCACCACTACCATAGGACAAATATAATGAATACCTGTTTCTTGATAAGCGTAAACATCAAAACAGAACAGTTGTTTCCAGTTTTTGAAAATTATAACACCGTTTTTGGAATCTTATAAAATATGCTTTAGAGACCAAATGTCAAACTCAAGAGGAAAGGTTTGATCTTGAATAATTTTAGGGAGTTACTGAAAGACAAAATTAGAACATGAGACAGGACACAAGAAGTTCTAGCCTGCGGACGAACCACTCCTGCCTCCTGAAGGAATGAATGCTCCACCGGGTCCATTTCATGCCAGTTGCTGTTGCTTCTTATATGCGGCCCATTAATAATGCACAGCGGTTCGGTTCGTGTGAAAGAAAACTTCTTTCTATGCAACCACTGCCACTTATTTGTCTTCGCGTCGCCAGTTAAGCGGCTTTGTTTCCAGTTTCAGGGACTATTCTGGGATGTCAAGAGTTACATTCTGAGTGCTCCCAAAGCGCCCTTGTTCCACTCTCACCGGGACGTGGGCGTCACCGATGTTTAGAGAGATAACTGATACCTAGCGAGGTTTAAAGGGGAGCAACGTGCTTCAGATCTCCATCCCTGTCCATCCTTCTAGCTAATCATCACTTTTTACCATGCACACTTTTTGTTGTTGCACTTGCATTATTATTTTTTTTAAGACACCTGCATCTATGATTTCCCTATCTCGCCACCAGGAAGAAAGACGACTATCTGGATCGATCTCTAGGGAAAGAGACGTCGTAAAAGCCACTGGGCTGGGGACGGGGAGCGCCTGAGGGGCTGGGGAAGGGAGCAGCTCCGAGCAGGGAGGCAGAGGCGGCGCCTGTTTACAGACGCCTTCACCTCCCCCACCCCGCAGACTGGGGGGTCCAGCCGCGTTTCCCGGGCGCTGTCCCCTCCCAGCCAGCCAGGCCTCGCAGTCTGGGAGCAGCTGAGCAGCCTGCTGGCCCCCTCCCTCCCTCCTTCCCTCCCTCCGGCCGGCTGGAGCCTCGCTCGCTCGCCCTCCCCAGGTCCCGAGCAGCGTCCGCACCTCCCACGGCCTACCCGCCCCGCAGGCGCTCCAGGCGGCTGGCCGAGGCCTAGAGGCCGCTGGCTACTAAGTAGTCCCCGGTCGCCGACGGGGCCCGAGGCCGGGCGGGCGGGCGGGCGCGGCCCAGGAGCAGAGGACGGGCGGGGACAACCCCTTCCTCGCCGCCGCTGCCCATTGTTCCCGACCGAGCCCGGGCCGCCCCGCCAGCTCCCCAGGCCGTCGCCGCCGCCGTCGCCGCTCACCGCGCTGGTCCGAGCAGCAGCTCCTCTCAGCTCCGAGTCCCCGCGGCCGTCGCCACCGCCGCGGCAGCCGCCGCCACCGCCGCCGCCGCCACCGCCGCCGCTGCCACCGTCGATTCCGACTCTGTCCCAGGCCGCCGGGCCCCGGCCGCCGCCACCGCCAGCGCCGCCTGCGGCCCCCCACCTGCTGCTGCGGAGGCCGCTCGGGCAGCAGGGGCCATCTTGTTGGTCGGCCTCCTCTTCTTCCTCCTCCTCCTCCTCCTCCGCCTCCGCCCGGTCGCTCTAGTCCTCGTCCCCTTCCTCTTCCTCGGGCTCCCGCGCCCGCCCCGGAGACTGGGCGGGACCCAGGGCGAGGCCCCACCTTCCGGGGCGGGGCCACAGGAGGGGCGGGATCAAGGGGCGGGGCCAACGGAGGGCGTGGCTGCTGGAGGGCGTTATCAAAGGGGCGGGACCATCTGAGGGCGGGGTGATGGGGGCGGGGCTAGCGGGCGGGGCGGACGCGGGAGGGTCGCTCTGAGTCACCGTCCCCCGACGCCCGACGGGGAGGCCGGCGACGCGCCCCGTCCAGGACCCGGAGCGCAACGCGTCCGAGCGGGAGAACCGGTCCCAGGCCCGCCTGGCCCGGCCCGGCCCCCGGCGCCTCCGCGCCCAGCCAGCAGGTGGCCGGACAGTGACCGTGAATTGTAAAATTCCCGACGTTGCCCTCCGCGTCCCCGCCACGACTTCTACCCGCTTGGCTTTCCCAGCCCTTGTCCCTCCATTCTTGTTGCTTTGCCGTGGTTCGCCTCACCCACCCCAGAAGAATTTGTTCTTATTTTATTTTGTCCAGATTCTCTGTCACAAACAGCTTTGCCCCAGTCGCCCCTCTCAAGAGTCCCCCCCCCCCCCCCAACAGGGCGGCATGGCCCAGAGGCCTGCACACTTGCTGCCCCGAAGGTGTCCCCAGGCCCCTGGGAAGGGAAGAGCTCGCTGGGGAAGGAGGAGCCGAGGGGGCGAGGGGCACAGGGCGGGAACAGGGGAAGATTCGGCCCCTGGAATGGCTCCTGGGCCTAAGAGCTAACCTCGAGATGGCTGGAAGTTTCTTCTCCCTTATGGAGAAAGGAGGAGCCATGTTCCGGGTAATGGGAGACCCCTGCAAGGCAATTCCGTTTAGCCAGACCCTAGCTTTGAAGAAGTGAGAGAAATGGAATGTTTTTCATACGATGCAGATCTAATTTCAAAATAAATCGTCTGATTAGACTAGAGAAGAGAGATCGTCCTCAAAAAAGCACCCAGGATATAGGCCTCTCAACGATCATCCTCGTTTTTTGTGTTTTGTTTTTTTGTTTTGTTTTGTTTTGCCCCAGATCTTGGCTGAGAGCGCAGGGATGTTGCTTTCCCGTCTTTTCTTCTCTGCATGCATCTCCAATACCAAGGAAAGTGCTGCACTATATTTAGAGACGCTTCTGCCCTCAACCTGATAAAATCCAGTCACTATGGCAGATAGTGTTTTTATATTGTCTGCAAATAGTGTGTCGCACACCTTCCTGAACTCTGAGCCCGGGAGAGTTCTTTTTAACTGCTACCACCTCCTGCTCCTCAGATTTCAGCTTCTTTTTAGAAGCCCTATTGAGTGGAAAGGACTGCCTTTGAAGTGAACTAAATCTGTAACCTTGTCCTCAACCGACTAATTAGTCGTCCCAGTCCCACAAAGAACAAATTTCCAGCTACCACAGAGGGATTAGACTGGCGTGTGCTAACCTAAAGGCTATCTCCCATCTCAAACAGCCAGGCCTCAGTCCCCTGCTAGGAAAAACATTAATCTGTTCCTGCTTTTCCTCCTCCTCTCTTCTTTTCACTACTAGGGAACCTTCCACAACAGAAGGATTGAGTGGCTGTTGCTAGGCAAACATGCCAACTTAATTTGTTTAAGGGAAGCCAGTAACTTCCATTACAACCAAGCGATCTATTAATTCTTTGACCTACTAATGGTTGTGCCTAGGTTGGTAAAGCCCCTTCAAGGTTCCCTTAAAAAAAAATAAAATTTTTAACTTAAATGTATTTCACCAATATTTCAGTTTAAAATGAAGTGGCTCCCCAAAATTCATTTTAGTGGTATAATTCAACATTTGGCAGAAAAAGGAGAAGAGCAGATTTGAAGAAAACACTGAAGTGTTTACAATAAAAACTAATCTACAAGAAGTCATTTATATGCTTTAAATTCCTGATTAGGCTAAACATACAAGATAATTTATTCTTCCAGACTGAGCCTATTTAGAAGAAAGATCATATGGTTATTCAGTGAGAGAGGAAAAAAAAAAAAAAAAAGGAATTTATTCCCAAATTAACTCTGTAAGAATTTTAGCTGGTGAATTAAGCTCTGTTTTCCTGATTTTGCTGTTTAAAAGTTTTTGCTATGTTATTGTTATGTACTAGTAACATTTTTCAGAGGGTTCATACTTAATATAAATAAGATTAAATCTGATATTGTGTTGAAATTTAAGTTATAACTCCTAAATTGTTTTAATCCAGTGAAATTTTTATTAATACATGTATAGTGAAACTGTGTTTGAGAAGTACCTTGAGCTAAGATAACACATTAAGAATGAATTACTAGCTCTAGCTGGTTTGGCTCAGTGGACAGAGTGTCGGCCTGCAGACTAAAGGGTCCTAGATTCGATTCCAGTCAGGGCACATACCTGGGCTGCAGGCTCAAGCCCCAATAGAGGGGCATGCAGAAGGCAGCCAATCAATGATTCTCTCTCATCACTGATGTTTTTATTTCTCTGTCTCCCTTTTCCTTCCTCTCTGAAATCAATAAAAAGATATTTTTAAAAAATGAATTACTGCCGGGACCGGTTTGGCTCAATGGATAGAGCATCGGCTTGGGGACTGAAGGGTCCCGGGTTCGATTCCGGTCAAGGGCATGTACCTTGGTTGCGGGCATATCCCCAGTAGGGGGTGTGCAGGAGGCAGCTGATCGATGACTCTCTCTCATCGATGTTTCTGGCTCTCTATCTCTCTCCCTTCCTCTCTGTACAAAATCAATAAAATATATTTAAAAAAAAAAAAAATGAATTACTAAAGACAAACAAGTGAAAAGTTTTATATTATTTGTTCTCAGAAATCAGTATTTTGTAGCTTTAACACAATTTAAATAATTTAGTCTTATCTTATATTTTATTATTTAATTCTGATATAGAATACCTAGAAATGTAGACTCTGCTTGGTCCTCCACCACTGATATGCTATGAAAATTAAATAAGTTACTTCACATAAAGGCCTTAGAACAGTACGTGGCACATAAGAAGTATATAAAATTTTAAAAAATCTATTTTATGTATATGTCATCTAATCTTTAGTTTTTCTTATCAAATAATAGTAACTCATCAAATACATTTTTGTTCTTAGCATGAATCCTAATAAAATATTAATGCTGTTTTTTAGATTACACACAAATCAGAGTAATGCCTTATGGGTTTTTTTTCCAAAGTAATTCTCTTAAAAAAAAAATATATATATATATATATTTTTTTTTTTTTAATAGATTTTTATTGATTTCAGAGAGGAAGGGAGAAGGAGAGAGAGAGATAGAAACATCAGTGATAAGAGAGACTCATTGATCGGCTGCCTCCCACACCCCCCCCACTGGGGATCAAGGCCACAACCCAGGCATGTGCCCTAATTGGAATCGAACCTGGCTGGGACCCTTCAGTCTGTAGGCCAATACTATCTACTGAGCCAAGCCACCTAGGGCTAAAAAATATATTTTTATTGAGTTCAGAGAGGAAGTAAGAGGGAGAGAGAGAGCGCAACACCAATGTGAGAGACAATATCAATTGGTTGTCTTCTGTACAGGCCACAACCGGTAACGAACCCTCAGCCTAGGTGTGTGCCCTGACTAGGAACTGCATCCAGAACCTTTTGGTATATGGGAGGATGCTCCAACCAGCTGAGCCACCTGGCCAGGGCAATGGTCAGCATTTTTTTTGGTAAATGCAGGTAATAAATATTTTAGACTTTACAGGCCAAGAGATCTCTGTCATGACTACTCAACTCTGCCACTGCAGCAGAAAAGCAGCCACAGACTATGTAAACAAATTATCACAACTGTGTTTTAATAAAACTTTATTTACAAAAACAGGCAAAAAGAGATGGTGACTGGATTTGGCCCCCAAGACTATTATTTGCCAACTCTGTCTTATAAGAAGAGAGATTACGTATATTTGCTATAGCCAAGGAAAGTATTTTATTACTATTATGTTCATCAGCAGCATTAAAAGCCTTACACGTAATGACCAATGTTTACTATTAAACACAATTAATTAAACAGGTCTCCTGCCTTCCAAGGAATTAGTAATCTAAAACAACAACAGCACAGACATAATATTTATAAGTATTCCTGAATGAGTAATTGCCATATAAACAGATGACTCTACAAGGCTAAATGTGGAACTGAATTCAGAGGTGGGCAGATTTCCCCAATGCTATTGATTTACAAATATCAGATAAGATTAAAAAAATAAAAATAAAAAATAAAAAAAAGCACTAGGGCTCATCCAGGAGCCAAAGTAAAGAGAACAATGCCCCAGGCTAGTCCTTTTCAGCAAGAGGCTTTATGAGAGCATTTTTCAAAAGGGTCATTCTCCCAATTGTAATTTCTTCGTTAAAATACATTATTGTCTGATTTATCCTATGTGGTTAGGGGCTGTGTTATAGTTGCAATTTTTAAAAAATGTATTTTTATTGGTTTCAGAGAGGAAGGGAGAAGAGAGAAAAAGAGAGGAAAAACAAACAAACAAACAAACACCAATGAGGAGAGAGAATCATTGATCGGCTGCCTCCTGCACAACCCTTACTGAGGACTGAGCTGGAAACCTGGGCATGTGCCCCAGACTGGAATCGAACCCGGGAACCTTTAGCCCACAGGCAGAAGCTCTGAGCCAAACCTGCCAGGGCTATGGTTGCAATTTAGTGACACCTGTGCCCATCTCCTTTATTTAACCTGCATCAAAGAAAAATGTTTCCCTTTCTCAACAGGAATACTAGTAAACTTAGAAGAAAAGTCAGTAGGTCAATTTGTTCATGTGCTTGTGTATGTATGGATATGATTAAATCAAGTGATTGGTAATTCAGTAACCTATTGCCTCCAATTACAGAAATAGTGCAATAGTTACTGTTAGATAGGGCATGATTCCCTTGTAACTCCTCATATTCCTCAATGATGGACATGTACAATGAATATTTGTAATATTTTGGCTGCCCAGTATCTTAGCTTCTCCTTCTTAAACTGTTTGGAAATTGGGACTTTGATTAATAACTCAACCAAAAACACATGGAACCAGAAGTAGAGAACTACACAGATAAATCTATGCTAAGTGCCTTTTGAAACATATGCTGACTACACCTTGCTTTTTAGACAAGATGTGTTACAAAACATTTTGAGATAATGCAATAATTCCAACAAAAAGTAACAACGCAATCAATATTAATTGAGTGCTTACTGTCATCAGGCCTAATATGCTAAGTGTCCAGTAGGCCAGTTGGCCGTTCAACCAAAGGATAATATGCTAATAATATAAGGCCGCGTAATCATTCCCTATGACATGCACTGACCACCAGGGGACAGACACCCCAACTGATAGGCTACCTTGCTGCTGGGGTCTGGCCGATTGGGACTGAGCAAAATGGGCTGGACACACCCTGGAGCCCTCCCACAGTCCCTCCCTGGCTGGCCAACCTCCTGTGTCCCTCCCCAGCCCCAATCATGCACTGGTGGGGTTCCTTGGCCTGGCCTGTGCCCTCTCAAAGTCTGGGATCCCTTAGGGAATACTGGAGAGCTGGTTTTGGCCCAATCCCACAGGCCAGGCCAAGGGACCCCATTGGTCATGAATTCATGCACCGTGCCTCTAGTATATCCTATCTAATAAAGATAGAATATGCAAATTTACTGTCACTCCACAACAAAATACGGTGGTGCCCACAGCCATAAAGGAGGTAATATGCAACTGACACGACAAAGATATTGGTGGCCGGGCCAGGATGCTTGCATCATTGCCATGGCAATGACACAGGCATTCCACCCTGCCCTGGCCACTCCAGGCCTCTGGGCAACATGCAAAGAGCAGCTGTGGTGGGGCAGGATACCTAATATAAGGGGGGGGGGTGAGAGATGGAGGGAGCTACAGGAGGGCGGCAGGGCCGGAGCAAAGGTGGAAGGTGGCTCCACCAAGAGCAAATGCGAAGGCAGCAACCAGAGCGAAGGCCAGGGTCCCAGGTGCCAGAGGGAAGCTGGTGCCGGCAGCCAGGGTAAGGAAGGCCTATTCTTGCACGAATCTTCGTGCTTTGGGCCTCTAATATATATATATATATATATATATATATATATATATATGTGTGTGTGTGTGTGTGTGTGTGTGTGTGTGTGTGTGTGTCCCAAAGTTCTTTCTACATACTAATCAAATCTGAAAAGCAAAATGATATTTACTGGCTTGCGAATCTGCCCATAAATGAAATATATTTATGGGTTAAATTTGTCTGGCTTCTTTTGAGGTCAAATCTAATTCAATTTACAATCTGTAATACCTACTCTAGAAATCAGACACTTCCTTATTAGTTAATTTCCAAAATAAGTGAAGAATGTATACAATTCAACACCAAGAAGACAAACAGCCCAATTTAAAAATGGACAAAGGCCCCAAGGGTGTGGCTCAGTGGTTGAGTGATGACCCAGGAACCAAGAGGGCACCAGTTCTATTCCTGGTCAAGGGCACAGCCTGGGTTTCAGGCTCAATCCCCAGTAGTGGGTGTGCAGGAGGCAGCCAATAATGTTTCACATGGATGTTACTCTCTATTCTTCTCTCTCTAAAAATTAATAAAAACATAAAAATAGATGATTCTTCAAAGAGGACAAACAGATGGCCAATAGACATATGAAAAATACTTGCCACCAATCATCAGAGAGATGCAAATTAAAACCACAATGATCTATCACCTCAGACCTGTCAGAATTATTAATAAACCAACAAACAAGTGCTGGTGAAGATATGGAGAAAAGAGAACCATCCTGTACTGTTAGTGGGAATGCAGACTGATACAGCCACTGTGGAAACAGTATGGAGTTTCCTCAAAAAATTAAAAATTAAAAATTAAAAATGGAATTTCCTTTTGACTCAGCAATCCCACTTCTGGGAAATATCTGAAGAAACCTGAAACACTAATTCGAAAGAATATATTTACACCTATGTTCATTGCAGTGTTATTTACAACTAGTTGCCCAGTGCATGAATTTGTGCACATTGAAAGGAAATTAATTAGAAGAAATATTTTTTTAATATATTTTATTGATTTTTTACAGAGAGGAAGAGAGAGGGATAGAGAGTTAGAAACATTGATGAGAGTCATCGATCAGCTGCCTCCTGCATACCCCCTACTGGGGATGTGCCCGCAAACAAGGTACATGCCCTTGATCGGAAATGAACCCAAGACCTTTTAATCTGCAGGCCGACGCTCTATCCACTGATCTTGGCTAGAAGAAATATTTTAATACTGCTATTTGCCCTTTCTCTATAATAGAAGTGCAACCAAATTCACAATTGACCATGACAGATTGAACCACACATGTGCGATTGGAGTTAGCAAGAGCTTTATATGTATTGCACATGCATGAGTTAATTTAGCCATCAGGCATTGTTCTAAATGTACTGACTTATTTAATTATTTTGTTGTTGTTGCTAATCCTCACCTGAGGATATTTTCCCATTGATTTTTAGAGAGGGAGAGAAACAAAGAGAAACATCAATGTGAGAGAGACACATCAATTGGTTGTCCATTCCCCCTCCCCCCCCTCCCCCCCGTATGACCAGGTCTGGGGAGCTAGCCTGCAACCGAGGTATGTGCCTTTGACCAGAATTGAACCCAGGACCTTTCAGTTCACAGGCTGATGCTCTATCCACTGAGCCAAACTGACTAGAGCGACTCATTTAATTCTTACAGACTTATAAATAGGTATTATTTTCATTATCTCCATTTTATAAATGAGAAAAGAGAAAAATCAAGTTTCTTATCCCGAGGTCACTCATCAAAAAAGTAGTAGAGCTGGGAATTGAGTCTTAGGCTGTGCTGACAAAGAGTAGGAGGGAAAAACCACCCAATATATTTGGATATGAGAAAACATATTTTCAAGTACACTCAGTGGAAGATTTGGAATCAGATCAAAAGATTAATTTGGTTTTTAACTTTCATAAAATATTGAAGACTCAGAAATGTTTGGTGAAGGTTAGAGTGAATTTTTAAAGAATTCCATCTGTGTTCAAAATCATACAAAAGCCGCGACCGGTTTGGCTCACTGGATAGAGCGTCAGCCTGTAGACTGAAAGGTCCCAGGTTTGATTCCGGTCAAGAGCATGTACCTTGGTTGCGGGCACATCCCCAGTAGGGGGTGTGCAAGAGGCAGCTGATCGATGATTCTCTCTCATGGATGTTTCTGACTCTCTTTCCCTCTCTCTTCCTCTATGTGAAAAATCAATAAAATATATTTTTTAAAAATCATACAAGGAATATATTAGATAACAATGTATTTCAACCTCCTAAGAGAATATCCATGAAAAAGCATATCTTGCATATCCGTGGGTATTAAAGAAGAGCTTACTTGTTTACAAACAACTTTACCCACTGAAGGATTGAAGACAGTCTCTTTGCACATCTGAGAGCAAGCATCAAACCAAACTTTAATTAAGTCAGAAACTCTGGTTCAAAAGGTGATGGAGGATTTTTTGTTTTTGTTTTTAAATAATCCTCACTCTAGGACATTTTTTCTATTGATTTTTATGTTTTTATTTTATTTGCTTAATACACAAAATAAAAACATAAAAATCAATAGAAAAAATACATTTTTATTGATTTCAGAGAGGAAGGGAGAGGGAGATAGAAATATCTATGATGAGAGAGAATCATCAATTGGCTGCCTCGATTGGAATTGAACCTGGGACCCTTTCATCTGCAGGCCAACGCTCTATCCACTGAGCCAAACCAGCTAGGGTCCATTGACTTTTAGAGAAAGTGGAAGGGAGGCAGGGAGGGCAGAGAGAGAAATACCAATGTAAGAGAGACACATCGATAGGTTGCCTCCTGGACATACCCCGACCTGGGCCAGGATAGGGCCTGAAACCTTGACTGGGAATCTAACCTGGACCTTTCGGTCCTTGGGCCAATGCTCCAACCACTAAGCCAAACCAGCCAGGGCTGAGGGAGCATTTCTTGAGATCCAGTGACATCTCTGGAGACCTTTCTTTGCTTGGGTTTATAGGATTAAGTCCCTGTCTTCCTCTCTTTTTCACAGATGCCACCATCCCATCTATGTTTCTCCTTACAAGGTTGAGAAACTACCAACTTCAGTGACCTCAGGAAAAAGCCCAGGGCCCTTTTGTTTTTAAGGAATTACTGTCAATTGCTATGGGAAACAAATATGTGGTCAAAAGAAACTGACAAAAATGGGGAAGTAGCAATATGCACAAATTTTCAGTAAGTTCTTTAAATTATTCTTCATACTTTACCAAAATGAGTTAGCAGATTGCATCTGAACTAATTTTATCATAGTCCTACCTGGAACTTGCCTTTCACATGATAATTATTTATTGAGGACTTACAAATAGATTACATGACATTATGGCTGTGTATTTGTGTCTTATGAGTTTGGTCAGTGTGAATTGTCTTCGAGACACTCCTTATCTTTTTTTTTTCAATCCTCACCCTAGGAGAGAAAAAGAGGGAATTACCGGGGGGGGGGGGGGGGGGGGGGGGGGGGTGAGAGAGAGAGGGAGAGGGAGAGGGAGAGGGAGAGGGAGAGGGAGAGGGAGAGAGAGAGAGAGAGAGAGAGAGAGAGAGAGAGAGGAAGAGAGAGAGAGAGAGAGAGACATTGGTGTAAGAGAGAAACAAAGATCAGTTGCCTCCCATATGCATCCCCACTGGGATTGAACATAGAAAACAGGTATGTGCCCTGAAACTAGAAATCAAACCCATGACCCTTCAGTAAATGGGCTGATATTCCAACCAACTGAGCCACAATGGCCAGGGCTCCTTATCTTTAAGTAACTGAGAAAATCTAATATCTAATATCTAATATATAATATATATATTATATATCCTTGAAACCAGTATGATCCTATTAACCAATGTCACCCAATACATTTAATTAAAAAATAAAAATAAAAGCTGAGGGACAGTGGCGATCCTTCCAAGTCTTCTGCCAAAGGGGGCCTGTCAGAGCAGAGCTCCTAAGCCACACTCCCGACTCACTCCCCCAGACTGTTGCACAGCTCTGTTTGTTCTACCCTGATTTTGGCTACACCAGAGGAGCCATAAAGTGCCATGGTCAAGAGAATAGACTTTAGAGCTAGGCGGCCCAGTTTGAAACATGACTCTATTATTTATAGTCACCTGGAGCAAGCAGACAATCATTCTATGCCAACGTTTCCTCAGATGAAGTAAGACCAGGGATCTGGAAAACCAGGATATATGCTAGTGAGGATAGAATTATAGCAAGGGAAGTAAAAAACTTGGCAGGTCAATTTCCTTTAGGCTCTGGATGTGGCCGATGAAACATTCTTCTCCTGCTATGCCCAAAGACCCAGCCTGATGGTTCTTCTTTCCAGATCTGATGTCTGTCTCCATGGGTCAGGAGCCAGATGGACATGCCTGGTATTTGCCTTGGTGGCTATCTATATGTTAGAAAATAAAAATCTTACCCACGTTCATGCAACAAAGGTGGAACATAAGTGGCAGAGGTGGAAGTTTCCTTCAGCTCTGATTCCAAAGCCAGCAAGCCTCACAAGACCCCACCATCCTGGTTTAAAAGAGAAACAACAGCAGAGCACAGTCAGGATCAGATAATCAGAGGAACATTTTTAGTGCTTCATTCACTCTGACACTCAAAATGTGTATCCCGAGCAGTCCTTGCCCTCCCGGAGGTTACAGCCTCCTCAAGCAGGTAAGAGTGACAGGCATGAAAGTCCGTGGTAGGAACTTTTTAGGTGCTCAGGAAAGAGAAAGATAATTGTGAGCCGGCATAGTCAGGGAAGGCTTTAAAGTTTATCAGAAACTTCAAGAGTGGGCTACATTGACATTGATAGAGGGGAAGGGTTGTACATCCCAGTGGATTAAAGATTATGAGGGAGAGGATCACTCCCAAGGAGAACAATATGACTGAATCAAGGTCCTGCAGGACAGGTAAAGTGAGGGCCTGAGAATAACAGGCTTTCATAGCAGGAAGATAGATTCGATAGGATGAGTTTGGTATACAAGGTGAGAATGTTTAGGAAGGCCAGCCAGGTGGCAACTGACTGCAGTAATCCAGATCTGAGATGCCAAGGTATCCATCAGGGGTGAAGTAGGTGAGAATGAATAGGAGGCACTAATATTTAGGAGGAAATATTGTCAGGCCTTCATTTTCAGGAGCAGTGAAATAGAAGAATGGGTTCAAAATAATTCTTACATTTCTCCTGTATCCACTGATGTTTACTCAGTTTTTCCTCCTTCCCTCCCTTCTCTTCCTTTTGAACTGTCTTCCCCCAACCACATGTCACACTGTAATAAGGAGTTACATGAGATCGAGTTTTTGTGATAAGCTCTTCTTGGCAAGTTTTTTAATTATTCATCTCAATGGGAAAAGTATGTGGAGAATCAAGGATCTTCATTCTTGCTTTTAGGCTGTCTCCTTTGAGCATATGTCTCTCTCTCTCTCTCTCTCTCTCTCTCTCTCTCTCTCTCTCTCTCTTCTTTTTGAGATTTAGGTATCCAAAAGGCTATATATATTTCCTTAGTCTACAACAGACTATTTCCTTCTTTTGTTGGTTACATATTCACCCGAAAAATCTCTTCAGTTTCATTCTGTTCCTCCAAATAGTGTTTGATTCTTCTGCAAACACTAATAAAAATAACTTGAAGTTACTACTGGACCTTTCAGTAAAAAAGATCCCAATATTCTTTACACTGTGTACGGATGTTATTATATTTTGTAGATACACTGTATTTCCTTAGTTCCTTTTATCTGAGGATCATAAGTACACGGCAAACGCTAATTAATTCTTACAACAACCTTATGAACTATAATTTTTATGTGTTATAGTAGATGAATCACCCGAAAGACCAGTAAAACACAGCCTTTGTGGGGAAGAGTAGGCTTGGCACAACTTCATGTGTAAACAACCCAGTCAAATAGTTTAGAGCAGGAAAGGCAACATCATATTTTGTTTAACTGAAACCACCAATGGAATTTCAGTAAGAGAATATTATCCAAATAGTGACTGATATAGGTTTCTACCAACAACGCTTGGTCTTTTGCAATAAACACCCCCAGGAAAAGAGAAGGAAGTGTTCAAACCTATTAATAGCTGTCAATCTCTCCTAAAACAAGTGCTTAGGCAGCAAAACAATCCTAGTTATTAACTGAAGTTTCGATTTAGCGTCAATGCAGAGAAAATGTGCCATGGGGTGACTCATCAACACTTTGCTTCCTGCTTAGATTTTCATGAGAGTCTCTCCTTGAGGTGCATAGGTCGAGCTTTATTCAGCTGAAGAAAGATGAAGTCTTCATTATTTTCAGGTAGGCTGCTCTTTATTATAAAAACAAAACCGGACTTTTTAATGGACAATATTTACAAGAAAATGGACTCTTTTTCTAAGTTGGCTCAGGTAACAATAGAGGATCTATACCGACAAATGCTTTCTTTGCTCAGGAAAATGGATTTAACACCTTTTCCTTTATTGGAAGCTTATTTTTATCCTAGCTTTTTAGTATAGAAATTTTCAAATATATACAAAAGTAGACAGAAGGATATAATAAAGACCCTATGTACCCACCACTTAACTCAATTATCACCTTTGCTCCTCTTTTTTAAAAATATTTTTATTGTTTTCAGAGAAGGGAGAGGGAGAGATATATAGTAACTTTAATAGTTACTCATTGGAAAAGGCAGAGACATTTAATAACATCTTCTGATTCATTTCATTGTTGCTAAATTTCAGAAATTCAATATTTTCTAAGCAACGGTATATCAAAATCATTCAAGACAGATAGCTAAATGAAACAATAATTTCAAATTTTAATTCTGTTCCCTCAAGCTTCAAATCTGTGGGCAACAGAAGCTAAAGGAAGAGGGGACCTTCACAGCCTAAAAATCTCTTTCTTATTGTTGGGAAACTGAAGAACATTAGTCAACTAACCCACAACTTTAAAAGAGGGAGGGAATCAGTGTTTGTTAGGTAGTGACTTAATGGGTTCAATAGGACACGATGTATTGTGAAGACAAGTGCTGGCTGTCATGAGTAGCAAACAGGCCTGGGTTCTGACAGGCAGCTGGATTCAGCGTGGTCACGTGGTAAATGAGAACAAAGCCATCTGGTTTATCTGTGTCACAATAAAGGCTGGAGGGATGGCTTCAGCCTCATGGCAAAGAATCTCCAGGAAACTGGAAGTTAGGCTCATCTGGTTCCTGCCTTTATGTCAACAGGGGCTCCGTCACCCGTAAAATCTTACAGCTATTAAATTCAAAAGGTACTTTAGGATATACCATGAAACACAAGTCTTCCTCTCTCCTCTGTTCTCCAGCCTCTCATTCCCTTTCCAGAGACCAATGTTTCCAGTTGCTGGCGCATTTGCTTCTAAGATAGTCCAAAGTGTAGGTTTTGAAAATCTATACTTTGCTTTCTATTTTTGCCTCTCCCCCCCCCCCCCCCCCCGCACTTAGAATCAATATATTAACATTGAAAATAATACTGGCCCGGACCGGTTTGGCCGGTGGATAGAGCATCCGCCTGCGGACTGAAAGGTCCAGGGTTCTATTCCAGGCAAGGGCATGTACCTTGGTTGCAGGCACATCCCCAGTGGAGGGTGTGCAAGAGGCAGCTGATCGATGATTCTCTCTCATCGCTGTTTCTGACTCTCTATTCCTCTCTCTTCCTCTCTGTGAAAAAATCAATAAAATATATTAAAAAACAAAACAAAAAGAAAATAATTCTGGTTTTCTGAGTTTATAGTAAAACCCTGCTGGTTCAGAACGTATCCCCACCAATAAGTAGTACATGACTGTAATGATGTAAGTCAATTACATCTCAATTTCAAAAATACAGAGAAAGCAGTAATGGAGGAACAGAGAAACGACAACAAAACATTTTTTTAGAAGAGAATTGAGATGATCAGAGACCTTCCCGTGTAACCACGGTGACTTTTTTGGGTAATGCTTGGTTTTAGCCCTCACCAGGGAGGACATTTGCAAATGCTCCTAGTACTTTGACTACTACAATTATGTCATTGTCCTTCTTGGACCGTGTCTGGCTTCTCCCTATACAAACCTTAAGACACTACTCATTTTTTTGCCACATCCCCCCAAAAGCAAACCTACTTCACAAAATACTGAGAAGGAAAACCAGTTTGTATTAAAGATTTAATGGAATGAAAAAGGAGGAGAATTATATATCACACAACAAATAATTTTAAATTTCTAATCGAACATTTTTTTCAAGCTATTTATATTATTTTATTTTTGTTGATACTCACCTGAGAGTATTTTTCCATTTATTTTTAAAAAATCTTTATTGTTCAGATTATTACAGTTGTTCCTCTTTTCCCCCCTCCATAGCTTTCCTTCATCGTTGTCTGTACAAATAAATGTACACACAAATGGGAACCGCTGTCTTAGAGCAATTTAGAGTAACTTCTCTAATTTATAATCTTCCCATAGAGTTTTGAAACCTAGCTTCTCTAAATGGGTTTAGCAAAGCAAGTCTGTCCCTGGGAAAGGATTCTCTTGTCCCCTGCCCCTTATCATCTTATTTTTATTTTTATATTACCAATTCTCTTTTTGCCAGGGAAATTCTCTTTTGAACTCCTGTTTTCTATACTTAGTTGCCACCTGCCTTCTCTGCCTGGATGCCCCATAGGCACTTTATTTCTTTCAAATTCTATTCCTCCTTTGTATCTTTTATTTCAAAAATGGCACTACCATCCACCCAGGTACTCTAAGGCAAAACCCAGGAACCATCCTTGACCCTTCTCTCCCTTCTCACACCTTCCATACTGGTAAGCATTTTGAGGAGGAGCAACATCTCCCAAATTTTACTTCTATAGTACACTTGGGTGTTTAATTTTGGGTGAATTAATTAAAGTGCTTGATAAGAGCGTTTTCATTGAAAGAGTTAAAAGAGCTCGTGCTAAATTTTGAAAATTTCTTTTTTGTAATGCAAAAGCCAGATTTATTTATTTTTAATTTTTTAAAAAAATATATTTTATTGATTTTTTTACAGAGAGAAAGAGAGGGATAGAGAATTAGAAACATCGATGAGAGATTATCATCGATCAGCTGCCTCTTGCACACCCCCTACTGGGGATGTGCCCACAACCAATGTACATGCCCTTGACCGGAATCGAACCGGGACCTTTTAGTCTACACAGGCTGACGCTCTATCCACCGAGCCAAACCGGTTCTGGCTCCAGATTTATTTTTTAAATGCAAAAACATTTATTTGTACACACAACGATGAAGGAAAGCAGTCTTCTGTCAACTGGAGAACATTGAGATTCTTAAGTAGTTGATTTGGGACCCGCTATAATGGGTGGACTTGCTTTGTTGCCTTCAGATGTTGTCTCTTGACCTGACACTTCAGCAGGCTTTTAAAATGTGTCTCCTGCTGGGCCTGCTTTTCTAATCCCCCATGATATACAAGCTGGTGCTCCAGACAGCCTGTGTTCCTCTTCTGGTAATGCAGCTACTTTTCCGGGAATCGGAAGAGATTAGTTTCACTGTTGGCAGAAGCCGCGGTCTTCAGGTGGTTGGTTAACTTGTTCTCCAACACCAAAGCAGACTCTAGAGCTTGTATGCCAGCTCCCCAGTTATTTATATCAGGCCTGTCAATCACTGGAAGGCAGGTCTTACCCCTAAGATTTCTTAGAGGTCTTAGGAACTGTTTGGCATGTTCCCTTTGCAAAAAGAGGTGTCTACATTGTAATAACAGGCCGCAGGTAAAGAAGCATCATTGATACGCAGCTCATAAGATTCCATGTGATTAATAGCAACCCTCCACTACAGACAGCTTATACAACTAAATAAAAGGAAGATGAATGATCCAAATAGCAACCCTCCAATCTTCAGAAATAAGACTCTGGACCTGGGATGCCATCTCAGCTTTAGGGAAAACTAACAATGCTTAAATAGTGCTATTTTTTCTAACAGCTTGACATTTTATACAGCACTTTAATATACATTACATATTTACAACACTTTGGGACACATTTTCACATTCATAAGCAAGGGAGAAATTATACTATTTTAGAGGTATGGAAATGGAGATTAAGTAATTTGCCGCCAGGCATAAAATTAGCAAAAGACAATGGTAGGAGTAGGCAGGGGGAAGTGATCTCAAATTCTAGCCCTTTGCCTTTTGGCCCAAGGCTTATTCTAATACCCTAAACCAGTGGTTGGCAAACTCATTAGTCAACAGAGCCAAATAACAACAGTACAACGATTGAAATTTCTTTTGAGAGCCAAATTTTTTTAAACTTAAACTCCTTCTAACGCCACTTCTTCAAAACAGACTCGCCCAGGCCGTGGTATTTTGTGGAAGAGCCACACTCAAGAGGCCAAAGAGCCACATGTGGCTTTTGAGCCACAGTTTGCCGACCACGGCCCTAAACTATTTCTTTCATAAATGCATTTCCTAATAGAGAATTGCAAGTAAGTAATGGAAATTATTTTATAAATAGAATCAATCACACACAAAAAAATCTGTAATTCTGTAATTGTGCAAGCATCTAGAATATTGACCCTAGTGATCTCCCCAATATTAATATAGCAATCCTTTTTTATTTTTTTTATTTAAGGCTTGTTCCATTTTTGGAATACCTAATATGTTTTTTTAAAATCCTGACTATGTAACTCTGAAAGATGGTCCTATTAACTATTTTGGTAACTTGAAGTTCAAAACTATCTTGATCACCTAGTGCCCTCTACTGGATATGCTATGATATTATAATAATTTATTTTAAAACATTATTGAATGTTCTCAGGAGAGCAAGTGGCCTTGGATTTTGTAATGATTCTTTTAACACATTTTTTTTTTTTTTTTTTTTTTTTTTTTGCTGACTACAGGGTGGAGCAAAAGTAGATTTACAGTTGTGAGTTTATTCTTATATTATTATGTATTAATTATTGTATTATTTTCCATACAAACAATTGTAGAACATTTTTAACCCACCCTATATATTACATCAATGAAAAAATATATGCTGTCAGTATCTAGGTCAGAGACCATATCAGAGGTCACTCAATACATGTTTGGTGAATTATTTTCCATGTACTCTGCTGTATTCTAGTAGTGCTCATGTGACAATTTCCTGTGGCATTCTTTTATAAAGTACAATAGTATCGTTCTTTTGCTATTTCAGTGGGTCCTCAGTCATTTTCTTTCCCACTCCTACACTTCTGCCTTGAGACTTGGCAGCCAGAGTGATTGCTGATCTTCCCCCCTCCCATGTCCCATCTTGTCAGTTTTGGTTTTGGTCAAAATACACTGGAAGTTTATAAGAGCTTGGGCAATTGAATAAGACAGATCAGAGTTTAAATTCAGGATGCCACTTCCTATCCCTGAAAAGGTCTTCCCATATGTAGAATTAGGAAAAGTCAACCTAACTCATAGGAACATTGTGAGAATACAAATGATGAAAATGCAAATAAAGGGCTCAGCACAATGCTCATTACTTAGCAACTGCGCAGTTATTATTAGCTTTCATTATTTTATTAATTTGTGTTATATTCTAGCTTAGGCATGTTTTGTCTTGAATATTGAAGTAACTGGCAAAGGGAATTCATTAGAAGACCACTCTGGTTGCTGCTATACTTAACAGTGTTTAATAAAATAAAAAATGTCTTTAATAAAATAAAAAAATTTATCTCCAGGAAGAAAATTTCTGAAGAAAGTCCACACATTCTATAATTCTTTTTTTCTTAAAATATTTGTATTGATTTCAGATAGGAAGGAAGAGGGAGAAAGATATAGAAACATCAATAATGAGAGAGATCCATTGATTGGATGCCTCTGGCACACCCCGTACTGGGGCTGAGTCCACAACCTGGGCATGTGCCCTTGACGGGAATCGAACCTGGGGCCCTTCAGTCTGTAGGCCCACCCTCTATCCACAGAGCCAAACTGGCTAGGGCTCTATAATTCTTTTTCATATCTCATAGTCTAAAAATTTTCAGCCAAAAGATTTACCTTAAATTCCCATCTTTTC
Organism: Pipistrellus kuhlii; assembly: GCF_014108245.1. NCBI lineage: Eukaryota > Metazoa > Chordata > Mammalia > Chiroptera > Vespertilionidae > Pipistrellus > Pipistrellus kuhlii. The sequence continues at coordinate 21,654,344 of NW_023425493.1, read as the reverse complement.
AGGCTTCTTTATACTTAGATATTGATCATTTTTATTAGTTCTTTCTCATTCCTTGTGCAAGTGGTAAATAATCTTCATTTAATAAAATGTGAGGGACCTAGAGCACAGAGAACAAGAAACTTCGAAATTGCAGAACTGGAAGAAGATAGGAATAAACAAGACTTTGTGTAGTTTGCTATCCTGGTATAAAGAAGTTGCCCACATTTTCCTTTTGCTTTATTTTAACAAAAGAAAAATAATCAGTTTGTTGGTTTCTAAAATTCAATTAAATTTTTTTTTTATCACTTTACTGCATGTGCATTGCTTAAAAAGCCAAATAGTATTATAACACTTATAATGAGAAAGGCAATCTCTGGTCTTTTCTCTCCCCCAACACTGCCCCCTCTTTTTATTTCTCAGGAGGCACTGCCTTCACGTCTTTTGGCTGGCTGCTCTGGTTTTAGACTCATATTTCTAAATAACATGCTATTTCCTAATATTTCCGTTTTTATTGATTTTTAGAGGGTGGAACAGCAATCAGCTGCCTCCTGCATGCCCCCATCAGGGATCGAGCCTGCGACTCCGGCATGTGCCCTGACTGGGAACCAGACCAGCAACCTCTCTGGTGCACAGGATGACTCCCAACCACCTGGGCCACACTGGCCAGGGCTTTTCTACTTAATTTTAAAATTTTGTTATGTTTCCCTAACATTGGCACATCTATCCACCCTACATCTGTGCTCAGATACTATCTTTCCCTGGGTTTCTAAAAATGAAGCTCAAATCTGATCATCCCTTTCCTGTTAAAACTCTGCCATATATCCTTTGACTTACCTTTAGGATTAAAAACCAACCCCTTTGGAATGGCTTACAGTCAGGATTGAATCCCCTGACCGGATCTAGCTTGATCTCTAAGCTCCTGCTAGAGTGAACATATTTCTGTTCTTCAAATGTCCTCTCTTGCTTCTGAGGCTTATAAGAGTTCTTCACTTTGTCTAAAACACTCTTTCCCCTCCTCTTGTTTGGGTGGCTAATTCCTAGCAATTTTCAGATCACATAAAATTTCTCTTCTGGTGTATCCCCTTTGACCCTAAAATAGGCCAGCTGCCCCTATTATATGCTTCAGTATTGTTACACACTTGATTATAGGTACTTGTTCAATTTCCTTTACTTTCCATTAGCCCCAGGACAATAGCCTCATTTCCCTGATGCATTTCCAATGCTAAGCACACATAGGAATGACTCAATAAGTATCTGTTAACTGAATGAATGAAAGCAGGAATGAGTGATGTTAAATGTGCTTTAATGTCACAACTTCCTCATCTAGAACTCTTTTTATTTTATTTATTGATTAAGGTATTACATATGTGTCCTTATCCCCCAATCCCCCTACACCTCCCACTCATGCCTTCACCTCCCTGGTGTCTGTGTCCAATACAAGTCCTTTGGTTGATCCTCCTCCTTACCCCTACCCTTCCCTACCTTCCCTCTTCCCTACCTTCCCTCTGAGGTTTGATGGTCTGATTGATGCTTCTCTGTGTCTGAATTTGTTTTTGTTCATTAGTTTATGTTGTTCATTATATGCCACAAATGAGTGAGATCATGTGATATTTATCTTTCTCTGACTGGCTTATTTCACTTAGCAAAAATGCTCTCTATGTCCATCTATGCTGTTGTAAATGGTAGGAGTTCCTTTCTTTTTACAGCAGCATAGTATTCCATTGTGCAGATGTGCAGGTTTTTAATCCACTCATCTGCTTGATAGGCACTTAGGCTGTTTCCAAATCTTAGCTATGGTAAATTGTGCTGCTATGAACATAGGGGTGCATATATCCTTTCTAATTCGTTTTTCTAGTTTCTTGGTATATATTCTTAGAAGTGGGATCACTGAGTCAAATGGGAGTTCCATTTTTTGTTTTTTGAGGAAATGCCGTGGCTGCACCAGTCTGCATTCCCACCAGCAGTGGGTTTTTTTTCCCTCCACATCCTGGCCAGCACTTGTCATTTGTTGATTTGTTGATGCTAGCCATTTTTACAGGAGTGAGATGGCACCACACTGTCATTTTGATTTGCATCTCTCAGATGATTAGTGACTTTGGGCATGTTTTCATATGTCTCTTGGCCTTCCTTATGTCCTCTTTCGAAAAGTATCTATTTAGGTCCATTGCCCATTTTTTTTCATTAAGGTATTATATGTTTACATATCTTACCATTTCCCCCCTAATGTACATGCCCTTGATTGGTTTCCAGCCTGGGACCCTTCAGTTCACAGACCGACGTTTTATGCACTGAGCCACCATTGCCCATTTTTTGGTTGGGTTGTTTACCTTCCTTTTGTTAAGTTGTATCTAGGACTCTTATTTTGATTTATTTCTTAGTTGAACATCGTATATAATAAAAGGCTAATATGCAAATTGACTGAACAATGGAACGACTTGTCCCTATGATGCACACTGATCACCAGGGGGCAGTCGTTTAACGCAGGAGCTGAACCATGGTGGTCCGTGCACTCCCACAGGGAGAGCACCATTCAGCCAGAAGCCAGACTCATGGCTGGCGAACACAGCAGTGGTTGCTGGAGGTGGCCTAAGCCATCAGTTGGACATTCCCTGAGGGCTCCTGGACTGCAAGAGGGCACAGTCCAGGCTGAGGGACCCCCCCAACCCCTGAGTGCATGAGTTTCGTGCACCGGGCCTCTGGTATACTCATAATTTCTTTAAGGTTCTGTAGACAAAGTGTGAAAGTTAACCTGAGATAATAAGACACACAAGCATGTGCGAGCTTTTAGGGGGAATTTTTAAGACCTTGCATCAGTTAGGCAGTTTATTTTTTCACCTACATCTACTACACCCATCTTATACCCAGGCTCCTCTCTCAGATTTCTAACTATGTATTCTCATGTCTAAAGTAATTCCCACTGTTTTTTCTTACACGGCTCTGCTATACTGCGATAAAACGTGGTCTTGACGCCCCTGCCTGAGGAAGAGGAATTGATTTTCTGACAAACCAAGCCAGTGGAACTAACGATTTGCTGCAGTTCAGCAAGTGCTGTGACCAGCACTTGGACTGCAGACTGTTACAGAGACAGATCTGCCAGGGCACAGTGGACCACTCACTACCCGCGTTTACCTCTCCACTTCACCCTTCCCCACGGAATTTTGAAAGTTGCAGTTTCCAGATACACACAGAAAGATGATAGCCTCTGACAGTACTATAAGCAAAGAGTGGGATTGTGGACTTTGGAGGTGAGTCAGCAAGCCAAGCTCCATACAGCGAGGCAGGGATGCTCAAATTTCCTGCCTTTCAGAGGGTGGATCCGCTTTGTATACTGTGTGGACCACCATGGTTTCTCTGAACCCAATTCCACCAGCTTCATAAACTCAGTTAATTCCTTCTGGCAATAACTAGTCTGTCATTCTTTATGTTCTGCATTGGTATGAATTTTGTCATTTTTCTTTGTCTTTTTATATATTTTAAGCAGCATTTGGGAGAGGCTGAGTCAGGGGCTACTAGCCAAATACCATTTAAAACTAGAAATGCCTCATTGATTTTTATGGTGATTGCATCAGCCTAATCTCATTTCTTTCAGCCTCTGTGGGATGTCCCAGGACAAAGTCTTTGGCTGCTGCTCAGTCCACACTCTCCTGCAGAGGGCTAATCTACTCTTACACCTTTTCATCTGATATCTGATGACCCTCAAACTGCTGTCTGTAGTACTATCTTCTCACCTAAATCATCATCCTTTATTTTCTGATTGAAAGACATTTCTACTTGTCTACTTCACAAAGTTCTATGTCCCTGATAAATGTATTCTTATTTTAGTTATTAAGACTGGTAAAGTAGCAGAGCCCCAAAGTCATGGGGACAGGAAATAAACCCTTTGTGCAAGGACCATTTGGTCAAACTATGGGAGGCATAACCCTCATTTTCACTCCTTTGTTCCCTGAGAAGGTAATGTATTACCTTATATTAGTCAAAGGCTTAGAGTAGGGGTGTCGAACTCAATCAGAGAAGGGGCCAAAATCTAAAATCCAGCCTAAATCGAGGGCCGAATGGTTTACTGAACAGTCATAAACTGTCATTGTGATGGAAACGCAGCGGAGTGCAGTGATGACAGCGCGGTGTGGGCCACATTGCAAGGCCTGGTGGGACGGATTTGGCCCGCGGGCCTTGTGTTTGACACATGTGGCTTAGAGCATTTACCTCATACTGGAGACCATATCCCAATACAGCATGGTCCCAGAGCTGGCAAGGTAACTGAGTTTTTATTTATTTATTTATTTATTTATTTATTATTTATATTTTTTTATGTTTTTAAAATTGTTTTTTAGAGAGAAAGAAGGGAGAGGGAGAGAGAGATAGAAACATCAATGGGAAAGTCAACATTGATCCAGTCCAAAATCTGGCCATGTACCCTGGGAATCGACTGGGAATTGAAACAGTGACCTCTTGCATGGGTCAACACTCAACCACTGGGTAACACCAGCTGGGCAATAATTTTTTAAAAATTATTCTTACCCAAGGATATTTTTCCATTGATTTTTAGAGAGAGTGAAAGGAAGGAAGGAAGGAAGGAAGGAAGGAAGGAAGGAAGGAAGGAAGGAAGGAAGGGAGTTGTAGAAAGGGAGAAACATCAATGTAAGAGAGACACATCAATTGGTTGTTTCCTGCATGCACACTGTTGGGGATAGAACCTGCCACCCCGGTACATGCCCTTGACCATGAATTGAACTCTTGACTTTTTGGTGCACAAACCCATGTTCTAACCACTGAACACACTAGCCAGGGTGTAACTGAGTTGTTAGTGGCCGTGTCATTGTTCTCTAAGATCAGCACAACTGCTGCTAGGTGATGTGATGCAAGATAGCTATTTTGGCGGAAGCTATATTGTATGGAAAATTCTTATCATATAGGATGTTCTAGTTGACTCCAAGACACTGATAGTTAGACCTAGACCCTCTAGGTAGGAGATTGGAATATCCTTCTCTGAAAGCTTAAGATACCAATTCAGGATTTCCTCAACAAATGACCCAACCATGTTATTTCACACTAAAATTCAAGAGTTGAAATATGCTCAAATCTTTAGATCAGCTTTTACTAGTTGTGTCCTATTCTTAAATATGGGCAACCAAACAATTACGTATCAGAAATTTGAAAAAATCCTATGAAAGAAAGGGAAAAAAAAACTCAAGAAAGGAAATTTGAGGAAAATTGGAGAAATCCTATGAAGGAAAGTAAAAATAAAAATGAATGAATGTGTCGAGCTGGTGTTGCTCAATGGTAGAGCATCAACCTATTGAACTGGGAGGTCATGGTTCAATTCCAGGTCAGGGCACATGCCTGGGCTTGGTCCCCAGTGGGGGACACACAGGAGGAGCCCAATGGGGGGCATGCAAGCTCTCAAAAAATTTCCTTCCCATGCATCTTTTCTTTCTTTTTTTTTTTTTTTTAATATATTTTATTGATTTTGTACAGAGAGGAAGGGAGAGATAGAGAGTTAGAAACATCGATGAGAGAGAGTCATCGATCAGCTGCCTCTTGCACACCCCCTACTGGGGATATGCCCTCAACCAAGGTACATGCCCTTGACCGGAGGAATCGAACCCGGGACCCTTCAGTCCCCAAGCCGACGCTCTATCCATTGAGCCAAACCGGTCTCGGCCCCATGCATCTTTTCTTATGCAGTAACTAAAGGTTGTGTTCCATCCAAACAGGAGATCTATCTTAGAAGAGAGGAAAAAGGAATCTCCAAGATGTTTGCCAAGGAGGATCCTAAGATGACAACTATACAAGTCCACGTTGGAGTAGGTCAGAGGCCCTGGGACAGAAATATTTAGGAAGATGAAATTGATAGACTATACTAATAAATGTAAGCAATTGAAAGAGAGTTTGATTAAATTAGAGATTAGAAAATAACTAAACACACATGCAAAAATTATCTCAAGGGAGAGCAAAACATCTTGCAGGAAATGAAAAATGATTATAATTGAGCATGTCACTCTGTTTTGAAAGCATATATACTCACAGTAATATAAACACTACATATTTATTCAGTTGCTATACTGTGATGATAAGAAATGGAAACTTGTGATGATAAGTTTGGCTCAGCCTGCAGACTAAAAGATCCCAGGTTTGATTCCGGTCAAGGGCATGTACCTTGGTTGCGGGCACATGCCCAGTGTGGGGTGTGCAGGAGGCAGCTGATTGATGTTTCTCTCATCGATGTTTCTAACTCTTTATCCCTCTCCATTCCTCTCTCTAAAAAATCAATAAAATATATTTAAAAAAATAAATGGAAACTGGTTGTGTATGTTATTTGTTTAGTTGTGGTAGTGTGAGGAAAGGCAATGGAGAATGCCTACAATAAAAGAACATGGTGTAGCCCAAGCCGGTTTGGCTCAGTGGTAGAGCGTCGGTCTGTGGACTGAAAGGTCCCAGGTTCAATTCCGGTCAAGGGCATGTACATTGGTTGTGGGCACATCCCCAGCAGGGGGTATGCAAGAGGCAGCTGGTCGATGTTTCTCTCTCATCGATGTTTCTACCTCTCTATCTCTCTCCCTTCCTCTCTGTAAAAAATCAATAAAATATATTTTTAAAAAAAGAAAAACAAAACAAAACCAAAAAAAACATGGTGTAGCAACACAAGCATGTTATTTAGAGTATGGAAGTACATATGAAGAAAATTATTTACAATTGAAAGTCGTTGTCTTTTAATATATTATGTAAAACTTAATGACCTTTTTAAAATGAGGAAAAATTTAATTAATAATCTGAATATTTAAAAATACATATGTTAGGACAATGCAAGAATAATAATTATTATTTTTTTTTTTTACCATGCCTTGTACATGGTGAAGACTTGCAATTGTTTTTTGAATTGAATCTTTTAAAATGTGTCAGAAGTTATAGTAAGTCATTACTAGCTTGTAAGACCCTTGTGATCTGGGATTATTTCTTATACATCTTCATTATTCCTATAGGATATAGTGTAACATCATTTACATTTTACTTGTATTAATATGTAGGATTTTGCATGTTTAATTCTCATCAAGAATGAAGTCACATTTTTTATATCTTAATTAACAAGTAAATAATCCTGAGTTGAATATGTAACTTTTACAAATGAGGTCTGCTTTGTTCAGTACTATGAATCTAAGCTCTGCCTCTCAATCAAGAAGTCAACAAACAACACATTAAAAAAATATTTTTATTGATTTCAGAAGAAGGGAGAGGGAGAGAGAGATAAAAACATAAATGATGAGAGAATCATAGATCTGCTGCCTCCTATCTCCCCTCCCCCCCAACCCCCACCAATTGGGATCAAGTTTGCAAATCAGGCATGTGGCATTACTGGGGAATCAGAATCGAATTGTGACCTCCTGGTTCATGGGTTGACACTCAACCACTGAGCCACACTGGCTGTGAAACAAAATTTTTTTTGAGTACTTATTATGGGTAAGCCAGATAACATAGTTCTTTATTAACGACATTACATTCTCTAGGAAAAGAACTTGAGAGACTGCCCAAAGTCACACAGAGAAACAGACAGCGCCACCTCTTTTAAATCAGATCATTTGCTCTACTCCCAACTTTTGTGATAAAGACACTCAGTAGGTGTGAGAAAAGAGTCAGAAGGGTTTATCCCACTTGAGTTTAACAGGCTGTGTAGTTTGTCTTCAACTCAAGTGTTGATGGCTAAAATAGAAAAACTGGTGTGTCAATTCAGCTTTCACTATGTTGAAAGGGGATTAAAAATAGAAAGGAATTAAGGTTGAGATATAGAGAGAACTTTTGTGAAAGACAGGGATTGAGATATTTCCTCACTGAAGAGCCCAAATTATGAAACTGCCAGAATAAGCATCTTGCCTGCTTGCTTGTATTCTTGGTGTTTCGATCAATCACATGACTGTCCTACATCAGCAGTCTTTACAAATTCACAGTTCCAGAGAGTGAATATGAGATTATCCAGACACTATTTAAAGGGCCAGAGATGGAGAAAACAAAGAACCCTCTTCATAGGGGTATGTGCGTACTTTTCTAGTCCTTAGGCACTTGGTAATTTCACAAAGTAGATATGGTATTTTTGCCAAACAAATATCTTTCAACAGATTCGCCTCTTCTTCATTTGTCCCCTCTCATTATGAATGGAGTTTATATTCTATACTTCCAATAGAGGGCAATTATTTTAAGTAGAATAATGTAATACTTTCTATTTGCTGTATTAATGGTTGTCTCCTGTATAGAATCTTATCTTGGACAGCTTAGGTTTAAAAAACAACAGTACTCAGAAAAACACCCACAGGACTTCAGCAACTATAAATATAATTCAGAAAACTTTTGAAAGAATTGGAGTCTAGGAAACAGTAAGTGTAAGAAAACTGCATTAATAATTACCACTTAAAAATGTGTCATGCATAAAATAACCACAAACTTGAAAAGACTTATCTATCAGCTTCAATAATTTTAAGTTGATTTTCAAAGACATATTTTCTAGATAAAAGAAGTACTCTATATTTTCAAATATTAAATGCTGAAAGATGTAATTCAACAATAACACTTTGCATTTGCTGTTCTATACTTTTAAAAATGCTCTCAAATATATATATATATATATATATATATATATATATATATACACACACACACACACACACACACACACACACACATATATATATATATATATATATATATATATATATATATATATATATATGCCAGAGGCCTGGTGCACGGATTTGTGTACTGGTGGGGGGCGTGGCCTGTGGGAATCAGCCACTGTGGGAGTGCTACTCATCCTGGCTGTGGACCCACCTCTGAGTGGCTGCTGAATGAGGGAATTAGACTTAGCTGATATTTTGGGGTAATGTTTTGGGTAAAGGTGTGTTCTGTGTCCTGGAGGAAACTGGTGGAGAGCTTTACACCCCAAAGCTACTCGGTGAATGTCCTTGATGTGTGATGCCAGGTTGGTGACACCATCAGGGATGTTTAGGGCAGCTGTGCTCCAGGATTCTCAGCTATCAGAACAGTCTCCTCAAGAGGTCCACAGTCACTTCCCCTCTTGCCATCTGCCTATGCCAACTCCCTGTGCTCTTTCTAGAACACACCTTAAAGGACTTGCAACAGCTAGTGGGGTCAGGCCAGAGTCTGGATTGTCTCTGGTATTTGATAGGTGTAGAGACTCAGCCTCACTCTGGGCCTGCTAACAGCTGCTCCTGCAGTGGGAGCAGCCACTTAACCCCATCAGCCAAGGGGTACTCCCACTGTGCTTCTGCCCCCTTGTGATCAGTGTGCGCCATAGCAACTGGTCAAATGGTTGACCGGTCTAATGGTTGACTGGTTGCTTAGGGATTTTTAGGTAGGTAGGTAGGTAGGTAGATAGATAGATAGATAGATAGATAGATAGATAATGCAGATATTATTATCACTTATGGTTTGAGGAAACTGAGACATAAGAATTTAAGTGCTATGGACAAGACCTCATTATATCATAAAAAGACCAGAGTTCTTTTTTAAAATCTATTTTTATTGATTTTAGAGAAGAAAGGAGAGGGAGAGAGAGAAACATCAATGATGAGAGAGAATCATAGATTGGCTGCCTCCTGCACATCCCACACACGGATGGAGCCATCAGATGTCGGGTGACAAACTTGCCACAATTTGCCCAGCATTTTCCCAGTTTTAGCATGGAAAGCTGTCTGGAAACCAAAGACAAGGATGGTTAGTTACCCTAGCCACTTTCTTATCAGGTCAATTCTATTGGTGTTTTATCCCTGTCACTTAAGTTTAAGCCTAAATTTTTCAGCTCTTCCAGCATTTCTGTGAGCCACCCGATATCCCTTAAAAATTTTGTGTAAGTGTAACCCAATATTTTTTTTAATCAAACTGTTCTGCTTAAATCAGCAAGAGTTGGTCTCTATTGTCATTGCTACTAAGAATCTTGTCTGAAATGGATACCTTTGTAAGTAAGCAGTTTGGAAACCTGTGTTTAACAATGACCCTATGAATCACATTGGATTGATTCTGCTCACAGGGTTATTATGGACCCTATTTAATGTTGGTTAAACCTTTTAATATTTTGAAAGATGCTACAAAAACATCTAATGATCATTCTATCTGTATCTTTGAAATTCTGATATAATTTTAATGGTTGAGAGTATAATGAACTATTATAATTTTAATGGTTGAGAGTATAATGAACTATTATAATTTCCACTGCTAATATTTTCCCCTGATGATGAGATGATGAGATAACAGTGACAGAATGTAAATCACTTAAAAGTAAAGTTGCTAACAAAAAATCTTTGAATTTCCTCATCCCCTCCCATTCCCAGCCCCCTAAAATTTATGAATGCTTATTTTTCTGGTTGAATAATTTTAAAGTAAATAAATAAATATATATATAAATAAATAGACGTAATTCCTATCCCCTTCCCCCATTCATCTTTGGAGCACATATAAAAGTTCTTTGTTGCGCTGAAGCCGGTTTGGCTCAGTGGTAGAGCGTCGGTTTGCGGACTGAAAGGTCCCGGGTTCGATTCCGGTCAAGGGCATGTACATTGGTTGCGGGCACATCCCCGGTAGGGGGTGTGCAGGAGGCAGCTGGTCGATGTTTCTCTCTCATCGACGTTTCTAGCTCTCTATCTCTCTCCCTTTCTCTCTGTAAAAAATAAAATATATTAAATATATTAAAATATATTTAAAAAAAAGTTCTTTGTTGCTTCTCCTGATAATTAGACATCCCTCCTGAACACCTGGGCCTGTCATTCAGCCTCACCTTCATGACATCTTCATACTCCTGCACTTTTAAAAAAATATATATTTTATTGATTTTTTTACAGAGAGGAAGAGAGAGGGATAGAGCGTCAGAAACATCAATGAGAGAGAATCATTGATCAGCTGCCTACTGCACATTCCCCACTGGGGATGTGCTCGCAACCAAGGTACATGCCCTTGACCGGAATCGAACCCAGGATCCTTCAGTCCGCAGGCTGATGCTCTATCCATTGAGCCAAACCGGTTTAGGCATACTTCTGCACTTTAATTGTTTATCATTTGGAGAAAAAATCTTTAGTGAGGATACTCCTGTTCATAAAATACTTATTAAAATGTTATTTATAAATAGTATATCTTTATAAATAAAAATAGAAGATAAAAGAATATAAATAGCGATAAGCATTCATAATTTCCACTGCTAATATTTCATCCTTTTGTGTAAGCATTTATATATATACTATAGGATTTTTTAAAAATTTGAGGTCACATATTATAACCAATAATTTAGAAGTTGTTTTTTTTTATTAGTATTGTAAATTTCTTTCCATGTATATGCATAGAAGATATAATATAAAATGAGTCAGTCTTTCACAATGTATATAGAGAAGTCATAATACATCATCAGTAGACTTTTAAGAGAGAAGATGGGAGAGGGAGAGGGAGAGAGAAATACCAAGGATGAGAATCATCCATCGGCTGCCTCCTGCATGCCTGTGGGATCAAACCCAGAACTTGGGCATATGCTATGACTGGAATAGAATCATGACCTCCTGGTTCATAGGTCAATGCTCTAACCATTGAGAAACATTGGCCAGAGCTCCTTGACATTTTTATGATTATTTCCCAAAAGTAAACATTAGAAGTAGAATTTTTACAGCAGAAACTATTCTTACTTTTGAGGCTTTTCTCATATTTTGCCAAATTGCTTCCCAGAAAAGTTATACCTTTATTTTTTTGCTAGTCATCTATGAAACTGTATACTTCTGTCAACAACTCTAAGTATTATCATTGTTTTTGACTTTTATTAATTTGATAAAGAATAGCTTATTTAAAAAATATCTTATTTTATGGATATAAACATAGGCTAAAAATTTAAATATGTTTTTTAGCTTTGTACTTAACAAAAATTATCTACTCCTATCACTGTGGATATATGAGATAACCACTTAATTCTACCTTAAAATGCAAAGAGGCAAACTGGAATTCTGAAGATAATTATCATCCTCTCCAACAGTTGTCATTATTTGCTTTGTCGTCATCAGCTAGATAGTATTTGTTTTTTACAAATTACTACTTCCCTGAATAGGTTTCTAGATGATTTTCAATCTCTTATTCCCTTTTCAAGAAATCCCCTGACTTTAAAAATTTACTTTTATTTATTCCATGAAGTCCCATATTAATATTATACCCCTTATTTTAAATATAGATGTTTGGTAATTTATACTAAAAAAAAACATATATTTTATTGTTTTTTTTTTACAGAGAGGAAGAGAGAGGGATAGAGAGCTAGAAACATCCATCAGCTGCCTCCTGCACACCCTCTACTGGGGATGTGCCCACAACCAAGGTACATGCCCTTGACTGGAATCGAACCTGGGACCCTTCAGTCTGCAGACCGACGCTCTATCCACTGAGCCAAACTGGTTAGGGCTAATTTATACTTTTTATAAGAGGAAGTTAAGCAGATAGTACCAAAATGCAATTATTCTAATCAGTTTTCTCTTTGGGTTAAACATATTCTCTCCCTTTTAAAAGGAAAATACATCTTTTGGTTTTCTCTTCTATTTGAGGAACATATAAGCTATTCAATAAAAATAGTTACAATGCTGGTATTTGTCTCAAGCTGGGAGTTTGGAGGAAGTCAATGAGTGTCTCTGCAGCAGTATTTGCTGCCTATTTCCCAACTCCTGTTCCTTGCTGACCCTCATGTCTGCTGTAACCTCGAATCCATCATCACCCACTTCTACAGCCTACCTGCTGGGCTGCTGCTGGAGGCGCTAGTGTCAGTCACAGCAGAGAGAGGAGAGCGGGCAGGAAACCCTTCAGGGGAGCTAGGCTGGCTTCCGTATCTAAGCTCTATTTTTAACGCTCTGCAGTCAGTGCTGACGACATTAGACAATCGCTTAATCTCAGCGTTCTCACTCATCCTTTCTCTGGTGCATTCCTCTCACACCTCATGGCCTTCTCCCAGGCTACACCCTTAAGCCTCGAGTGACCATATGCTCTCTTTTTCTGGAAAGTCCCAATTTCAAATATTCTGTCCTGTTGCCAAATCAAATGTCAGGCCATAAGCTTCATATTTTCTTTGGGGAAATATGCTCACTTGAGTATGCGTGAGTTCCCTGAACTCTGCTCATCAAAATTTATATTGGTTTTGCTAGACAGTCTGTGAAACATGCTATTAATCCAAAATGTAGCTCAGATGCCAGACAAAAAAGAGTGTGCGATTTTATCTGAATAAAATTCTAGATAAGTGGCTCCTTTGTGTTCATCATTATGTTAGTATTCCTATTATTCTAATAAGGAGTTTAGTTTTTAAGGCATAACATACTGGAAAACTGTGCTTATTTTCTCTTGGCTAAACACGTCTTAAAAAGCCTTAGCTATGTTCATCCTGAGGCCGTCACAGTTGTCATTGGAGAGTGTATAGAAATTTCCTACAGAAGCACTCCAATGCAGCAGGTGCGATTTCTCAGAGTGAAGTACCATACTTCCAAGCAGCAATTGCAGGCAAACATCCGCTAGTTAGATGGTTCTTAAGACCTGCAAGGGTCAGAACGTGGAAAGAGCGGCTACGTTTGCAAAGAGTGTCCTTTAGAGAAAGCTGTGCTGTGTGTCCCCTACCCCACTCACTAGCGCGAAGGAGGGGAGGGTGCATGGCCCTTCACCTGTGGCCGAGGGACAGGGCATGCTTACAGGATTGTTCAGGGCACTACGATGGGAAGGGTGTAAAGGGCTGATGTCTGACTCCCCACCCAGGAAAAGCTAGAAGGCCTGGCAGGCTCTGTGTTATGAGAGAGGATATACCCAGCTGCACTGGGACCAGCACGCTCCCTCAGAGTTTATGAGGACAGAGGATGCATCATGCCTCCCACAGACCAGATGTGGGCCACAAAGGGGAGAGAGAGCCTGTCCAAAGATCTTTTTGACTCCTGTCCAAGAGAACTTCTTGAGATATTAATTGAGCTCTAAGAGAAAAGAACTGAACAAATTATCTATCTATCTATCTATCTATCTATCTATCTATCTATCTATCTATCTATCTGAGGCTATGGGAGAAGTGGTGGCCTGAGGAACAGGATACCTGGCCCATGACACAGGAGTTGTTAGACCAGTGGTAGCTTGATTGGCATGTGAGCCTCAGAGGAACTCACAAAAGTTCCCCCAAGACAAAGAGCCAGTTTTAAACATCTGCAAGTCCCAGAAAGTACAGTCATCTCTCTCATGTAGTACCAGCCAAGGAAGACCTTCCGGCTCCCTTTTGCCCTGTTCCCTCCCTGTAACTCCAACCAGAGACTCCAAAAACAACAGTTACTGAGTGCAAGAGGAAGTCAGCGGAAAAGGGAGAGGCAGCTGACCACAGGCCTCTTCTCCACGGCTTTTCTTTCTAAATGTCAGATTGAGGCTGAACTTTCTGATTGAAAGTGGTTGTAAGAATAAGTGAGCAGAAAAGTCATGAAACTTGCTGGAATTTACAACTTCGTGGCAGGGGGGAAAACTCACCCTTCTGAATTAATTTCCGAGAACAGTTATGTTTTGACTGTATCTCACAAATCACACTAGCTCATTGTAAAGAACACACAGACTTTCTACTGTACAGTTGGTAGAAGCCTTTCAGAACTTGTAGGCTTAAGTCTTAGAAGGAAATAAGCATTGCAGGCCCAAATTTATAAAATAAAATAAAAAGCAATTCCTGTATTAGGTTCATTCACCAATCACTACAGCAGCATCCCGAAATAATTAATAAGTGAATATAGAATATTCATTCTTTTTCCTTTTAGTAAAAAGATGATGGAACCAAAATATACTTTTTAGCCACAGTGATTAAGATAAAATAGTGACTGAAATTCTCCTACAGCTTTCCTGTATCATCTATTCTTTTAGGTATGATGGATCCAAATAAAGAATTCCACTTTTTAAGGTTATATTATTATGAAACTATTTTAATTCTCTATTTTAAAGTCATATGAATGAGCTTAAAAGAAGTATGACCCTAAAAAAAGGTTTAAGGGTAAGAGCAGTGGTTAGAATTAGATTCAACAACAGTGAGTAAAACCAAAAATAACAAATAATGATAGACTAAATATACAAGGTTTTATTCTCTATAAAGAAAGTTTGAAGTTGGTGTTTCAGGTGGGTTGGAAGTTCTACAAAGTCACCAAGGACCTAAACTTTTCTCAGATTATCACTACCATACCTATAATGCACTCTTTTTAAAAAATATATATTTTTATTAATTTTTTACAGAGAGGAACACAGAGTTAGAAACATCAATCAGCTGCCTCCTGCATCTCCCCCCCCCCCCCTACTGGGGATGTGCCCACAACCAAGGTACATGCCCTTGACCGGAATCGAACCTGGGACCTTTCAGTCCGCAGGCCAATGATCTATCCACTGAGCCAAACCGGTTTCAGCTACAGTGCACTCTTGTAATGTGGTCCAAGATGGTTGTTAGATTCTCCCATCATAACTCTGTTCCAAGTAGTAAGAGGGAAGAAAGAAGAGCCCATTCCTTCTCTTTGAAGAAAATTTCTGTCAATTCTCTTTTGCCAGAATGCATAGGTGCAAGGGAGGCCAAGAATTGTAGTTGTTCTAATTAAAGAATTTGGGTTTTGTTACCAAGGTGGAAAGCAAGTATTTAGGAGTGACTGGCATAGACACTTATGTATATTTCTTCTATTAAAATGGCTGGGTCACAAACATTACTAACGAATTAGAATTATTAAAAAAGATCATTGCCCTGACCGGTTTGGCTCAGTGGATAGAGCGTCGTCCTGCAGACTGAAGGGTCCCGGTTTCTATTCTGGTCAAGGGCATGTACCTTGGTTGTGGGCACACCTCCCATGGGGGGTGTGCAGGAAGCAGCTGATTGATGTTTCTCTCTCATCGATGTTTCTATTATAACTCTATACTTCTCCCTTCCTCTCTGTAAAAAAAAAAAATCAATAAAATGTATTAAAAAAAAAAGAGAGAGATCGAGATCATTGATCAACCAAAAGGACTTGTATGCATGCATATAAGCCTAACAAATGGACACAGACCCCAGGGGGATGAGTGCATGAGTAGTGGGAGCAATGGGAGGATAAGGACACATATGTAAAACCTTAATCAATAAAGAAAAAAATAAAAATAAAATAAAAAGATCATTGATTTTACTGTAGATATTATTTTCTTTTTTTAAAAAAATATATTTTATTGATTTTTTTTACAGAGAGGAAGGGAGAGGGATAGATAGTTAGAAACATTGATGAGAGAGAAACGTCAACCAGCTGCCTCCTGCACACCCCCTACTGGGAATGTGCCCTCAACCAAGGTACCTGCTCTTGACCGGAATCGAACCTGGGACCGTTCAGTCTGCAGGCCAATGATCTATCCACTGAGCCAAACCGGTTTCGGCAGATATTATTTTCTTTTAAAAGTTTCCTTTCTCTTTGTAGAGAAAAGTTTTTTTTTGTCCCTTGCGATCAAAGAAAGACTAATTTATGATCAATTATTAGGAAACTCAGTAATTTATTATACTAATTAAGTTTGTTGTTTCATTGAGAAGAGAAACATCTTGGTAATATCTAAAATTTGTGAATACATTCATTCATTCTATCAGTTATACAATAAACATTTACTGACTTTTTAGGTACTAGGGGGAAAAAAGACATGACTTTTGTCCTCAAAGAGCTAAAAATAGTGGAGATCGATGGTCGAATTTTAAATGTAAGAAATTGTTATAGGTACTGTAAGAAAGTATGTATTAAGTGTTGTGGAGGCACATAAGAGTGAGATATTAATTCTATAAAAAGAGATTGAAAGGCATATATCCAAAGTAAGACACAAAATGATGGTGGAATTCAATTAAATATTATTATGCAATTTTAAGTATACCAAAAAGCATCTATAATAAATAAAGTGTAATATGCTAATTAGACCAGACATCCTTTTGGACAACCTTCCAGAGGAAGCTGGGGCTGCAAGGGAAGCCTGGGTCCTGAGTGCCAGAGGGAAGCTAGTGCAGGCAGCCAGGGGAAAGAAGGCCTACTCTTGCACGAATTGAGTGCATTCGGCCTCTAGTAGAGAATAACACAAAGAACGTTCATTTACTCACCATCTACCTTGTAAAATAACACTTTACAAATATCTAATCACAGGACACATTTTTTATTAGAAATATTCCTAAAGCCCAGCTGGCATGGCTCAGTGGTTGAGTGTTGACTTATGAATCATGAGGTTGTGGTTTGATTCCTAGTCAGGGCACAGACCCGAATTGCAGGATTGATCCCCAGCATGGGACATGCTGGAGGCAACTGATCAATGATTCTCTCTTATCACTGATGTTTCTATCTCTCTCTGTCTCCATCTCTGAAATCAATAAACATATATTTAAAAAAATAATCCTAAAACCTAGATTTTAGTATGAAGTTTGAAATTTTAGCAATGATATATACACACACACACACATATATATGTGTATATATGTGTGTATGTATATATACGTGTGTGTATATATATATTATTAGCAATTATATATATATACACACATGTGTGTATATATATGTGTGTATATATATGTGTGTGTGTATATATATGTGTGTGTGTGTGTGTGTGTGTATATATATATATATATATGCATAAATATTATAAACTAAAGATCTTCCACAAAAGGTTGTTATTGTCATTAAATAAAAGAATGACAGAATGGTAAGAGTCTTTCTGAAATTGGACAAGTGTTAGAGAAAGTATTAGAAATATTTTAAAAACATATTTTTTAGAAAATTGATTTTAGAGAGAGACAAAGGAAAAAACAATGAAGAGAGAGAAACATCAATTGGTTGACCAGGGATCGAACCCACAACATGGGTATGTGCCCTGACTAGAAATCAAACCATGACCTTTTCGTGAATGGGACATTACTCAACCAATTGAGTCATACTGCCAGGGCAAGAATTTTGTAATATATTCTAAAGCAACAGTATTTGTCATTTAATAATCCCCAATTAATACTTTTATGTTAGATATACTCTGTAGAACTCAGACATAAATCATTAAAAAATTTTAAATTTGCAGCTTATTTTTTTATGTGGCAAGGGGAAAAGGGACTAAAAAATGTCTTGTGGGAAGGGAAGTGTATTGGTGGAGAGGGCATAAATTTCCCTTGACTCAGAAGAGGAAAGTGGTAATTTTCCTGGCTTTACTATCCAAGTATTTGTCATATTTTGAAGTTGTTTTTCTGCAAAACATATGTATTTAAGGAATATTTCTTATATGCCCAAAGCCTAAATTCTAGGCCTGTGCAAAGTACTGCAAGGAAACTTGGGGTCATGACAAAGCTACGTTTGTGTCCCTGGTGTAGAGAATGTAGGGAGCCAGAACTCTGCTAACATGACTGCCACCACATCTACAGAGGCAGGCTCCCTATTTGATTATATAGTTTCTTTACATGTTTCAAACATAGAATTCCTGTCGTGTCTAGTGCTTCTCAGTGGTTAGAGCACGCGTCTGTGCACCCAAGGGGCATAGGTTCAATTCCAGTCAAGGGCATGTACCTGGGGGGCAGGTTTGACTATTGGCCTAGTCAGGGCACACGAGGGAGGCAACCAATTGATGTGTCTCTCTTACATCAATGTTTCTCTCTCTCTTCTCTTTCACTCCCTTCCACACTTTCTAAAACTCAATGGGAGAAATATCATCTGGGTGAGGATTAACAATAAGAACAACAAAATAGAATTTCCTTTTCAACTACTTCTTTACATTGTCATAAAGGAGTTCTTTTCAACAGTGTTTATTTTTTTTACATTGTTAAAAAATTAATTAAATTTATATTAATATGGTGAACTAAGCTGACAAAGAAAGACTCTCCATCTTTCCCCAAACATAAAAGTGCTGGATAATAACCTAAATTTTTTTTAAAACAAAAGAAAAGAAAACAAACAAACAGATGCTGTCAATTTCAATGTTTTGAAAGCAAGAAAGGGGTACACCTCAGATCCTAGAAAAAGAACACACAAACACAAAGCACTAGAAGGAACTGAAGAGAATGACATGCTGAAGCCCAGGGGGTGTGGAACAGGAGAAAATGCTTGAGACTGATGGGTGAAGAAGTGGGGATTGGCCATCTACACTAATAAAAGAGAAAGATGCAAATCAACCATACCTTCATGATACCCACCAGCCAATCAGGAGTGAGTATGCAAATTAACCCAACAAAGATGATGGGTTAATTTGCATACATAGGCACTGAGCCATCAGGGTGGAATACCCCCAGCAGCTCCTGGCCTCAGGGCAGTGTGGGAAGGAGGAAAGGCGGCTCTGGTTGGAGTGAGTGAAGGCTGTGCTGGCAGCTAGGGGAAGGAAGGCACATTCTTGCATGAATCTTCATGCATCAGGCCTCTAGTATGTTGACAATTGTTTAAGCTCAGTTACTGGCACATGAGGACTCATATTATTTTCTCTTCTTTTTATGTGGTTAAACACTTTTGTAATAAAAGTTAAAATAAAACAAGTTCTGGATGCCATCCTAGAGTTACCAAATCTCTTAGGGGTTCTGCATAGAATTCTGCATTTTTAATACACTTCCAAGGTGATTTTGTTACTCCAAACCGAAGAAGAAGACTGATGGTGAGGTGAATATCAGACATCTGCCACAAGGGATGGGAGAAACAGTTTTGTGTAGGTATCCTTTTCATTTCTTATCAAATTAGAAAAGTAGCACATTGGCTAGAATTCAGAGAGACATTTATGGCTCTGCTGGCCTCTTCTACTGTTAGGTAACTTTCTGATCCCTGTATACATATTGTTTGATTTTATTCTGATTCAGTGTTAGAAAAATAGATTTGGCTGATCATATAGACTCAGTATGGTTTTCCTGAATTATTCTGAATTTCAGCCCTACATAAAACTGTAAAGTAGAAAACTTTGCCTTCTGTATGTAGGCTCCTCTTTGCTCCCTCTGTGATTCCCTCCTTCCTCTGGTTCTTAGTATCTTTTTTCCAATCTTCCCACAATTAAAAAAACAAACACACTTCATACTCAAAAACCATCTAGCTCTAGCCGGTTTGGTTCAGTGGATAGAGCATTAGCCTTCAGACTGAAGGGTCCTACATTCGATTCTGGTCAAGGTCACATACCTCAGTTGTAGGCTTGATTCCTGGCCCTGGTCGGGGCCCATGTGGGAGGCAACCAATTGATCTGTCTCTCTCACATCAATGTTTCTCAGTGTCTCTCCTCCCCCCTTCTACTCTCTCTAAAACAAACAAACAAACAAACAAACAAATAAATAAATGGAAAATTATCCTCAGCTTGGTTGTTGTGGCTCAGTGGTTGAGTGTCAACCAAGAATCAGGAGTTGGATTCCAGTCAGGACACATGCCCAGGTTGTGGGCTCCATCCCATGTGGGGCATTCAAAAGGCAGCTGATCAATGATTCTCTTTTATCATTTTATGTTTCTATCTCTCTCTCCCTCTCCCTTCTTCTCTGAAATCAATTTAAAAAATATATTTAAAAAATACTCATGCCGAAACCGGTTTGGCTCAGTGGTAGAGCGTCGGTCTGCAGACTGAAAGGTCTCAGGTTTGATTCCGGTCAAGGGCATGTACATTGGTTGCGGGCACATCCCTGGTGGGGGGTGTGCAAGAGGCAGCTGGTCGATGTTTCTCTCTCATCGACGTTTCTGGCTCTCTATCTCTCTCCCTTCCTCTCTGTAAAAAATCAATAAAATATATTTAAAAAAATACTCTCAGATGTATTAACAAAAAACCGTAAACAACAACAACAACAAAACCATCTAACAAATTCATTTATAGATTACTGATTAGAGTCATGAAGTATTCTTTTTCAGGAAAAGTTTATTTAAATCGAGCACAAGATTTAATTCAAAACTAAAAAAAAAAGATGTATTCTCAGGTAAGCTAGTCAGGAAAGGATTTTTGCAGGGTGGTCAAATTCCTTTCAGGATCCTCTAAAATTTACCAAGTAGGTTGTTACTTATTCATTCCATTGGAAATATATCCTTAGAAAAGTCAGAGAATGTAACTACAGCTTTTTTTTTCTTCTGTAACTATACATGAAAAATTTAGTTTTGGCTGCAAGTAATAAAAAGTCAAATTCAAACTTTCTTAAATAGCTAAGAAAATGTATTGGCTTGGGAAACTAACTGAATCTAAAGTAAGGGTAGGGCTTCACCCTGGGTTTAAGCTCTTCCATCTTTGCCCGCTTTATCCTCAGGCTGGCTTCCCTCATGGTAGCAAAGAAACAGTAACAACAGGATTCACATCCACCCATCACACCAACCAGAGTAAGAGGGAAAGGACATCTCTTCTCCCAACATACACAAGGTCTGGCCTTCCTTATGATTGGACCAATGTAGACTTGCGTTAGTGTCTACCCTTGAATTCTCAAAGTGTCTGGGGAGGATGAGATTCGGCCAACTATGTACATCGATTAGGGCCCACACCTGGATCTGGGCCCATTCCCATTTGAATCCTTGCTGTGTGAACAAAAAAGGGATTCTATGGAAAATAACCTCACAGGGTGATCTGACAAGAAATTCCCAGCTGGGCAGGTCATGTTGGGTAGTCATGCTCCGGGCCTATAACTTTTTTAGTGACAGGTTTTTAAGCAAGCTCATCAATTGTTCTTGTGCATTTAGGTCAACACACCTTTGAAATGCCAGAAGTAATAGCCCTCCAAGGTGTAACCACCCTCAAGAGAGCACATTCGCTTGACTATCCTGTACTCCAACCCCTCCCTGCCTTGTTTTCTTCCACTTTCATGGAATCTTCTTTACATTCCCTCCTTAATTTCAAATGCACAAAAGAAATTGCATAACTGTTATTCTCCGGAGCATTTGAGAACTTCCTGTCAATTGTTTGTCTCAAATAAATTCTTATACAAATTATTTACAGGTTTGGATGTTCTTACATCAATGGCTGCTTCATAATTCAGAGGAGTAGAAAGACATATTGGGGAGTCGACTAGTAATGCCCACTATAAAAGCATTATAATATTCCACCCCATTAAATACCATAATTTTCACTTTCTCATTTTTGTTCAATATTTAACTTGTTCCAAGTTTTGTTACATTATGATATTTTAAGTCAGAAGTTGCAGACCAGATGAGGGAAGAGAAACTGTGGGGAGAAAGCATGCATGTCTTGTGGTTGTCGCCAGGTGAAAATGTAAGCCCACTGTTACCAAATCTTCTACGTTTTTTAATTAATTAGTTAATTAATTAATAATTCAAATCCTTACCCAAGGATATTTTTCCATTGAATTTTATTTTATTTATTTATTTTTAAAATATATTTTATTGATTTTTTACAGAGAGGAAGAGAGAGAGATAGAGAGTTAGAAAGATCAATGAGAGAGAATCATTGATCAGCTGCCTCTTGCACAGCCCCTACTGAGGATATGCCCGCAACCAACGTACATGCCCTTGACCAGAATCAAACCTGGGACTTTTCAATCCACAGGCTGACACTCTATCCACTGAACCATACCGGTTTCGGCTCCATTGAATTTTAGAGAGAGTAGAAAAGAAAGAGAGAGAGAGAGAGACAGAAATATTGATGTGAGGAAAACACTTCGATTGCTTGCACCTGCCCTTGTCCGGAATCTAACCTGAGACCCTTCCTTTCTTCTATCCACTGAGCCAAACTGGCCAGGACCAAATCTATGTTTTAAAGAGAAACCCACTGACTTTTTACTTTGGCTAAAATTTTTTTTTTGAAGCATCATTCAGATGCTTAAACAAAATATATTTGTGTATTAGATTTGGACCTAGGCCACCAGTTTCTATCATGTAGAATATTTTATAACACCTTCTCCAAAAGTAAGAACTTCAGGCCTTTCCTGAACTCGGGCTGCTAGGATAGTTTTAATGTAAAGGAAGCCATAGCGGGGAGAGAAGTGAGCAGCACACACCATATGAGGAATGCTTTATTATTAACTCGTTGGTGTGGACTTAGGAATTGTTTTCCTCGTGGTAAGGATGAGTTTCTAACAAATCACCTTCGCTGTCTCTTATCTAGGTTCTCCTGTGACTTGCCTGCTATCTCGGTTCTCGGTTCTCGTGTGACATCTCTTATCTGGGTTCTATTGTGAGGAGCAGTTCAGTGTTACAGAGTGACCCCTGGTGATTAGAGGTGTGACATGTGGCCATGGGACAGAGTTTTTCTTTTTCTTGTAACAAGCTGGCACCTGGATTGATCCTATACTAGTGACTTAGATAATATGCTTCACTTTATTTTTATTTATTTTTTTAGTATGGCAAAGGTGGAGATTTATTGCAGAACAAGTACAGAATCCGACATGGGGAGAGGGAAGAGCCCCACAGAATGGACTCCCACGAGGGGAGGGGGAAGGGTCTCCCACATGCTTCACTTTAATGGGATTAAACAGCCCCTGGTGGCCATTCTTACTGCTTTCAGAGGTACATGGAACTAAATTTGGGGAACACTATATTTGCTTTGGACTTACCACTTAAAATTTTTATTTTCTCTTACCGAGTGCAGATAATTACCACAGTGCTGCCCTTTTTTGTCAAAATCTATTTAGAAGACACCAGGAGGCAGAACTACAGCTTTTTGACCTGTGACTTTCTCATGGCGCCTAGTGTAACTTGACTAGTACTTTGTTCAGGAGAGGCCCAGTACCAACTTCTTGGCTGATTTATTGGTAGGTACTATCTCAGGAAATCAATGGATGATTTGAGTTATTCTAACCCTACCTCGATTAAATATAAAAACTCCAGCTAGTTACGCTCTTGGGCTACAGAGGTTAATAAAGGACCTCAGAGAAGGAGCTCCTCAGCGGGGAGAAACCACACAGTTGCCACACTGGTTTTTTCCTAGAGACATTTAAATTAGGAAAAAAGAAAAAGAACTTGGGAGAGAGGGTTTGTTGACCAAGGTCATATTTCTCAGAAGCTTTTGGATCTGGGTGGGCCAATGAGTGTGGGGGAATTGACGGGGGACAGAAGGGAAAATTTCAAATGAAAGGAGTCATTGTAGAGTCAAATCGTTAGACCCATGTATTAAATTAAGTCTTCCTGCACTATATTCACTTGTTCTGCAGTAGCATTTATGGAGTACTTTTTAAAACTTTTATTATTTTTTTTCATATTTTTATTGATTTCAGAGAGGAAGAAAGAAGAGAGAAACATCAATGATGAGAGATAATCATTGATGGGCTGCCTTCTGCACACCCCCACCACCCGGGCATATGCTCCAGACTGGAATAAAACCCAGAACCCTTCAGTCCCCAGGCCAGACGCTCCATCCACTGAGCAAACCATCCAGGGCTGGAGTAGTTCCTGTGAGTTGTGTACCTCCTATGTTAGGCTTTGTGGAAGACGCAAAAACGGATGAAGCAGGTTCTCCAGGATTTTCTAGGGGGATAACCTTTTGCACAGATAAGGTTGAATATTTGGGGCCAAAACATAGAAACAAAGTGCTGAGGAAATCGGGAACATTTACAGGTCATTTCTGGCTGCAAGATCCAGGAAGAAGAAAGTCCACACAGTTCAAGGATCAATGCTTTTTTTTTTTTTTTTTTTTGTACAATATTTGTAGAGGAAAAGAGCTGGTTATTTTATCTCTACCTAGTTCGTACACCCCCATGTATTACCCCAAGGGATAAAGAGGTGCACACAAGGGCACGTTTTCTTATAAACACACCAGGCAGTGCTCAGCGCGCTCCTCCTGTTCAATCCCGGAGGCTATTTCCCTCTCCAATCTCCCGAGTCCCACAGGACCCACTCACCAGGGAGCGTTTCCTGAGCTCCTGACACCGTGAAAGAGACCCAGACTCTTTGAGGAGGACTGGGCATTAATGAAAGTATGGAAACAAGGTTTATGAGCAAGAAAACAACCGCTCCCTCCTCAGAATTCTCTAACTAGTTAGTACCGCTGCTGCGGCGTCTCCGGGGGGCCGCGAGCCCCTCTCGCCCCTTCCCGGGCCCCCACCTTTCTGAGCCCAGGCCCCGAGGGCCCTCCAGCCCCCGCCCCGCCGCCCCGTGGCCAGGCCGGGCCCGCGCGCCGCCGCCGCCGCCGCCGCCGCCGCCGCCGCCGCCGCCCTCGGGAGCGCGCGCGCCGCTCCCGACGGCCCGACGTGCGCGCCCCCGACGCGCCTCCTCCGCGGCCCGCACCCTCCTCGCCTCTTCCTGCCAGCGGCCTCTCCCCCGCCCTCCCGCTCGCTCCCTCCGCCCTCCCGCGGCTCCGGCGGCCGCGGAGTGAACGGGACCGGCCCGGCCGCAGAGCGCGGGCGGCGGCGGCGGCGGGGACGCGGCGCCTGGCGGAGTTGCGGCGGCACTGCCCGAGGGGACGTGAGGAGGTGAGGCGGCCGGCGGGCGGGCGGCGGGCCGGCGGGGGTGCTGGCGCCCGGGCTGAGCTGAGGGAGGAGGGTCGGGGGGGTGGATAGGGGGGATAGGCCGGGCCGCGTTGCGAGGGGACCTCGGGAGGAGGGCATGGGGCGCGTTCGGGACCGTCGGTCGCCGCCCGGACTCCGAGGTTCCCCGCGGTGGCGGCTCCTCGCGGCCGGGGCGGCCGGGGCGGGCGCGGCGGGCGCCCCTCACCTGGCGGCGGGTGGCCGCTGGGGCGCTCGGCCCCGGCCGTGCCCTCCTGACATTGCCCTCGCCGCCGCCGTGGCCGCCGCCGGGGTCGCCGCCGCAGGAGCCCCGCGGGCTCCGGGCAGAGGGTGTTTTCGTGCCCACACTCGGGTTTGCTTTCCGTTCGCGCCCGGGTCGCGCCCTCGCACTCCCCCGTCTCCGCCCGGCACTCGCCGGGCTCGGCGGCAGGGAGAGTCCTGTGGTTTGGGGGTGTGGGATGGGCGGCGTCCGGGGCAGATCGCTACCTGCAAGGAAGTGGCCCCCTCGGCCGCGACAGCCCCCGTCCAGGCCGTGGGTGCTGAGTCCGGAGAGTGGACGGAGCCAAAGTTTCTGAGACGGACGAGCACTTGGCGCCGGGCGGCCCCGGTGCGGGGCTGGGCGGGCGGCGGCGCGTCAGCATGTGGACAGGGACCCCCGGGCCGGCGGCCGGGTGGCCGGGCGCTAGGGGACCGGACTGACTCTGGGCTTCTGACCCCAGGTGCCTGTGTGTGTGTGTGCCCCCCTTGTACCTCCCAGGCAGGCTTAGCTTAGAGCACGTCCCCCCATGGAGGTGGTCGGCGGCAGATTTGAGGGTTTCATGCAAGCGGAGGGAGCCGCCAATCTCACACTGTAGGGAGAACTTCTGTTTGCTTGACAGATTTCAGGGCTGTTTGGAAACTGATCTCAAGGCCTGCGTGTTTCATACATGTCAATTTCCTTGTGCCTGCAGGGTGGTGGGGGGAGCTACGTGGTTGCTGGTGACGATTCTGAGAACGCAATTTCGTGAAAACCTTTCTGACTTTTTTTTCTCTCTCAGACTCATGTTTCTGTTTGGTTTCTGCTGTACTTCCAAGGATAGCCAATACTAGGACATCAGGAGAATACAAAACACGAAGGCTGCTTGTGGTCAAATTGGGAGTGGATTTTGCCCATGGAAAATATTGGCCCACAAGCTGGTAGCCCTGGAACACTGGCCTGTGATTCATGATCTCAGTAGAGAGTCCCGTATGAAACTGATGTTGACATTTGCAAAGGGGAAAGACAAGATGAATTTCATGTATACCATTATCATAAAATTGTACTTAAGTGCTCACCTGCTTGGGGAGTTAGTTGAGATTCTGAGTTAGACTGGTGTCTGTATTAAATCAATTCAAAATGGGCTCTTTAAAAATATACATATTTTTATTTCAGAAAGGGAGAGGGAGAGAGTGAGAAACATAAATGTTGAGAGAATCATTGATGGGCTGCCTCCTGCACGCATCACACAGGGGATCCAGCCCATAACCTGGGCATGTGCTCTGACCCAGAAAGGAACTGTGACCTCCAGGTTCTTAAGTCAAGGCTCAACCACTGAGCCACACCAGCTGGGCTGTGCTCTTATATCAAT
Source organism: Pipistrellus kuhlii (assembly GCF_014108245.1). Classification (NCBI taxonomy): domain Eukaryota; kingdom Metazoa; phylum Chordata; class Mammalia; order Chiroptera; family Vespertilionidae; genus Pipistrellus; species Pipistrellus kuhlii. Next base: position 21,627,410 of record NW_023425493.1, on the reverse strand, counting down.
ATTATGTATTAATAAGTCATCTGGAGGGAATTGGATGTCATTGGACAGTGATTATGTGTGAACATATATTTAGCCTACTTTGTATGCTAGAAAGCTAGAAACAGGTAAGTAGGTCCCAGTATTACTGGGGCATATAGTGAATAGACCTAAAAAGATGTGACTGTAAATGTATGAAGCTATTTTGGGGTCTGAATTATTTGATGCCAGTTTGTATATATTATACTTGAGATAGTCTGAGAATTGTTATTCCTTTGCTACTTGTTTTATGATTCATATTTTCTTTTTCTTTTAGTAGTTATTATGTTTTTTATTTGAATGACAGACTTTTATTAGGCACTGAAGCAGGAGTTTTCATATTTATCAGCTCATTGATTCTAAATTTATGACTTCTAAAATTGGTACTTAAAAATTATTTTTGCCTTAACCCATACTGAATTTGTTGAATTCTTTAAAAAAAATTTTTTTATCGATTTTGTACAGAGAGGAAGAGAGAGAGATAGTTAGAAACATCGATGCGAGAGTCATCAATCAGCTGCCTCTTGCCCACCCCCTATTAGGGATATGCCCACTACCAAGGTACATGCCCTTGACCAGAATTGAACCCGGGACCCTTCAGTCCCCAAGCCGACGCTCTATCCATTGAGCCAAACAGGTCTCAGCTGAATTTGTTGAATTCTTGTATATTTATTTGAACTCAGATGATACAGCATTAAAGCTGAAAACATTTTTAGCCATTCTTTTGTAGTAGTCAAAAGAAGGAATTCTGTTGTGCTAAGTAAAAATATTATGAGTGGGAGATAGCCAGGCTTGTAGAGATTAACTTTGAAGGCAGGAGTAGCAAACTTTTTTTTTTTTTTTTTTGTATTGAGGGTCTGCATTCTAGCTTGCCATTGTCTTGAAGTGATGTGGGGATGATTATGGCTGGATAGAGTGTTTGGAGAATGAAATAGATTCTGTAGCCTATCTGATTCCCAGGATCAGAGTTTTTTGCTATGTTTGACAAATGTTTTTATTTTTTAAAGGAAGATATTTTTATTGATTTCAGAGAGGAAAGGAGAGGGAGAGAGAGCTAGAAACATCAGTGATGAGAGAGACTCATTGATTGGCTGCCTCCTGCATGCCCCACGCTGAGGATTGAGCCTACAACTCAGGCATGTGCCCAGACCAGGAATCAAACCATACCTCCTGGTTCATAGGTTGACACTCAACCACTGAGCAATGAAGGCTGGTCACCATACTCAATATTTAAGGAGAGCATTGATATTCTCAGCATGAAGACTTGATTTGACTCTTGGCTTTTTAGAGTAGGGAGTGATTTTCACTTTATGGTCAATGGACCCTAATAAGAAAGAGTTAATGGAATTAAGAAGAACTTGTATCTCAACATTCTCCGTTTCATACTTCATTTACTTTCCATATTGTACTCATTCAGCAGCTAGGATGCTGTCATTGTTTGAGTACAGCAGGTTTGTGCTCATGCTGACTCCTTTCTGACATTTTGGGGGGGATTTTTTGGTGTAATTTTTGGGGATTTTCCTTGGAAACTTTTAGGCATTTATTCAGTTGATTTGGAGTTAGATTTGGGCTAAGATTTGAATTCTGAGCCTATATTTGAAATTCTGAGCCTTCTTGTTTTCTAAATAGTCTTAAAAATAGAAAACACAATTATTTATAAACACTCATGAAAAATCTGGTTACAGATTTTGTTGTGATAGACATAGTACAGCCAGAAATATAGTCAAGAAACTTCTCCTCCCTTTACCCAGTTTAGAAAGCTTAAATAAGAAGTAAGAAAATAAGAAAGTAATTTTTTGAATAAAAGCCTGGTTTTCTTAGACTCCGCAGTCTAACTGTTTGCTGTGGTATTTCCCCCCTTGCCTATTCTAAATTCAGTAAGTGCTACATGCCTCTAATCCATGGCAAAAACTTAATTCTGGTAGGGAATTCATTGAGGGATGCAAGCTTATGCTGGAGAATTTTGGCTTGGAAATGTTTAGTATGGAAACTTACTTTTTTACAATACTGTTATTCTCTGTACCTAGGTTCTCAGAGGGGTGAGGGCGTGGCACATGCATCACAATATTTGGATTTTTGTTTTCAAAGTATAGGTTTTCTTTCCCTTTCCTCCTCTTCCCTCAACCCTTTGCCAAATGAGCCTTTGCTACTTGTGGGAATATGTTGTCTCTCTCAGGTGTGTGGGGGTGAACAAAGGCTGAGAATCTTGGTCCTTTGCTGATACTTCCTAAGCCAAATTTCCACTCCCTGTAATTTGCCTCTGTTACTTTCATTTTTGCAGAGAAATACAAATTGTGGTGAAGAGACTACATATATTCCCAAGAGTAAGATTTATTGCATTGTGTAGTACATGTAGAAGAGACTAGGTGATTGTTTAGCTGAATATTTATTAAATTTTTTTGATTGTGACTTATTGTAAGAAATACATACACCCTGATTTAACACCTGCACACAAAGTTGAAAGAAAAGTTTGGCAAAAACAATACTTACCTTTTTAGGACCTTGCTAGAACTGTCTCATCAAGGCAGTTACGCATTTCTCTTCCCACTTAGCTCCGTGTTCAGTGACATCAATTTGGTAGCTTGAAATCAGCCTTGGTGGCAGTATTTACACCAGGGGAATCAGCACATGGTATATTTCAGGGCTTTTACCACTCTGTATAGCCACTGTTAAACATTTATAGCACTCTGCTGCCTACAACACACTTTGATATTTTCTATTTAATTTTACTTAAAAAACCTGGGTTTTGACCCTTAAATATGTTTTGATGTAACAGCTTATAGTGGTTTAGTCCACCTCTTTACTTTGCTGATATACATGGTAAAAGACTAAAGTTGAAGGTTATATAGCTAGTTGTTAGCAAAGCCAGGTCTCCGGATTCCTAATCTGGAGTTGTTTCCAGTGGACTTCACTTCTCTCTTAACCCAAGTTGTTCATGTAGCTTAGTTGGAGGGCCTCATACTAGTATGTGCAAGACACTGCGTTAAGCACTTTGAATAGAGATGCATAAGTCATGAACCTGGACCCTGAGGCTTTTGTGCTCTTGTGGGGGGTTAAATATGGAAGCAAAGATAATGTAAGGCAGAAAGTATTGTGTGGTAAAGAATTATAGATAAGGTAATACATGAGTGTAGTGAGAGGAGAGAGAGATTACTTTTAGTTGAAGGACAAAGGGAATGGTGACTTTTAAACCGTGCTTTGAAGAATGGGTAGGATTTGGACATGTTGAAATAAGATAAATAGTTTAGAGAGAAAGGCCTTTCTGGGCCAGGTGATCAAAAGGGAAAGAGCCAGGCAAGAAAGAGTCAGCACCAGATGGTGAAGAGCCTTGAGTGCCAGTGGCCCTTTCCGCTTTTCAGTTTACCTTTCACTTTTGTTTCTGGAGTCACCCAGTACTTCTTTTTTTGTTGTTGTGAATCTTTACCCAAGGATATTTTTTCCATTGATTTTTAGCGAGAGTGGAAGAGAGAAACGTGCAGGAGGCAACCAAGTGAGAGAGACACTTGGTTGCCTCCTGCATGCACCCTGACCAGGGCTGGGGAATCAAGCCACCACTGGTACATGCCCTTGACTGGGATTGAACCCGGGACCCTTCAGTCCACAGGCTGATGCTCTATCCACTGAGTCAAACCAGCTAGGACCACTCAGTATTTCTTCATATTAAATAAACTTTATATGCTGTGCTCCTGACTAGAATATGACCCAGAGAACACTTAGGTATCTATTCTTAGAGTAAAAGCTGAAGGGAAAAGTATGTGTTAGGGAAACAACCTTAAGTTTATAGTCCTAAAATTGTTGCAAAGGGGACATTTTTTTTTTTTTTTTGTAAGGAGATACTATTATCTTTTTGTTTTGCCAAATAGACAGCATCAAATTGGCTGTAGCAGAGCAGGAAACAATTTTGAAAGTCTTTTCAAAGTGCCCTCTAAATCATGTTTTCTAAATAACTGGGACTTAATTTTTGGAGGCAGGTTTGGTTGGGACAGAAAGGCAGTTTATACAGATGTCCAGCTGAGCTGACTAGCTTTCAGAATTTAGGGCAGCAAGACCGAGTATTTCATACCACAGCCAGCTGTGGGAGGGATTGATAGATTTTTTTTTTCAATCAAAGAAGTTCCTTGGATTTCAGCATTTATGTGTGTGACAGCCTGTATGATAGGATGTTTTGAAGTCTTAGATGGACCTTGCCTTGTTCCACAGAATTAGGTGCCTGGAAATGAAATGGCCTCAAGTTGTGTCTGTTAATCAAATTGAGGCACTGGTGGCAGTTCTCAAGGTTTTGTCTGTTGATGATTTCACTCTTATTGCTTCTAATTAAAATGATGTACAGTTAATATGAAGAAGCTTTATTTCTCTTTGACCCACTAGTTCTATAAAGGTAAGAGTACTTGTAAACTGTTGCCCAGGTAACAACACATACAGAGTCTGTTGGAAGTGTGTGGAAAATTTTGGTAATCTTGGTAATGAAGTTGCTATAGTAAATAGCTACTTGGTTTGTATAAAAAAGAAGAAAAAAGCCAGTTGACTTTTTGTTGAATGGTCAACAAAGACTCTTCAGGACGAGCTTTGGTTCCATAATAAGTATGAATAGTGTCTTGTCCATACTGTGTTCCTCATTTGTTCCTGATGCATAAAGTATATATATTGTCCTGTCATTTTAGGAGATTTCAGCAGTTTCATCTGAACTGTTCCACAAGACAGCACACCCCAAGTAGCATGATAAAAGTTCAGATGCAGCCTGCCTGATACCTCCCACCAGTTGAGTAGACTAGCTAATCATGTCAGCACAGTCTTTTTTTATTGTTTTTTTTTTTTTTGGGGGGGGGGGGAATGGGGGGCAGGGCGGGGAGGAAGATATGTTAGGCTTTACAAATTGAGTTTATTAGAATCCTTCTAAATTTTCTACAATCATTTTTTTTTTTTGGTGTGGTACAAAATATGTTGATGTCCTTAAACTATGCAAACATAAAAAAAATATTTTATTGATTTTGAACAGAGAGGACAAGAGAGGGATAGAGAATTAGAAACATCGATGAGAGTCATCGATCAGCTGCCTCTTGCACACCCCCTACTGGGGATATGCCCGCAACCAAGTTACATACCCTTGACCGGAATCGAACCCGGGACCTTTCAGTCCCCAAGCCGACGCTCCATCCATTGAGCCAAACCAGTTTCGGCCTATGCAAACATTTTTTAAAGATATACACATACACATAGATGTGTCTATGTGTATGTGTACATACAACGGCACAGACACCCCATTAGTTGTTGGAATTCGTGGTGAAAATACAGTCTACCTGGCAAATATCTAAAAACAAATGTCTAGCTGTTTGAAGATTGTCATGTTAAATAGTCACAAATATGAAAGTAATGCATACCCAAAGGGATTTTTTTATATGCCAAATTTCCAAGAAAAGGGCACATTTTGTTTATTTATTTTTATTTATTTTTTAAAAATATATTTTATTGATTTTTTACAGAGGGGAAGAAAGAGGGATAGAGAGTTAGAAACATCAATGAGAGAGAATCATCGATCAGCTGCCCCTTGCACACACACATACACTCCCCCCCCCCCCACTGGGGATGTGCCCGCAACCCAGGTACATGCCCCTGACCGGAATCAAACCTGGGACCCCTCAGTCCGTAGACCGAGGCTCCACCACTGAGCCAAACCGGTTTCGGCAGGGGCACACTTTAAAAGGCAAATGTAGAACTCATTCATGTACCAGTGAAGGAATTCTCAGCCTCTTCTCTATTCCAAGTATACACTTGTATTCTGCCCTCATTATTAGCAGTAATACAAATTGTAGAACTTTAAAAATCAGACTTCCATTACAGAGGATGCAAATAACAAACACTATTTTTAGAAAGAAATATAAACCTGTGGTTTTTAGTTCTTAAGGTTTAAGAGACAAATAACACTAGTTTTGATAAACCATGTATTTATTCCGTGCTTCAAGATGTGGTTGTCATTTTGAGGCCCTCTGCAAAGAGCATTATGTAAATGCAAACGGTTGTTAAAGTGGTGATTAGGTATTTGCTTGAGTAGTTTATCTGTAGTAAATTTATCTTGGTATGACACTTTGAATAGATTATATGTTAGTGAAACGTCAGCCATTAATGGGAGCCTTTACATATACTGGCAACAGTTTGGATGCTTAGATTATTTTACTGTAATTTTGTTATTTCAGCAGCTATTTGCCATCATATCTCATTCATTTATTGTTTTATTATAGTTCCACAAACCTCTTTTGTCTTGAATCGTATTTTTTTTCATTTTAAAACTTCCTCTCATATTTGTCCTGCTGTTAATGGCCATGTTTGAACTAATGTTTTGATTTGCCTTTGTCCTAGTCTTTTTGTGTTAACAAAGATATGTTACTACCTATCAAGTTGGTACTGAATTGTAATTCAGTTAATGTCTTTTTTCTTCCATCCATTGCCCACCTCTGTTGCCCCCCTTAATAATCTAAATAAATTCTAACACTAACTCAAAGTTCCTGGTAGTTAATGGGAAAATTGGATATTATTATTCAAATCCTAGGACCGCCTATTTGCCAGTACTAATGAGCCCATATAGTTTTTATGCAAGAGTTATGCAGCTTGCCCAACTGGCTTGGCTCAGTGGATAGAGCATTGGCCTGTGGATCAAAGGGTCCTGAATTCGATTCCAGCCAAGGGCACATACCTTGGTTGCAGGCTCTTCCCCAGCCTGGGCCCTGGACAGGCACCTGCAGGAGGCAACAGATCAATATGTTTCTCTCAGATCGATGTTTCTGTCTTTTCCTCTCTCTTCCACTCTCTCTAAAAGATCAATGGAAACATATTGTCAAGTGAGGATTAATAAAAACAAACAAGTAGCCGAAACCGGTTTGGCTCAGTGGATAGAGCATCGGCCTGCGGACTGAAAGGTCCCAAGTTTAATTCCAGTCAAGGGCATGTACCTTGGTTGCGGGCACATCCCCGGTAAGGGGTGTGCAAGAGGCAGCTGGTCGACGTTTCTCTCTCATAGACGTTTCTAGCTCTCTATTCCTCTCCCTTCCTCTCTGTAAAAAAAATCAATAAAATATATTAAAAAAAACCAAAACCAAAACAAAAAACAAATAAACAAAAAGTGTCAGGAATTATTCCAGGCAAATCAAGCTTATTAAAAAAAAAAAAAAAAAGCTGTTATGCAGCTTAATTTTCACTAATAAATCTTGGCCTCTAGGTTTTTTTTTTTCTTTTTAAATTTTGGCTTGCATTTTATATTTCTTGTCAACATTGTCAATAGTTCCATAGATGAAACAGGTTTCTCCTGTTGCATTTGGTTTCACAAATACTAAAATAGCAATCTCTATCATTTGAAGATATCAATTAGTTTTAAAAGATAATAGTATGTTAGGGAAGCCTGCTTGTTTAGCAATTAATGTGATACTTCCCATTTTGCATATATATCTCAGTATGTTTGTATGCAAATTGTAGTAGAACTGTATTATGTCCCACTGAGAATTCACTTTCCTAAAGAAGCTCTTAGCAATTTTGTGCTTTTGAGAATTGCATTTGGAAGAGGATGACAATAGTAGATTTTATAAGTTTTGATTGGCCAAGGGGTGTCAGGGTATGTGTGTGTGTGTGTGCGCGTGCCTGTGTAAAGGAAAATAGTCATTGAGCTGCAAACAACTAAAAACATTTTTGATTTTGTGGAAGACAATGCAGGTAAAACAGAGGACTTCTTGATGTAGTGTTGCTATGAGATTCAGAGAGAATAAGGGATTTACCACATTTTTTTCTCTTTTCATAATTAATAATAATGAACTAGCGTTTATTGAATGTTTTTATAAGTTAGTTATAAGATAATGTACATTACCTTGTTAATCTTCACAATAATAGGAGCTATTATTTCCAGTTTACAAGTGAGTTTAGAGTTCATTCACTTGCTTAAAATTCTTAAGAAGCAAGTCTCTTTTGCTCCTACATCTGCCTATAGTAGTAGTGACTCTCAAATCCTACTCTATATTGATGGTTCTTTTTTTAAAAAAAATAAATATTTTATTGATTTTAGAGAGGAAGGGAGAGGGAAAGAGTGATAGAAACATCAATGATGAGAAAGAACCATTGATCAGCTGCCTCCTGCATGCCTCCTATGGAGGTGGAGCCTACAACCCAGGCATGTGCCCTGGAATGGAATGGAACCTGGAACCTTTCAGTCCACGGGCCAACACTCTATCCACTGAACCAAATCAGGTAGGGCTATATTGATGGTTCTTTATATGGGGTTGTTGCATCTTTCTGATGATTAGTGACTTTGAGCATGTTTTCATTTGTCTCTTGGCCTTTCTTATGTCTTCTTTCGAAAAGTATCTATTTAAAAGTCCATTGCCCACTTCTTGATTGGGTTATTTCAATTGTTGATAGGTATGTATTTGTTGCCATTTTGTTGTTCATATTTTTTATCTTTTTCTTTTTTTTCTTCTTCCTCTTTTTAAAGAATACCCTTCAACATTTCATATAATACTGGTTTGGTGGTGATGAACTCCTTTAGCTTTTTCTTGTCTGTGAAGCTCTTTATTCTGTGAAGACCTTCAATTCTAAATGATAGCTTTGATGCATAGAGTAATCTTCATTGTAGGTTCTTACTATTCATCATTTTGAATATTTCTTGCCACTACCTTTTGGCCTATAGTTTTTTTTTAAGAAATCTGCTGACAGTCGTATGGGCCTTCCCTTGTAAATAACTAACTGCTTTTCTCTTGCTGCTTTTAAGATTCTCTCTTTGTCTTTAGCCCTTGGCATTTTTAATTATGTTGTGTCTTGGTGTGGTCCTCTTTGCATTCCTTTTGTTTGGGACTCTCTGTGCTTCTGGACTTGTAAGTCTATTTCTTTCACCAGGTAGGGGAAGTTTTCTATCATAATTTCTTCAAATAGGTTTTCAATATCTTGCTCTCTCTCTTCTTTTGAATGTTGGTACGCTTGAAGTTGTCCCAGAGGCTCCTTACGCTATCTTCATATTTTTGGATTCTTTTTTCCTTTTGCTCTTCTGGTTGGATATTTTTTGCTTTCTCATAAGTCAAATCATTGATTTAATTCTCAAAATCCTCTATTCTACTGTTGAATCTCTGTATATTATTCTTTATTTCAGTCAGTGTATGCTTATTTTCTGACTGGTCCTTTTCCATTTTTTTGTAGGTTTCTAGAAGATTCTTGAGTAATCTTTAACTGTGATTTTGAACTCTGTATCCTGTAATTTGCTTTCTTCCATTTCTTTAATTTGTGACATGTTTATCTCCACATTTTGACTGCTTCCCTGTGTTTGCTTCTATGTCTTCTAGAGTGGCTTATGTTGTTTGTGTTCTATAGGGCCTAGTGGCTCAGTCTCCCCAGTCACCAGAGCTGGGAGCTCTAGGTGCACCCCTTTGTGGGCTGAGAGCACAGTCTTATTGTAGTTGAGACTTGATTGCTGTTGGTGTCACTGGGAGGAACTGACCTCCAGGCCAATTGGTTGTGAGGACCAGTTGCTACTACAGTAGGAGAGCTGCAATGCAGGAGATAACCCTATGGAGCAGGACTTGCTTCAGTGGGGGTTTGGTGTTCACTAAGTCTGCCCTTTGAGTGGGTCTCTTATGAATGTGTAGAATTATAATCTGGTATGGTCTGATACTGACCACTGGGTACCCTGGTTCTTGGGTCTCCAGGAGATGCAAAATCAGCCACTGCCTGGGGTCACCCAGCAGGAATTACAGAGATATCTGTAGCTTCCTCCTATTGGTGTTAGGTTTAGAAATGTCAAGGTAAGACCCAGCTGTGAAGCAAGGCAAGCTGGTGCTGGGTCTTGAGCCTCTTATTGATATTATAGGTTTGGGGCTCCCTGACCCAGCTGTAGCTTGTTTGAGAGATTTTACCTTAAACAAGGAAAGGACATTCATATGCAAAAGCCACTGCACAAACCTTGGTTGGGGTTGTAAATTGGATGAGGCAGGGTCTTAGGGAATCACCTGAACAGAGCAAACAGACATGGTTACCAGTTAGCCCCGAGACCGGGGATGTCCCAGCATAGGAACAATGATTCCTGAGAGCATCTTCATCTGGGAAAAAACCGCCCTTGAGTTCCTGCTCTGATGCCAGACAACCCAGTTCCTCCTTGTATGTGTCTGTGTTCCCCAGAGCCTTGCCCTGGGGCTGGAGCTCAGAGGAAGTGGCATCTTTTAAGTTTAGTTCATGGTGCTTGCCTTTTAAGAGGATTTTTAAAAAGAGCAGAATTATTGATTAAAACAAGCTTAGACTCCAAGTCCAGTATCCCTAATATAATTTGTCTAAAGGTAAATAGTTTCGATGGAAAAAAAAAAAATCTTAGGTTGTGTGTGCTGGTTTGAAAAATTAACAGAAAAGTTGGAAACAAGTTTTTGACTAATTTTAAAAAAATATATTTTATTGATTTTTTACAGAGAGGAAGAGAGAGAGAGAGAGTTAGAAACATCAATGAGAGAATCATCTATCAGCTGCCTCTTGCACACATCCCCTACTGGGGATGTGCCCGCAACCTAGGTACATGCCCTTGACCTGAATCGAACCCTGGACCTTTCAGTCCGCAGGCTGATGCTCTATCCATTGAGCCAAACCGGTTTCGGCAGTTTTTGACTATTGTTAATCGTTCATCTTATTTGAAAATATTATAATTATCTTGTCCTAATTCCTTCACAGATAGCTTCTAAGGACTTAAAAATTTATCTATAAATATTAAAATGTCTTTACTTTGATACCTTCCAATGTGATCATTGAATAGTTGGTTGCCCTAGCCGGTTTGGCTCAATGGATAGAATGTCAGCCCATGGACTGAAGATTCCCGGGTTCGATTCCCATTAAGGGCACCTACCTCAGTTGCAGGTTCAATCTGGCCCTGGCTGGGGTGTGTGCGGGAGGCAACCAATAAATGTGTCTTTCTGACATCAAAGTTTCTTTTTCTCTCTGTCCTTTTCACTCTCTCTAAAAATCAATGGGAAAATATTCTCTGGTGATGAGTAACAACAAAAAGTTGGTTAATTATTATATGCATCATTTCAAAGTACATTAAATTAAATCATCATTATTTAGATATTTTCCTATGACAATATTTTGTCTTAATTTGCATACTGCTTAAAATGTAGTGCCATATTTATTATTAAATTTGAAACATCTTTTAAATAAGTATAAAAGCTGTGGCTTTACTAATACTTGGATATCAGAGAATCTCTTATCAGAATGCTTGCTCCTTAGTCTCTCCTGGATTTCTGTTAATAAAGATAAATATCTTTGGCATATTTCAGTACTAGAATGCTGACTTCTTGTTATTCAGATCTCAGCTCTTCTCATATTCTCTGAGTCTTTCCCAAGCCACCCAATCTGAAGTGGTTCCTTGATTATCTAGGCTTACTCTGCCACATTGCTAACTCCTTCTCTTTCTTTTTTCTTCCCACCCTCCAGTAGCATGTAAGCTCTTTGAGAGCAAGAACTTAACTCTTTGTTTCATTTCTGTTACCTCTACAGCTTCAAATAAAACACCCATAATGTTGTTGATTACAGACTGAAGCAGAAATTATGCCCCTAACTAGCTTTACATCTTTCTTGAAAATTATTTCACTTTAAAAAAAAATATTTTATTGATTTTTTACGGAGAGGAAGGAAGAGGGATAGAAAGCCAGAAACATCGATGAGAGAGAAACATCGACCAGCTGCCTTCTGCATACGCTCTACTGGGGATGTGCCCGCAATCAAGGTACATGCCCTTGACTGGAATCGAACCCGGGACCCTTCAGTCTGCAGGCTGACGCTCTATCCACTGAGCCAAACCGGTTTGGCAAAAATTATTTCACTTTATTATCTCTTGTTTTCTTCTTCTGTAAAATGGGTGGGGGATGGAAGAGGAAAGAGGTTGAATTAATTTATATCTAAAATCCTTGCCATTTAAAGGCCTCTTAGCTGGATATGAATTCTGAGTTCTATTCTAAGGGAGGTGATGAATTTGTGCTCAACTAAATTCATTTCTTACTCTGTCTTCTCTAGAAGCCAGTAGTACATATTTATATTTGCACAATTACTGACAGCATTGGAGAGTCAACTCTGATTGCAGAATCAGATTTCTTGATTTTTCTGGATTATTAAAGAGATCTGCAACTGGATTTCTGTTAAGATAAATTTCTTTGGCATATTCCAGTACTATGTTGAATTGACTTTTTTGCATTTATTCTAAATATCAGCAAATTTGAGTTACATTAACTTTTAAATTATTTTAAATTATGAGTGTTATGATTTAGATGAAATAATATTTCATATAAATAAATTGAGAGTTTATATAAAAAGTAATGTTTGTAGTAATTTGGGAAGGCAGTGGGGATGTAGACATAAACTATAGTTTTTTGTTTGGCCCTTGTGGCTAGAATTTTAGACAGTTGGTCCTTTCATTCTTTACTTGGGAAGCTTCATTATTGTAATGAACAAAAACATTTTTGAAATGGGTAAAGGAAATAAGCAGACAGTTGATAGCAGAGGAAATACAACTCATAGAAGAATGTTAGATCTTATCAGTATTCAAAGAAATGTTATTAAAGCAAAATGAAATACTATTTTATACCTACTTTAAAGTTTTTGAAAATAGTAATATGTAATACTGGTTAGATTTTAGTAAGACAAGCATTTGTAAATATTGCTAGTGAACTACAATTTGGCATATATATTTTGAATTGTTAGACTGTTCATAACCTTTTAACAAAACTTTGAATTAGTAATTTCACTTTTGAGACTATCCTAAACAAATAATTATAAACAAACAAACAGAAAAAAAAAGGAAAAGAAAAAACAGGTCTGTACAGGAGAATACTCAAGAGCATATTATTTATAGTAGCAGCATATCAGAAGTGACTTAAATTTCCATTAATATGAGACTTTAAGTTATGATATATCTATTCTGAGAACCATTATGTAACATGAAAATAATCACAAAGACTATATTACTATAAATAGGATAAATGCCTATAGCATAAATATGCCTATTAAGGAAGGGTGAATATAACCATTTAAAAAAAAGATTTTAAAATTTATAAATTAATAACTAAATTTTCAATTTCTTAATATAACAAAAAACAGCCCATCTTAAAAATTTGCCCTCTAGCCGGGACCGGTTTGGCTCAGTGGATAGAGCGTCGGCCTGCAGACTGAAAGGTCCCAGGTTCGATTCTGGGCAAGGGCATGTACCTTGGTTGCGGGCACATCCCCAATAGGGGGTGTGCAAGAGGCAGCTGATCGATGATTCTCTCTCATCGATGTTTCTAACTCTCTATCTCTCTCTTCCTCTCTGTGAAAAATCAATAAAATATATTAAAAAAAATTTTGCCCTCTATACCTAAAATACTTATATTAGTTTACTATGGCTGCCATAAAAAAATACCACAGACTTGGTGACTTCAACAACTGAAATTTATTTTATCACAGTTCTGGAGTCTAGAAGTTCAAGATAAAGGTGTTAGCAGGTTTTATTTCTCCTGAGGATGCTCTCCTTGGTTTGTAAAGGGCCACCTTTTCTGAGTCCTCACATGGTCTTTCCTCTGTGTACATACATCCCTGCTGTCTTTGGGTGTCCATTTTTTTTAAGGATACCAATTAGATTATTAGATTGGATTAGGGCTCACTGTAATAGTCTCATTTTAACTTAATCACCTTTTAAAAGGACCTATCTGGGCTTTAAGGCTTCAACATACGAATTTTCTGGGGAAGTACAATTAAAAAAAAAAATTATTGATTTCACAGAGAGAAAGGGAGAGGGGGAGAGAGACATTTTTTAAAATATATTTTATTGATTTTGTACAGAGAGGAAGGGAGAGAGATAGAGAGTTAGAAACATCAATGAGAGAGAGTCATCGATCAGCTGCCTTCTGCACACCCCCCACTGGGGATATGCCCGCAACCAAGGCACATGCCCTGACCGGAATCGAACTCAGGACCCTTCAGTCCCCAAGCCGATGCTCTATCCATTGAGCCAAACTCGTCCCGGCACTATGGGACATTTTTAATATGAGAAAGCCCTTTCTTCATTTGAGCCAGGAACTGATATTTGTATAAATCAGTGACATTGCAACATGCTTTGCACACAGGCGCACAGTTTGTTAGTAGCTCTCAGAATGTTGGATGGACATAGCTTTTAACCAGTGGTCTCCCTTTAGGAGTCTGTTTTGCAGAAATTATAAAGTAAGTATATAAAGTAAAAGTGTGAGGATGCTCACTGGTGAATCACAATAGTAATCTCCCTGGCACTGAAACTGTCCAGCTTCAGCTGGTCAACAGGTATTCCCAACACTTCTTTCCGGTCACACGGACAATTCTGGGTCCTTCTCTCACAGCTCCCAACACATAGGAAGCCACACTGGTTTCTAGCTCCACTATCTAGCTGCCTTTACTGATCCTGCTTCACAGTACCCTGTACCTTTGAGGAAAGTTAAAGTCTGTGGAGCTTTTACAGAAGGCTGAGAGTGTGCCAATAGGCCTCAGAGCTCTGTTTTCCCAAATAGCTATCAATAATTATTAATATTTCTACCCCTGTCCCTATGTTTATCCTTCTGGGCAGGTTTGAAAACAAAACTCCCATGTCTGTCCCCCTAGATATACCTGAATCTCCCTTCTCCAATAATCCCATTAAACCAAAGGCTTAAGCTTTCCTCAAATCCTATCAGTCGGAGGTCCCTCCTCTCCCCTTATGTAATATTTTATATGCATGGTGGCCAGAGCTACAGTATTTTATGCTGAAAGATGGAATAATGAATTTTTAAAAAATTCCTTTTTTTTTTTTCTGGACGTATTTTTACAAATATGGTCTTGCTAAAGAGGTTATGCAAGTCAGCTTTAAGACTCAAAACCGGAAGGAGGGGAATGGGGACATCTGCAAGAGTGTCAATAATAAAACAAAAAGTTAAAAAATAAGACTCAAAGCAGGGCCAACACCCCCTTTCTCAAGGAAATCAGTAAATATTTGAGGACAGAGATTTTCTGTGAAGATTAGCTGATAAGAAGCAGGCCAAGTCCTTAGCACTGTGTTCACCACATAGTGATCACAGTGCTATGATTGCTGCCATGTAGGCTGCTATGATTGCTGTGGTATTTCAAGGACATTAAAAGGGAACTTCCCAATCATTTGTTAGAAGTAAAATTTTCAGGAAATGCCTTCAAATGTTATTTTGGATCCCGGCTTTCTTAGAATTGTGTAATCTTTCCTCTCAGACCTTCCCTTTCTCTTTTCTATAAAATGTCTTTGTTTGAAGCGCATTCCTCTGAACATATCCTGTACACACGCACTCACCTGCTGGGCCCTCTCCCTTTATCCACACCTTGTATTTTCCCTGTGCTTATTTCCCTCTGCATATGTATATTCCTTGTGCATACTTTTTCTCTTTGCAAGCACTCTTAACCTGAACCACCAGAAGCTGAGCTGGAGATGAATAGTTTGCACTCAAGGAAGATAAATCATTTAGAGATGTTAATAGAGAGAAGTTCAGATAAAGTGCATTGGCAATTCAAGTAGAAAGAAATCACTTGTAGTAGATGATGAAAGAGGTTGCTGTTGAACCGAGGATTATAGCATCTAGATGTGTCCAGATGAGAGAGGAAGGGTGCTTGCTTTTTTTTTTTTTTCTTCAAAAGAAACAATTTAAAAGCAGCGCAGTTGTGAGTGCATGTTTGAGTGACAGCTACTTTTAATCTGTGTGAGCCAAAAGGAAGGGTAATTTGGGTAAAGGGAACAACATAACCGTAAAATCAGGATGTTGGATAGTATATGGGGCTATTTACTCTATTAGAAATTAAAATTCAAGATTTAAAATGCTTATTAGTTAAAAATAACAGTAATAAAGGCATTGTATGTTAATTCAAATAACATTTTAAAGAAAAGTAACTATCTCTAAAACAAAACAATTTAGTGGGAAGACAGCATCTTTATACATTTGGCAAATCCCCTTAATGTTTACCTTATTAGAAGACAGACTTTCATTTGTGCTATTGCATTTGCTCTGCTGTAGTATGTTGTCTGAGTTGAAGTGTATGAAAAGCAGCTGGCC
Source organism: Pipistrellus kuhlii (assembly GCF_014108245.1). Lineage (NCBI taxonomy): Eukaryota > Metazoa > Chordata > Mammalia > Chiroptera > Vespertilionidae > Pipistrellus > Pipistrellus kuhlii. The sequence goes on along the minus strand of NW_023425493.1, from coordinate 21,611,340 downwards.
ATTAATCTTTACCTTCAATCACCACTCATGTGGGGCTGGGATAGAAGCTGAGAGTGTAGGCTTTTGAAGGTCTCCTCCAAGTGCACACTGTTTAACTGAAATTAATAAGATAAAAAATGAATATTTTTTGGGATTTGAGGTGAGATTAGTAGGCATTAGATAAATAGGAGAAAATAGGAAGGCTTTATAGTTGAAGCCAAAATGTACAAGTTATGGAAAATTGCACGTCTCAAGATCAAAAGATTGGACAGTTACTAAGAATTCAAGAGGTAGAACAAAAGTAAAAATGATTACCTTAAATTGGGATCTGATAAAGTCTCAAGGATAATATAAGATACTGGGACAATTTGTTGGCTAGTAATGCTGGAAAAGAATGTAGCTTACCATTAATTGCTTTCTATATGTCAGTTAATGATCTAAGTGTACTATGTGTATTCATGCATTTAATCTGCAAATAACTCCAACAGGTTGATATTATTATCATTATCATTATTTTACATGTCAGAAATCTGAGGCACAGAGAAATTATGTTACCCGCCTGAGATTACACAGTAAATTGTAGAGTTGGAATTTAAACTCAGGCAGTTGGGTTACAAGACCTATGCTTTTATGGAGCATTCTAAGTGCTCCTTAAATATTAACAAATAAAATTATATAAGGAGGATGGTACTAGTTTAAAAAAGAATCTTAACACAAAACAGGAATTTGAACTTGATTCAGGAGGCTCTCAGTAAATGTTTGATTTTTTTTTCAATTGAGTTGATTTAAGAAGTAAAATATAAATTGAGTTCCACTGTTGTATGGGTCATTCAATATGGTGAGGATATAAGGATGAGTGTGGCAGGGCTTGGTAATTGTCCCTCAAAGGCTGTCTTTCCTTTCTTCTGAATTCATAACATTTTTAGCTGGCCTTATGGTCATCCTATATAATAAAAGGCTAATATGCAAATTGTTCCACCCACTGGGAGTTTGACTGCTTGCTATGGCATGCACTGACCAGCAGGGGCAGCACGGAACGAAGGAAGGTCCCAGTTGGCAGCCAGGGGAAGGAAGGCCCTGATCAGCCCTGATTGCCTGCCAAGCCAAGGGACCCTGTCTGTGAACGAATTTTATGCACTGAGTCTCTAGTCCATAATAAAGACTATATTCATCAACCTTTCTTGAAAGCTGGAGTGGCCACATAATTAAGTACAGTCCATTGGCATGTGAGTGAACCTATGCTTGTCACAGCTTGTAAGAAGTTGGCTGAAATGATTGGTGGTATATATCCTTTATCCTTATTTTATTTATTTATTTATTTATTTATTTATTTATTTATTTGTTTGTTTATTTTTGTTTTGGTCCTTTCCTCATTGTTATTGCCTGTACAGTGCCAAAAGGAAAGGTGTTAAAAGGAAGAGAATAAAATCTCTTTGAAATGGAAATTCTTATAAAGAAGGATTACATAGAAACCTGCTACACTGGAAGCAGGTGAAGGAAAAATCTATCATAGGAATTAGTTTTGTAGGGGCAGCAAGAACACCAAAGATGTGTGGAAAACAGTTTATCAGTTTAGTAGTGCTCAGTTGATGAATTTGAATCTGTTGATCCTGGAGTAGCAAACACCTCTACTCTCAACCTGGTGTTCTCAGGATTCAAACTCATAAAGATACTTGACCAGAAATGGCCATGGTAATTCACTCATTTGAAATGTCAGCAAACCTCAGGAAGAAAGTGGAAATAGGTTTTTAAATCATATGAACAACCTCCTTCTATCTTCTTGCTTTTACAAAACCCCATGATGCTATTATTTTTATTTATTTTAAATTTTTGAATAAAAATTTTTCAGAGCAGTTTTATGTTACAACAAAATTGAGCAGAAAGTACAGTCAGTTCCCTTCTATCCCTACCACCATACTCACACAGCCTCCCCCACTGTCAACATGGGGCATCAGAGTGGTTCATTTGTTACAATTGTTGACCCTACATTCTTGCTGCTCCACATTCTTGTCAGAACTTGGCATTGTAAGTGTTCTGAACTTTGACCATTTTATTAGTTGTAATGGTGTTATGTCATTGTTTTAATTTGTGTTTCTTTGATGACATACGAAGTGGAGCATCTTTTCATATACTTATTTGCTATCTGTATGTCTTCTTTGGTGAACTAACTGTTCAGGTCTTTTGCCCATTTTTAAATCAGGTTGTTCATTTTTTCATTATGCTGTGATTTTCATGCTCTTTCTTCCTCTTACAGGTAATGTGAGAGAATGATTAAAAATAATTTCTTTATAATCAGATTTACTGTAAGAATCCTGTCTCCAATAGCTGTGTGACTTTGTGAAAGTTACATAAGCTCTTTTGCCTCAGGTTTCTTCTTGGTAAAGGGGGTTAATAATGTGTGATGGTCAAATGAGTTGATAAATATAAAGGACTTAGACTAGGACTTGACTTGTAGTAAGTATTTAATAAATGTTAATACATAGTATTTATTACTCCATTATTTCATACTAGAGGTCCGTTGCACGAATATTTGTGCAATAGGCCTTCCTTCCCCTAGCTGCCAGCACCAGTTTTCCTCTGGCACCCGAGACCCAGGCCTTTGCTCTGGCTGCCGCCTTCTGTCTTTGCTCTGGCTGGAGCCTTCAGTTTTCTCCACTCCAGCCAGAGTGCTGTTCCTGTAGCGCTCTCTGCCCCCTATTATCCCCCTCATATCAGGCGTCCTGCCCCCCCTGGCCGCTCCGCATCTGTTAATGAAAATTAACCCACCATTATTGTTGGGTCAATTTGCGTACTCACTCCTGATTGGCTGGTGGACATCTTGGAGATATGGTCAATTTGCATATTTCTCTTTTATTAGTGTAGATACTCATTATCACTGCCTGCTCTTTACTGTATTCCCTGCAGAAAACGTTTGCTAAACTTATCCACACAAAATTTTAAATTATTTCTATTGGTATATATATTTTTTAATCTTTGTTGAACTTAAAAAATCATTTATCCATATGAGCATAGTCTCTTGGTAAAAGATTCAGCAAATACACAAATATATCTACATATATGTAGTAAAAATGAAAGTTCCTTTACATGTAACACCTCCCCCTCACTTCCTCTTTTCTTTCCAGATGCAACTATTAACAGTTAGAGTAGGTTGAGGCTGAGCAGATTGGTCTAAGATGTTTCATATTAATTTTTTTAATTGGAAGCCTTTGGCAATGTTTTTGCCTAGAGACTTGTAGTAGAGGTTTCCTGAGATTCTGCAGTGTTAATCCCTGTACTCTCCTCAGAACTTCTTAGAAAGTCCGAGACTAATACCGGCTTCTTTTTATTTATTCCTTCAACTTGTAGCAATCAGGGGTAATTAACTTTTTAAAAAACACACTTTTTGTTGTTGATAGTATTATAGATATCACCCCTTTTTCTCCACATCCCCCCATTCTCCCAGTCCCTCATCTCCCCACCCACGTCTTTACTACCCTGTTGCCCATGTCCATGGACTATGCCTGTAAGTATATAAGTTCTTTGGTTTATCTCTTCTCATCCCCTAACTCCACATCAAGATATATCAGTCTGTTCCATGTCCCCATGCTTCAGGTCTTATTTTGTTGGTCAATTCATTCTGCTCATTGGATTTCACAAATAAGTGAGATTATGTTATATTTGTCTTTCTCAGATTGGCTTATTTCACTTAGCATATTTTTTTTCAGGTCCATCCATGCTGTCCCAAAGGGTAAGATATATCTCTTTTTTACAGTTGCATAGTATTCCATTGTGTAAATGCCCCACAGCTTTTTTATCCATTCATCTACTGATTTTGGCACTTGGGTGCCAAGAATGTGCACCTTATTTAAGATGTTCAACCTAGTGTTGTGGAAGGTGAACTTACCTGTCACTCAGGGTTGGGGTGGAATGTGCTGGCAACCCTTTCCTTTGACATGTGACCCAAAGGATAAAGGAATCAAGAGGTGTCTTTCAGTGCTCTCTACCATCCTCCTGTTTCTGATGACAGGATCTGAGGAATGTGGGGAGATCTGGAGATGCCTTATAATCTTTTAGATCTAATTTCAGAGTGCACTGGTTAAGGACTGTTCAGTAAGTGAATATCCCAGTTGAGATGGAGATAATTGCAGCTTGCTTTGAAAATTATAGAGCTAAAGTATGTTGAAGGGTAATTAAAATTTTTATTTCTTTTAGGTCTTACTTGTAATTAAAATATTTTTGTTTTATTTAAAGACTAGATTAGGAATATAAATTAATGGAAAACATTGTAGAAACACTCTAAAGGAGTGATTGACTCTTTTTGGAAGGATTGGAGAAGGTTTCCAGATTTGTTAATTCAGACAAGTCCACTGTTGGCATTTTACCCTCCCAAATTTGTGTAAAGTACCTGCAAATTTGTAAACTACCTGCAAAGAACCTCAAAGGCAGAGGAGAGTGAGAGTACTCACTAGAAGGTCAGGATATACCTGAGAGCAGCTTGAAAATTTCTTAAATACTCTGTTTTATCTTAAGAATTCATGTGAATGTTGCATTTCATTGCATTCTGGTTATGTAAATGTAGAAATATTTTAATTACAACCAGAAAAGAAAGAAAAAACAACACATTCTCTGCTGGTCTATTAATTGTGGAAAACTGAGGTGAAAACTGAGGTGACACTACCTATATACCAAATTTAGCATTCACCTTTCTTTTCTTTTTTTTGTTAATCCCCACTCAAGCATATTTTTCCTTTGAGTTTTAGAGGGAGTGGATGGGAGGGGGAGAGACACACAGAGAAGAACATCGATGTGAGAGAATATTTTCATTCTCACTAAGTCCCTTGAAGTTCTCATTAAGTTCCTTGGGCATCCTTATAAATGTTGATTTGAACTCTATCTAGTAGTTTGCGTACTTCCATTTCATTTAGATATTTCTGGAGGTTTCTTCTGTTCTTGCATTTGTGACATGTTTCTTTGTCCCACGTTTTGGTTGCTTCCCTGTGTTTAGTTTTTATGTACTAGGTAGAGCTGCTAAGTCTCCTGGGCTTGGTAGAGTGACCTATTGTAGTACATGTTCTATAGGATCAGCCTCCCTGATTACCCTGGGCACTCCAGTTATGCAACCCCTTCTCTGTGAGCTGTAAACTCTCTTGTAGATGAACCTTGATTGCTGTTAGCACAACAATGGCTGGGATTTCCTAAAGCCAATCCACTTTAAGGATTGCCTGCAATGAATCACCACCATAGATGATCAGCTGTGCTGTGGCCCTCTCCACAGAGCAGGATTTACTACAGAAGGCTGTGGTACCCACTGCATCTGCCCCTTGCATGTCGCTGTGGAGGTGGTTGGGTGATGGTCTGAAGCTGTCCACTGGGTGCACTGGCCCTGGGGCCTCCCCGGGGGATATATGCCTGCACTAGAAATCAGACTGCTGCTTCTCCACAGCCATTGAAGAAAACTTCACACGCCCAAGGCCTCTCTGGTACCTGCTCTCGCCCCTTTAAACGAGGTGGGACCAAACCCCCTACAAATTAGCCACGGCTGCACTCGCCCAACTTTATAGGACAAAGAAACCCACCAACCCCGGAAACGGCCCTTGTGGTTCTTTCTCTTGATGTTAGTGTTTCATCTCAAACCTGTCTATTTCTCTGACTTTACTACACATATCAGTTGGAAGTTCAGAAGGGTATAATTAAGTCACTTCTGGAATTCTCTGGGTTTTTCAGGAGCCACATGTGGGACAAAATAAAGTATTGAGCTTTACCACTGGTACAGGTGGATTGGAAAATGTGATGAGGGTTTTAGTATTGCACTCTACTCAGCAAGAAGTGAAAGCCCCCACATAGGAGTAGAACAGAAGAATAGGAGTTTATTTTTAGTGCAGTGAGTCATGACACCTGCCAAAGCCATAGTGCCTTCAGATGGAAACTTTGGGCAGGAGCTAGGCAGACATGTTTTAAAGCACTTAACCTGGTTTCTCCCCACTCCCACCACTGGCCTTGAGATGGGCATTTGACCAATGGGCAGTTTTAGCAGACAGACCCCTACAATGTGAGATTGATTTGGTTGCTTCAAATCTGGACCCCATATTTAATTTACTGTATTAATTAGAACAAATTATTTAATTTTTTGAATGCATTCCTTCGTTTGTTAGGTGGGAATACAAATATGTTAAGTGATGGTTGTGAACACACACAAAAAAATGCCCAATACTGTTTTGTTCATAGTAAGCACTGAGTAAATAATAGTAAAAAAATAACTGTGAATTGTATAACTTATTCTTTTAAAAAGACATATTTATATTGATTTAAGAGAGGAAAGGAAAGGGAGAGAGATATATAGAAACATCAATGGTGAAAGAGAATCATTAATCTGCTGTCTCCGATAGGTTGACACTCAACTACTGAGCCACTGCAGTTGGACCTGTTTCTTATTCTTATACTAGAGGCCCGGTGCACAAAATTCGTGCATGGGAGGGGGGTTTCCCTTAGCCCAACCTGCACCCTCTCCAATCGGGGACCCCTTGAGGAATGTCTGACAGGCAGTCGGACATCCTTTTCACAATCTAGGACTGCTGGCTCCCAAATACTCGCCTGCCTGCCTTCCTGATTGCTCCTAAATGCTTCTGCCTGCCAGCCTGATCACCCCCTAACCCACATGTGTCAAACACAAGGCCCGCGGGCCAAATCCGTCCCGCCAGGCCTTGCAATGTGGCCCGCACCGCGCTGTCATCACTGCACTCCGCAGCATTTCCATCACAATGACAGTTTATGACTGTTCAGTAAACCATTCGGCCTGCGATTTAGGCTGGATTTTAGATTTTGGCCCCTTCTCTGATTGAGTTCGACACCCCTACGTCAGCCTAATTGTCCCTAACTGCCCTCCCCTGATACCTTGGTCACCCCCAAATGCCCCTCTTGTATATTCCCTCTTTATTAGATAGGGTGTTTTCTTTAGCATATTGGACAGTCCTAACTCGTTTGGCTCAGTGGATGGAGCATTGACCTGCAGAATCAAGGGTCCTAGGTTCGATTCTGGTCAAGGGCATGTACCTTGGTTGGGAACACATACCCAGCGGGGAGTGTGCAGGAGGCAGCTGATTGATGTTTCTCTCTCATAGATGTTTCTAGCTCTCCTTTTCTCTTCTTGTCTCTAAAAAAAAAATCAATAAAATATATATTTTTAAAAAGAAACATTAAAAATTCCTCCATTTCTGCCTGGCTAGTGTGGTCCCAGGCTGCCACCACTGAAGGGGATCACACCCTGGCCAGGCTGAGACCCCAGCCCAGGCTGTCATCTCAGTCTGGCCTGGGATGGGGAGGTAGAGGGAGCACGCCCCGCCCAGGCTGAGACCACAACCCAGGCTGCCTCTGGGGCCAGGGGGTTGCCCAGCGCAGGTGCGAGGCCCTGCTGGCCTGAGGCTGGTAAAACGGATATAGAGCAAGATGGGATAGATGTGGAGTGTATTTTAGAGATGGGGCTGACATGCTGATGTGAGGAATGCAGTAGATATGAGTCAAGGAACCCAGGTATTTTTTGTGTGTAACTTGGTAGAAAGTGTTTTTACTTACTGAAATGGGAAATCAGAATGAGAAGCAAGTTTGGAGAAGACATTAGAAATTCCATTTTGATCACATTTGCTTTACTGAGAAGAATTCCATATGGGTTCCAAATCAGGAATTTAGAGGAGTCTTTTGTATTGGGATAGAAATTTGGGACTGTCAGCATATAGATAGTATTTAAATTCATGACAATAAGAGATATCACTTATAGTGTGCGGTAAGGAATCAAAAAAAGCTCAGGACCTGAACTTGGGGAATTTCTAACATGTAGATATTAAGGAGAAGAGTGGTAGCTGAAAAGGACTTGGAGAAGGATTGGCCACACAAAGAATACCTGGCGTGTGTTTTGGCAATCAAGGATTCATGGGGCAGTCTGAAAAGGTAAAGACCTGGCTGCTAACACATACTGCATTTTTAGAAACATGTAACTTGCCAATGAGAAAAACTTTGAGAGGACAGATGAATGTATTGTACTTGAAGGGTTTAAAAAAAGAAAGATATTAACATGTCTAACAAATAAATGATTGCTATCTTGTTAGCCTAGGACAGTAGTTGGCAAACCGAGACTCGCTAGCCACACGCGGCTCTTTGGCCCCTTGAGTGTTTTAACGCCACTTCTTCAAAATAGACTCGCCCAGGCCAAAAAACGACTTCTGCGCATGGGCCACGAAGTTTCTATCGCACTGTACGTTGGCGCCCACACGTGGTATTTTGTGGAAGAGCCACACTCAAGGGGCCAAAGAGCTGCATGTGGCTTGTGAGCTGCGGTTTCCTGACCACTGGCCTAGGAGTATACTTATTTTTTTATTTTGATATTAGTAGAATTTTTGATTTTTATGAAGTTGGGAAGTAATTAAATTTTTAAATTTAACTTGAAGCTGCAAGTAATTTTTTCCTAAGGGCCAGGAGTAATGGTGTTAGTGTCACCTAATGGCAAAATGAGGTATTGCAGCCAAATTTTATGCTGCAATGAACAAAGTAACCGAATTAGAAAGAGAAAAAGAACATTTCTTGGGGAATTTAGGCTTAGATCAGCAGGCTTACTATAGTTATATGATCCTCTCTTATTTAACCTTGGCTTACTTGTTTTACCCCTTTTCATATATTCTTTGGTCACTGAGCAGGTCTTTTTTATTGTCTTTTAGGGTTTAGTTCAAATATTTCCCTTTTGGAGAATCCTTTCCCACCACCTTACTTACAGCTGTCCCTACACTCCTTACATTAACCTTTGTCATATTAACCTCTTTCATTATCTTCATAGCCTTTAGAAATATATGGAATTACCTTATTTGCTTCATTGCTTATTTTCTCATTACATGTCAGCTCCAGGAGAGCAGGCAACTTAGTCTGCCTATTCACTCATGTAACTCCAGTGCTGAGTGCAGTGTCTGCTATGCAGTATTCATGTTGAGATAAAGTGTGACTATTTGGAGATTGTTGAGTTTCTGTGGTGTAGGGATCTGTCCAGAAAATATAATTACACTGTATTTGATCACTGTAACATTGTTTGCTACATAAATGCAATGAGAAAGCTTTGACCATCCCCCCCTCCCCTCATCTCATAAGTGGTAATGTGTCTGGAAAAGAAAAGATATATGGCTTAAGGTGTTGAATTGTATATTTGTTAATTTTAATAACATAAAATATTTTTTAAAGTACTATATATGGTCTTGAGGAGATACATTTTTAAAGATATTTAGATTTAATTAAAAAATAATTCTGTGAATGTATTTTTGTGTGTGTGAATTTGTAGATAATTCTAATATCATGCTTAATTATTTCCTGTATTTAAAATAACAAAAATAGTATCTCTAGGAGAAAAATAGAGTTAAACAGTAGTATAATAGTTGAGATATGGGCCTGTTTGTATTGTTTTTCAGGGAACAATATGGTTCTTTTAGTCTGGAAACTCAGGGTGAAGAGTGTATATTTCCATTATGTGGCCCAGTCCAAGAAGGTAGCTTCCCTAGTTTTGAGATAACTATCTAGTGAGCAGAATTCTTCTTCAGATGAGCCATTTTTAAAAGCTGAGGATTGATCAGTTCATGTTTTTATTAAATAGTTTTTGTTTTTGTTTTTGATCCCTGTGGCTTTGACCAGGTGGATGTGGGAAGAGATTTTTGCAGAACTGAAATGGAGGTCAGAGCTTCATTACAGAAGGTTACTGGGTCATCGGATTATGTGGCTACACAGAACAGTGAAGAATTTGTTTTGGTTCCTCAGCATGCAGATGATACTTCTACAAAAGATGAAGAAAAACCTGAACTGAAGGTAGTTTTTCTTTCCTACAAATGATACTATTTTAAATAATGGCTTTTTTTTTTTTTTTTTTTTTTTTTTTTTTTTTTTTTTTTTAACTATGTGAAAGGAGATGTATAAAATCCAAAGGTTTTTCTCAGGTGTTGACTGTGAGAATAGAGGCAATGTTTGATGTATTTAGAGGCTTATTATTTTTGAAATTTTTTGCTTTTGGTTATTTATCTTTTAATTAGGAATTTAGAAAGAAGGACTAGACGAAGAGAAAGAAAGGATAATTGGGAATTAGACTTAATGGTAAAATCTTACATAAATGTAATTTATCTGAATAGTTTTGTCTCTCTTACTACTGGTTTAAATTTATTATATAAATAGTTACATTTACTTTCACTTTTTTTCTTTATGACCTTAAATCTGCTGGTAACATTGTTGTATGTGATTTAACAATTGACTTGTTTAAATATTTTAAAAATGTCTGTCTTTTATTTTTAGTGTTTGTATTTGGTTATGCTCCTTTTTCTTTTTCATTTTTGTGTTGCTTTTCCTAAGAAAAAAACAAGCAAACTCAGGTAGGTATACATGCATGAGAATTATATATCTATCCTCTAGAAATAGGAGTAGAAAAGTTAGTCAGAAGTGCTACATATTTTTTAAATGATTTTTGTTTAATTTATGTATGGCATCAAAGGTATATTAGTATACAAATCTAATAAAATTATATAAAAATAAGGTTATTAAATATCAATTTTACATTATGTTGAAGATATATGGTTTTATAATTTTGGTAAAATAACCAGTAGCTTTATTTAAATTTATTTAAATTCTTATTTAAACAAATAACTATTTAAATTTCTTTAAATATCTGTATTTTAGTATTAATGTATTTAAGATGTTATTTATTTCTTAGCTTTTGTGTCTTCTCTGCATTTAAGAAAAATCTGAATTAACATAAATCTAAAGAATTAGCAACACTCCTCTTGACAGCTAGAAAACGTAATTTATAAAGAAATCAGAAATATGTTTATGTTACGATAAGAAATATGACCTTTATATTATAGTAGACTGTAGCCAATTTAAACTTATCAAGTTTTTCCTTTAAAGCCCATACATTTAAGATTATTTGGTTCTGGAATATGTTCTGAAATAATAAAAAGAAAATAACAAGAAAAGAAATATCTGTAAACAAGTTCTCAGATCAGATGTAGTTGGAAACTGCCTGAAGTGTTTTCTTAGAAATCCTTTTCTGAAACTAATAATCTTTTGGTTTGGCTGTTGTGTTTTTTTTTTTTTTTTTTTTTTAAAATTCAGGATTTTGTATTATATCTAGTAAAATTAGGCAAAACTGTATAAATTCTTGATATAAGTAACTATATTTAAACAAATATTTAGGTTGTTTTAATTTCTTCTAGAAGTGAAATAGTTTCATTCAGCTCCAGAATCATTATATGATTGAAACACAGTTGTCTTGCTTTGTCTATAGATAGTTTCTAATGATGAACAATTGGAAAAAGCCATGGAAGAGATTTTGAGAGATTCTGAGAAAGGGCAAGGCAGCCTTCTTGTGGATCGTCAAAGTTCCAGTGAGATTTCAGACCATTCACTTGGAGGTGTTTCAGCCAGCCAAACAACTAAGCCATCTCTTCAGTTAATTTTGGATCCATCAAATACAGGTATTGTACTGAACTCAGAGAAACCATAGGAGAAGTTTTATAAAGTGATACTGAAAATTTAAAAATTCTACTAACTTTGTTTTTAAGATGAGGGCCACCAGCTTTTCAGTGCTGTTTGAGAGTTCCCACTTTGGTTCTTATGTTTCTGTGAAATTTTGCATTGACTTTTGAGTGTTTTGTTTTGTTTTTTTTCTTTAGAAATTTCTACTCCCAGGCCATCTTCTCCAAGTGGATTGCCAGAAGAAAATAGTGTTTTATTTAACAAACTGACCTACTTAGGATGTATGAAGGTTTCTTCCCCACGTAATGAAGTGGAGGCTTTACGGGCAATGGCAACTATGAAATCTTCGAGTCAGTACCCCTTTCCTGTTACTCTGTATGTGCCAAATGTCCCAGAAGGTTCTGTAAGGTGAGCTGTAATCCATTTCTCCTCTTAGACATATTGCAGATTTTGTGTGGTGGTGATGATGTTATATCATAAATCAGCCTACTACTTACTGTTAATTCACTTTTACTCTGTGATGCAAAGTAAGAATGTTTAGGCTTAGACTGTGTTCCTTTGCAAGGGGCATGTGCAAAATTATGCTTAGAATATAAGTGGAGAATAACTATAAAATACCTATATTTCTTTTTGTATTCTGAAGAGCCTAAAAGCATGCCTCCACCTTGTCAGGTAACAGTGGTTCAAAAAATTGGAGTGAGCCTTCATTTTAAGCTCTTTCCATCTGATTGGAAAGAAGCAAAATGCCCCCCCCCTTCCCTTATGCTTAATTAGTAATAATGTTTAATGTCATCTGAACCTTGAATTTCTTTATTCTTAAAATATATTTTTATTGGTTTCAGAGAGGAAGGGAGAGGGAGAGAGAGTTAGAAACATCAATGATGAGAGAGACTCATTGATTGGCTGCCTCCTGCATGCCCACTACTGGGGATCGAGCCCGCAACCCCAGCATGTGCCCTTGACCAGAATCAAATTTGGGACCTTTCAAGTCCACAGGTTGACACTCTGTCCACTGAGCCAAACCAGCTAGGGTGAATCTTGAATTTTTTTACATGTAAATCAGATGTTAACCCAACATTCAGCCCTCCAGTAGCCTTCAATCACACCTGTGACTATATACTTTCTCCTCACTGGGTCATCCCCTCCCACCCCCCCCTTCATAGCACTTTTCTTTGACTCGACATTATATACAATTTCATTTCTTATTTGTTTATTGTCTGCCTTCGTCACTAGACATAAGCTCCATGGGTGCAGGTTATTTTTATTTTCCCCTGCTGTTACTTCAGTGTCTAGAGTGGTATCTGGTCCAGGTTTTGAGTAAATATTTGCTGAGTGAACAAATAAATGTACCATGTCTCTTTTATTAGAGAGGATAGTAAGAATATGAAGATAAGTGGTTTTCTCACATTATGAATACAGCTTATGTTGTGATTTTAAGATAGTTATGTTTATATGTTATTGGCATAGTAAAACTGCCTTTGTTCTTTGATAGCTAATATTTTATTTCATTTTCCACCACTGTTCTGCAGAATCATAGATCAGTCCAGCAATATGGAGATAGCATCTTTTCCAATCTATAAGGTGCTGTTCTGTGCACGTGGACATGATGGGACAACAGAGAGCAATTGCTTTGCATTTACAGAGAGTTCCCATGGTTCAGAAGAATTTCAGATACACGTTTTCACCTGTGAAATTAAAGAGGCAGTAAGTATAATATATTTGCTAAAGAGACGAATTAGAGTAGTATTTTGAGCCCTAATCTCACTGTCATAAATTTGTATGTATGAGTATGTACCATATTATATAAATTTGGAGTATATTTCTAAAGAGAAAGAGCATATTTATACTGGCATAGAACTGAATATGGAAAAATCAGATCTTATAACTATGCAGGAAAGTGGTATTATAGGTGGGGCACACTCAGTCTTACAGATGTAACAGGAAAAGGCCACTTGACAAGCTGTCCTCCACCCCACCATGGTAGTCATTGCTCAGGATTAGTTAGGAAGAGGGAATTTTTTTGTACCTTTTTATTATTTAGCCCAAGTTGACTGGTTCATGTAATTTGAAAAACTGGTTCTAACAATACCTTTTCCTCTGCCAGGAATGATGGTTGCATATTGCTTGCACTTGATATTGGTTTCATAGAGCTCTGTGGTTTCACTAGAGATTGTTTGTTATGTACATTCACTTAGCAGCTGGCTTTGGCTCTAGAGAACTGGCCTGATTAAACATACGAATGCTCACATACAGCAGGGTGTCAACTTGGAGGCCTTTGAAGGGGCCAGGAACTTCCTTTTAGCCATTCTTAAGTAGCGGTTTCTTTTAAGACTGGAGAAATAATTCAGAATCAAAGGGCTGGTATATACATGGGGAAATTTCCTTCATTTTTGCATCTGTTAATTCTCCCCAAATTAAAAAGAAATTGCCCTTTTAGAACTTTAGTACTTAGGCTTTAATCAATGAATGGGTTTGGATGAGAAAGGTCACCAGTGTGTGTGCTTTGGGGAAATATAAGTTGTCAGTAGAAAATGCTGAAAGCTGCAGTTATTCTCTTTGCTCTTTACCACGAAGTGTAAACAACCATTGTATTAACAGGAATTCTGAGAGCTTATTTCTGGCCACAACATGCAAAATCATAGAAATGTAGACTTCTGTGTGTTTGATAGTAAGCACGAGGGGCATGTCAGTCTTTATTCCCTGAACACCAAAGTGAACATGCACAGACACATGTAATTTAGATTGTAGCCATTGAGTTCTCTACCAGAATTCATGCCTGTGTGAGAAGTAGTTCTGAATCTATTTCAGCCAACATTTATATACACACACACACTCTGTTGGTAGAGTGCTGGCATTTCACGTTGGCAGTCATCATTTAATATCCCTGTGTGGTTTCTGGACAATTGGCACTCATCAGCAAGGAAGTGAACATTGAAGAGTTGCAAAACCTGCTGCTTGGAGAAGCAGAAACACTGCGGCAAAAGGAAGTGGAAGGGGACCTGGCTGCAGCATTCTTCTTAATTGTGACGGTATGAAACTCTCTTTGGATTATAGCATCCACTTATTTATGGGCGGGGAAATCTTTGTCATTTTTGAGGTCTTTAAAAATTTTAATGTACATTCTTTTAATCCTCATTCAAGGACATGTACATTGACGAGAGAGAGAGAGAGAGAGAGAGAGAGAGAGAGAGAGAGAGAGAGAGAGAGAGAGAGAGAGAGAGAGAGAGAGAGAGAGAGAGAGAGAGAGAGAGAGAGAGAGAGAGAGAGAGAGACAGACATCAATTCATTGCCTCCTGTATGCGCCCCTACCAGGGATTGAACTTGCAATTTAGGCATGTGTTTTGACTGGGAATTGAACCACAACCTTTTAGTGCTTCGGATGATGCTCCAAACAACTGAACCACCCTGCCAAGGCATCTTTGACATTTTTTTTAGATCTTTAACAGTGAGAAAGCATGGACAAAACTGGGAAATTCTTATCTTTACCATTTTGAATATGGTATTAAATAGTATTTCTAGAGAGGATATTTGGTAGTTTGCAGGTTGTGAGCAAGTGATATCTATGTATTTTTAAATTTTATTTCCATGTATTATTGTGAATTTCTAGAGTACATTTTTCAAAGTGTTACATTATAGGACATGGGTGGTAAAATTCACTGCTTGAAGGAGAATATATAATTGTCATTAAACTTTATTACAAGACATCCTTTCTAGTCCTGGCTGAGCAGCTCATTTGGTTAGAGCATTTGCTTGATATGCCAAGGTTGTGTGTTCGATCCCGGATCAGGGTACATACAAGAATGAACCAACAAATCCGTAGATAAGTGGAACAACAAATCATTGTTTCTTTTTCTCTCTCTTTCCCTTCCTCTCTCTCTAAAATAAATAAATTTAAACATTTTTATGAAGAAAGAACATTATTGCTAAATGAATATAACCTAGTATAAATATAGAGCTTATGCTGAGCACTCACTCAATTCTCATCACGTCTCCATGACATAGATTGTATTTATTTAAACTGGTGATCTTATGCTCCTCCTTGCCTGGAGCAGTCATAGTTTATCCCTCTTCTCCAGGTATATTATTAATGGCACACTCTTGTGTTCTCAGAAGTGCTCTGGTGCTCCGGTTTGTTTGACACATATATTAATAGTTACCCTTTGCTTATCTGAAGGCTAAGAGAATAGAGGCTGGAGCTGGGTTTCCAATGGAAGTCTCTGATTCTGAAGCCCCATGTAATTTTCAGTAATAACTTTCCTTTTGCTTTAATATTGTAACAGGCAAATATGGATTTTTGTCATTCAGTTATGCTTTATAAAGGGATTGATTGGTCATAGAGTTTGCATCCCACCTGCCTTTGGTTTTTACCCATGCTTTTATAGAAGATCTTCCTCTCCCCTCAAAAAATAATTACCTGTTAATTAATTTGAAGTCTTTTTCTTACATCTACCAGTTGTCTGGTTATTTGGTTCCCAGAAGTTTCTTGTTCTGTGATGAAGGGACAACTTTAGTCTTTAGTATTTGGGTTCTCTTGGTGAGCACATACAATTGGCAAAGATAGTTTAGGAACATGTGATAGATATTCTTATTGCTTATTGCTTAAAATATGTACAGTGTAGCAGTGTTGCTAATTAATTTGTTTTCTATTGTTTTCAGAATCATGGATGAGACATGTAGAAGATTGTTAAAGGCAAGAAGATGTCTTTTTAAGTAGGATAAGCAACATGGCCACCACTACCAGCTGTACTGTCATGCTCTTATTTCACCATAGAGTCCCAGGCACAGGCACCAGCAGTGGCAGAGAGGAAGCTGGCGAGGGTGATGGCCTCTTTGGACCCGTGGCACAAGGATTAGGGGTTCTAACCCCACAGAAGATTTAGGGCACATTTGCCTCACTACCCTAGATGTTCTGCAGGACTCTGTTGGAATGAGTCTCAGTGATCTGTGGCAAAAAAGTTGGGATCCAGCCCGAAGAATCCTGATGCCGGTGATCATTGTTCAGGAGAATGACAGGCTAAGCTTCTGCTGAAAAAGTGAAATATCAGAAAGCATAGAGAAAAGAGCCAAGAAGGCACCTGTTTTTGTTACGTTTTTATGGATATATTATACAAAACTGTTTGTAAAGAAACTTTAAAAGGCTTAGTTGACTCTTTAAGAATTTATTTCTACTAGTCAGTGTGATCATTTTCTTCAAAACAGACTTTGATGTGTTATTTATATGTTTTAACATACTTATCATTCATTACTAGCAATTCTCAGTGTTATGTTTTAGAAGCAGAGTTGTTACCTGGTTTTAGGCATTCAGAGGTGTTTCATGAGAAATATTAACAGTATCATTGGGAAGATCTTAATTCTTAATGCACTGGTTTTTATTGATGTTATTTTAGCAAAATACTTTAGAAATTAATTCAGAAGCTATGCTGTTAGTATTTTCCATAGATTTTTATATATTTTTAAAAAGTTTATTTTATCATATACCTCTTATTTTAGCTCTTTTCACTGAGTAATAAATTTGAGTAAGATGTTTTAAAAATTTTAATACATATCTTTCCAGCTGTCTTTATAGAATGATTTTCTACACTTATTTTTTGGGTGTAATTTTCTTAACATATAGTGTTTTTATTTATTTATTTATTTATTTATTTATTTACTTCCTACTTACAGTTTACATTTAATATTATATCAATTTCAGATGTACAGTGTAGTGGTTAGACATTTATGTAGTTTACCAACTGATTCCCCCTTATAAGTCTTGTACCCACCTGGTACTGACATATGATCTTTTTAAAAGAGTTGATCCTCTTTTACCAATATTAGTAAAAATAATTATTTTTGAAAAACTGGCTATGTTATTTAATTAACTAATTATTTTAAGTAAATGTCTTTATTTAAAATATATATATTTTATTGGTTTTTTTTACAGGGAGGAAGGGAGAGAGATAGAAAGTTAGAAACATTGATGAGACGGAAACATTGATCAGCTGCCTCCTGCACACCCTCTACTGGGGATGTGCCTGCAACCAAGGTACATGCCCTTGCCCGGAATCAAACCTGGGACCCTTCAGTCCACAGGCAGGTGCTCTGTCTACTAAGCCAAACCGGCCAGGGCAGTAAATGCCTTTTAAAAAAAATCCTCACCTAAGGATATGTTTTTAATGATATATTTTATTTACTTTATTTATTTTTTTGTTAATCCTCACCCAAGGATACTTTTCCATTGATTTTTGGAGAGAGTGGAAGGGAGAGAGAGAGAGAGAGAGACACATTAATTGGTTGCCTCCTGCACGCATCTCAACCAGGGCCAGGGATTGAGCCTGCACCTGAGGTACATGCCTTGGACTGGTATCAAACCTGTGACCTTTCAGTCTGAGGGCCGATGTTCTATTCACTGAGCCAAATCATCTAGGGCTAATGTTATATTTTAGAAATCAGGGAAGAGAAGGGGGGAGGGAGAGAGAGAAAAACATCAATGTGAGAGAGAAATATCAAACTGGTAGCCTCCCCTATGCTCCCTGACTGGGGATCAAACTTGCAATCTAGGTAAGCAACCTACCTGGGAACTGAACTCACAGCCTTTAAATGTACAGGACTACGCTCCAACCAACAGAGCTACCCAGCCAGGGCTAAAGTAGCACTTTTTTTAAAAAAAAAAAAAACTATTAAAATGTAGTACATATTTGAGAATTTGGAAAATACTGAAGAAGAAAAAAAAGTTACTCAAAATTTAACCAGAATTAAGATTTTTGTGTTTTCCCTTTCCATGTATCTACATGCACTCTGCTTTTCACCTCTTCAGAAACAACACAATCCCAACATAGTTTTGTGTTTAATTAGTGTCTTGTATAGGTACTGCATTCTGGGGGACAATTATACTGTATTATGTCAATAAACTTTTGCCTTCTGCAAAGAAAAGGCCTATTCCAGTACATTTGTGTGTGTGTGTGCACGCGTGCAATAGTTGGCATATATAGAAATGTTTGCCAGAGCTTGTGTTAATTTTCTTGTCATGATATTAGTTACCCAATTTGTTTGAGTAACTATAGATATTGGCTATTATTGTTTCTGAAGCTCTCTACCTTACTAATCTGTGGATACCATTCCAGCTTATTTACCCACATTAGAATTCACAAATGATTTTAACCTTTTGTTGGAAATAGCAACTTGTAAGATACATTCAGGACTAAATGCAGTTTGATTGCTATTAATGATGTTAATGTACTTTTGTGTTCTTCCTCCAAAAAGAGAGAAAGGTGTAGTCTGATCCCCCACCCCCCATGTTCTCTACCTACTCTGGCTCAGCCCCATATTCCTAACCTTTTAAAAGAGAAATTCCTGAGCCTTGCCATCTACTTTAGAATTTGCTAAGTTTTTTGACATGGTAGGCTTGCTGATAGCTTTGACAAAGAAAGTGAAATGGAAGATATAAAAGAGGAGAAAAAAAGAAATATAGTTGGGTTTGACTATACAAATGTATGAAAAATTGTGTAAAACAGGAAAAACAGATATTTCCCTGTTTTCACATATAGTGTTTTCTTAAAAATATGCTGAAGTTGAATGTGTAAGAAGGAACCAATAGACTTCACATTTTATTGGGGGTTAGAAGGTAGGGAGAACTCAAAGAACCAAAAGTAGTTTAAAGTTCCTATTCACACTTTACTTTGTAGGCACAATATTTAATGACTTATTCTTAGCATGTTCTTTGGTTCTGTTTTCCTCTCTAACACTTAAATTATTGAGCTTAGTCAAATAAGTATTCAGTTGAGACTAAACATTTTTGCTTTTGGCTTACCTAATAAGTCCTCACCTACCTTAAGCACATTCAGCTTTCATATATGTGCTGGAGTGCAAGCTCCATGTTAACTGCTGTATAATACTTAGTGCACCGAACATGTTCAAAATATATTTACAGAAAGAATGAGTAAATTTATCATTGTTTTAAATGTATAAGTTTTGAGGCCTACAGTTTTTATTAATGCCAACCCTTGTTTTTATTCATTGATATAACATTAAAATCAGATGACACATTAAAATATCAAAAAAATTTATGTGCAATGTGATATTGCTGAAGTTAAACATTCTTATACAGTTAAAAGTGCATATTTAAGAAGCTATGAATTTGGCATTAGCAAGGCACTTTAGGGTAATATAGGTTAATATGTGTAAGTATGGCTGATGGAGGTTTGAGAATTACTTGTTTTTTAATGTGATAGACTGAATGTATGAGAAAAGGTAGAATATATGAATATAACAAGATAGAAAAATGGGGAAAGACCCCATACTTTAAGAAATTCTACTGTTGATGAAAGTGTTCTTGTTTCAAGCAAATTACAAAATATTACAGTCATAGACAAATATAATTCAGTGAGTAATTTGAAACCATTCTATTTAAAGTGAAGGATTTATTAATATTCAAAGAAGTCTTTTTTACTTGTTCCTTCCAATGTGAGGTTTTGAAAATATGACCTTTGTTAAACCCTTCTTATTTTATCTTGTTTTCTTCATTCAACCCATGAGTGGCCCAAGAAATTTGGAAGGTCTTTTGTGCGTTAGGCTTACACAGATGTGAGATGGTATGATGCTTCTTTTGGAAGTGAGGAAAAGAATAACTTCTGGAATAGTGTGTGACATTTCTCAACTTTAGGGGAAGTGTATGAGACTGCCTTAACACTAGTAAAATAGATAAGACCACTTCAGCATGCATTCTGGAACCCTGCAATGTGTTTATATCACAACCACATGCAGAACAACACTGGGAACTACCGTAAACCATATTATTGTGTTTGTTTATTGCGAAAGCCAGTATTTGCTTCATTCTATGCCTAAATGTCTAGTCCTCTGGAACTGAGGGAAGTGAAAAGAGAAATTGATGACTTGGGCTAAAACCTTTTTTGTGTGTGTTGATTGGGAAGGTTTAGATGCTGGGATCATTCTTGTAATTATCTTTGAAGTCATACTATATTCTGAGGTCTAGCCACATCTATAAATAAATAGAGGTTTTTTTTTTTATGAACTTAAATATCTTTATTACTGTGTTTAAATGCCAGATCAAAGAAGTAGCTATATATATGTTTATATATACACTTTATTACAGACTATATAACATATATTATAAACTATATATATATGCTTATACTCTATCTGCTGAAGAAAACTGTGTTATGTTAAATTACAGATTCAAGAATTAGGAGAGAAGGGTATAAAAAATGCAGTTAAAGCCTTGCCTAATGGTTCTCCCATTTTTATTCTTTTAGGTAAGCAGAATTTTATATAGTTTCTGTACAGCATTCAAACGTTCTTCTAGACAAGTTTCTGATGTTAAAGACTCAGTTATTCCTACCCCCGACAATGATGTGTTTACCTTCAGTGTCTCCTTGGAGGTAAAAGAAGATGATGGAAAAGGAAACTTTAGGTGAGGTTATTTGGAAAGAATAAAAATTGATATTGTGCTTGAAATATGATATTGGCTAATATAAAGATGCTAGAAACTATACAATGTTTGTTTAAAGCTTTAAAATGCAAAAGAAAGATTTGGTGAATGAATATGTTTCACTTTTCTCCTTATTTTAAAATATTTTATGTAAGTGCTTTTCTTAATATTTAAAAGTCTTGATATTTATTATAGAAAACATAGTAAAATAATAAAGATAGAATAAAAACAGCTGTAGTGATTATCAGCTAAGATAACACTCAATATTTTAGTTATTTCCTTTGTTTATTTCTAGGAGATATTTTTTAAATTTATTTCTATATTCATAAATTTTTCTTTTAACTTTATAAGAATTTTTCATTACAATGTTCTTAAAATTATTTTTAATGGTTACCAACAGTATATTATGTGGTTTGACCATCATTTACTTAACCAGTTAATTCTATTGTATATTTAGAATGTTTTCTCCATTTCAAAAATAGGCAGGTAATAGGACACAGTTATATTCTTTTGTTTTTAATTCTCACCTGAGGATATATTTCTATTGATTTTAGAGAGTGGAAGAGAAAGGGAAAGACAGAAATATTGATGTGAGAGAAACACATTGATTGGTTGCCTCCTGCACATGCCCTGACCAGGGCCCAGGCTGGGAAGGAGCCTGTAACAGGTATGTGCCCTTGACCAAATCCAACCGGGGACTCTTTGGTCTGCAGGCCTACACTCCATTCACTGAGCCAAAACGGCAAGGCTCCATCTTTTTTCTTCATTCATTCCTAACCCCCATTGGTCCTTACACTCAGTGAAGGATTTTTGTTCCAAGGTCTGTGTGAGCCAAACCTGATAGGGCCAATCATATTCTAATGATCACTTACTAGTAAGTGCCTTAACTGTGCTTTCAATTTTAATAATTGTTAGGTAGGCATTTTATCTGTTTATTATAGATATAGAAATTGATCCTAGGTCAAATAAGTTACTCAAGGTTTTTTTCTTTTTCAGATAAGACAACCTATATTTTAGACATTTATTGTTTTAATAATAATTCTTATGAATATTCAGTCTTGCCTAGGCTAGACTGCTGCAATCTATATAATTTTGTCCATTTTTTACTGTATATTTTCCTAGATATATCACAATCATCTCATATTCTAGATGTTTAAAAGTAAGCTCATCTTCTAATTTTCTTTTGCTTAGGGTTTCACTGTGTTAAAAGAACTCAGAACTGCACTTAACAGCTAAATCAGACATGGGACTGTCTTTAAAAAAAGTTAATGCCCTAGCCAGTTTGGCTCAGTGGATAGAGCGCCGGCCTGTGGATTGAAGGGTCCCAGGTTCGATTCCGGCCAATGGCACATGCCTTTGTTTTGGGCTCAATCCCCAGTGGGGTGCATGCAGGAGGCAGATGATCAACGATTCTCTCTCATCATTGATATTTCTATCTCTGTCCCTCTCCCTTCCTCTCTAAAATCAATTTTAAAAAGTTATTAAATCATTTTCTTAAATTTAAAAACTGAAATTTGAAATGATATAATTTACAAAATCTTTTTTTTAACCTCTGTTAGGTTTTGTTGAGTATAAACTTACTAGAGGCCTGATGTTCAAAACTCGTGCAAGAGTAGGCCTTCCTTCCCCCTTCTGCCGGCATCAGCTTCTCTCTGTCACCCGGGACCCAGGGTTCCCTCGCAGCCCTGGCTTCCGGAGGGTCATCTGGAAGCATGTCCAAAAGGACATCTGGTCTGATTAGCATGTGTTATGCTTTTATTATTATAGATAGTTACTGTGTGGCAGGATGAGAGTTTAGTACACTTTAAGAATAAGGGTGTTGTTGCTTAAATACCTTGTTGTCTCATTCTAATGTTGGAATAGGTTATCTTATATTATTGTATTACTTATTGTATTGATAATTCCTGTTCTTTCTGCATATTTCAGTCCTGTGCCTAAGGACAGAGATAAATTTTATTTCAAATTGAAGCAAGGAATAGAGAAGAAGGTAGTGATTACAGTGCAGCAACTTTCTAACAAAGAATTAGCTATTGAAAGGTAAGCAGCTTGTTCCTAAATACTACCCCAAACTTGTATTGACACTGTTATTGTGTTTCAAGAGACATAGTATTGAATCTCAGCTGTATTAGTCACTGTGGCTTTTCACCATACTTCAATTTCTTCATTTAAAAAATGAAGATGAGGATGAGAATCATAATACTTTCTGCGCTTAAAGAAGTTAGATATAACTGGTTAATTGAAATTTCATGGATGGGAGTAATAAACATGAAATGACTATTTTTTCAGTAACAACTTCTTCATCCCTGTTTGGTCAAATCCATCTTTCTTGCTATTCCTCATTTATATATATGAGACAGATACCTTCTCAGTAATTTTTGATTATTAAACATTCCATATAGTTACTGGGATTTAAGAAACTTTAAAAGATGTATACATATGTTTTAAATATATAAATGTGCACACATACACACACACACACATATGTGTATGGGTGCAATTATATATTTATGTATATATTGACCATATACAAATAAAATAAAAACACTTGGTAGGACAGAAGATACCATAAACAAAGTTAATAACAAATGATAGCTCTGGAAAAAACACTTCTAATAAAGATGACAGATGAAAGATTAATAGCTATAGTATATATAAATTTTGTAACAGTTGGTAGAAAAAAAGGAGAAAAACAAGGGTATGGATAGGAAAGCTCTTTACTTAGCCAACAAACATATATGTAAAGATGTCCCAATTCATGAATAGTCAGGAAAGTGTAATTAAGGTAACAATAAGATATCCGATTGCCAAAAATAGCATATAGAGCTGATGGGGATATGAACAAAAAGGGTAAAATGTGTGTACCTACATTTTGAAAGCAATCTGGCAACATCTATGAAGATGAAAAGATACCTATAGTGAGACACATTGGTTCCATTCTAGGGAGTATATCTTGTTAGAAATAAAAGTATACCACTAATGACATTTTTAAAGGATGTTTATTACAGCATTGTTTATAGTGGCACAAAACTGGAAATAAAAACAAATACTCGGCTTAGAGGAGTGGGAGAAATTGTAAGGATCCCGGAGAAAGAAAAGCCTCTTTGTTGTGTACTATGACTGCTCCTTCATTCATTCTCTAGGCTGGGGTGAAGGTCAGGGCCAGTTGTGGTTCTGACTGATAACATCATAGAAGCCTCTGTCCCAACTGAATGTAGGAGAAGGTGTCTGGCCCCTATATATCTACAACTTTCTTTAAAGTGTCAGGCATTTTAGCTCTACTTTCTTTTTCTTTTCTTTTTTAATTGATTATGGTATCACATAATTGTCCTCATCCCCCTTTTCCCATCCAAAACCCCTCCCTACATATGCTCCCACCCCCCTGTTGTCCATGGCCACTGGCTAGGCCCATATGCATGCACACAAGTGCTTTGATTGATCTCTTCCCCTTACCCCCACCCTCTCCTACTTTCCCTCTGAGGTTTGAGAGTCTGATCGCTGCTTCTCTTCTCTGGGTCTCTTTTTGTTCATCAATTTATGTTGTTCATTATTTCCTCTAGATGTGTGAGATCATATGATCCAAGAAATATCCTTTTAAGAATCTAAACTGCTTTCTTCCCATCTTTAGATCCTACTGCTAGTCTCCAGATAACAGGAAGTCCAGTTCAGCATATTGGTTAGAGTGTGTTTTTAATTGTTTGGGAAAACACAATAAAAATGCATGTGTTTTTAATTGTTTGTGAAAACACAATAAAAACGATTTTGTCAATTTTAAGAGGTACATCTTATATAATAAAAGGCTAATATGCATATTGCCTGAATGGTGGAACAACTGGTTGCTATAACGTGCACTTACCACCAGGGGGTAAATGCTCTATGCAAGACCTGCCCTCTGGTGGTCAGTGCACTTACACAAGGGGAGCGCCACTCAGCCAGAAGCTGGACTCATGGCTGGTGAGTGCTGCAGCTGTGGTGGGAGCCTCTCCCACCTCTGTGGCAGTGCTAAGGGTGTCTGACTGATGGCTTCCCTGTGGGGTGTGGGCCTAAGGTGTCAGTCAGACATCCCCTGAAGGCTCCTGGACTGTGAGAAGGTACAGGCTGGTCTGAGGGCCCCCCTTTGAGTGATTTAATTTTGTGCACTGGGCCTCTAGTCTTTTCATATTTAACATGTATGAAATTGTAGTGTTATTAACAATTGGTGGCATCCTGTAATTATAGTTGTCATGTTTTTTCCCTTTCTTAGTGGTATAAAAAATAATTGTGAGTCTTAAAATTGATGGTTTCTTAACATTGATGAAAAATAGCTAAAGATAAAGGTATTGTTGCTTTTGAATATTTTAATTCTAAGCCACTTGGGCTGAAGTGGAGAGCACTTCCAGTTGAAATGATTTTGAGTCATTGTAATTGCTCTGTTGAGTCCACATGTCCTGGTCAGTGGGCAGCAGGGGATGGAACATTAAGGATACAGTGCACTATAGTGAAAGAACCACTTTATCTATTCTTTTATACATACATCATTTCGGTTCTGATTTTAACAATGTGAGTAAACCATTTTGATCCCAACAAAAAAAGATTTAAGATTTAAAAAAAATATATTTTTATTGATTTTTTACAGAGAAGAAGGGAGAAAGATAGAGAGCTAGAAACGTCGATGAGAGAGAAAGACCAACCAGCTGCCTCTTGCACACCCCCTACCGGGGATGTGCCCGCAACCAATGTACATGCCCCTGACGGGAATCGAACCTGGGACCTTTCAGTCTGCAGACCAATGCTCTACCACTGAGCCAAACTGGTTTCGGCAATTTAAGATTTTTTTGATGAGCAGTAGATAAAGAAATGTTTCAGCCTTTTTTTTTCTTTTTTTTTTTTTTCCAGAAGTAATTTTAAACTCACAGAAGAGATAAAAATAAAACTTTTACAGAGAACCACCTGTTTAGTCTTTACTCAGAATCGCCTATTGGTCATATTTAGTCCACTCACTTTGCACCACTTTCTTGATCTCTCAAACTCTCAATTTCTCTTTCTCTGTTTCTTTTTCTCTCAATCTCTCTCTCTCTATACCCCCTACCCCTCTCCACATGTACGTTTTTTGGAATAGTTTAAGAATAAGTTCCATACCTCATGGTGTTTTATCCTTATACAAGAGTCCTGGTGCACGAAATTCATGCACAGGTAGGGTCCCTAGGCCTGGCTGGTGATCAGGGTCGATCAGGGCCTTCTGGCTGCTATTTGGGGACTGCCTTCCTGCTGCTGGCTGGGACCTTCCTTTGTTCTGCACCGGCCCCTGGTAGTCAGTGCATGTCATAGCGAGTGATAGAACTCCTGGTCTCCAGTCAAACTCCTGAGGGGACACATTGCATATTAGCCTTTTTTATATTCTTAGGAAATAGTATCTCTTATATAACCAGATTATATGTACCAATTCAGTAAATTTAACATTCAGACAATACTTTTTATCTGACCTGCCATTTATCTCCAGTTTTGTTAGTTGACCCCGTATTATCCTATCCTCTTCCAGTTCAGAATTCACACTAGGGTCAGGTGTTGCATTTAGTAGCCATATGTCTTCAGCTTTTTAAAATCTGGAAACATTTTCATAGCCTTTCTCTATCTCTTACGACAGAGACATTTTTTTGGGGGAAAAAAAATCTTTTTCCCTTTTTAATATAACATCTCTCATATTAGGTTACCAAGGGTGGGGAATGTCTGGCCAGAGGGCCATATAAGGCCTGATAAATCATTTAGTCTGGCCCTGCCAAGGTATTAGGGGTGAGTTAATTAAATGTTTGACTAAATACAGCAGGCTAATTTTTTAGTTGATAATTTTGTATGGCCCATGAATGATGTTATAAATATCCAAACAGCCCTTGGTAGAAAAAAGGTTCCCTATTCTTAATCTAACATTTCCTCATGATTAGATTCTCAGGTTATTTATTGCTATCTAGGTGGTATATCTGAAGGTAGGTGGTACCCATTTGTCCCTTGCTGGTGATGTTTGCTTTGGTTACCTAGACAGGATGTCTAATTCCGCACTCAGTAAGCTGTCTGTGGTAATACCCATAAAAATATCCTTCTTCTCCTCAAAATTCTCTCCTTTATTCATTTATGATTCTTGTCTGATCCAATCTTTACTATGATGAATTCAAGATCAGAATTTTCTGTCTCCTGCACTTTTTTGATTTACTACCAGTCAGCCTTGACATTCTGATGGAAGCCAGACCATTCCCTTCTCTTTTATTTATTTATCTACTTATTGGTATAGATACCTGAATTCCACCCCCTCTCCCTTCTTCTCCTCTCAGTATTTAATTCCCTACAGTGCTTAATTATTTTGATACTCAGATGGTCCCAGAATCGCCAGTGGGAGTCCCTTCAAACTCTATGTGCTTAGGATATGCCTCCAGCACTTTCTTTCTGGCATAACAGAAGGCAACTTTCCATTTGTCAAGTCTGTAATAACACAGGCCAAGAAGTATTACATATTGAGTAATTTAACCTTTAGTAATTATTTAAAAATCTTGGAGTTTTATGATTAAGAGGTCTATTACACCTCTACTTTAGGGGGCATATACTATACTTATCTATAAGGTGCAGGCCTTCCTTTTTCCAATGAGAAGCTCCCAGTTTGAACTCCTTAAATGTAGAAACCTTGATGAATAAAGGTGAAATCATTGAATGCCCAATCATAATATTTTCTTGGTTAATTTAAACATTTGCATATATATTTAAAATATGTTACACAAATTAATAACTCAGAAATGTTGCTTTTCATCCACTCTTACATTCATAAGACTGCCAGAATCTCTTCAATAATCTTCAACATCAGTGTCTTCATTATCACTTTAGCTGCTTTTGGAATAATTTTAAGGCATATTTTAAAGCATATTATGTGAGCTCTGCCCAAGTTGAGGAAAAGCACTTTTGTAATCAGAACATGTTACTCTATCATTAGAAATTTTATCTAAGTCCCAAATACCCACTTGCATAATATTAGAGTGGTTGAAAATATTTTCCTATATAACCACTTATTATATTGCTCTTATTTTATTTTATTTTTTTGAATACTTTTTAAAAAATATATTTTTATTGATTTCTTACAGAGAGGAAGAGAGAGAGAGAGTATTAGAAACATCAAGGAGAGAGAATTACCGATCGGCTGCCTCTTGCACACCCCCTACTGGGGATATGCCCGCAACTAAGATATATGCCCTTGACCAGAATCGAACCTGGGACCTTTCAGCCCGCAGGCCGATGCTCTATCCACTGAGCCAAACTGGTTTTGGCTATTGCTCTTATTTTAATATAAATAATCTTGATGATAATTTCTAACAACTGTGAGTTCATATATACTGCAATAATTACTAAATCCATGCTAGGTTTCTTTGTTTCCTTTTTCACATATCTGTCAGATGAGCTCTGCAAACATAGACTCTATAGTGTGATAGGCTTGGTGGTGGAGGATAAATGCAGGGTGGAAGAAGTAAATAGAGAAAAAAGGGGACATCTGTAATATTTTCAAAAATAAAAACAAATATACAATAGAATGAACTGGTTAAGTAGATAAAGATAAATTTAAAAAATAAAATTTACTGAGATTGCTTCAGGCTAATGGGCTTCCTTTAATAATACTTAAGGCAGAATTTCCCGTGATGTGAAATTTTTTTTAACTGTTTGGAATTATTATTATTATTATTATTATTACTAAAAAAACACCCTTGTCTTTTATTGGTTATATGTGGTATTTAACATTTTTAAATCTCAAAATGTTAAATGCTGGAATTTAAGGTAATCCAGTAGGTGGCAGTCTTGTCGAGAGAATTCTTAACATCTCTGGATTGTAGAAGTTGTTCTGGCAGTTACCTTTTCTTGTGTTATATTTTCTTGAGGAAAAGATTTCCAATAAAAATCATCAGGGGCAATTTTCTTCTTATAGTCCAAACAATTTTCTAGCATGGTTTGACATCACTAAAGTAGACAGGTGGTAATGTTTGAGCTGCTTGTTTTTTTTTTTGTTGATTTAATTGGATGTTAGTTTATTCTGAGGGTCTTTTGCTGAATTTACCTAGCATATGCTTTTGCCTTTACCCTGAGCAAGTTGTTCTCGTTTGATTTAGAAAGAAGTTTAAGTCACTGACTTCAAGTTGCCTAGATGTTAGTTTTATTTGCATCTTTTATCCCCTTATGTAAGTTAGTGTATCTATGAAATCTTAATCAAATCAAGAGTCTCGCCAAAACCGGTTTGGCTCAGTGGATAGAGCGTCAGCCTGCGGACTAAAAGGTCCCGGGTTCGATTCCGGTCAAGGGCATGTACCTTGATTGTGGGCACATCCCCGGTAGGGGGCGTGCAAGAGGCAACTGATCGATGACTCTCATCAATGTTTCTAACTCTCTATCCCTTTTTCTTCCTCCCTGTAAAAAAAATCAATAAAAAAAAAAAGTCTCAGGTATCCTAATAACTTTACGTAATGGACATCATTCTTCTCCATCCTGAAAATGAGAAAAATTTAGTAGAAAGATAACTATTTTTCCTTAGGAAAACAAAGTATAGTTATATAAAAATGATTTCATTGTTTTCTGATAGTTATTTTAGATGCTTTGAGAGTTAATAATTGGAAGCTTCTGTTTTTCAGCCTTTGGGCTGGAACTTGTGATTAGGACATAATTTTCAATGTCTTTTATTGCTGGCTTCTGCTGGCACCCAGTAGATGGAGTTAGCACTACAGACATATGTATGTATTATAGTACTACTACCTTTTCTAGCATCAGATACTAAGAAATACTGTGTTTGTATAAGTTCATCTATTCCAGATGTTGGAGCTCATATTTAAGTAAACTTTTAAATTTGAAATAATTATGGACTCATAGGAAGTTACAAAATAGTATAGAGAGGCTCCATGAACCCTTCCCCCAGCTTCTGTAAATGGGGACATCTTACATAACAATAGTACAATTGGAGAATTAGGAAATTGACATTGGTACAATCTATAGATTTCTATTGGAGCTCTTTTTAAAAAAAATATATATATTTTTGATTTCAGAGAGGAAGGGAGAGGGAGAGAGAAATAGAAATACCAATACTGAGAGATAATTATTGATTGGCTGCCTCCTGTACAACCCCCCAACTGGGGGTTGAGCTCCAAACTCGAGCATGTGCCCTAATTGGGAATCGAAATGTGATCTCCTGGTTCATAGGTCTATGCCCAATCACTGAGCCACATTGGTTGGGCTATTGGAACTCTTTTTGAATTCTTTTGTAAATCATTGTATACTTCTAAAAAATAATAATTAATTAATTAATTGATTGTTTTTCTAGTGGCAAGAGACCTTTACTTAGCTTTATTTAACCTAAGGTGACTAATCAAGACAGTTGTAGACAAAGGGGCTTCTGGGCCTTAGCTGAGGAGAGTTCCAGATTGTTCAAATATAGAAGTAATTTTTTATTATATTATACTAGTGGCCCATTGCACAGATTCATGCATATTGAAAGGAAATTAATTAGAAGATTCATGTGGTAATTACATTACTGCAAAAAATTACATGTCAAAATAGTATTTATAATATAGGATTATATTGACACCAGTGAGAGCTTTATATGTATCATGCATGCACAAGTCCAGGTTTATTTTTAAATTGCACATGTGCATGTCATATGTACTGGCCGGTAGGTCGGTCAGATGATTGATGAATAAATTATGATGTGGCTCACGTTGACTGTCAACAAAAACAATCAAATTCATGATCGACAGTGACAGATCGAAATACATGCATGTGATTGGCGCCAGTGAGAGCTTTACATGTATCATGCATACATGAATTAACATTTATTTTTAAATTGCCAGTATGCATCATATATACCAGTTGGTTGGTTAGATGGTCAGATGGAGGTACAGTTGGTCACTTAGCCTTTTATATATATATTATGTTACATTAATATATAACACTGTAAATTCAAGATATACAATATATTGATTTGATATATTTATGTATTAAAGTATAATAATATGATTGCCATTGTAGTGATAGTTAGCACCTCTGTAATGTCATATAATTATTATTTAAAAAAATTAAAAAAATATATATTTTATTGATTTTTTACAGAGAGGAAGGGAGAGAAATAGAGAGCTAGAAACATCGATGAGAGAGAAACACCGACCAGCCGCCTCCTGCACACCCCCCACCAGGGATGTGCCCTCTACCAATGTACATGCCCTTGACTGGAATCGAACCTGGGACCCCTCAGTCCGCAGACCGACGCTCTACCACTGAGCCAAACCGGTTTTGGCAAATTATTTATTTTTTGTGATTGGAATCATTAAGGTCTAGTCTCTGAGCAAGTTTGATTATGCCACATTACTGTTTCCTACATTTCATATACTGTGCATTAGACCTCTGTTCCTTATTTATTACCAGGTGCAAGTTTGTGCCCTTAAACAACATCTCTTCTATTCCTCACTCTCACAGCATAGTATCTTCAAGGTCCACTTATGTTGTTGCAAATGGCAAGATTTTCTTTTCTTTCTTTCTTTCTTTAATATTTTTATTGATTTTTTTTTTTTTTTTTTTTTTTACAGAGAGGAGGAGAGAGGGATAGAGAGTTAGAAACATCGATGAGAATCATCGATCAGCTGCCTCTTGCACAACCCCTACTGGGGATGTGCCCGCAACCAAGGTACGTGCCCCTGACCGGAATCGAACCCAGGTCCCTTCAGTCCGCAGGCTGACGCTCTATCCACTGAGGCAAACTGGTTTTGGCAAAATTTTCTTATTTATCATGGCTGAGTAATAATTGTGTGTGTGTTTGTGTGTGGGTGTGTGTGATCTTTATTCATCCATTGATGAGTACTTTGGTTGTTTTTATATCTTGGTTACTGTGTATAATGCTGCCACAATACACATAGGAGTGCATATATCTCATATCTCTTTGGGTATATATCCAGAAATAGTATTTCTGGATCATATGGTAGATCTATTTTTAAATTAAAAGATTTTTTTTTTTGAGGAACCTACATATTTTTTATAGTGTTGAGCCAATTTACGTTCTTAATTTACATTAAGAAAATAATTTATTTATTGGCTTAGGAAATTGAGATTTCAAACATGGCTGTTAAATAATTAGAAGAGATGGGGTACTTTATTTTTATTTTATTTTTATTTTTATTTTTAACCTATATTTCAACATATACCAAGATCACTTACAAAATTTTATTTATTTTTATTATTTTATTTATTTATTTATTTATTATTTTTTTTAATTTTAATTTTAATTTTATTTTATTTTCCCACCTCCCTCCCTCCCACCCATCCCCTCCCTCCCCAGAGCTTTATGTCCATTGGTTGTACTTATATGCATGTATACAAGTCCTTCAGTTGATCTATTATCTCCGAGATGGGGTACTTTAATTATATCCTATGCTGATAATCAGTTTATTATCTCTTGGTTCCAAATCTACCCTTTTTGTCTGCATTAGTTGAAGCTGTACCTATTTCTTCTTTGCAAGCAAGCACAATATTAAATTGTGCCAGTAGAGAGTGCTGGAGGGATATTGCAGGAGGAAGGGTCTTCTCTTCCTGATTCTGGAGTGATTATTTCTTGCTGCAAGATTCTGGAACATCCAGCCGTGCTGTGCTCCATCCAGCTGGGCATCCAGTGCACACTCGCCCTCTATGAGCCCACAGCCCTGGTACTGACTCAGCAAGACCTTCTTGTGGCCCTCCAGACACAAACACTGTGGGCCCCGGGGCTTGCACCACAGCCAGTAAGCTGGTTCCAGGAGTCCTCATTTTCATTGTTGCCTGTCCACCTTGGCTGCCTGCACCTTGAGGTTGTTTCTTGCTTGCTTGTGGCTCAGCTTTGCCTGAGCAGTCCAATAAACTTCCTTGTCTTCCACTAGGTTTCAATCAAACCCTATCTAGTTCGGTCTGAATAAAGCTTCAGGGAGAGGACTCTCTGAGTTTGCTGTTCCTTGGGGCTCTTCCTTAGCCTTAGGGTGTTCTTCAGAATTATCTTTCTATTACATTTAATAATTCTTATTTTGTTATTCTTAATCTTCACCTGAGGATATTTTTATAACTTTGCAAACTCTTCAAGTGAGAGTTTCTTTGGACATCCAGAAAGAATCTTTTCTTGAAGTATTTTAAGTAAAACCTCTTCTACACTCATGCATTATTTCCCTTCCGACCCTCTCCCATATTAGTAAAAGGGTGCCCAGAGCCCCACATTCCTCTGATAATACTGCCCCTCCCTTGACTTGTGCACCTTAGCTATCCAATACTGTAGTGAAGGAGGGTACTCCAGAGCTCTCACGGAAATAATCTATTTCTGCTTTGCCTGTTTCTCTTAGGCCTTATAAGACTCCTGGGTTTTTCATCAATACTCAGATTTTAATCCGAAAATGATGCTCTATCCACTGAGCCAAACCAGTTAGGGCTTTTTATTTTATTTTATTTAACAAAAGTTTAGCCTGCTTCCTTTTTTCTTCTTATTTTTTATTCATAATTTCCATGGAGGTATATACAATAGAATCCTAATGATTTGAGGGACAAAAAGCAAAAGTTGAAAATAATTAGTTTCCTATTGTAGTGCATTAACATACCATCTTTATCTTTCTCACTTATTTTCCCACTGTTAAGTCTAAAGCAATGCTAGATACACTGAGCTTTTGGTGTTGGTATGGGTACTAACTTGGTGTTAAAAGCTGTTTAAAACTGTTTTGGTATTATGGAAGGCTGAACTTCCTTTTTGGTAATTGTAATATCCTATCTATCTATCTATCTATCTGTCTGTCTATCTATCTATCTATCTATCTATCTATCTATCTATCTATCTATCTAAACCTAAGCTACTGAACAACCAAGTGACCGATTGCTATGACACACACTGACTACCAGGGAGCAGAAATTCAATGCAGGAGCTGCCCCCTGGTGTTCAGTGCACACCCTCAGCCAACTTCCTGCAGCCAGCCAACCTTGTGTGGTCCTTCCCCCCAGCTGGTTGCCCTCCCCTCCCCAGCACCTCTGCCATTGGCTTGATAACCAGCTAGGCCAAGAGACCCCATCCATGCATGAATTCATGCACCAAGCTTCTAGTAATTTATAATTGACACTGCTCTGTAGTTTGCAGTGCTAGTCCACCATTAGTTTTTTTCATTTCAACTTTACATTGACATAGTGAACATGTAAATAGGTAGTATTGGTATTTCAGAAATGTGGTGAAACATTGAAGTGTGTGACTTGCCCAAGGTCACTCAGGGAATGTATAATCTGTTCTACCAATAGTCTAGGGAGGCAGTTAGAGTATAATGTGTGAAAAACCAGGTTGTTTTAGAGTCATAGACAAGAGCTTGAATCCCAGTGTTATAATTTAATAGGTTGTGGTTTGGACAAATCACTTCTACTTATTGAAAACCAGTTTTATTATTAAGTTATTAGAAGGTTGTTTTGAAATATAAATGTAACAATATACTAATGTCTGACTTAAAATTAAGGCATTCAATAAATAGTAGCTGGCATAATTAAAATGATAATATCTCATTTTCAGAAGTTTTGATTTCAAATTTTGGGCAGTCAGCTACTTATTATATTATAAAAATGCTGGGTGTGTCTGCTCTGCTTGTTAACATTCTGCATTTACAGCTATCAGAGAACTCGCCATCTCAGGTTGTAATTGTCTGTTTACTTATTTTCCTCCCCTACTAGCTTCTGAAATCCATGAGAAAATAGGTGTGCTAGCAATTTGCTCTCTACATTATTTATAGAGTTAATAAGGGAAGGTTGAATGCTTTGAACTCCCCAGTGAAACACTTACTATTTGCCTTGGGTGTTAGTGGTGATAATAATATCTATCTAATTACTGACACCTTATTCCTAATAGACCCTGCTTGTCCCACAGGGAACCTGATGTGCTTTAATGAAGTATAATTTTGGAAATGACTAATACAGCTTGATAGGGAAAAAAAATTGTGCAAATTTAGTGCTGGAAGAACCCTCAGAGTATATCTATTATCCCCCTTTCTGAAAGAGGAAACAGAGGCCCAAGGGGGTTGGGTGCTTTCTCTAAGGTTACACTGCTAGTTGGTGGCAGGATTTTTTTTTATATAACCTAGAAAAAGAACAGTGCATCAAGTATCATCAAAAGAAGATAATATGCATTGCCATTTAAGGAATACCTCAACTTCCAAGGCTCCTTTTACAGTAGATCTTAACATAGGAATTAAAGAAATATAAAATTGCACCATTATAAAAGTATAGCATTTTCTTGTAAGTGCTAGATGAACAAAATAAGAGTTTAAAATTTTCAAAAACAGCAAAAGAACAGTATGGAGGATGCAGCTAAACTTTGCCATTAGTTTCTAACGGGCCTAAGAGAGAGGGAGAAGAGAGAATTAATTTTTTTCCTATACATTTTGGTATCCATTAACTTTTTACAATAATAGTTTTATAACTTACAAAACTTATAATATAGGGAATTGTTCTTTTAAAAATCCATGATTGATAAAAGCTGAAGCAAAATGTGTAGTAGTTTCTTCTTATCCTCAGTTTCACTTTCTGCGATTTCAGTTACCTGTGGTCAACCAGGTCCAAAATATTAAATGGAAAATTCTAGAAGTAAACAACATATAAGTTTTAAATTACATGGTGTTTTTTTTTCTTTTTTCTTTTTGTTCATCCTCACCTGAGGATATTTTTTAAATTGATTTTTAGAGAGAGTGGAAGAGAGAGGGAAAGACAGAGAGAAATATTGATGTGAGAGAAACACATTGATTGGTTGCCTCCTGCAGGAGGCCCAACAGGGCCAAGCTGGGGATGAACCTACAACCAAGATATGTGCCCTTGATTGGAATTGAACTTGGGACTCTTTGGTCCACAGGCTGAGGCTCTAACTACTGAGCCAAACTGGCTAGGAGTACATGCTGTTTTGAGTAAGGTGACAAAGTCAGGCCATTTAATCTCCCTGCCTGTTGGTCACTTAGTTACCACCTTGGTTTTCAGACCTACTGTTGAGATATCTCTGTACTTGTCACCCCTATTTTATTTAATAATGGCCCTAAGGTACAAGGGTAGTGTTGTTAACAGTTCAGATATGCCCAAGAGCTGTAAGGTGCTTCCTTAAAGTGAAAGGGTCTCTATGCAAAGCATAAACATATAAAGTATATAAGTGGTTCGGTACTATCTGTGGCTTCATGTATGGAATGAATCCCCTGTGGATAAGGGGAGACTGCTATACAGGGAATGTGAGACAAATCTGTCTTTACTGACCTGATTTTTTAGTTGGGAGACCAAATTTCATATCTATAAAAAAAAAATTAACTTTTATTTTTGTTTATCAAGAATTTAAGGCAATAGTTGGAGAAATAGTACAATGAATTGCATAATTAGTTAATATTTAACTTATACAGATAATGTTTATAATAGGAGTTCATAGGAGAGATTAAATAGTATATAGTAGTAATATTGCAATTATGACTATTACAGTATAATTATTTCCATATTAGTAGGTTATATTTTGTTCAGTGATACAATAATATGCTTGGAAAGTTATTCTCAGAGATTTTCAACTTTATCTTCATTATGTACTTAATTGTTTTTGGATGCCAAAGGGAGCTCTAAGCAAAATATCTCGAATTACTCACAGGAAGTATATATTGTTTCACTGCTTACTGAATTCTTGTTTGGATAGGGTCATAGAAAAAAAAAAAAGAAAAAAGAAGAAAAAGCTAGTGCTACTAGAAAAGTAAGCCTTTGGGAAACAACAAGGATTAGATTCAATATTGACTGGTTAGTTGCCATTATTTTAAAATTTGAAAAATCTCATATTTAATTGATTTACATTCTCTACCCCTTGTATAAAGTGCTTCACAGCATATTAAATTTTGGAAAGCTAAATAAAAACACTGGTACATGTGAGTATGTGTTGTTGGCTAGGGACACAGTGGACAGATCACATTGCTGCTTAAGTTACAAGACCTATGGAATAGCCATGTTAATATGAATAAATTGTTTAACTTCTCTGGGCTTTACCTTTCTTCCCTATAAAGCAGAATTAACAATTATATCCTAACAAATAAAAAATGTTAGATTCAACTGAATTTTGCAGCTTATGAAAACCTCCTACAAATAAAGGGGTAGTGTTGATGGGATTGCTAACACTTCTCTTGCATCGGGAAGCATGGAATAAAGTAAATGGTTACTAGTATATTGTACATTGGATAATGTTTTCACTAAATAATAGTACTTTTAGTAATGTGTTTTATATTGCTTTCCCCCCCCTCCCCCCCAAACAAGGACATAGTTTTAATAAGCTACTCAGTTAACATGACTGGAGAGGGGCAGGGTGATTGTTTCTGTTAAGATAGCTTGATGCCAAAGGAGAGCACAGTGTCTTGTTCTTATTCTTTTAAAAAATTCTCCTTTTCAATTTAATTGGGTTATATGATCTTGACCTATATGTTTGGAATAACTTCAACTGTATTCTGTCTCAATTAATAATTTTTGTGGCCATTTTTATTACAGTTTCCTATCACTGGTAATCTTTTACATGCAGAAATAAAGATTTGGCAATTTAGTTATTTCTATGTGATTTTTGTTATGTATCTTAATGAATTTTTGTCTGTGCTGTTTCTTTATAATAAGAAAGCTATTTGTAATTACAGACTTCAGATTATATAGTTATTATAAAAATACTTTTTGTTCACTGGGCTTCTATATATTTTTGATACCTTATTTCTCCTTTTTCCCCTCAAATTTTCAGATGTTTTGGAATGTTATTAAGCCCAGGTCGAAACGTGAAGAACAGTGACATGCATTTACTGGATATGGTAATATTAACCTTAAACACTTTAACCAAGTATAGATATAGTTATTTTATATTTTTAAAATATATTCTACTTTAAAATTGTTATATTGAGAGATCTGTTTCTAATTTTCAGCTGTACAATAGTAATAATGAAATTTGAAAACCTAAACTTAAAATAACTTATGAGGGAGAGATTTGGGACAATTCCCACCAAAAAATCATATGCAAGTTCAAAGCAAATAGAACAGTGTTATGACAATGTCCATCTATTCATCTGTTTGGCTTCTTAGGAGGATGTCCTTTCTTTGAGCCAAAAATAACAAGGACATGATTATCACAGGCATATCCAGAGTGAATATGGTACCTTTTACTTATTTTAATGCACTGTTATTAATTTGAGTCCTGTGATGGATGCTTTTATTTTCTTAAAAGCATTTCCCTTTCTGAATATCTCCTCCTTGATTATCTATCCTTAGCAAAGTATATGTATTGTGGGAATGCTATTTATTTCAGGAATGCCCTTAAAGGTCAATATATATTTAAGAGTTGGTATTTGATGTAAAAATAGCAAGCCATCCTAACTTTTAAACAGAAACACTTTCTAACATTGCAGTTAATGAAAACATTTACTTCGCAATTTAGAAATGTTATAGGAAATGGTCATCTTAAAGTAAGCATAAAGCTTTTTACTTACTTCACTGCAGTTTTTATATTTAGTGATAACAAGTACTAGATGTGGTGTGTTTTTTTTTTTAGCTGTGTTTTGCAAATGTCAGATAAATGTCACCAATTATGTCAGTGTTTTCTTTATTTCATGGTGATGATCATGCTGGTTTTCTAGTTGTACTGGGATGTTTCAGTCAGCCTTTTTGAACTTCTAACTATGTGCAAGCATTGTGTGAAGTGCTGGGGTTGTAGATAAGATAGAAAACAGCTCTCACCATCTGTGGGTTCACAGTCTTATGACAGAACAGACCTTATGAGTCTGTAAGTATCGCAGTGGGTTAAGTGCTCTCACTGAGTTGGTCCAGTGAGCCACAGAAATTTAGAGGAGGAACCCCATGGATAGGTCAGGTGGGGACAGCCAGGTACAGTGAATGTGCAAACAAATGAGCTGTTGATCCATCTCTCCATCCCTCTTTACAGCACAGCAGTAATGCAAGTGCTTTTACCTAAGGCAATCCAGAGCATTTCAAGCCCTGAAAATTCTATGTGGAGGTAGTTCAAGGACATTAAACACTTAGATGCTTCTAGGTCTTAACTAGTTATGGTCTTTCACAGTTTAGGAGATTAAGATGAATCACTGGCAGAGATTGTTCTATGAACTTATGTTCACATTATAGAATTACAAGTCTGATCTGAACTCCTGAGGCCCCTTGTGTATCTCATTGTTGAGCAGTCTCCACCTTTAAGAGTCCATGTTGAAATCAAAGAGCTTGACAGTATTAAAGCCCCTGGAAAGAGAAGTGGGCTGACTTATACAATCAAAAGTTGGTCAGGTGGGAGGGCCAGCATTTGCAGTTATCAACAGTTGTGACTTACTACCCAGTGCTGTTAATCTTCATATCATTTTAGTACATGGTTATTGAGCTTTGACTAGACTATGCCTAATAAAAAGGAACTTGTTACTTTATAATGAAGATTATGAAACAGTGCTGGTTATTCCAAAGTTATTTCTTTGTGATGACCTGATATTGTATTCCTTGTAACTTGGCCTGATCTGTGTTACTTCTTCCCCCTTGAACAAGACTTTGATACTTCTCTGTCTTTTATGTTTTGTCCAAATATATGAACACTTTTGAAAACAAATTTTACCTTCTTACATAGTACTCTGACAAACTTTGAAAGTTTTGCCTCTTTCTTTCCTCCCCCTTTCCTTCCTTGTCTTCCTCCCTATTTTTCCTCTACCTTTTTCTCCCCTCCTCCCTCCCTTCCTGCTTCCCAATATTTGCCTTTGTTTTTTGACTATGTGACTATTTTATTATTTATTATTTTTAAAAATATATTTTATTGATTTTTTTACAGAGAGGAGAGAGGGATAGAGAGCTAGAAATGTCGATGAGAGAGAAACATCGACCAGCTGCCTCTTGCACACCCCCTACCGGGGATGCACCTGCAACCAATGTACATGCCCTCGACCGGAATCGAACCCGGGACCTTTCAGTCCGCAGACCGACGCTCTACCACTGAGCCAAACCGGTTTTGACTATGTGAATATTTTAAAGTATTTAAAAAGTGTTCTCCATTTCTCCCAGCATTTAGCAGTTTCCTCATGCTCTGCTGTTCTTTATCTATTTAACCTTCCATATAGTTTCTGTTATCATCACATATCTAGCTTCATTTTATTTTTACAATTTTATTGAATTTATTGGGGTGACATTGATTAATAAATTTATATAGGTTTCAGGGGTACATTTCTATAATGCATCACCTATATATTGTATTGTGTTCACCACCCCAAGGCAAGTCTCCTTCCATCATCTAATGTTATTTTATACTAGTGGCCCAGTGCATGAAATTCGTGCATGGGGGTGGGGGGATGTTCCTCACCCTGGCCTGCATCCTCTCCAATCTGGGACCCCTCGAAGGATGTCTTACTACTGGTTTACAGGGATCAGGCCTAAACCAGCAGTTGGACATCCATCTCACAATCTGGGACTGCTGGCTCCAGCCTAATTGCCTCTAACCACTCTGCCTGCTGGCCTGCTCGCCCTCAACTGCCCCCTGCCACTGGCCTGCTCGCCCCCAAATGCCCCCCCCTCCCTTGCTGGCCTCCTCACTCCAAACTGCCCCCCGCCTCCCGCCCCGGCTGTCCTGATCACCTCCAACTGACCTCCACTGATGGCCTGCTCACTGCCAACTGGCCCCCCTGCTGGTCTGCTTACCACCAACGGTCCCCTGCCATCCCATCCTGGCCTGATCACCTCCTGGTGACCCAAGGTTCCAGCCCCTCCTTTTTTTTTTCAGTGCCTCCTTGAGCAGAGGCCAGGGCAGGCTGGAAGCAAGTACAATATCTAGGATTTACTTATTTTCTATGATTGAAACTTTGCAGCCTTGAGTGGAGGCCAGGGCCGGCCAGGGCCTGTGGGAAGCTTGGCTTCTTCCATTGCTGGGGCAACCCAAGTCTCCTGCTTGCTCCAGCTCTGTGGCCACTGCCATCTTGGTTGGGTTAATTTGCATACTTGCTGGTGGGCGTGACTGGTGGGTGTGGCTTGGCATAGCAGAGTATTGGTTAATTTGCATGTTTCTTTTTTATTAG
Organism: Pipistrellus kuhlii; assembly: GCF_014108245.1. NCBI lineage: Eukaryota > Metazoa > Chordata > Mammalia > Chiroptera > Vespertilionidae > Pipistrellus > Pipistrellus kuhlii. The sequence goes on along the minus strand of NW_023425493.1, from coordinate 21,570,420 downwards.
TGTAAATGTGACCTGTCATCACCTGACTTCTTACCCAACCTTATAGTTCTACTTTTAACTGTCCACTTTCCTTTGTATTTGTTAATTAAAAGAAAGAATTTTATTAGTCTAGCTCTTCTTTTTAGACTCTTGTCCACAGGTGGATTGTATTTTTTGGGGGTGGGGTTAGATGCTCACTCTTTTAAAAAATATATATATTTTATTGATTTTTTACAGAGAGGAAGGGAGAGGGATAGAGAGCTAGAAACATCGATGAGAGAGAAACATCAACCAGCTGCCTCTTGCACACCCCCCACCGGGGATGTGCCCACAACCAATGTACATGTCCTTGACTGTAATCGAACCTGGGACCCTTGAGTCCGCAGACCTACGCTCTACCACTGAGCCAAACCGGCTTCAGCTAGATGCTCATTCTTGAGGGTCTAATTAGAGGGTAGAGAGAGAGGATAAAGGAGAGAGAAGAGGGGAGACAGGGGGAGAGGGAGAAAAAGAGAGGGAGAATATGAATATATGAGTATTGAAGTACTGAGTGAGTTTCCTTTACATGACCTTGAATGTATTTCATTGAATGTGGTCTTTGCACTCAAGCTAAGCAGTTTGATTAGTGAAATATCACTGATATGCCAGAAAAATATATCAAATGACTGAAACAATTTTATAGGGATTTAGAGAAACATAAGTGGGAGGGAGGTAATATTGTAAAAAAAAATTTTCTCTTTTTTTAGTCTGATCCTTCGAAGCCTCTCTGTTCATAATAGGAAATTGGTACAGAACATTGAAAGTACTGTAAATAATATTCCTTTTTGCATTTGCACATGTTTGTATTTTGTGTGCAGTTCTCCCATAGGACATTCTTTATCGCCCCCTACCCCACCCCTCTATACACAACTATATGTATGTGGTCTTGCTCTCAGTATAGGGAGTTGCTGGCTTCTGTAGTGAGAGTCAGGAGCTGGCTAGGTAAAAATCTTAAAGAGTGGAGGAAATGAGGAGAAAGGGGAGAGGAGGGAGGGAAGAAGAAGGGAGTGAGTGTAAGGGTGGAGGGAGAGAGTAAGCTTCCATGTTGAATATAAACCAACTAGAGGCCCGGTGTATGAAAATTCATGCCCTTGTGGGGCGAAGGGGTACCTCAGCCCCATCTGCGCCCTCTTGCAGTCTGGGAGCCCTTGGGGGATGTCTGACTGATGGCTTAGGAGGCAACCAGTGGGCTGGCGAGTGGCCAGCCCTGCTCCCAATAGTTGCCACCCCCTGGTCCTTGTTCCCTCTCTCTGCTTGCTGACATCCGTGTTGGCTGGCCTGGAGCTGCCCACTCACTGGCCCTGCCCCCTGCCGACCTGTCATTCTACCATTTGGTCAATTTGCATATTAGGCTTTTATTATATAGGATATTGGTCTCCTACTATTGACTTGTGATTTTAAGAAAGTGTATAAATATCTGACATATATAGCAGGAAAGTATTCACTTTGAAGGTATTGATTGTGACAAAGTAAATTAATATTTTAAGAATATATTAAAAATTAGAGCATTGGAGGAAAATACTGTCTTGTGATTAGCTATAAAGTCACTTTAACTATTTTCAGTGAGATCTATTCTATAGTTTTCATAGCAACTACTTACATCCTTGTGTGAGTATATGAGATTTTGATAGAAGCCTAAGATCAATTTAAATATAACTTCATAGCAATATTATGTTTTTGTGATCCAGCATGTACTCTTTTATTTGAAGAGATTTGTGGTCTTTATTTTGTATTTTAATTTTTTCAAATTGATTTGGAGAGGAAGAGAGAGGGAGAAAGAGATAGAAGCATCAAAATGAGAGAGAATCATTGATTGGTTGTCTCCTGCATGCGCACACTGGGGGTTGAGCCTGTAACTGGGGTATGTGCCCTAATCAGGAATTGAGCCTTCACCTCCTGATTCATAGATCAATACCCAACCACTGAGCCACGTCAGCCGAGACAAAAGATACGTGTCTTTAAAAGAAACTCTGTTTGAAGAAAGTTGTAGAATTTAATATTCAAATAAATGTTTTTGTAGGGTGAAAAAATTTATAGAGAAAATAAACCCCCCTTTTGCTTGTAAATCCAAATTTTAGTACATTGGATTGTTTAAAGTAAGACACATTCATTAATTGAAATGGTGATTTTCTTGATGTATATATTTCTGTTTGGACTTTCACAGGAATCCATGGGAAAAAGCTATGATGGGAGGGCTTATGTTATCACTGGCATATGGAACCCTAATGCACCCATATTTCTGGCACTTAATGAAGAAACCCCAAAAGGTGAATTTTCTTAAAAGATTCCTTATTATTTGCTTAAAAGTTTACATTATGGACAGTGTTGTTTTACCAGGTTAAAAAAAAAAAAAATCTAGTGTTCATATAAAATGTATATTTTAATTAATAGATTTTACTATAAAATTTAGCCCAGACTTGTGTTATGCACAATAAACATATCTGATATAGTTTTCTTACTATTCATTTTGCATTTCTATATCTAACACTATTTCTTTAGCATAAGGAGAATGGTCTATTGCAGGGAAAATAATAGCCTAAGTTAATGTATATAATGCATTAAAATGTGCTAAATCTTATGTGGTTTTACATGATTACTGCACATATACAATTAATTGACACTGAACACTGTTATACTGAGGATAAATAGAAAATAATACACAGGTTCAGTGTGAATTTTAAGAAGATTGTTATTTACATAATACTATTTACAATGGTGCTGTAAATTTTGTGAGAAATAAATTTGTATCTCCTGTAAGTCTTTCAAATTTTCTTTTTTAAAAATATGTTTTTATTGATTTTAGAGAGGAAGGAAAAAGGAGAGAAAGAAACATCGATGTGAGAGAGAATCATCTATTGGCTGCCTCCTACACATCCCCTACTGGGGATTGAGCCTGCAACATGGCAGGTGCTCTGACTGGAATTGAATTAGTAAGATTTTGGTGCATGGGATGATGCTCAGTCAAGTGAGCCATACCAGCCAGGGGCGAATTTTCTTTAAAAAATTAATTTTTATTTTTCAATTATAATTGACATACAGTATTATATTAGGAGTTATTTTTTTTAAAATATATTTTATTGATTTTGTACAGAGAGGAAGGGAGAGAGATAGAGAGTTAGAAACATCGATGAGAGAGAGTCATCAATCAGTTGCCTCTTGCACACCCCCTACTGGGGATATGCCCGCAACCAAGGTACATGCCCTTGACCGGAATCGAACCCGGGTCCCCTCAGTCCCCAAGCCGATGCTCTATCCATTGAGCCAAACCGGTCCCGGCTAGGAGTTATTCTTTAGAGTTTAAAGTTTCCTTTTTCTATTTTACCCATCTATTGGGGGGAAACCTCCACTATTCAAAAAATTCCCCCCAGAGATACATGAATTAATTTTATTAGATTATGTAGAAAGCATTTGTGTTTTATTATTTTTATTTTTTGTTAATCTTCACCTGAGTATATTTTTTTCCATTGATTTTTAGATAGTGGAGGAAGCGGGGGAGGGAGGGAGAAAAAACGGGAAGGTGGAAGGCACAGAGAGAGAGAGTGGGAGAGAAATTGGTTGCTTCCTGCGTGTGCCCTGACCGAGACAGGGATAGAACCTGGAACCTAGGTACATGCTCTTGACCGGGAATCGAACCTGCAACCCTTTGGTGCACCATATGACACTCTCACCAATGAGCAACACTGGCCAGGGCTCTCATTATAGAGTGATTTTATTTGGAGGCGAAATGACGGAAGAATATGAATAAAATTATGAAACCAAATTCTAAAATTCTGCATATTTTTTAAAATATATTTTATTGTTTTTTTTACAGAGAGGAAGGGAGAGGGATAGAGAGCTAGAAACGTCGATGAGAGAGAAACACCAACCAGCTGCCTCCTGCACACCCCCACCGGGGGATGTGCTCGCAACTAATGTACATGCCCTTGACCGGAATTGAACCTGGGACCTTTCAGTCCGCAGACCAACGCTCTACCACTGAGCCAAACCGGTTTCGGCAAATTCTGCATATTTTTGATAAGCATTTTAACTTTAAAAAATATAACTTACGATTTTGTTCCAGTCTTTTAACCTTAGGGAGCTTAAGTCTTAGTAATGGATAGCAAGTATATCATTTATGACAAACCCTTTTTTCCTTGTTGTTTACTTTTTCATTTGTTTAACATGATTAGTGTTGAATAGAATTCATAAATGGTATATAGTCATATTGGTCATTTTTCCCCACTGTGTTTATTTTTATTACTACTTTTCCCAGGTAGCTGTCAATTACTTGTTTTTTTTGTTTTTGCTCCTCCATTATCTGCTTTCAAACTTACATTAATTACCTCATGAATTATAATCTTACACTAAATTCTTTACTGTCATTCAAATAATAATTTATATTGAGAAAATAATGGATTTTTAAAAATCTTTGTGTTATATTTCATTTATACCCACAGACTTTTGGTTCAACACAAAAACATTAGTGAATACTGATATGAAAGTATAATATATTAATGAAGAATATTAAAATGCTAATTACTCTCAAATTTCTTTAAATAGTCTTTTCCAGTTCCATAAATTGCATGCATTTTATCACACAGCAAGCTATTTTATATTGAGGGCTAAAAAGGGAGAAAAAATAATGATTGTTTAAAATTTAGCTTTTCATATATTAAGAATAAATAATTTTTACACCCAGTTTTTATTTCTGGAAGTAAACTTGTAAATACCAGCATATTAACTTCTTATTATTATTATTCAGAAAGAAACCACAAAAATGATTAAAAAAAAAAGCCAGTTGATAATTTTGAAGAATAAAATACCAGAATTTCAAAAAATAAGTAAAGTTGTTTTTATCTGTTTTAATGCAACACATTAGTCCGAAAGGCAACGCTCTATCCACTGAGCCAAACCGGTCAGGGCTGAAAGATAGTTTTAAGGAAAAAGACGTCCTAAAGATTTTATTTTACTTTATTTTTATAGTAAGACCTGATTTTGGGAAAAAATATTAAAGTTGTCAGAGAAGATTTGGACAGCTGATTAAAATAGAATTCTGTGTGTTGAGAAATATATTTGGAATACTTTGTTACCTATTTAATCAAACTGACATGAAAACCTTTAAAATTAAATTTAAAAGGTAATGTGATAGTAAGTGAGGAAACTGTTTTCTTAAATAACCAAGGAATAATAAAGCCAGCATAAAACACAGAAAATTTCTGCTGCAGATAAACGAGTGTACATGACGGTGGCAGTGGATATGGTGGTCACGGAGGTGGTGGAGCCTGTCCGCTTTCTCCTGGAGACAGTAGTGCGTGTATACCCTGCAAATGAGCGGTTCTGGTATTTCAGCAGAAAGACTTTCACGGAGACTTTCTTCATGAGGTTGAAACAGGTAGGACCTTTTTGTTCTCCTCATGAAATAACTTTTTTTTTTCTATCATTGTTTTTAAATGTCAAGATAGTTTCTTAAGTAGCAATAAAAAGCCATAAAATTTCTGTAATTAATGATGTGTAGAGTCAACCAATAGAGTATTTGAAAAAATTCACATCTAGGTAATGTAAGTTAAAAAACAACAACAGCTGGTGTAATAATTATGTTCTTTCCCCCCTGGAAACTTGTAATGTGCACTTATAAAGTCTCAGTATACTTAATAGAAATATTGATTCTATATTTAAAACAACTTTTCTTCATTTTATATATAATAATTAAAACCAAAAAGATAGGGCACAGAAAGTTATAATGAATAAATATTCAAGTAATACCTGATTACTTTTCATAATTATTTCTATTATATGAATATAGGATGAGGCAAACGTAGGTTTATAGTGGTAAGTATGCAAAACACAGTTTATTCTTGTATTATTATTTATTAATTATTATTTTATTTTCCATATGAACAACTGTAAACCTATATTTGTCCCACCCTGTATATTGTTTGACTTATTAGTAAGATTTTAAAGTTATTTTAATATTAAATGAACAAAAGTAGGGTTTCCAAGACATTCCTAAATTAGACAGTGTTAGTAGGTAATACACATAATTTTTGTTTTTTAGTGAAGGAAGAAGGTAACCATTGCCAGTCTTTCATTCTACTGATATTTATTAAGTACCTATGTGTCACGCACTGTATTATTTCTGATTGAAAATCAACATAGTCACTGTCTTTAAGGTACATACTGTCCAGTAGACAGGATACCCATTAAACAAGTGAATATGGTAAATGTGTGATTATCTGTGGTGAGTGAAATGAAGGGGGAACAGGATATGAGAATCAAAACATAGGTAACTCAGGTTAAATTCTTTGTAGAAGTGAAAGGATCTAAGTTTGACAGAGGTTAGCAAAGATAGGAGGAAAAGCTCTATTGGCAGAGAAAAAAGGATGTTCCTACACCTTCAGCTGGGAGAGAATTTAAAGATTCCCAGAGCTGACTGAGGCCTAAGTGGCTGGAATGTAGTGACCCATTTAAGTGTGAGACAAGGTAAGAGGCAGTTTATCTTGGGTTTTGTAGGCCATGCTTGACTAATTAATTGGCAGTTGCATTAGTTTTTCCTTCTTAAAAAAAACAAAGCAAACTATTTAAAATGTAATCCATTTATGAGGTAAAAACTATTTACTTCCATGAATTAGTTAAGGGATGTTATAATATCTCTTTTCCTCAATGTGAGATAGTGAGTCCTAAGAATCTATCAACATTTGCTTACCTGCCTGCCCTATAATCTGTGGTGTCTTAGGTTTTTATGATAAAAAAGATTGAGTTCTTCCAAAATGGTCAGCAGATTTCATTGTATTGGTTAACACAATGCTATAAGAACCATACAATAGAATACCATGTGAAGAACAAAGTATTTCAAAAAAAATTTTTTTAAGCATGACATGCTGCTTTTCATTACAGCACTTCTAAAAAAATATTTTTTATTGATTTCAGAGGGGAAGGGAGAAGGAGAGAGAGAGAAACATCAATTTTGATGAGAATCATTGATTGGCTGCCTCCTGCATGCCCTCTACTGGGTATTGAGCCCGCAACCGAGGCTTGTGTCCTTGACCAGAATCGAATGGGACCCTTCAGTCCGGAGGCCGATTATTCACTGAGCCAAACCGTCTAGGGCTCATTTCAGCACTTAAAAAAAAAATTATATATATATATATATATATATATAGTTTATTGATTTTTTACAGAGAGGAAGGAAGAGGGATAGAGAGCTAGAAACGTCGATGAGAGAGAAACATCGACCAGCTGCCTCTTGCACATCCCCTACTGGGGATGTGCCCACAGCCAAGGTACATGCCCTTGACCGGAATCGAACCTGGGATCCTTCAGTCTGCAGGCCAATGCTCTATCCACTGAGCTAAACCGGTTTTGGCTCATTTCAGCACTTTTTTTTTTTTTTAAATATATTTTATTGATTTTGTACAGAGAGGAAGGGAGAGAGATAGAGAGTTAGAAACATCGATGAGAGAGTCATCGATCAGCTGCCTCTTGCACACCCCCTACTGGGGATATGCCCGCAATCAAGGTACATGCCCTTGACCAGAATCGAACCTGGGACCCTTCAGTCTGCAGGCCAATGCTCTATCCATTGAGCCAAACCGGTTTCGGCTCATTTCAGCACTTTTTAATGGACCATTGAAACATAGTGTTTCCTTCACATTTCTCATATTGAAACACATATTATCTCTTTCTCAGACTGAGGGAAAAGATCACACCAGTGCTGGAGATGCAATATATGAGGTGGTGAGTCTACAGAGAGAGTCTGAGAAGGAGGAACCTGTCACTCCTACTAGTGGAGGGGGCCCAATGTCACCCCAGGAGGATGAAGCAGAAGAGGGTAAGAAGGGACACTTACTCAGTTCCTTTTCTTTATATAGCTGCTTTATTTATAATCCTCAAAGATGTGGTGTGTGTGTGTGTGTGTGTGTGTGTGTGTGTGTCTTAGTCTCTGCCCTTCTCAGGCTAGATTCTGGTAGATGCAAAGAGAATTTGGTTCATTGGGTTTCTTGGTTGTATAGTCCCCATTGCCACTTATGCAACTGCTTAAATTTGACAGCCCCACTTTGCTGTTTTGCTTCCTATTTTATTTGAAGTAGTTTTGAAGTGTTTAATGAGAAGTTTCAAATTCTCTCAAGTGCTATTAGAATTTCAGTGAAATGTTATGTCCTACTTCTCATGAGGCATTATTCACTTCTGACTTTTTTGTTGTTGCTTTATATAACACTTACCACTTGCTTTTTTGAAATAGTGTGATACCTGGATGCTGCTGAACCTCTAGCATGAGAGTCAGCCCTATTTGACTCTGTGCTAAGTAATCTTTTTATAGAAACTAGAGCTTAATGACAGATCTTTACTTTAAGCCCTTATATTATCTGCAAAGAGGATAGGATTTATAAAAAATAAATTTCTGAATTTATCTCATTTTGAAAAAAGCATCTTAAAATTCTCACTCTTTTTATCTATGAAACCATTTCTTTCTTGGATTGTCATAAAAATAATGGTTATTTTTTAGCTAATATTGAATGCTTATATATGCTAGACATTATTCTAAGTGTTTCATTAAAAAACTTTATAAAGATATAATTTATGTACTATGGAATGTAACTCTTTATAGTGTATATAGTTCATTGAATTTTTACAAGTGGTTTATAACCACCAGCAGAATTTATACTAATAAAAGGTAATATGCTAATTAGACTGGATAGACCAGATGTCTTCTGGATGTCCTTTCAGACAAAGCCATGGTGGTGGGGGCCAAGGCAGAGGCAGTTAGGGACAGTCAGACAGGCAGGTAGAGCCGTTAGGAGTGATTAGTCTGGCAGTGGAGAGTAGTTAAGGGCAATCAGGCCAGCAGGCAGAGGTGGTTAGGGGCAATCACGCAGGCAGGCAAGGCGGTTAGGAGCCGTCAGGCAAGCAGGCAGAGGCGGTTAGGAGTGATCAGGCAGGCACGGGAGAGTAGTTGGACATCCCCCAAGGGGTCCTGGATTGGAGATGGTGCAGGCCGGGCTGAGGGACCTCCCTTCCCAAGGAACGCCCCCCTTCCCGTGCAGTCATAATATAAAACTTTTCTATCACACAAAAGTTTCCCTTATACCATTTAGAGTCCATCCTTTCCCCTCACCTGTGATCCCTCACAACTGTGATCTGTTTTCTGCCACTACGTTTACCATTCCTACAATTTCATGTAGAAGAAATCATGGAGTACAGTCTTTTGTATATGATATCTTTACATAGCATAGTACTTTTGAGATTTATCTATGTTGTCAGTATTTGGTTCCTTTTTACTACTGAATAGTAACCTATTGTAAAGATATACCATGGTTTGTTTAACTATCTCGTCACCAGTTAATGACCATTGGGTTGTTCCTATTGGCTATTAGGAATAAAGCTGCTATAAATATTTGAGTACAAGTCTTTGGCGAATATATGCTTTCATTTGCTTTGGGTAAAAATGTAGGAGTGGACTGGCTGGGTCTTACAGTAAGTGTATACGTGTTTCCAGAATTCTGTCTTCTGAGTAGTTTTGCTTCCTTCTTTTTTATTCTATAGAAAGAACCCATGTTCTAGGTGGAGAAGATGGCTGAAGCCTATTAGTCTTCCTGTGTCAGCCAGTGGCAACTTCTCAGAGCCCAGAATCTGGCCTCTCACTGGGCCTGTCATTTCTTGTGTTGGGTTATTGCAGTGCCTCCTAACTGGTCTCCTGCCTGCAATCCTATGCCTGTGTTCCACATACCAGTCAAATTTCATCCTTTTGAAATTTGTCAGATCACATTGTTCTGCTTAAAACCCTCTGTTGGCCTCTCATTTCTTTCAGCCAGACTTCTTTTATCATGGTTTACAAGGCCATATGCAGTCTTGCTCTCTGATTTGTTCCTTTCTGACCTCATTTCTTGTTCTCTCTGCCTCACAAATCCCACACTTGTCCTTTTGCCATTTTGCCAACAAACATAGGTTTCTGGGCTGTTGCTCTTACTATTCCCTTGGCTGGAACTCTTGGTTTTCCTACATTGCCAATTTATCTGCCCCCTTCTTTCTGATCTTTTCTCAGATGTTACCTTCTCAAGGAGATCTTGATTGCTCAGTAAATAGTATGAATAATAATGAATGAACAAATAATCCTATTAATTATAACAAGTAATAAAAGGCTAATATGCAAATTGACCAAATGGCTATGATGCACACTGATCACCAGGGGGCAGAGGAGCTGCCTCCTGGTGGTCAGTGTGCTCATCAGCCTGGCTTACAGCTGGTGAGCACAGCGGTGGTGGCTGGAGCCTCTCCCGCCTCCCTGCCAGTCAGACATTCTCCGAGGGCTCCCAGACTGTGAGAGGGTGCAGGCCAGACTGAGGGACTTCCCTCCCCCCTTCCCAAGTGCACAAATTTTGTGTACTGGGCCTCTAGTAAATAAATTAAAAATACAATATATGTTATAACAAATATTATAATAATGAATATTTTTCCTTTTATAATGTCTCAAAATAATTTAGTAGTGAAGAAGACAGAAAAAACACGGGTAACACTTCTGAATTTAAAATTATGAAAAACATATATAAAGTTTTCAATTTCTGCTTCTTCTGTATGGTCTGAATAAAAGCAAGTCACCACATTTCTCTCAAATTTTTTCATTTTTTTTCTTAGCAAATTTTCAACACTTGAGATATCACCTTGTCTTTTGAATATGTATTAGCCATCACCTATATTAAAACTACAAAAATCACAGAGTAGGAAGTAATATTCCTATTCTTTTATAGATCAGGTGTTTCATACATTTTTCAATACACTTTATTATTAGTTCTGTAATTGACATTTCTGTCAACGCAAGCATCAAAAGTTAGAGCCGGAGGTGGCATAGAAATGTTTTACTGCTGGGGTGATTGGAATATTCTTTTATTTAATTATTTTCAACAATTTGCCTGTCAAAGCAAAAATGGAAGTTCAAGTCACTCTAAATTGTCTTGCCTTAGCTTGTAATTTAACTAAAAAGGGATACATTTAAAAGAACTAAAATTGCTCTTAATTTTTGGGGAAAGATATAAAATAAAATGGATTAAGGTATCTTTGCATATTTTTCAAATGCTGTTCAGAAAAACCAAGTGTGTTAAAGAGTACTAATTTGAATGCAAGGAATCTTAGTGGAAAGTTAATTCTATCAATGCACCATTATAGGGATTATTTTTAAATGACCTTGTCAGCCTCATATACTCCCACATGTTCTGAATGGCTCCTGCTTTTGAAATTTGAGGCACACTGGTGTTGCTTCATCTGAATTTCAAACTGGCTTTCTGTTGGTTGACCTGAGACTGGTACAGTAAGTCCTCACTTAATGTCATTGATAGGTTTTGTGACTTCAAGCGAAACGATGTATAATGAAACCAATTTACCATGGGCTAGTTGCTATAAAGGAGAGTTGAGTTCCTATGGCATCTCATCAACATATAACAAAATGATGTTGAGCGATAAGGCTATGTTATTCGAGGACCTGCTGTATTTAGTTACTTGTAACATGGATAGCAAGTTACAAGACGGCAACAGATGGGGAGTACAGTATGACCTCCTTAAGGATACATGCTTAATTGTAAAATACCAGATTCACAATAATAATAGATAAGGGTTACTCTTGGTTGTACCTTTTATGTTTAGTATATTTTGTATTTTTTTGTTTTTGTATTTGGTTTGGCTATGCTATCTAAAAAACCCCCACAAAACAAGCATTTTTTTCTTGGTTTTTGAAACTATCTTAATTAGAACATCTCAAGTTTCATGAGTTGATTTTGTTTTTCATAGAAAATATGTTTGAAAAGAAATATGAGAAGTAGCAAGAAAAAAAGAGAAGCATGCTAGAGTTAGTGTTTCCTCAGATAAGTTTCGTGATAGACATCCATCTTTCTCATTTAGTATTTAAGTATGCCTAAACAATTTGGTAATTTGCAGGCTACGACTATACTCTTGGTTGTTTCGACAACTCCCAAATGTGTACTTAATTCAGACCATCATAAATGGATAATCCAATAGAAAAAGTACATCTTACTATCATAAATATGGTTTTTATATTATTATATAAGCTTTTTCAGGGATGATTGATTTTCAGTGTTAATATGACGTAGAATTTTTGGTAAGAAAATCAACCTTGACAATTTTATCCAAAAATTAAAAAAATATAAATATATTACATAAAATTTAAGTTTCAACTTTATAGTAAATATAAGATTGTGACTATAGCAAATATGAGTTATAAATTTTATATTATATGCATTTAGAAAAGAGTTAAATATTATTTTAAAATGCTTCTTTGTGCTTATTAATCTTTTTTAGGTTTGGTTATTTTTGGTATTCTTTTATTATTATTATTATTTTGGTATTTTTGTTTGTATGCTAGTGCCAAATTTGGTTTATTTAATTCTTTGTAGATATACTATTTATATTTTCTGAAACATTAACGTAAAGATTCATTATCAAGAATTGCCCTGACCAGTTTGGCTCAGTGGATAGAGCATTAGCCTATGGACTAAAAGGTCCCAGGTTCCATTCCAGTTAAGGGTATGTACCTTGGTTGTGGGCACATCCTAGTAGGAGATGTGCAGGAGTCAGCTGATCAGTGTTTTTAACTCTCTAGCTCTCTCCCTTTCTCACTGTAAAAAATCAATAGATAGATAGATAGATATGAATTAAGGGATCATGTTTCCCTTTATATATGTTTTCTAATTTGTTAAAAATATTCATTTCAGAAGTTAGAAAATTAATTTTGAATTAACCAGTACCCCATAGAAAGTTATCTCTAGTTCTTTCTTACTTAGTGCTATTTTCTTTTTTTTTCTTTTTTTTCCTATTTTTTTATTTATTAAATTATTATCTGTGTACATATTTTAACATTGCCCCCCCCTTACATACCCTCCCTCCCCAGAGTTTTGTGTCCATTAGTTGTACTTATATGCATGTATACAAGTCCTTCAGTTGATCTCTTATCTCCCCCAGATCTCCCTACTCTCCCCGCTGTAATTTTACAGTCTGCTTGTTGCTTTATATCTATCTTTTGGTTTGTCAGTTTATAATGTTTTTTAATATCCATAAATGAGTGAGGCCATGTGGTATTTCTCTTTCATTGACTGGCTTATTTCACTCAGCATGATGTTCTCTAGTTATATCCAGGTTGCTGCAAATGATGAGAATTCCTTCTTTTTTATGGCAGCATAGTATTCCATTGTGTAGATGTACCATAGTTTTTGGATCCAATCATCTGCTGACGGGCACCTAGGCTGTTTCCAGATTCTAGCTATTGTAGATTGTGCTGCTATGAACATAGGGGTGCATATATCCTTTCTGATTGGTGTTTCTAGTTTCTTGGGATATATTCCTAGGAGTGGGATTACTGGGTCAAATGGGAGTTCCATTTTCAGTTTTTTTGAGGAAACGCCACACTGTTCTCCACAGTGGTTACACCAGTCTGCATTCCCACCAGCAGTACATGAGGGTTCCTTTTTCTCCACAACCTCGCCAACACTTGTCGTTTGTTGATTTGTTGTTGTTGGCCATTCTTAGTGCTATTTTCATGTCATTCCAGTATGCATGCAGCTGTCCTTCCTTATCTTTCTAACTTAAGTGTGATTAAATGCCTCCTCACATTTCCAACCCCCAAATTCTCCTGATTGCCAGCTAATGTGATGCTTCCTTGCCAGGCTTCATGCTTCAAACTTCTTGAAAAATGGAGATTAAGATTAATGTATAATTTGTCTTAGAGACATTGTTAAAAGGCTGCCTTTGTAATTCCCTTATCAACAAAGGCTAAATAGGAAAGGATATTAGAAGATAAGAGGGAGGTTGAATTAAGTAAAATATATTATGCAAAATCTTGGATTAGCCCTGAGGCTGGTGCTACCTCAAGTTTGGGTGAAAGCTCATGTTTCTCATCAATATTCAGAGTTCACATTATATACCAAATTGTTTTTATTTGAAATTCTTGAAGTTTTACTGAAATGGAATTTCCTTACTATTCAGTAAAATCCCATTCTCCTAACTTAATTTAATCCATAGAATAATTTGGAATCAAGGGGAAAAATCTTTGGTATTTAAAGTTTTAAGATAATATAAAATTTCATTCCTTCATTTCTTTTTAAAAAAAATAATATATTTTATTGATTTTTTTACAGAGAGGAAGGGAGAGGGAGAGAGAGTCAGAAACATCAATGAGAGAGACATCAATCAGCTGCCTCCTGCACCCCCCCACCAGGGATGTGCCTGCAACCAAGGTACATGCCCTTGACTGGAATCGAACTTGGGACCTTTCAGTCCGCAGGCTCTATCCACTGAGCCAAACCGGTTTTGGCAATTCCTTTATTTCTTTTTTAAGGGAAATAATTATCTCATGACCTGATGATTTTTTGTTTTGTCTTATTGAAATATATTTCAAATATATAGAAATCTTACATATTTACATACAAAGCTGTCATCTATATATATAAAAGCCTAAGCGATTGGACAACCAGATGACTGGTCGAACAGCTGGTAGCTATGATGTGCACTGATCACCAGGGGGCAGATGTTTAACACAGGAGCTGCCCCCTGGTGCTCATTGCACTCCCACAGCAGGAGTGCTGCTCAGCTAACAGATGGGCGCCAGATGCCAGGCTGATGGCTGGTGGGCACAGCTGCAGTGCTGCAAGCCTCTCCTCCGACTCTCCCCCTGCATGCCTCAGTGGCGGCAGCGGCAGGCACAGTGGGGTCGAGATGAGTGGGAGAGGTGCAGCGCCCAGCCCGGGCTTGGGCTCCTTCCTGGCCACTGCCACTTCCTGCACCAGTTAATGCTGTGCACGATCTATGTAGATAGTGGGCTGGAGTCTGACGAGCTGGTGGAAAGGCTGGACTGCAGTGGCTCAGAGGTCCACTGATTCCTGCAGGCCAGGCTGGGGGACGAATCTGTGCACCAGGCTTCAAATCTATCTATATATATAAAGAGGTAATATGCTAATTGATCCTAATGGTGTCCCATATAGGTGTCCCAGTCACACACGGGTGGGGATGGGGACGGGGGGACTTCCCCAGGGCTAAAGTCATGCTGCCTAGGAGGCAGAGGCCACTCCCGATGGAGGCTTACGCAGGCAGGAGATGGTGGACAGGGATGGGGGTGGGGACTTCTGCCCCCAGCAGAGGCGCGTGCAGGCCTGCCTAGTGCTAACATCACGCTGCCTACATGCATATCTTCCCAGCGCTGAGGTGAAGCTGCCTGCCTGTGTTCCTGACCTGGGACATGGCGCTGTCTGCATGCATCCCTGCCCAGCGCTGAGTTGAAGATTTATTATCAAAATATTATGACTTAACATAATCAAAGCTGAAGTATTAACAGGATCTGCAGAAGGAGATAGTGTTCTGATTCTAAGAATTGATTTGTCCCCATCTGACACTGGCCTTCCATTTAAATTAATTCGACAACAGTTTCCCGTGATGCCAACATTTGCGTTAAATCACAAGGACAAACTCTAGACAGAGTAGGAATATTTCTACCTGAACCCGTCTTCGAACATGGTCAGTTATATGTTGCTTTCTCTCGAGTTGGAAGAGCACGTGATGTTACAGTTAAAGTTGTAAATAATTCTTCACAAGGGAAATTAGTCAAGCACTCTGAAAGTGTTTTTACTCTTAATGTGGTATTTGGGGAGATATTAGAATAAGTTTAATCACTTTATCAGTCATTGTTTGCATCACTGTTGTTTTTTTATATCATGTTTTTGTTATTTTCATATATTTTTATTGTTTTTAATATCATGTCTTTGTTGTTGTTATATCATTTTGTTATTGTTTATTTATTAATACATTTATATATTATTTTCACATACATTTTACTAAATTCCTTTTATCTCTGACACTTCTGTTATAGAGAAAGGGCAAATAGCAATATTAAAATATTTCCTCTAATTAATTCCTTTTTAATGTGCACGGATTTTGTGTACTGGGCCACTAGAATATATATAAAAGCTTAAGTGACTTAATGACCAAACGACCGAATGATCAAATGACTGGTTGCTATGATGCGCACTGACCTCCAGGAGGCCAACCCTCATCACAGGA
This sequence comes from Pipistrellus kuhlii, assembly GCF_014108245.1. Taxonomy (NCBI): domain Eukaryota; kingdom Metazoa; phylum Chordata; class Mammalia; order Chiroptera; family Vespertilionidae; genus Pipistrellus; species Pipistrellus kuhlii. Next base: position 21,554,373 of record NW_023425493.1, on the reverse strand, counting down.
GCTGCCCCCTGGTGGTAAGTGTGCTTCCACAGCCAACCTTCCCTAGGCCAGTCAGCCTCCCACAGTCCCTCCTCCCTATCTCCCCACAGCCAACCTCCCTTGGCCCCTTCCCCTGGCCAGCCAACTCCTACAGCCCCTTCCCCCCTGCTGGCCGGCCCCCATTGGCCCTGATTGTTGGCCAGGCCTAGGGACCCCACCCGTGCACGAATTTGTGCACCAGATCTCTAGTATTATAAATAAAGTGATACAGGGACTCTTTTTTTTGAAGATTGGAAGGCTTAATTTGGTTTTATAAATGTCTTTGTTGATAGTAGGGCTGACCTTTAAATGATGGGTAAGTAACCTTTGTACTTGAAGAGTCAATGCAACTGTTTAAATGCCATACAGTTTTTATATAGAATTGACTTGATTTTATTTCTCTCTCTATTAACGTTTTTATGTGTAACTATATTTTACTAAGTGGTTTAGTAAAGCATGTGTTTGAAAAGGTTGTCTAGATCCATTATGCTAAGAAGATGATAAAATTTTATTAACAATGACATATCAATAGTATTTTAGATAGTAGCCTAATAAAAGAAAGAGATTGATTGGAAACAGACTGGAATTCTTAAAATAATTATTGTTGTTGACAAATGATGAACAGAATATAATAAAAAACATCAAGGGAATTTTTCTTTGAAATGAACTTATAATAATGTTCTGGTTTTCCCTAGAAAATATTGTTGGTAGGTTTGTCATTTCAGTTTTTCCAAGTACACAAATCAACTAAAATGTTTTTTTATTGAGAAAATCATTTATTTAATCAAATCTTTGGGACATTTAAATAAATTAACAGAACTATTGAAAAATTGTCTGTAAAGCCAGTCCCAGATTTATGATTTGGGTAGATAAGCAGCATTGTATTACTCAGAACAAACACACAAAAAATATGGAGTCTACTTTCTCTTAATGTTTAAAAATGTAAATAAATATAAAATGGACCCCCTCTGTCCATGCACTCTAATTCTCAGGAGAAATATGTATCCATTTCTAAAAGGAACATTGTGTATATCCTGTTTGGTAACTTGCTTTTTTCCTTAAACCATTTACTGTGTACACTTCATTAAATGATTTCTCACTCCTTCTAATTGCATATACTACTACTAGTAGTCTTTGGCATGAATATATTGATAGCTTAATTTACGTTTCCATTTCTCCTTTGAGGGTTTTAGGAGCAATTTCCATTTTTCTTTCTTGCTATAGCAAATATTGTAAAGAATAGGTTTCCTTGTGCATATACTCCGACGCGCACACACGGATATCTAGATTGATCTCCTGAGCTGTGCCCGATCTGGTTGTTGATGGGATGACTAAATTGCTCTCTAGAAAGACTGCAAATGTATGCCCGCTCCGCACCCGCTCTCCTTTGTGCCTTCACAAACAGCAGATATTATCAGCCTTTTAAAGCTTTACCACTCTGATTAGGGACAAGTAGTGTCTCATTTTATTTTAATTTCCCTGATTACAAAGTGAGGTTGAGCATTTTTTATATGTTTGTTAGGTAGCAAATATTAATTTTAATTTTGTAAGTGCCTATATGACTATTAAAGCTCATTTATATTGCTCTTCCTATCAGAGATTTAATACTTCATAATATAATACCTACAGTTAAATTCTACACATCTCATTAGGTTTGTACATCTGCCTGCATGTTAGTCTAAAGGGGCGTCAGGAAGACAGTGAGCATTGCTTTCGCAGTAGTGTGGGGGACGGGAGTCACTCCTCCTTTCCACTCAGACCCCCACCTTCTGGATTTTTAACTGTTAGGAGGTGTATAATGTTTTGGGATCCCAGCATACCATGCATATACAGATCAAAACTCCTAGAAAATCAGAAATAACCCTAATTTGAGGGGAGGGAATTTACCTTCCTTTAGAATTCTCTCCCCTCCTCCTAGAAGTTCACCGGTGCCTTCTCTGTCACACTGTGGTCACTCAGGCCTGCTTCCTCTTTGACTAGGACCTACTTTTCTTGGCATGATGGTTGTAAGTCGAATCACAGGTACTTATGCTAGATTAAGACATCTTAATCATGCTTCATCTGACTGAAGAAATGTAAATATTCCGGACACTGACCTCTAGTGAAATATGGAGACCCTACACTTTGTCAGTGGTGGTAAGGTTTAGAAGGTGCCTAGAAGCATATAGACCTTGGAACTTATTTTTGTGATAGGCCTTGTAGACTGCTGCTATGACGTGTTAATAGTAATAACTGGGGTTAACTTTTATTCAACATGTACATGTTTGGGACTATCATCAACATTTTGTAGCTGTTCTCTGTGTTGTGAAGTACGTCCTCTGGACTTTAGTCCCATAGGCACAGGTAGGTGGCCTGCGAAGTTCAGAACCCTTGTGTCTAGGAGCACTTGCATGCTGACCCCCTAACCCACTTCCGCTGCCAACTTAGTGATTAGGATTCAGACTAGAAGATGGTAGTGACCACTGTGCTGGTCATGTACACATTCTGGTGATGGTGATACCGCTGCATATTTCCTTTTTATTTTTTTTTTTAGTATGAGAAATAGTTTATTCTTGTTTTATTAGAATTAACAAAGTACAAAGCAGGCCTTTTTTTTTTTTTTTTTTTTTTTTTTTTTTTTTTTACTGAGAAACTAAGTCCCTAAGCTAAACCACTTCTGCAATTTTTAGTGAATCTTTGAATTAGAAGAGACCTTTGAGTCTTCTGCTGCTTGTCATATACAAGCAGCAGATATTGTATGCTTAAGAACAGTTCCAGTCTTTAAGAGCTTACGATCTGGAAATAAGTAAAATAAAATAAATTTAAGATGTTAGAGGTACAGACACTCAGAGGAAAACAGGTTGAATTCCAGTGGTTAGAATTTGGATTCCCTTGAAGGCTACACAAAGTAAAATTTCTATTGAACATTTATAATGGTCATGTTATTCAGTTGAGGGGTTAAAACTGTGTAAGAAAACTTGAGTTTCATTCTTAGTTCTTTTCTTAAAAAGAGTTTGATACTTTGCATAAGTAAAACAATAAACCCAAATCATAGAATGATGCAACATATTGCCTTTCCTTTCACTGTGACTAGCAGCCATATTTTAGGGCTAAGAATAGAAGTATGGATTGTGGTTTGAATTCAGTGGAGTAGCTGACCTTCATGTAAGTCACTTTTTGTATGTTGAATTTTATCACATTTTTTTTTTAAAAGGAAAGGAATATATTCTAAGTTATAAATGTACTCATAGGATATTAATATATCAGATTATGAGAGCTTTTCAAATTGGAATAACATGTAGAACAGCAATTCTCAATATGTGGGAGTGCATTGTTACTTCAGAGGGTATGTCCTTAGTTGAGAATTCACTGTGCACATTGAAGAATATAATTCATAAGAATAGTCTACATATGTGAATGATAGAGAGGGAGAGATACTGGTTATAGATCACTTATGCTGAGATTCTTTGGCCTTCCATCCACATGTGGATGTATGAAAGGCTTTTTGACATTTAAAATTAAAAAAAAATATATATATTTATTGATTTTTCACAGAGAGGAAGGGAGAAGGATAGAAAGTTAGAAACATCGGTGAGAGAGAAACATCGATTAGCTGCCTCCTGCACATCTCCCACTGGGAATGTGCCCGCAACCAAGGTACGTGCCCTTGACTGGAATTGAACCTGGGACCCTTCAGTCTGCAGGCTGACGCTCTATTCACTGAGCCAAACTGGTTTTGGTGCTTTTTGACTTGGGCAATACAATTTCATTTTGCCACCATTTATCTAATAAATATGCAGAGGAAATGGAGCTTCTCTAGTCACAGTGAAAACCAAGAGGATACTTGACACTTGCCAGTGTTCTCTGTTTGAAGAGTCTGTACTACAGACTTTGAAAAATGTAGAGTTACTATTCAGGATGTTCCCTATAAAGGAAACATTAATGATTTATTCTTCTATTTTTTAAGCGGATTCCTGGATCAGCTCAGATCATTAGAAAGCTATCTGTAGTTCAAGTTAGTTCCTTAATAGGTTTTATCAAACTTATAAAAGTTTAATAAAATTTTAGTGGGCCAAGTGTTATGGACACAAAAATAAATAAGACATGACTCTTCTTTGAGGATGTTATAGTCTAGTTGAAGAAAAAGACCCATAAGTAGCCAGTTTTAGCAAAATGTAGTAAATGCATTGATAAGATATGAACAGGGTGTAATATTAACTGACTAAAAGGAACTTAGTTTGGCCTGGCTTTTCCATTCTCGGCTTTGGCTCCAGCATGTACTAGATGTTGGCACTTGGCACAGACTGGTACCTGCTAATGCCAAGCCCAGCCTCCTTTAGAAATGTGGTAGGAAAAATTATATGGAGAGGTAGTGTTAGACTCTGGATTCAAACTGAGATGTAATCCTATCCCTCTATTAGCAGGGTAACCACAGGCAAGTTACTTAATCTCTTCGTGCCTTCAGTTTTTTCATCTTCTAAGTGGGCAAACTAGTAGTGACTACCGCATTAGGTTGTTTAAAGGATGAAATGAGATAATGCCTGCAAAACTTAGAATAGTGTGTGGCATATAGATTTTATTTATTTATTTTAAATTTATCTATATACTGTTGAAAGTATTACAGATGTCCCTTTGTTTTTGTGTTTTTTTTTCCATTGACCCCTCCACCCTCTACCTGCCCCTTCTAGGCCTTCACCTCTCTGTTGTCTGAGTCCATGGGTTATGCATACATGCATATAAATTTCTCAGTTAATCACTTCCACCATCTCCCAACCCCTTCCTTTCCTCTGAAATCTGTCAGTCTGTTCTATGCTTCTATGTCTCTGGTTCTATTTTATTCATCAGTTTATTTTGTTCATTAGATTCCACATGAGTGAGATCATGTGATAATTATTTTTCTCTCACTGGCTTATTTCACTTAGCATAATACTCTCCAGGTCCATCCATGTTGTTGCAAATGGTAAGAGTTCTTTCTTTTTTACAGCTGTGTAGTGTTCCATTGTAGATGTACTACAGCTTTTTTATCTGCTCATCTGCTAATGGGCACTTGGGTTGTTTCCAAATCTTAGCTATTGTAAATTGTGCTGCTATGAACATAGGGGTGTATGCATTCTTACTTTTTGGTGTTTCAGGTTTCTTAGTGTATATTCCTAGAAGTGGGATCACTGGTTCAAATGGGAATTCCATTTATTTTTTATTTTTTATGTATTTTCATTTATTTTCTCAGTTTCCTTGGACCTACGAGATGTAGCTGTAAATATATTGCTACAAGAAATGTCTGAGATTTTGCTGCCTATGGTTTCTTCTAAGATTTTTATGATTTCATGACTTACATTTAAGTCTTTTATCCATTTTGAGTTTACTCTTGTGTATGGTATAAGTTGGTAGTCTAGTTTTATTTTTTTTGCTTGCACCTGTCCAGTTTTCCCCACACCATTTATTGAAGAGACTGTCTTGACTCCGTTGTATGCTCTTGGCTCCTTTGTCAAATATTAATTGAGTATAATGGCTTGGGTTGATTTCTGGGGTCACTGTTCTGTTGATCCACATTCCTGTTGATGTGCCAGTACCAGGCTGTTTTGAGGACAGTAGCTTTGTAGTATAACTTGATATCTGGTATTGAGATTCCTCCAACTTTGTTGTTCTTTCTCAAGATTGCTGTGGCTATTTGGGATCTTTTTTGGTTCCACATAAATTTTTGGAGTGCTTATTCTAGATCTATGAAATATGCTGTTGGTATTTTAATAGGGCTTGCCTTGAATCTGTAGGTTGCTTTGGGTAGTATGGATATTTTAATGTTGTTAATTCTACCAATCCATAAATATAGTATATTCTTCCACTTGTTTATATCTTCCTCTATCTTTTTTTCAGCGTCCTATAGTTTTCAGGATACAGGTCTTTTGCCTCCTTGGTCAAATATCTTAATTTTTTTGTTGCAATGGTATATGGGATTTGTGTGTGTGTGTGTGTGTGTGTGTGTGTGTGTGTGTGTTTGTGTGTGTTTGTTTGTTTTTATTTCTGAGAATTAATTATTGATGTATAAAAATGCCATTGTTGCTGAAACTGGTTTGGCCTAGTGGATAGAGCGTCAACCTGTGGACTGAAAGGTCCCGGGTTTGATTTTGGTCAAGGGCATGTACCTTGGTTGTGGGCACATCCCCAGTAGGGGGTGTGCAAGAGGCAGCTGATTGATGATTCTTTCTCATCGATGTTTCTAACTCTCTATCCCTCTCTCTTCCTCTCTGTAAAAAAAGCAATAAAATATATTTAAAAAATGCCATTGTTTTCTGGGCGTTAATTTTATATTCTGCTGCATTGCTGAATTCATTTTTTCATAATGTTTTTTGCTTTTGTTTTTGTGTTGTTTTTTTCTGCAGAGAGTGATAATGAACTCTCAAGTGGAACAGGTGATGTATCTAAGGATTGTCCTGAGAAGATCCTGTATTCCTGGGGAGAATTGCTAGGAAGATGGTAAAAATTTATTTTTCTTAATGAAAATTTTTACATAATTGATGTTGAGTTAGTTAGATTTTATATTATACTAAGGGCCCAGTGCATGAAATTTGTGCACTGGGAGTGAGAGGGTCCCTCAGTTCAACCTGCCCCCTCTCACAATCTGGGAGCCATCAGGGGATGTCCTACAGAATCAGGCCTAAGCTGCAGTCTGGCCTCCCTCTGCAGGAGGTAACTGCTGATGAGGGGAAGGCACCGCCCCCATCACCTTGCTGCTGCTGCCATTGCCAGCTGCCGCAGCTGCCAAGGTGTTTTCATGAACACAGACTTCAGTCCCTTCACCAGGAAAAAATGTCTGAGTCCACTCTGGGCTTTCTCAAGCTGTGCATCGCAGCTCGGCCAGGCCCCTCTATCTGTGTCCCCACCCACCAGCTCCTGCCTGAATGTACCTCCGTTGGGAGCGGCCTCTGCCTCCAAGACAGTGTGAAGATAGTGCTGGGCAAGACTTCCGCTCCCATCCATGCCCACCAGCTCCAGCTTGTTGACCAATCATGACTGGGACACCATTAGGACCTATTAGCATATTACATCTTTATATATAGAGATAATTTATTGTATTAAAATATGTGTTCATATATCTTAACATTTTAATGAATTTTTAAAAGCATAAAAGTTAAAATAAAATTCAGAAACACTCTTTATGTTTATCTAACCCTTGCTGGATAGTTTATCTAGGTCTTCCCCAGTATGGTCTTATATAACTTACTTTTGAAAGACATATTTTCCTTATTATTTCTCCAGGCATAACATTGCTCAGAGCAGTCAGTTTTATGCTCTATGCCAACACACATAGATAGCATTATTAAAGGGTTCCATTTTCTTTCTCTACCATGAGTTACCACAAAAAGGGGCTGTAGAGTTTAGAAATACTCATTTCATCACTGATTATAAACTAGAACTCAGTCTGTTTTATTCTTTCTGACTATATTACTTTACATTTTTGGATTTTTTAATCTGGAACTATCAAAAAAGGCACTCTGTTTATATTTATTATAATTAAGTTTTTAAAAAAGATAATCATGATGTCATATACTAATAAAATAAATAATCTTGCCAATGCAAAGATTCTGCCATGTCAGGGTAGGCAGATGGAAACCATTATTTTTAAATTGAGTATACATATCAGATTATGTGTAGGCAGGTAGTCCAGAAGAAACTATAGAAAAGTTTTTTTAAAAATGTACAATAAAGTATAAGAACAATTAAACTACTTTTATCTTAAGAGTCAAATGAATGTGTTTTTTTTTAAATCATGATCTCCTGTACATATCCTAAGAGACTCTTGAGTTAATTTGAAGAGGTGTATTTATAGATCCAAGGGTTGGAAGGTTTATGACTTCATTATAAAATCTGGAGACTAGGTTTGTCAAATTCCTAACCAAAGTGTTAAGCCTATTATGTTTGTAAATGAGAGGAAGAAAAAAACCTTTCCTTGATGGTAGAATAAGGTGGTTCAATAAAGAAGATAAGATCAAGGAACATAGTCAAAGACATCACAGAGCTTAAACTCGATCATTACCTCATGCTCTTCCCCATACTCTCTTGACTCAGGCTTATACTTTATGTAAACTCATCAACATACTTTTCATAACAACAGCAGTTCAGCAGTGGTGAGGGGTGTATGAATGTTTTATTTTCTTGTTTTTTTCAGGCACAATAACCTTGGTGCACGACCGAAAGGACTGTACCCGCTGGTGAAGAGTGGCGTCCCTGAAGCTCTGAGGGCAGAGGTATGGCAGTTGTTAGCAGGCTGTCATGACAACCAGGCAATGCTGGATATATACCGAGTTCTCATCACAAAGGTAAGAAGCTATTTTCATGTTATGCTCCTGGACAACATTTAAATCGTAAATCTAATAATGCTTTGGACCTATTTCAAAATGCTATTGATGGGGTACAGTGAATAATTCTGCCTTTTGTTTGGAACCCTTGCTGGATAGTGGAAATAATACACCACAGTCAGCTGTGAACACTTTATGCCTTGGCTTTCATTTTTTCCTGTGAGTGACTTTATAATAACTATTTACTAAATTGGAATATATTTATATTTTAAGTGAAATAAAGTAACCCCTTTTTTTTGTTGTTTAAGATTTATGTAATAGTTATTCTTGTTCACAATATACTTGGCTTCTAGTATAGATTTAAAATCAAATTAACTTAAAGTGAGATTAAAAGGTCTTCTGTGCCTCAGGAATCTTGCGCTTCAATGATGTAGGCAGCTGCCCACATCAGAGCCCCTAGATTCAATGTAGATTCTTTTGCTTAGGTCTAAAAGGCTGATTTTAGAACATGGTAAAAGTCATTCTCAATCCTAGACTGTCTTTGTAGGTCTCAGATCCTAATTTCTTCATCTGCTCTAAAACGTAGATTTTAAAATAATAGCAACTTTAAAAAATTTTTAATTCATAAATGTGATTTTTTTTTTATAACCAAGACATTGTTCCTCAGGATTTATCAACTTTTATAATTCCTTAACTCCTCTAATTCCTTCTTCACTTCTTTCCTTCTTTGCCCCCTCCCTTCCACAAATATTTTTGAGTATCTAGGTAGGACATTCAGTCACCGCTAAATTCAGATTTTAAACCATCTTTTATGATTAATGTTTTCTACAGTGGCATGTGCATGATCCATGGGGACAATGTCTAAAGTTTCATTTATATATTTTTTCAAATACAAACATACAAGGATATGAAGCTGTATTGGTACTTGCTATGCTGATATTTGCTGTGCTGTGGTACTGAGATCTCACTAGGTTCTTGGGCCCAACGGCCACTTGTCCCATGTGGTTCAGGAGTGGTCTGAAAGAAGAAGGGGTTTGCACAGCTTGGAGCTGAATAGCAGTGGTGCTGACACTCATATGTTCACTTTCAGAATATTACAGTTTTTTACAGTTTTCATGTGCTTGATTATGTGGGTTTATATGTTATTTAGTTTTAATTTAACCTTAACTCATAGGATAGATGAACGCTTTGAAAAGTTGCTGTCACATGATGTTAATAGCAAGATGTTTAAAAAACACTGATATATCCCTTCAAGTAAGAAATAATGTTATGATGATGGATGACAGAGTACATGCTGTGGAAATAAACTCATTATAGACAATGGCATTTGACATATTTGGCAATTTAAATACCACTTTGTGATTTTGCCACTGAAAACTACATGTGTGTTATTATAAAATCTCTTTATGTCTTCTTACTTAAAAATCTGAAATCAGGAATTTCAAATATGGTTAAATTTGTACAAATAGTTGCAGAGAATTTGTAGACAATGTTAAAAAAATAGTATAATACAGTAGTATTGGTGTGTAATAAAAATAAATATTGAAAGAAATAGACATATATTAGAAGTTTATGCTTAGAAAAGCTTTTATTGATTGGGCTATCTGAGCAAAAATGTGCAAAGAAGATAATTCTGGATGTCAGATCCCTTTTTCATATAAATAACAAATTACATTTAATGGCTGCTTACGGGGTAGCAGCTAGAAGCTTTGTTAATTCATACCTTTCAAGATTTCAGACTTTGGGGGAAAAATTAAAATATTATTTACGAACTCCTGACACTACAGTGTATGCTCATATATGATAAAAGTTTTACCGTATATACCAAGCACCACGTAAGGAATGTGCCCAAGGTCCCAAGCTAGTAAGTAAGGAGCTGAGCTTAGAATTTGAAGCCACGGCCACCCTCTAGAGTGGGCACCAACCTTTCCTCCTGGATTTGAGTCTCACTCTAACCACATATTAATTTGTGATGTTGAGAAGCTATCCCAATTTTCTAAGCCTCAGTTTCATCATTTGTAAAGCAAACGATGAGATTGTTGTGGGAATTGAATAAAATGAGACAGTGCTTGGCATGTAGGAAGTATTTAAGATTAGCTTCTACTATTTTTACTAATATGATATTATATCATGAACATATTAATAGTGACAATGGCTATGGTGTTAGTGTAGACTTCTACTTTAATATGTGTGACAACTTCCAGTCACATGATTTTCATAAGAACCCATGATGTGAATAACAGCTGATGGGATGGAGAAGAATCTTTTTAATAGAAGCATGAAGTGTCAGATTTGTCTTTTCTTGTGTGTCTTTTTTTCTGGCTAGTATATATCATGTAATATTTGAATTCTAAAACTTGACTTTTTTTTGTAGTGATTTAACGAGTTATTATTTTAGTGGTCATGCATATTCAAGTATATTATAAAGTCAAATGATATTCTCTAAAAGTCACTCCTAATGACTGTCTGATATAATCAAAATTGCAAGGCAGTCATTAATTTCATTCATTTGTTAACACACTCATTTATTCAGTAACTCTTTTAAAAAAATAAATCTTTATTGTTTGAACATATTACATATGTCCCCTTTCCCCCACCTAAACCCCTTCTAACCTGTCCCCAGAATTTTTATTGAGCACCTTTTATGACTGCACTCTCTATGGTTTCTAGGGCTAGGTAGATGAAAAGAGTTCATAGCTTTGGAGGAAGCCCGCTGTACACAGATAGGTCGAGTATATTCTGATATAGGGAATAATAGATATTTTAATCATGTGTGTGGAATATAGATGAAGAAGTGGCAGCTCTGCTTGGGTGAGCCAGGTGGGAATTAAATATGTCTGAGCAGCCTAGGAGAGGGAGTGCATTGTAAGGGGGCGTTATGTAATGACTCACCTGTCAGTGAGTGACTTGGTTGGATTATCCAGGGAGTCGTAGAAAGTGAAATCTTTCCTTCCTTCACTCCCACCCCAATTATCCAACTACATCCACTGTCCACGGATCAGTGCTTGTCCCTTGCTAAATGGGAAGAATGTAATACAGGTTTATTCTTGTTAGAATAAACATATGAAATGAAGAACTGCAGAATACATGTATCAAAAAAGGTATGATGTGAGAATATTTAATTGATAACCTAGGATTGATGTAATAAAGTTTTGTCAAGTATTATAATGTCTACTCAATAAATGTTTGAGTACCTGTATTTAAATTCTGTGCTAGGATGGTGATGCATATTAGTTTTTAAAATCAGTGAACTGAAAAATACCCTCTATTGGCTAAATATAAAACAGTATAAACTTGCAAAGAAGAGGGCCAAGTTTATAAATTGCAGAGAGCATGTGCTCGAAACTCTATCAGAGAGCAAAAAGGGCAATAATTGCCAATTTTACTTTGGCAGTTGATGCAAAAATCTTTTTGGAATATAAATAAAATCCCAACCATTTTAAGATTCTGCAAGTCTCTGGTTTGTTGAGCATTGTATGAACAGATAAAGCTTCCCGTGTTTATCCTAGTCAGATTATTGGTACTGCCTGTCTTCTCTCTGTCTTCCAATGTGTTATTGTAGCAGATGGCTTTTAATAAAACAAGTGGCTAAAGAACCATTTTTACTCTACTTTGTTAGAATGTACTATAATTATAGTTATGGACAATCTCAAGAGGAAATGCTTAAATTGGTACTGCTCTTATGATCAAATAAGTTAGATGCATATATAATTGAAAAGTGAAAATATGGTGTCAATTATGTATTTTTTATTTGATAAGCTTTTGCAACCAAGTTAAACTCTGAACATCATTTAGACAGGTAGATGCCTGCTTTTTCTTTACAAGGTTTATTTTTTTTTTTTAAATTCACTGCAGTATGTTAATCAACCAATGCTCAACACTAGATTTCATTGAGAGGCAGGGCATTGCCTAATTACATGCTGCTCTAGTCTGTCATCACCTCATCTAGTTGAGGAAATGAGCTTTTTGATAGAATGGGGTTATTCCAGCTGGGTCTGTACCATTGGGATGTATAAAATCCATGGTCTCTTGTACTGTTGCAGCCATAAAATTTACAAAAATTTCTCCAGAAGATTTAGAGTTCTTTAAAATTTATTAATTAAAAAAATAAGGTGGGCAAGGAGAATAAAGAGCATTCACTATGTTGGAATGTAAATACCTTGAACATGTAGATATACCAGAAGTTCTTTATTAAAGGAAAGTAAGAGTTATTGAAAGAAATTTTAAAAGAACATGTACCTTTTATTTTCTCTTTTCTTGTGTAATAAGGGTGGTGGTTTCTTACCACATAACTATATCTTTGCATATTATTATTTTTTCACAGTAGAATTTTAATAAAATTTTCTCAGTCCTTATCCCTTGAGCTCTTTCATCTTCTATCATACGATACTGACACCTGCATGTAACTAGAACTAAATGTGAATCTGAGAACTAAAAGTTTTCCTCCAGTACTGACATGTTTCTGCAACCATGTAAAAATATATCCTTAATTATTTTCATACACTGAAGTGATAATGTTCTGTTTCTCATAACAAATGTTAGTTTCATTATCCTTTAAACAAAGTTAGTAGTTTTGAGGTAAATTGAAATGATGATTTCCTAATGTTACCTTCATTTTCATATGATGGGATTAGAGTAGGAGTACTCTGTTTTGAAAGATTTTTGGGTGATTGTTGAGCATAGATGATTCAGTGGCTTAAAAGCTATATTTATAGCCATAGACAAGGATAAGAAGAAAGCAGTTATATTCTTCTTAAATCTCAGAAATTTTCAGGAGCCTGGGATTACAGTGTGACTCCTGGATCCCAACTTCATAATAACTTTACTGATCATTTTAGCACATATTTCTAGAGCATTCATATTTATATTGTTTTAGTGCCCCAGATTTGGGTACATTGAAAGGAAATTAATTAGAAGGTGCCAGGGGGACAGGACTACATGAGACGGGCTAGACACACTTTGGAGCCAACCTCCAGCGGTCCCTCCCAGGCTGGCTGCACCTGGGGCATCTGCAGAGTGAGGACCCTCCAGCAGGTAAGGTGCCTTGGCCTGGCCTGCGGGAATTTGGCTGAAACCGGCTCTCTGACATCCCCCAAGGGGTCCCAGATTGTGAGAGAGTGGAATCAGGCTCCCTCCTCTCTGGTTCCGGGTGCATCACCCTAGAACCACTGCTGTCAAGTGACTGCAAGTTTGGCAGCTCCTGTGTTGAGCATCTCCCCCTGTTGGTCAGTGCATGTCATAGCTACTGGCCGGTCAGATGGTTGGATGGTCACTTAGCCTTTTATATACATAGATAGATGGCATAATATGGTATGATGAGTGTTTTTGCTTTGGCTTTGATTTACTTTTCCACAGAAATTTATGTTTAGATATGTTTACCACTAACTCGTGCTAAGCAGATACCTATGAGGCTAGTACCTAAAGTCACCCTACACCAGTGTGTTACATAGTACTGCTCATGTTTTGGTACCAGTTTCATTTTGCAGCTTCTTGCTTAATTACATCATGAATCTCTTAGTATCTTCTCTTCCTTGGTTTGTGTCTCTTTATGGTTTGTATGTCTTTGTCTCTTCATCATATCTTCCTTTATATCTGCCTTCCTTTTTAAACAGAGCTCTAAAAAGTGGTTTTTATTGATTGTTATATGTGTTTGGTTTCATGTTCCCTGTGATTTTCTCAGATTAGGCTGCCTTTTAGTTTTATGGCTGTTAGTTGATTTTTAAACTGACAAGATAAGAGACTGTGTCATCTTAGAGAGGCTGTCATTTTGTTTTACTTTGTATCCGCAGGGCCTGGCACTAGTCCTTAATAAATATCTATTGAATAATTAAATGAATTAAACTCTACAGGGCAGTGCTCCATGATTTAAGCGCTTTAAAAATGTTTTTATTAATCTTCCTTCCTTCCCTCCCTCCCTCCCTCCCTCCCTCCCTCCCTCCCTCCCTTCCTTCCTTCCTTTTTTCCTTCCTTCCAAGAGTTAAAGAGAGGGAGGAGAGAGGGAGAGAGAGATAGAAACATCCATGATTGAATGGCTGCCTCCTGCACGTCCCTGCTGGGGATCAAGCCCGCAACCCAGGCACGTGACCTGATTGGGAATTGAACCAGTGACCTCTTGGTGCATTGGACGTTGCTCAGTGAGCCACACTGGCTGGGCCAACTCTTAAGATTTTCATCACATTTAATGAGTAGCTCTTAGGGACCACCCTTCAAGAGTAGGCATTGAAAGTATGGTTATTCTTCTTATTTTTAATTTTTTCATCACCATTTATCCCCCCTATACCACTTTCCATCTCCACCTACCATTCTTCCACCCTGCAATCACCATACTGTTATCCATGTCAATGTGTTCTTTCTCTTTTTTTTCTTGAAAGTTGTCTTTTTAATTTTTTCATTATAAGAGAATTACTTCTTTAGAGCTTTTGAAGAAGATATATAATTGTTAATGTGTATACTTAAAGATCCCAAAATATTATGTGTAGTATGTCTCCTATTATAAATTTGATACATCCAAGTTTCTACTTCCTTTTTACATCAAATAGAAAAATAAGCAGGTGGAAAAAAAACAAAATGATGATCAATGAGTAAATTTAAGGTATTGTTAGCCATAGAATAATGTAGTTCCTTTGTGAAATGTCTTGAATTTCTTTAAGAAGTTATTAAATAAATACCATGTTAAGGGTATTAAATAAATACCATGTTAAGGGGTATTATTGATGATGCATTTTTTTTTCCAGACATTAAAGCTTTATTCCATAATCTGCCTTTTGATTTAATTAATATTAATTCCATAGTTTCAAACTAAGCATTGTAATTAATTTGGTAAGTCATACTTTTAAAGAAATAGTTGTACCATAACAGTTTTGGTTCTTATTTGGTTCCTTTTTTCTTTATGTTAAATCTTTACTTTTTCTAGATTCATAATCAGTTTTTTCCCCCAGAAATGTTTCTATTATGTGTATAATAGAGTCTAACTTTTTATTTCTAATGAATAATGAATACACTAGGTAAAAGTTGCTCAAAATGTTTTTATTCCTGAATTGGAATATTGTGGCTATGCATACTTACTTCTCTATAAGAGAGAACTTTACTTGTTACTACTGTCAGAACAACTCAATCACTTCTACCCTTTACAAAGCTGATCTCTGTCACATTTATGAAAACTACTTAATATTTTAATAGATGACTTTTACCTTGATACCAGCAAAAATGATGTAAAAAGGAGCAATTCCTTTCAACTCTAAATACTGAGTTCTTTTTTGAAAAGTATAATGCCAACTTTTATTTTACTTTATTTATAACTAGAGGCCTGGTGCACAGATTCGTGCACCAGTGGGGTCCCTCAGTCTGGCCTGTGCCATCTCATAATCTGGGACCCCTTGGGAGATGTCAGAGAGCTGGTTTTGGCTCAGTTCCCACAGGCCAGGCCAAGGGACCCACTGGAACACTAATTCATGCACTGGGCCACTAGTATGCATGTAAGATATTTGGTTAATCTCTTCCCACCCTTTCCCTCCCTCTCTTCCTTTTCAGATTCATTAGTCTGTTCCATGTTTTCATGCCTGTGTGTTGAGCATCTGCCTGGTCATTGTGCATCATAACTACTGATCAGAAGGTTGAATAGTCACTTAGGCTTTTATATACATCGATGGCAATTTTTAGTTGAAAGCTTATCTTAACTTTTCTACCCATCTATCTAGTTGGTACTTAGGTTCTCTAGTAAGTAAGGTTCCATCTCTTCATAGAAATTATTTAATCAGAGTCTCTATAGCTTTCTTTACTTTCTATAGATCTCAGATCTTTACTTTGAAGGTTTCAAAGCTGAAGTGTGAATTGGATATGTTTACAAAATTTCTGTACTGTTCAGTCCTTTACAGCTGATCATGCAGTCAACAGGAAAATTGATTTCTATTACATATTATTTAAAAATCAAGTAGAAAACTATAGCAGAACCTTAAATTAAGAATTGAAGGAGTTTCCCTAGGTAATTTACTCTTTTTTTCCTGTTGGGGTTGATGATAATATTGACCTACAGTTTTCCAACCAACTTGTGTGGAAAGACCCTTTCTGAATAGAAAGCAGATTGTGCTGATTCTCAGGAAAAGATGAGACTGTAGCCTAAGGAGAATTGTTGTTCGTCCCAGTGGCACAGTGTATTCTTGCATTAAGGGTTCTGGGACTAATTAATCAGGAAACGACTCTAATTAAAAAGGAAACTGCTTTCAGCTGCCTGATCGGTATTTAATGGAAAGAAACTGTCGGCCTACCTACTTGCTGCCCAGCTTTCAGTAATGTTCTTTACTGCTTATGTCCCAGTTGAAAGGGGGTAACTTAAGGATTTCTACCAGACTTTTTTTGTAGTGACAATCTGATATTTCATGGACTTTCTTCAGGTAAATTTATATAATAGCAGTAATTGTGGAGTTACAATATTGTGGTTGATCTTCAAGGTTTTTTTTTTAAAGATTTTTAAATTAATTAATTATTTATTTTAAAAAATATATTTTATTGATTTTACACAGAGAGGAATTGAGAGAGACAGAGAGTTAGAAACGTCGATGAGAGAGAAACATCGACCAGCTGCCTCTTGCACACTCCCCACTGGGGATGGGCTCGCAACCAAGGTACATACCCTTGACCGGAATTGAACCCGGGACCCCTCAGTCCGCAGGCCGACGCTCTATCCACTGAGCCAAACCGGTCCCGGTGATCTTCAAGGTTTTTTAACTTATACTCTTACCAGGCTTTTTAAATCCTAAAACTAGCTATACTACTTAGATATAATCCCAGTAGACAACTTTTGGGTATGCATGTAGGTAAATGTCAACATAAATAAACATACATATGTCATGTAGGATCTAAATAAACATAAGTATCTAGCAACTATTAGAAAACTTATCTGTTTAAATCATATTGGCATTTTTGTTAGCTTAACAGAAGTCTGTTTAGAGAATTAGTGTTTAAGAAAGAGTATTTTAATGTCATGAGGGTATGCATTATAAAGTATATGTAGTAAATGTCTTGTTTTTCAGGCTTGTTTGTGTTTTTAGGATGATTATTATGTTCAACATACCAGATATTTCTTAATTTCCCAATTGGTAATTGATTATGAACTACTAATTGTTCTGAATGTTGCTTTTGTTAATTTTCCTTTCTATCTTCTTATATTTGTCTTAATACATTTACAGAATTTTATTAGTTTCTAAAATAGGAAAGTAGTTAGACAACTTAAGAAGATAAGAACTGCCCTAGTTGGTTTGGCTCAGTGGATAGAGCGTCGGCCTGTGGACTGAAGGGTCCAGGGTTCAATTCAGTCAAGGGCACATGCCTGGGTTGCAGGCTCGATCCCCAATAGGGGGCATGCAGGAGGCAGCTGATTAGTGATTTCCTCTAATCATTGATGTTTACCTCTCTCTCTCCCTCTCCCTTCCTCTATGAAATCAATAAAAAAATATTTAAAAAAAAGAAGATAAGAATTGGGAAGCTATTCCAAGGGAGGATTGAAATTACAACTTATTCTTCCTTGTATCTCTCCCACCTATTGACAAACAGTAGACTCTGAGTATGTTTATATGTAGCTGATTTCAGTTGTGGATTAGTTTTTTCTGAGCTTTATTTCAAATTGGTTATAGCTCAAGAAGGTAAATTTTGTACAAACAATTGCGGGTACAGCACAGTCTAAGGTTTATAAACTATGTGGTATGCTTAGCCAGGGCAAACATAATCTTGTGAATTTGAAGTAATTGTTTTTTAAAGGTAGAGATATTGCTATTAGATTTATAGTTCCTTTAAAGCAAGAAAAACAGTTATTAAACCCAAAAATGCTACTCACCTGTATTACACAATACAGGTGAGTAGCATTTACTATTGGTTAGGGTTTCCTTTGTGCTTTGGGTATGAGGATTTGTGTTAATAACTCAGTCAAATGTTTACCTTATTTTCAGTTTTATCATATGTTTATTTAATGCATCAATTGATTTAGAAATGTTTATTAATTTCCTTTGTGACTTATCTACTTGATTTCAAATACTAGTATTACAGTTAATGCAGAAAACTAAAAGCTCTCTAGGTCCAGTGAAAGATGTCTGTCAGAAGTTACCTGTAATTTATCTGTGATTTCTAACTCTCTTTGTTACGTTTCCCACTGAACATTGCTTCGGCCATAAAGTCAGAATATTTCTTCTTTGTAGTGTGATAAAACTGCAGGCTTATCAAAAGGGATAACTTAAAGACTCTCTAGAGGTGGCCTTTCCAATCCTGAGGCATGTGTGGGGCTTGTGCCTGTTGTCTGGGGTGCTCACCAATGTCAGTACCTACCCTTTTTAGTGCTCATGTGGATGCGAATGAAAGCTGTGCATCCCTCCAAACTGATGCTGAACTGATTTAATCAGACACTCATATCACCTACTTTCCTTAGGCAACAGGTCATGTTCAGTTTCTGCAAGGTAGTAATTATTATTTCCACTGATACTGTTTATGGGCCTCTTCATGGAATGAGTTTCTTACTATATAAGAAGAAACGTTTTCTTGATGCTCAGTTTTATCCATTTTGTACCAAACTCAGTGGTGTCTTAAATCACTGACAATTTTTGAAGAGGAGGGAGTCTTTGGTGGCATATTAACACTTGAGAGAATGGGTTCAATTAAATCATGACTGTCTTTTCATCGTGGAGATAGAGATTTTCTCTAAGAATGCCACAGCAGTGAAGCATCCTTGAGAAACCCACATCTCATCTTGGTAATGGTAAACATTTTCTAATGATTCTGTGATACTTCAGGAGCACTCCAAAGAGTCTTTAAGGATTCCTTAGCCCCACAAAAATATGACAGTGCAACTAAATGCCAACCTTGTGTACTTTGATCCCATGTAGAGTATAAACTTAGAATACAATCTAAGATTCCAATTCCATACCTCTCTTAAATCATCCAGATTTAATCATTTAAGTACTGAGTTGATTCTTGAGAATCTGCTCATGCTTTATTTATATTCAGTTTTAGTTTGACTATTGCCTTTTTTGTTATGAACACTAGCTGGTACAGACCTCAAAATTTAATGTGCATTCAGGACAGGTGTAGATCTTGTTAAATACTGATTTGGGGTGGGACTTGTGATTCTTCTTTTTAACTAGTTCTCATTGCTGCTAGTTCCATGAACCACAGTTGAGTAGCAACTAGACTTTAAACTCTATAATGTTTATGAAATATTTTTAAATGATTATGAGTT
Organism: Pipistrellus kuhlii; assembly: GCF_014108245.1. Lineage (NCBI taxonomy): Eukaryota > Metazoa > Chordata > Mammalia > Chiroptera > Vespertilionidae > Pipistrellus > Pipistrellus kuhlii. Next base: position 21,534,861 of record NW_023425493.1, on the reverse strand, counting down.
CAGTGACTGTATGTAATTATTTCTGGCTAATTATATTAGTTAAGAAAGATACATATACTAAAAAGTCACAGTGTAGCTTACTAATTACTATAAAATTATATATCATCATGGATGGGCTTCATCGTAATACAGAGTTTACTACTAAACATTATATTGTTATGAAAAGATAGACAGATAAAACAATATAGTTTAAAAACTAAAATAGTTATAGTTTCTTATCAAAAGAATACATATAAATAAATGTGAAGTGATAACTATAAATACATATGAAATGATAACTACAAAAATGGGTTAAACACAGTTGCCTTAGAAGGCTTAAGGTTTTTTTCTTAAATTATGCTTTATGTAACATCTAAATCTCCTGACATTTGACTTTTATTTGATGGAAAAGAGGGAAGGAAAGTCAGAGAATCAAAGAAGTAGAAGATGATTTTTCTGAACGATTTTTCTCTCCTGGGTTTTGGCTGTCCACTTTCATTTTTGATTCACGCTTCTTTAATTCTGAAAATGTATGGAGACTCTAGGTTTTTCATTTGAGGCCAAAGAACAAGAATTAAATTTGACTTCCATTAATCTTCATTCCTCTATTACTTCACTGAGCACATCTAAAAATCTAAGGAAGATAAGTCCTGTTCACATTCCTCTGCCAGGTTTTATTGAGAGAAGAGTCCTTTACTTAGCAAACCACGTTACTTAAAAATATTCTATCATGAAGATAGTAGCTTAATACGGAGGTTATGGTTATTGGAGGGCAATTATTTTTTTTTTCCATTTCAGTAATGGGTGAAGATGTAGCCAGAAAGTTACTGTGACAAACTGTTCTCTATGAAAACCTGGCCAGTGCCTTTGTTTGAAAATGAAGTGACACATACTAATTACATTAACTCAAAAAGCTTCTTGATTTGTCTTACCTTTTAGAAATCACTCCCAGGAAGTGATTTCATTATTCATGATGTATTTGATCACTGCTGTAGACATACTTATAAGATCTTGAACATACTATATATTGAGATTGCTGATTTAGAAAACATTGGGTTGAATGTTATTAATTTGTGGGAGTGCTTTTTAAATGACACTCATCATTCAAGACATGTTTAGTATTATTCTGAGAGCTCAAGAGGATTTATTAACTAGTTTTCATTTTTAATATGCCTTTTATCTCTCTTATAAATCTACTTAGTTTTGTCTGAGTATCCAATGTGGATTCAGGTCTTGTTGGGCCTGACAAATACATAATTTTGAGTGGGAGGAGTTCCATAAGGGAAATAATTATTTTTTGGGGGCATATTTTACAATGATGTGAACATATAATGATGTGAACATATTTCTAGGAACCCTACCAGGACAAAATGAAGCTTAAGCTAAGCTTCATCTTCTGTCGGTATCATACATTGAGAAAATACTGCATTTTTTTCTTGTTGATATAATCCATGATAGTGGGAAAGAGCATGGTTATACCAGTATGTTGCAACTGGGATTCAAACATGGGCTTTCTCTGTCTTCTTTGCTGTTGTGAGATTCTAAGGTGCATGTTTTTCAAAGTGACAACAGTGGCTTTTGAAATGCTTTTTCTATTTCCATTTTCTTACACACCCTGCTTTCCACTTTTCTCTAGCCTGTTCACATTATAGCCAGAGCACTCTCTTTATTTTTATTTTTAACTTTATTTTTATTGTTGATGCTGTTGCAGATGTCCCCCATCTCCCATTCCTTTACCCACCCTCACCCAGGCCCTGCCCCCTATTCCCTCTGGTCTAATCACACTGTTGTCTGTGTCTATGGATTGTGCATATATGTTCTTTGACCAATCTGTTCACTTCTTTTATCCACTTCTCCCAACCCACTGTCCCTCTGACAGCTGTCAGTCTGTTTCTCTCTTGTACATCAGTTTATTTTGTTCATTAGATTTCACATGTAAGTGGGAATATATTTGTCTTTCTCTGACAGGCTTATTTCACTTAGCATCATACTCTCCAGCTCTATCCATGCTGTTGCAAAAGATAAGATTTATTTCTTTTTTATAGCTGCACAGTACTCCATTGTGTAAATGTACTACAGCTTTTTTATCTATTCATCTACTGATGGGCACTTGGGCTTTTTCCAGATCTTGGCTATTGTAAATAACATTGCTATGAATATTGGAGTGCATACTTCTTTTGAATTGGTTAAAGCCCTCCCGGTGATGCATTTATAGGTATTTATAACTATTTTCACTGCTCTTCATTCTTTCTTAAAGATCCAAATTTTTCTCTGCTTTCATTTTTCTTGCACCTGAAACAATTCCTTTAGCATTACTTCGGTGCAGGTCTGTTGGTAACAACATAATTTTCTTTTCTCTGAAAATGTCTTTATTGTACCTTTATTCTTAAATGGTATTTTCTCTGGATATACACAATTAGGTTGACAGTTTTCTTTTTTCAGCATTTGAAGATGATGGTCCATGCCTTTTGGTATCCATAATTCCTGATGAAAATAAATGATCACTCCATAGTTGAAGTTCATGGAAATGTAATCTGTACAGTTGCATAAGGCCCCACACTTAGAAGGGCTCTCAGCTTGGTTAAATTTTCTGCTGTTACTGCCTTGAAACTCTTGATAGTTTTGAATAATGGGTCTATATTTTTACTTGTCACTGACACCCACAAATTACATAGCTGGTCCTGTATCATTTGAACCATTATTCCTTCCTGCATGAACCCTGACCAGGGCCTGGTCCAGGAAGGAGCCTTCAACTAAGATATGTGGCCTTGACTGGAATTGAATCCTGGACCCTTTGGTTCGCAGGCTGATGCTCCATCTACTGAGCCAAATCAGCTAGAGCTACCCTTTCTTTTTGAGTTTCTATTATAAGTCCATACAGTAAAATTTTGTAAAATCTTCCCCTGAGGATTTTTTTTAGAGAGGAGATGAGAGAGAGAGAGAGAGAGAGAGAGAGAGAGAGAGAGAGAGAGAGAGAAAGAGAGAAAGAGAGAGAGAGAAAGAGAAGAGATATCTGCTGCCTCCCATACGCACCCTGTCTGGGGATAGAATATGCAAACTTTTGGTGTACAGGATGACACTTCAACTAACTGAGCCACCCAGCCATGGCCATCCAGTAAATTTTTATAGTATGTTTGTATTCTACAGTTTTTATTTTAGTTTCTATTTTATATTGTCAGTTTCTCTCCTGAATTTTTTCTCCTTTTATTTACTGCAAGTATAATTTTCTTTGCATTAATGAGCATAGTCATAATAGCTGGTTAAATATTCTTGCCTGATAACTTTAACATTTGGATCATCTTAAGGTTGACTTCTGTTGATAGTTTATTCTTTTGTAAATGGATTACAGTTTCCTGTACTTTTTTGTCAAATAATTTTGGATTTATCTCTTGGAAATTATGAATGTTATGAGAGTGTTAATTTTTTACTTTTCTCAGTTCTGGAGTCTGGGAAATTCAAGATCATGGCACTGGCAGATACAGTGCCTGGTGAGGGCCCACTTTTCATAAATGTGCCATCTTGGTTTGTCTACATATGATGGAAGAGTATGAGAGCATTTTTGGATGAATTTATAAGGGCATTCATCACCTTTTAAAGGCCCCACTTTCTAATACTATCCCTTTCAGGGCTAGAATTTCTCGATATATGAATTTTGGTGAGATACAAATATTCAGTCCATAGAAATTGCCCTTCATAGTTTACAAGGGTTTTTTCTATATACTTTCTAATTTTATACTATGAAAGCTTCCTATAATACTGAGTTAGGTCAGTAATAATTTCTGTGTCCCCTTTATTGATGTGGAAGTAGAAGTTTAATGGAAGTTATATGAAACTAGAGGCATAGTGCATGAAATTCATGTACGCAGGGGGGGTCCTTCAGCCCTCTCGCAGTCCAGAAGCTCTCAGGGGATGTTTGACTGACAGCTTAGGCAGCAAGAGGACCTAAGCTATCAGTTGGACATCCTTAGTGCTGCCACTGAAGCGGGAGAGGCTCCTACCACTGCCACTGTGTTCGCCAGCCGTGAGCCCGGCTTCTGGCTGAGCAGCGCTCCCCCTGTGGATGTTCACTGACCACCAGAGGGCATCTCATGTGTTGAGTGTCTGCCCCCTGGCGGTCAGTGCATGTCATAGCCACTGGTCATTTGGCTGTTCGGTTAATTTGCATACTAGCCTTTTATTATATAGGATAATATGATATGGCTTAGGTATCTATCAATTTTTCTTTGATTAAAATCTGCTTTAAGATATTTTAAATTATTATTGGTAAAAATAGTGACATATTTTATCTTTTTTCACAAAATTTTTCATAAATACTGTCTCTTATAATGTTCTAACTAACTATCTGCAATAAGCAAGATGATTAGGTTTATTACCTTTGTTTCAGATGAGAAATCCAAAGGTAGAGCCCTTATTTGTATGGGATATTCTCTCCTGGAAAATGTTTTATGAGTAAAACTGCTTTTTCTCTATCTCAAAATGATCTGCATACTATTTCTAAAGTGCCATGTACTTTGAATTATGAATCAACTAATAAAAAATTTTAAAAGACTTATAGGCCAAAGGGACTGTTTAAATGGTAAGTAATATGCTTTGGGATGAAAATGAATTATAAATGTTCACATTTAATAATTTTTCTATATAGCATTTTTGGCGATTTTTTGAAGGTTTCTTTTAGTCTTTCCCTCCTGTCTCCTTCTTTCTCTTCCTTCTTTGCTAGTACAGAACACAGTTCTGTAAAAGCTATACTTTATCTTCTGCCAAGCTCACAAATCTAATTTTGAAGCAGCTTCTACAGGTAATCCTATATAATAAAAGAATAATATGCAAATTGACCATATCTCCACTATACCACAAAAGCCATGCCTGCCAGCCAATCATGACTGAGTATGCAAATTAATCCAACCAAGATGGCTGCAGCCACAGAGCAAGTAGGAGGCTTGGGTTTCCCCAGCAATGGAGGAAGATAAGTTTCCTGCACACCCTGGCTGGCCCAGGCCTCTGCTCAAGGCTAAAAGTTTCAATTATGGAAGATAAATAAATCCCAACAAAAATGTCTGTGGCCATAGAGCGAACAAGAGGCTTGGGTTTTCCCGGCAATGGAGGAAGCTGAGCTTCCTGCACACCCTGGCTGGCCCAAGCCTCCACTCAAGGCTATAAAGTTTCAATTATAGAAAATAAATAAATCTCAGATACCAGGACCTACACTTGGGTTGCTGGGGAACATGGCTGGCCTATAAACCACCGCAGGCCCCTCACCCAGGCTGCCCCACGCCCCAAGGGAATCCCCACCCTGATCTGGGTCACCCTTCAGGGCAAACCAGCTGGCCCCCATCCATGCACCGGGCCTCTATCCTATCTAATAAAAGAGTAATATGCAAATTGACCATCACTCCAACACACAAGCTGCCTGCCCCCATGTGGACACAAGATGGCTGCCACAAGATGGCCAGCAGGGAAGGGAAGTTGTGGGTGATCAGGCCAGCAGGGGAGGGCAGTTGGGAGGAGCCAGACCTGCCGGGGAGGGCTGTTAGGGGCAATCAGGCTGACAAGGGAGCAGTTAGGCATCAATCAGGCTGATAGGGGAATGGTTAGGAGATCATCAGGCTGGAAGGCAAAAGTGGTTATGAGCAATCAAGAAGGTAGGCAGGTGAGCAGTTGGAAGCCAGCAGTCCAGGATTTTGAGAGGGATGTCCTATAGGGATATCCTAAACGGATAGTCAGACATCCTTCGAGGGGGTCCCAGATTGGAGAGGGTGCAGCCTGGGCTAAGGGACACCCGTCCCCCATGCATGAATTTCATGCACTGGGCCTCTAGTTTAATATAAAAGGTAGACTGATAATTCATTTTATTTATGATTTGTATATGACATCTGTTTGGAACTAAACTTTCTTTTTTTTTAGAAAGAGAAAAAAAATTTATTTTGGGATATGTAGGCGAAAGGCCAATGATTTATGAAGTAAATAACTTGTTCCTAAAGGAAAAGTCACTTTAGTTGATAAGATGTATTTGATCAAAACAAAAAATTTCAGAAATAAAACATAGAATGCAATTGGCTTTCGAGAAGAAGTTACTGATTGATAAATGAAGGAAAATGTGTGACTATGTTTCATGGCCTCCATAGAATATAGGATATACCTTTTCTTTTTCTGACTCACTCTCAGGGAAACTGTAAAATTGCCTTGTTTGGTAGTTGGCTTAGAACATGAGAGCTCCTAGAACACTGTCTACTGTGTAAAAACAATAACCTTTATGTGCCTTGCTCTCAGACTTCATTCCTGTGGGATGAGCACAGACACCAGCTCATGGTTTAACTTCTGCATTTCAATTCTTCTGAACCTGGCATTTAACATTTATAAAATGCAGATTTAACCTTCATTTCTCCCCTCAAGTCCATGCCATTTTGTATTTCTTTAGTTATTCACTGCTTTTTGACAACGATAAAAGTATACACTGTATTGATCTTTAGAAGTGTTTTCTCATATACCTTTCAGACTTTAAGGCATCTCAGCTGTATGTACACAACCATACTTTAAATAAATAATAACCATATTTTAAATAAAAATTGGGCAGCAGTTGGCCTTTTGTACGCTTCATAGGAAATAAAACGGTGCTGGGAAAAGGTGCTAAGTGGCTCAAATGGCATTCAATGCAGTAATATTGAAATCACACTCTTTCGGAAGTGTCTTATTACTACTATGAAATAAAAACAGGAATGAATTTCAGCCTTGAATGCGTTTTGTTTACCTGTATATATAGCATCATTCTCAGCATATCTTTGTTTCATTTGTTCCATGATTAACATTTAAAAAATATATATTTTATTGATTTTTTTACAGAGAGGAAGAGAGATGGATAGAGAGTTAGAAACTTCGATGGGAGAGAAACATCGGATCAGCTGCCTCTTGCATACCCCCTAACTGGGGATGTGCCTGTAACCAAAGTACATGCCCTGGACTGGAATCGAACCCGGGACCTTTCAGTCTGCAGGCCAGTGCTCTATCCACTGAGCCAAACCAGTTTTGGCCGTGATTAACATTTTAATGGAATTATTATTGTTTAAAAAATTTAGCCTACAATTAGAATGCAGGTTTTTATGAAATTAAAATAAACCAACAATAGGATTATCATTTAGCATTTGGAACTGAAAGGTTGTCTTTGTTGCTAAGGGGATGCAAATACTAGAGAACTTACTCTATTTTTCCCTCTGTTTCACTTGGAAAGGAAGAGTGTTATTTGAGATGTGTAGGTCATCAGCCACAGCATTGGGAATCTTTTTGTCATGCTGATTTTTTTACATTGGAATTTGTTATGGCATTAGCTATAGATAAATCTAACCAACAGACCCAGTAGTGTGTTATTCTTTATTATTAGTTTTCTGTAGCTCCTATACCTACAATATTTGTGTCCCAGCTCAAAATTATAATATTGTTAATAGGTGTCCTTGTGAACATAAAAATTTCAGGGCTCTCAAGAACTTCAAAAAAAGCATCTAGAGTTGCTATTGCACTCTTAATGTGGTAAGCACCTCCTTTAATAAATGAGGCACTTTAGGCATTTGTGACTGGAAGAAGTCAAATGACTTTCTCCCTGTCATCCAGTGAATAAGTTAACTAGACTTTCTTCACTCATTTCCAGTAGTATTTGCCTGAGACATGAAGAGTATTTGCAACAGCTGTATTTAGAATTCTTCACAAACTTGGATTCTTATGAAAATCCCTTCAAGTATAAGGAAGAAATTAGACATAACCTACTATTTTTAATTCTAAAGGATTAAAAAAACCCGAAATAAGTAAAACAGAAGAAAACAAAGCAAAAATATGTTAGTCTGATTATCATGCCCATTGTCTTTTATTAATGGTGGGATTTAGACCAGTGTTTTTGAGAAATGCAGTACACCCTCTGTTACCTAGTTTTCTCTTGATTCTGTTTATGTTGGTTAAATCTACTTTATGCAAAATTAAAGTTTACAAATATAAAGACATTCCAGGGATATTGGGTACATTGTTTGAAATTTTTCAAAATGTTTCAAACATCCATTTTGTGCATAGACAAAAATTTTAATTGTAATAGTGCTATACATCTACTTTATTAGGAAGCTCAAAGGGTTAGAGTTATATTTATAACTAGAGGCCCAGTGCATGAAATTCATGCATGGGTTGTGGGGGGTTGTGGTCCCCTCAGCCTAGCCTGCACCCTCTCCAATCTGAGACATCCCTTTCACAATCTTAGACCACTGGCTCCTAATCTCTCACCTGCCTGCCTGCCTTGTCATCCCTAACTGCCCCCCCCCCGCCAGCCTGATCGACCTTCACTGCCTCTGTGTTCTGGCCTGATTGCCCTAACTGTTCCCCCCTGCTGGCCTGGTAGCCCCTTACTGCCCTCCGCTGCCGGCCAGGTTGCCCCCTACTGCCCCAACTGCCCCCTCCCTAGTCACCCTCAACTGCTCCCCTCTGCCAACCTGGTTGGCCTAGTCATCTGCTCCCCAACTGCCCCACCCTCCACCCCCCACCCCCTGGTCAGCCTAGTCATCTCTTACTGCCCTCCCCACTGGCCTGGTCGCCCCCAATAGCCCCCCCCCCCCCAATGCTATCCTGGTTGCTTCCAACTGCCCCCCTTGCCAGCTTGGTCACCCCTCATTAAATCTCTTCCTGGGCTGGTTGCCCCATGCAGCCTGCTTGTTCAGTCATTCGGTTGTCCCTTGGGGTGGCCCTGGGGGGCTGAGGGGCTTAGGGGACTGGAGGATTCTGGAGGCCGGCAGCCTGGTGGGGCTGAGACTGGGTGCCGCCATGTTGTGGCTGTGTGAGCCACCATCTTTGCGAGCATCACAGTCGATTAGCATATTCCCTCCTTATTGGCTGTGGGCGCCACCAGCTTTGTGAGGGCGTGAAAGTCAATTAGCATATTCTCTCTTTATTAGATAGGATTGTTTCATGTACTTCTAAGGAAGGAAGTTTATTAATAGAATAGCATTTACTATTGTAACTGTTATTGTTTCAGTGGCATGATTTTACTGTGTTACAATCAGCCAGTATTCTCATGAAGTTCTATAAGAAATATTTCATATTTAATACCTTCACTCATGAACAACACCAAGAATTTCATTTCCCTTTGGGGCATACAGCTGTTTCCAGACTACTCAGTGCTGTGTCAGGGCATAAAATCATCTTAACAGAAAGCTCTAAATTATAAATAGTTCCATAATGACATTCAGCGTGGGAGGTATATTTTATAAAAGGAGATATTAAGGAAAATGTAATTCTAACCCATTACTATAAGGAAAATACCTTACATATCTTTAGCTCTTTTGGACCCCAGATAATATTTATATATGTAAGTATTTAAATGGCTATAGTTATCAGATTTGTAAGTATAAAGACATACAAGGGATGTTTTATGTTTTCTCAAATTTTCTAAAACATTTTTTAATCTAAAACTTTTCTATCACAAATACATCTTAATGCATGCCTTCTTTCTATGACTACTGCTGAAGACTGGAATATTAACACTCTAAGATTTTATATTATTCAAAAGGCATACCTCTGGTAATACTTCACATATTATAAAAGAAACAAAAGAATCCAAAGATGACTTATTTCATTGGTATCCTAGAAATAACTTCAGAATATTGGGTATTGAATAAAATTTTGTGAACTTTTTTCTTAGCATGATTTTGGATTACTTGGTGTTAGTGTTCTGATTTTTAAAAACCCAATTCTGGCATCCTCTTGGCACATTTAAGTCCTACAAGAATCTGCTTTGAACCCAAAGAATATTTCCCTTTGAACAAAATTATCCTTTTTCCAAAAGCTTCAAATTTTAAAATAATTGTATTTCTTTAAATTATCTTTTTGTTTTTATACTACTTACATAACAGATTATTTCAGCATCTGAAAGATGGGATGAGTAAGAGAGTGGATGGAAAAAGCAGAGGATTTTAACATTTGTAATGAGTCCATGTTGCAGACCTATACTTTTCCAGCTTTGGCCTGTGTTATGGTCATCACGGAAAACATCTAGAATATTGCTGGTTGGAGCTGCCATCACGGAGATGCCAAGTTAGGGTAACATTTAGTCTCTGGATATGTGTATATAGGTGTGTGTATGTGTATGTGAACATTCAAAGTTGTAGCCTCCAGCTCAGGAGTTTGTAAACATTGTCACATGGTGTTATTTAGCCAAAAAGTACCAAATGATTGCTGATCCCTATTTCACTCTTCTAATTTAGTTTTTAATCACATTTTCTTCTTTGACCCTTAATCTTTTTTAATAGAGACATTTTCTTAGTTGGCTTTTGCAGCTTTGCAACATCTTATCCCTCTTTTAGGCATATCTTGAAAACAGCATAATTGGTTTATTCTTTCCTTTCTCAATTTCTGTCTCTTAAAAGTGATTTCTGTCAAAGGTTTCATGTTCTGAGTTGTTCCCTATGCTCCCTAATCATTTTAGCCACTTAGCTTTGAAACAGTCTGGTGAGAAACAAAGTTGTCCTGGCAGATGTAGGTCAGTCGCTTGATTTCTCATTTTCCTCATCCCCCCATAACATGACCCAAAGATGATGAGAAAGTATAATATTTTTAGCTTTCTTTTAAAAAGCTTCTATTCTGAGTGAGTTTAAGCCACTCTAATTTCTGATGTTTTAAGAGAATCCTGCTGTTTATTCCAGATTAGATTCCAGCTTTATAAAATAATCTTTTGTACTGATATTCAGCAGGGGAGGAACACAAATCAGTCAATATGATTTATTTAGCAAATATTATGACCTTCTGTTATTTGCCAGGCACTGTGCTTGCTACTGAGGATAACAGTAATGAGGACATTTTCAGAGGAGCTCATAAATTAGTGAAGAAGATGGGTAATATACTCAAACCTCTGTTGGTTGGTGAATTAAATTGCTAAGTAAATTATTTTAGGCCTCTGCAACAGATGCTTAATGATGTTGTGTTTAATACATCCCTGGTCTGAGGGCTAGAAGGGTTTTTTTGTTGTTGTTCTTTTCTGTTGACATGACCTCTTCCATCATATTTGTAGTATGATGATGCAAAGACAAAAATACCTATTTATAAAGTATTATGAAATCTTTGGGTAAAAGTGTTGGGTCAACAATAATATTATCCTTTCAGCAAACATGAACTGAACATGTATGATTGGAGCATTGCATGTAGGCTTCAGGAGAGATAAGAAAGGTAAATGAGAAGAGTGTCTAGGTCTAGGAGCAGGCATTGCAGTATTTGGGGTGGAAATGGGAGATGGTGGAAGTTTGTGGAGGATGGGGTAATAATCAAGACTTTCTCTAGTACTTTCGTCAAAATAAAATAAAAAGTGCGTGTAAATGAGACTCATAATTATATCATTTCATAACTCTATTTCCATCTGTTCAGATGTCTTGTAATTGAATATTTTCCATAGGCCCATGGGCACTGTAGACTCACATATTGATAGTTTTTTTTTTTTTTTTAATCAACCTAGTAAAATAGTTTTCGTTAGCTTTGCCATCCCTTTCACTTGTATTGCCATAGTTCTTAGTCAACATTATTAAAAGACATCTTTTGAATCTCAATTACAACATGTGGCAGGGTTTTGAACTTTGAATAATATGCCATTCCATTTCATTGGGATAAAAAATAATCAACAATCCCCTTCCACCAGTATTGACTATAAGAACAATTCTAATGTTACCTAAATATGTGACAATATAAAGTCAAATATGAATTCTTTATACTTTTAGCTCTTGTTACCATATGTACACTTACCACATTAATTTAATGTTATAGATGAGGTTATTTTTCCTGAAATTAAGTTGCTGCTAACATTGTGAATGTGATCCTGATAGTTCCAATATAGATTTTTTTGAGCTTGGCATGCTTATGGGGCCATGTGTCTTCAGATGACTCAGATTTTTCCAGCACATTTTCCCAACCCACTGGAAAAACTTATTTGTATGGTGTAATGTTAGGTCATGTGACCTTCACTTGGTGCATCATTTACATATTAAGTGCCTTTATGTTCTATTTTCTTAGCCTGCAACAAATTAAGAACTTCTTGGCTCCAACACAGTGGTGAATGCTTCAATGAATGTTAGCACTGACATTGCAGAACAATATTAAGTTATGAGCTAGCAGTCAGATGATCAGAATATATTTCTAATAAAGCTTTCAGATTGTTGTGGATATAAAAATAGAAAATTACAAAGTACTAAAGTACTACTCACAATATATTCACAAATATTCCTTGGACTCCAGTTGGAGAAATATTATCAAATGTGTAATATATACATATACTTAGACACTATATGTGGTGTGAACAAATAGGAATCCAACAACTGTTATATTATAAAATCAATCATACAGGCACTACAGGGATAGAAACTATTACATTGTTAAAAGGATTAACTATTGAATAATTTTCTTTATTTTGTAGACACTGCTATTTTTGAGTGCTTGTGTTATTTTTTATAAAAATTAACAAAAATAAGATTTTGTTGGATGATGCTAATAAACATGAATTAAGAATAAAGCAAGATTTTGCAAGTGATTCAAATGAAAGACAATGAAAGTTATTCACTGTAATAAAAGACAGTAGAATTGTATTGGGCTCAGGATCAAAATAGTAGTAGTCATCATTGGGCTTCTTCAGGTAAGGTAGGTAAGGGAAGAGATTGGGGTTTTGAAAGCATTCTTTTTCTGCAGAGTTGTCAGACTTTATAACAACAGGCTTCACTAACCAGAACTGCAGCTCTCCCATTCAGGGTACAGGCGTCTTCAAACTACGGCCCGCGGGCCACATGCAGCCCGCAGAGGAGTCTGATCCGGCCCGCCAGGTTTTTTGGGCAGTGAGCGGAGCCGAGGTGTTACAGTAGGAATTAGTAGTTCATATAGTCCGGCCCTCCAGCTCTCTGAGGGACCGTGATCTGGCCCCCACTTTAAAAAGTTTGAGGACGCCTGGTCTAAGGGAAATATGTTCTGGCTCCCTCCCCGTCTCCCCCAGCCCAGTCTGAGCTTCTCAAGTTGTCTTGACTAATTCACAGAAATAAACCATGCTAGCTTAAAAATAGCCAGTGTTTTTTTTTTTATTTTTTTATTTTTATTAATACTAAAAAAGGGAGATGGATAAAGTACAAATTAAGTAAAAAGGTATGGAGATATATACATAGGGGCCTGTCTATTCCCAGTCAGTCAATTCTCTTCAGTTCATAAATACTAGAGAAATGTGCTGTGTTCACACCATTTGCTACATTTGTCACTCGAATCTTGATTTTTAGATATTAGAAAGGAACAAATGAAAGTATGAAAGTAAAGACTTATCTTAATTTTCTAATGTAAAGCACATAAATCTAAAATTTTAATTGTTTCATCTGGCCACCTGTGGGAAAATAATCAATTTATGTTATTCTCTGGTTTAAAGTCTTTAAAGACTTTACCACTGCTTATAGGACCTTTGCAAATTCTCTCCTGCTGGTCTCATTATATCCCGTGTTGCACTTCATATTCCAGTGATGCTGACCTACTTGAGTTCATTCTCTACTAGACTGTGATGTCTATGAGAAGAGGTTCCAGGATATCTCTGAGCACCAAGCTTGTAATAATCCTTCAGTAAAAATATTAACTCTAATTGGAGGAATTTGGCCAAAGCACATAGACAGCGAGATCTTTTCCATCTTCATTGTATTTTATTTCAATCAGAGCAGTGAAATTAGAGGTAAGGAGCAAGTTAGAAGACCAGAAAAATCCAGATTTTGTATAAACTCTGAATAGTTGAGTTCAATTAAGTGTGCATTTATTGAGTAATTAACATGTCCTGCTACTCATAGAGTTCAGTATCTTGTGTGGTTGTCAAAGCCCCATTGCTGACTATGTATAAAAAGATGGAGGGATACAAGGAATATAAAAAATAGTTGAACTGTTCTGCTAAAGTTTTTGTTGTTTTGTTTTTAAATTTGGACTACAGAGACAACTGGTAAAGACAAGAGCATGAGTATTTCAAGTTTCATTTTGAGAACTGAGTCATAGGTGTTGCATTTCAAGCCAAGTAAATGTTTGATTACTTTACACTTCATGGCTTTTTAAAATTCCAGTTGCTATAACAACTTTGACATTTCTTTATTATTTTTAGTACTTCCATTGCCATAACAATAAGATATCTTAAAAAAATAGCATTTTTTTAATAAGGGAAAACCTCTTTCAATTAAAAATGAATTTGAATAAACATATCTTTCCTATAATGTGAACCATTATTTAAAATGTAATTGTGCTATTCTGTTTTCATACATTTTTAACAGACTTTTGCAGGAGATGTTTTAAAGTTCAACTTTTTCCCTCTGTTTTTACTATGTAAAAGTTAAAGATAGTGGCTGTATTGAACTCTTTCTGTGAGATAATATTTGATGGGTTTCGTTGATATAACAATCTTCTTCGACAGTTTAATTTCTAGATTTGTTATTTCTTAAAATAAGACAATATGACTAATGAATAGCTCTTCCATAGAAGATACAATAAACTTGGAATTTCTTTTTTCCTATGAGTCTTTAAGTGCACTTATCAAATCTATTGCCATCCTGAAATAGTCACCACCTCTCTTATCTGGAAATAATTGACAGCTCAAGCCTGTGCTAGGGCACTTTAGTAAGTAGAGCAGTTCAATTATTTACTTTTTGAGACAAAAATCTCATAAGGTAGTTTTGATATTTAATTCTCCAGAAAATTAAAGATAGCAAATAAAAAGAGATAGGAGGTGAATTTCATGCACCGGGCCTCTAGTACAAAAATAAACTTTGATTCGGAGACTTACATCTATAAACTCACTTTTGCCAATATGTGATTTCTTGGCAGTGCCTTAGGATTCACTCAGGTAATTTAAGGCTATAATTAAGTGATTTTACACAGAACTAGAGCACTTGAAATATGCAAGTGCAATCATAGTTTTATCATTCTCTTTGGCTATAACTTACATGTAGCTGAAATACACAGATGTTAAATGTCACATTTTGATGAGTTTTGACATGTATGCATGAATGTAACACACAGCAATCGAAATACAAAATGTTTTCATCATCCCTGAAAGTTTCCTTATACCTCTTGCCAGTCAACACACACACACACACACACACACACACACACACACACACACACACACACACCCCTGAGGCAACTATGTTCTTTAATAAAAAACTAGTTTGCCTTCCTCTTGAATTTTTTGGAATAGTCTGAAAAGGATAGGTTTTGTTCTCCTTTGAATGTTGTAAAACTCTCCTGGAAGCCGTCAGTTCCCTGGCTTTTGTTTGCTAGGAGCTTTTTGATGACTGCTTCAATTTCCTCCATAGTTATTGGCTTGTTGAGATTTTTTTTATTCTTCTTGATTGAGTTTTGGAAGGTTGTATTTTTCTAGGAATATGTCATTTCCTCTAGGTCAGTGGTTGGCAAACTCATTAGTCAACAGAGCCAAATATCAATAGTACAACGATTGAAATTTCCTTTGAGAGCCAAATTTTTTAAACTTAAACTATATAGGTAGGTACATTGTGATTAACTTAATTAGGGCACTCTTAAGCTGGCCTTTGCTAAAAACTCAAGGGGCCAAAGAGCCTCATGGGGCTTGCGAGCCACAGTTTGCAAACCACTGCTCTAGGTTGTTTAGTTTTTTGGAGTAGAGTTCATAGGATTTTTTTTTTTTTTTTTTTTTTAACAATCTTTTGTATTTCTATGGGGTCTGTTGTTATTTTGCCTCTTTCATTTCTGATTTTGTTTATTTAGGTCCTCTCTCTTTGCTTCTTGGTGAGCCTGGCTAGAGGTTCATCAATCTTGTTTATCATATCAAAGAACCAGCTCTTGATTTCATTGATCTTTTGGTCTCTATCTCATTTATTTCTCCTCTGATCTTTATTATCTCCTTCCTTCTGCTCACTCTGGGCTTTTCTTGTTGTTCAATTTCTAATTCTTTTATAGAGTTAGGTAATTTATGGCCGCCGCCGCCGCCGCCTCCTCCTCCTCCTCCTCCTCCTCCTCCTCCTCCTCCTCCTCTTGTTGTTGTTGTTGTTGTTGTTGTTGTTGAGGTAGGCCTGTAATGCTATGAACTTCCCTCTCATGACTGGACCCCGAATAGCTGCAGCAATCTTGAGAAAGAAGAACAAAGTTGGAGGGATCATAATACCAGATATCAAGCTATACCAAAAAGTCACTGTTCTCAACTGGTTGATACTGGCACAAGAGCACACATATAGACCAATGGAACAAAAAAAAGGATTCAGAGATCGACCCAAGCAATTATGCTCAATTAATATTTGACAAAGGAGGCAAGAGCATACAATGGAGTCAAGACAATCTCTTGAATAAATATTGTTGGGAAAATTGGACAGATACATGCAAACAAACAAACAAACAAAAAAACCCCCGAAAAAACCCCCAAAACAACTAGACCACCAACTTACACCATACACAAAAATAAACTCAAAATGGATAAGACATAAGACAGGAAGCCATAAAAATCTTAGAGGAATCCACAGGCAGCAAAATCTCAGATATAAGCTGAAACGGTATCTTCATTGATACTGCTCCTAGGGCAATGGAAACTAAGGAGAAAATAAACAAATGGGACTACATCAAAATAAAAAGCTTCTGCACAGCAAAAGAAGCCATCAACAAAACAAGAAATTCATCTTCATGGAGAACTTATTTGCCAATGTTATCTCTGTTAAGGATTTAATCTCCAACATTTTCAGGGAACTCATACAATTTAACAAAAGGAAGATAATCCAATTAAAAAATGGGCATAGGACCTAAAAAGACACTTTTCAAAAGAGGCTGAGAGACGTATGAAAACATGCCCAAAGTCACTAATCATCTGAGAGATGCAAATCAAAATGACAATGAGATACCATCTGACACCTGTCAGAATGGCTATCATCAACAAATCAACAAATGACAAGCGCTGGGGAGGATGCAGAGAAAAAGGAACCCTCTTGCACTGCTGGTGGGAATGCAGACTGGTGCATCCACTGTGGAGAACTGTATGGTGTTTCCTCAAAAAATTAAAAATGGAACTTCATTTGACTCAGTAATCCCACTTTTAGGAATATATTCCAAGAAAATAGAAACACCAATGAGATAGCATATATGCACCGCTATGTTCATAGCAACACAATTTACAATAGCTAAGATTTGGAAACAACCTAAGTGCCCATCAGCAGATGAGTGGATTAGAAAACTGTGGTACATCTATGCAATGGAATACTACGCTGCTGTAAAGAAGAAGGAATTCTCACCCTTTGCAACAACATTGATGGAACTGGAGAGCATTATGCTAAGTAAAATAAGGCTGTCAGAGAAAGATAAATGATTACATGATATCACTTATTTGTGGCATGTAACGAACAACATAAACTGAAGAAAAAATATAGAACCAGAGTCATGGAAGCATCGAATAGACTGTCCAACCTATGAGGGAAGGAAGGGGGGAGGGAGGGGAGAGAGAGAGATAAGAGATCAACCAAAGGACTTGTATGCAAACATCTGAGCATAACCAATGGACACAGACCAGAGTGGAGTGGGGAGAGGGCAAGTGCTGAGGGGTGGGGGTGGCTGTGGAGTGGTCAATGGGGGAAAAGGAATCTTATATTAAAACTTTAAACAATAAAGAATTTATATTAAAAAACAAAACAAAACTAGTTTGCCTGTTCCAGAACTTCATTGTATGTACATTTCATAATTTGTTTATCCATTCTCTTATAGATGGATGGATGATTGTTTCCAGTTTTTGGCTATCCTATATAATAAAAGGCTAATATGCAAATTATCCCCTTGATCAGGAGTTCCACCAGGTGTTTGACTGGGAGTGGTGGGGAGGCCCCTGGCTGGCCAACCTCACAGCCCCTCCTGCTGGCCAGCTTGGCCCAATTGGCTGGCCAGACCCCTAGTTAGAAATTCATGCACCAGGCTTCTAGTTAGAAATAAAACTGCTATGTACATTTTTATACAAGTTTTTTAATGGATATGTTTTGTTTCTAGTGGGTAGATTTGATGGGTCAGGGCAGATTAGTTTAATGTTATTAGATACTCCCAAACTGTTTTAAAGTTGGGCCATTTTACATGATGACTGTTTCACTTATTCTGCATCCTTACCAACATTTAGTATTTGTCAGTCCTATATAATAATCCTATATAATAAAAGACTAATATGCAAATCGACTGAATGGTGGAATGATCAGTCACTATGATGTGCACTGACCACCAGGAGGCAGACACTCAATGCAGGAGCTGCCCCTGGTGGTCAGTGTGCTCCCACGGGGGAGTGCCGCTCAGCCAGAAGCCCTGAGTCAGGCGCACGGCTGGCAAGCACAGCGGCGGTGGCAGGGGCCTCTCCAATCTCCGTGGCAGCACTAAGGTTGTCCGACTACCAGCTTAGGCCCGCTTCCCAGAGGGAGAGGGCCTAAGTCCTCAGTCAGACATCTTCCAAGGGCTCCGGGACTGCGCGAAGGCACAGGCCAGGCTGAGGACCCTTCCCCCCTGCCCTGAGTACACAAATTTCATGCGTCAGGCCTCTAGTGTTTTAATATTAGCCATCCTAGTGGGTGTATAATGGTATCTTATTGTGATTATAGTTTGCTTGTTTTTGATGCCTATTGATGCTCAGACCTTTTTAAATATTCTTAATGGTCATATGTATACCTTACTTTGTGAAATGTCTATGCCAGTTTTTCCTATTTTTAAATTGTGTTATTTGTAATTTTACTAACAAATTATAGGAGTCAATTATATAACTTGGACCACAAGTCCTTTGTTAGATATGTGCTTTGCTAACATTTTCTCCCAGTTTTTTGACTTACTTATTGATTTTCTTAATATCTTTAGAAAAGCAAAATTTTGATTTTTAAGTATAATTTATTAAATTTTTCTTTTATAGTTATTGTTTTTAATATTCTAAGATATTTTTGTTTACTCTCATATTAGGTAGGTATTCTCCAGCTAGGACATTTTTCTAAAAGCTATATATTTATAGTTTTAATTTTTATGTATAGATCTATGATCATCTCCAATGGTTTTTTGTGTATGGTATGAGGGAAAGGTCTAAGTTCATTTTTCCTTCAGATATCCAAATTTTCTACTGCAATTTACTGAAAAGATTTTCTTTTCCTTTGACTTGTTTTAGATTTTGTTGAAATTTGGTTGGTAAGTAAGTGTGGGTTTATTTTTGGACTCTATTCTCTTCTGTGATCTGTTTTTCCTTATGCCAGCCTTGATTACCTTGGCTTTAGAGTATGTCTTGAAACCATTTTGTTAGTGTTCCAACTTTTTATCCTTTCCCCATATTGTTTTAGCTATCCTAGGTTCTTTGTGTTTATATATAGATTTTAGAAACAACTTGTTAGTGCTATAAAATATCTGCTTGAATTTTAATTGGAATAGCAAATCAATTTGAGAAAAACAATATTGAGTCTTCTAATCCATAAGATGCTATATATTACTATTTATTTAGGACCTTTTAATTTTTCTCAGTGACATTTTGCAGTGTGCAAGGTAGAGGTCTTATACATCCTTTGTTAAATTTATCCATATTTTTCTGTTTTTTTTGCTATTGTAAATGGTTTATTGTTTTAAATTTTTATTTACAACTATGTGTTGCAAATGTATACAAATGTAGTGATTTTTGTATTATTGACCTTGTATTTTGATAAAGTTATTTCTAATGGATTTTGGATAGTTTAAAAGTATTTCTTATACATACAATTACGCCTTCCTTTTCTTGTATGATTTACCTATTTCTTTTTTCTTGTCTATTATACTCTCTGGGACCTCTGATACAGTGTGGACAGAGGTAGTGAGAGTAGACACCTTTGCCTTGTTTCTCATCTAGAGGAGAAAGAATTTAGTCTTTCACCTTTCAATATCATGTTAGCTGTAGGTTTTTCCATGGAGTGTTTCTTGTGGTTTTTCAGGTTGAGGAAGTTTTTTTTTTTTTTTTTTTGTATTGATATTAACTTAACCTTTGTTAAATATTTTTAATTGTTAATAACTTGCATCACAGTGAAATGAAATTAACATATAAACTTGTTTTTTACCTTTGAGAGGCCACTAAATCAGTGGATTGTAATACATGCTGCTTCAGAGTCTTTATTTTTTTGATGCTTAAACCACATTGCCTTGATATATATTTTTTTTTAATATATTTTCATTGATTTCAGAGAGGGAGGGAAAGGAAGGGAGAAATAGAAACATTAATGATGAGAGGGAATCATTGATTGGCTACCTCCTGCATGTTCCCCACTGGGGACTGAGCCCAAAACCTGTGTGCCCTTGACCAGAATCGAACCTGGGACCCTTGAGTCCTCAGGCCGACACTCTATCCATTGAGCCAAACCGGCCAGGGTGCCTTGACATTGTTAATGCTACATTTGATAGTATAATACTACATTTAAAATACATTGACACTGCATTTTGCAGCATTTGTCATTTTAAAAATAAGTAATTAATCATCTCTTGCTAGATATTATTTTTTCAAACCACTAGTTAAATATTCATATTAAATCGGGTTTAGGTAGTAGTATTGATGAATGTTACCCTTAATTTAAATATATTAGAAGACTAATCATTTTCCCCCTGCATTTTGGTTATAAATTTTATAGCTTCCATGTTAAGCTTATGTCATACAAAGGATTGCAAGGAACCATGTGTATTCTGAATTTCACAGAATTAGTGTTTTTCTGTCATCTTATAGACTCTTTAAGCTTTTTTATATGATTTATATTAAAATGATATTGAATATTTATTTGTCCAACTCCTATTCTATACTCAACTCTGTAGTGTAGACACTTGAGATATAACGGGGAACAAAATGTTGCTTCTGTCATGGGGCTGGCAATCTAGTCAGGAAGACTCCCTTGGATGAAAGAGATCATTTTAACTATGATAAGTGTGGGATCTGGTGTAGCCTGGGAATTCATGGAAGGTTTCCCTGAGGAGGTGGTATTTAAACTGAAACCAAAGAGTACATCTGACTTAGCTTAGAGAAGTGTGATGGTGTAGTAAGCAACAGATACAGATAACCTAGGTAGCAAGGAACAAAGCACATATATGTGGGTCTGGGGGAGGGTGCAGTGATGGGGGGGAAGTAGAGCTTGTTTAGCTAATCCTAAACAATATAGAAGAGAGAAGTAAGATTGGATAGATATATAGAGACTGGATTTTATAGGGCCTGTTAGAACTTTATCTCTAAGGGCAGTGTCAAACCACTGAAGTGTTTTAAACAAGAGAGTGGTACAATCTGGTTTGCATTTTGGAAACAATATTCTTTCTGTTTTGTGCATAATGGATTGAAAAGAGGCTACCGACAATTCAGGAAGCCACTGCATTAGTCCTTATACAAGATGATGCTAGCTTGCATAGTGTAGTGACAGTAATGACAGAGAAAAGTTAATGGGAGTAGTAGTATAAGATATAGTTAAAATCTGAATGCATACATCATTGGCACATTTAATAAATATATTTTAAAACCTTTTACTTTATTCTGTATTTGTTTACTTTTTAATGTATTATATTAGTTGTGTAGTTCTCCTTGATAGTCATTGCCTACTTCTATCCTATTTACCACTGATGGCTAACATCCTTTTTGCGTACTTTTTATAGCCTCTTAAGTAATTGCTTGAATTGCTTAGATTTTTAATAATGAAATATTGATACATAAAAGAATACATAAAACATCTATAAGGTATAAACAAAAAACCCCCCCAAATACCTGTGATGTATCATCTGATATAGTTATAGAGTTTTAGCTGTTAGAAGTAATTCTGGAGACATCCCAAATAATGTTTCCTCTTAGAGATTTTTTGACTAGCATCCATCAGTTGAAAGGAGAGGAGGGGTAATGACTGTATTAAGAGTGGCAATAATCAAACACCTAATGACCCTGAAAGTGAAGAGAATTATGCCTAATGTAAAAACAAAGAATGCTTTATGTAATGAGCTATGTAGATATATGATAATAATACTCTTGTTATTAGAGCTTCACATTGTAAATTAGTTCCTATATAATCAAATCAGAGAAAAGGGTGGGAAGCAAGAAAAGTGAGGGACTAGTAGAAAGAGTCAGTCTCTAAAAAGAAGAAAATAGTCTTGTTAGAACTACTGAAACTTGGGTGGAAGTTAGTAGAAGGAAAGAAGGAAGCTTAAGTGGGTCAAAAGCACTGCTCCTTGAACTTTACCTCTCATATAACTTTGAAAGCATGCACAATTATGGGTTATTTACAGCATTCTTACATTCAGATCCCTGCCTGTGATTTTTGGGAAATAAATGTGCTTTAGCGGTCTACTATTTGAATTTCCATAAATGAGATTTTTTTTTTTTTTGGCCATGTACCTGCTTTTAGAAAAATTACAATTCAAAACTGCCTTGCCCTGATCCGTTTGACTCAGTGGATAGAGCATCGGCCTGCTGACTGAAGGGTCCTGGGTTCAGTACCGGTCAAGGGCTTGTACCTTGGTTGTAGGCACATCCCCAGTAGGGGATTGATGTTTCTCTCTCATCAGTGTTTCTAACTCTCTATTCCTCTTCCTTCTTCTCTGTAAAAAATCAATAAAACATTTTTTTTAAAAACTGTCTTAAAAATGTGTAAAATCTACATTTGAAAATCTTTTGTTTAGATGTTTTTTATTTTTCAACTAGAGGCCCAGTGCATAAAATTCATGCACAGGGGGTGGGGTTGGGTGGAAGGTGTCCCTCAGCCCATCCTGCACCTCTTCAATCTGGGACCCAGCCAGGGATGTCTGACTGCCCGTTTAGGCCCAATCCCAGTAGGGTAAAACAGCTGGCCCCCACCAGTGCACCAGGCCTCTATCCTATCTAATAAAAGAGTAATATGCAAATTGACCATCACTCCAACACATAAGGTGGCATCCTTATGTGGTCAAAGATCCTTCCCCCATGTGGACACAAGATGGCCGTCACAAGATGGCCAGCAGGGGAGGGACTAGGTCTGCAAGGGAAGGCAATTGTGGGTGATCAGACTAGCAGGGGAGGGCAGTTGGGAGGGACCAGGCGAGCAGGGAAGGGCAATTAGGGGCAATCGGGCTGACAGGGGAGCAATTAGGCATCTATCAGGCTGGTAGGGGAGTGATTAGGGGGTGATCAGGCTGGCAGGCAGAAGTGGTTAGGGCCAATCAGGAAGGCAGGCAGGTGAGCAGTTGGGAGCCAGCAGTCCTGGATTGTGAGAGGGATATCTGATTTCCCATTTAGGCCCGATCCTATCGGGCAGTCGGACTTCCTTTGAGGGGTCCCAGATTGGAGAGGGTGCAGGTTGGGCTGAGGGACATCCCCATCCCCTGTGCATGAATTTTGTTGATCTTATGTTGATCTGCCTTTCAGAATTTTGTGCACCGGGCCTCTAGTATTTTGAGTGTGTGTGTGTGTGTGTGTGTGTGTGTGTGTGTGTGTGTATCACATATTCATTCATCTATCATAGATACTTTGGTTGCTTCCATATGTTGGCTATTGTAAATAATGTGGCAGTGAATATAGCGGTACCTACATATCTTTGAATTAGTGTTTTTATTTTCTTTGGATGCACCCTATGTTCATTGCAGCATTATTTACATTAGGCTCTTTATATTAAATTTATTTTTTCTTTTTTTTCTTTATATTAAATTTAAATTCTTTCAAACCTCAACATAGTTCTCATTCCATGATTGTTATTCTAACTTGTTTTATAAAATTTTCTGGTAATGAAAAATGCACTTCCATTCTTTTTACCTAAATGCTTGAAAATTTTAGCAATAGGTCTTCCTGAAAGGCAGATCAACATAAGGAAAGAATAGGGCATTCTGTTCTTTACAACTTGTTGTTTGAAATCTAAAAGAATTCTTCTTAAACATTTCTTGACTGGCAGCCATTGGTGGAAAGGAGAGAAAAAAAGGATGGGGTTCATAAATACTCTGTTAATAATGATAATTTTGACCCATTTCAGTCCTAGATTCATGACCCTGTAATAGGAGGCAAGTTATATATACCTTCTTTAGAACCCTTTTTTTTCCCTTAGAAAATGATAATGATGGTACGTACTTCATAGAAAGTTAGGCTTTTATAAGCACACTAGAGGCCCAGTGCATCAAGATTCATGCAAGATGGGCCTTCCTTTCCCTGGCTGCTTACATAGCCTTCTCTATGGCTGGAGCCACCTTTTCGCCTTCCCACACTGCCCAGAGGCCTAGAGTGGCTGGGGTGGTGTGGAATGCCCGTGTTGTCACCAAGGCGATGATGCAAGCTTCCCCTCTGCTCCTGGCCGCTTGGCGCCTGTGTATCCTAATTAACCCTCTGTCTTTGTTGGGTTAATTTGAATACTCACTCCTGATTGGCTAGTGGGCGTCACAAAGGTATGGTCAATTAGCATGTTACTCTTTTATTAGGTAGATAGCATAGTGATTGGCAGATAGAATGTACTCAACAAATGTTATTTCTCTTCCATTTTCATCTTTTTATTTTAAATAATCACCCAAGGATCTCCCCCCTCCATTGATTTTTAGAGAGTGTGAAAGGGAGGAAATAGGAGGAGGAGGAGAGAGAAACACTGATGTGAAGAGAGACACATCAACTGGTTGCCTTCCGCACATGTCCCAAGGTACATGCCCTTATTCGGGAATTGAATCTGCAATCCTTTGGTCTGTGGGTCAACACTCTAACCACCGAGCAGCCGTCCATGTTCCATTTTCATCTTAATTTCCTTAATTTAATTCTGAAATAATTGGTAAATTAGTTTTAAATCAATTCTAAGAAAAGTGTTGACTTCATAAGAATTATGCTTAAAATAGTGAATGTTGTTGAAAGTAAGTCCAAATAAATGGAAATGTTTTTAACCTTCATCAAATAAATGAGCTAAATTTTCTTTCTTTGAACATGGATATGGGTAACTCAAATACTGTATGACAAGTTCTTTGACTCGTTGAATCTTTTTCATGTTAGGGTGAAAAGTGGACTAAATAAGCATTCTGTTTATTTTTAATAGCTACTCTTCTGAGGTCATATTTGACCTTAAATATTTTCCCAAATTGATTTTAGCATACAGGTGTTAGGTCCAGTACTTTGTTTGTACAGTTAACTACATCAAATTCAACAATTTAGTGTGGGTGTGGCAGGCATTTGAGAGATTAAGTGATTTTTAACTTCTGTTAATAAAAATATAACTATATTTTAGAGAATAAAAATAGTAACTATATCACTTGAGTTCATGAAGACTTAACTGATTTTTAATAATAAGTTTTTTTTTCTGCCAATGAGCATTAAATTACTGCTGACTTTTTAGTGTCAGAGTACCTTGTGATAGTTTTTTCTGCAGGGTTTAAAGGTGTATTCCAGTTTTGTTTTATTTTTCCTGTCCTGTCCAGAGGAAATAATCTTTACAAATGATATAGGAGACTATTTCCAGAAGTCCATACATGCCATTAATATGTTATAAGGATCGGTCAGTCCCATTGTCTTCTTTTGTCAATCTTGATCGGAGCTTGCCGAGAAAGTCTATAAGCCTGCATGTGCCTGGCAACTGTTACCTAGTGACAGTTTCAGCTGCTGTAGCCATTGGCTGTGCTGTTGATTGGGGCAGGAGGACCGAGTCACCTTTCTGATGGTGAGTTCTTCTGCATCAGCTCAGGATGAGGAGGAGGAGCCGGGCTCCAGCTCAGGTGGAGGCAGTGATGCTGAGCGTTTGTGAAGAAGATCCCAACAGCATCCTGGGAGCTGCATCACAGTGAGTCGGACTTCTGAATCGAGCAGCTCATAACAGTGAATGTATGTGAGGAGCACTGCCTTATTCCTGTAACAAGAGAACTATTTTGTGATAAGCGAAGCTGGGAATGTGCAAGGAGGAAAATCCTGTGGCTGTTTTAAAAGAAGAAGGTCTTCCCTGCATGACTTGGTGATGCACGAGAAAATAACTTTCAGAAGAGTGCCGCTGCATTGTTCCTGAGGAAGCCTGTGTTTTTAACCGATGGCATTTCTTCCCAAGGTGTGACAACAAAGGCTGACAAGCGACTCTCCGAAATGCCTGTACTTTAAAAAAGACTTTTGACAGTGTTCACCTTCTGTCAGGACGACCTTGGAAGCCTTTTGGGTGGATTCATTCCTGCATTATTCCTTTCATTATTTCAGACTCTAGGATTTAAACTCATCTTGATGTGTTAGAGGTATTTTAAAACAAGATCATTTTACAACCTACCCAATGGCCCCTATGTTAATTGAGTACTTGCTCAAAATAGAATGCAGAAATAGAAGAGACATTTTTAAAAACGTATGGCTGCTACATAACTGCAAATATAGCAAACAAGGTAATTTTCTACTTTCAGGAGATTTAGTTGAAGTTTATTTAATGTTTTAATCATATGATGAAATAGAGAGGGTAGAGAAGTGTAGATTATACTGTCTACTAGAAATACCTAAGTAGTAAATAATGGCAGCATTTCTAATCAGATAAGCTCAGAGTAGATAGGCAAGTTTCCATTATTGTCTAAATTTCATGTAAATTCACAATATATTTGAGACATAGGTGTGGTTGCAAAGTGAGCAATAATTGAGACATATATATATATTATGGTCATGCTTCATTGTAAGGAAGGTGGTATTTCAGACAATGAAAGTTAATGATGCTGAAATTAGTAGCAAAATGATTTATTTTTCTTTTGAAAAGGAAGAAGTATAAATTACATTGTTGATGGTAGCACCAGTAACTGTAATATACTAAAACTGTTTTTTTTTCCTGAGTGCTTAAAAAATGCATGCAAAAAGTTTAATCATATTTTGTCTGGTGTTAACCCATTACCTATTATCTTCCTACTGGAAGTATGCTTTGTTTTTTCTCTCATGAAAGCTATATGGCAATCTGGAGACTATTACCTCTGTTCTGCTCCTTTGTGCCCAAATACAGATGAGTCTTTTGGAATTAGCCTTTTCCAGAAAGGGGGTAGTGGTGGCAGTTCTTAGCTTCTTAAAGAAATGAGAGAGAAATGGATCATAAAGTTGATCCTCCAGCATCAAACCCTCAGCTGAGCCCCAAAACACTCATTGTCACAACGAACTTTTTCTTAGCTTTCCAACCAAAACTGAGGTCTTAATTATTTAAACTTTAAAATATGAATCCACTTCTTATGCTAGATGAAATAGGAAGCCTGAGACAATTTCAGACTTTTTCTTTTCTTATTCTTTCTAGTTGATCCTTAAGAAACAGCCTTTCTGAGGAGGACAAACAACCCACAGAAGCTTTTCTTCTCTTGGCAATTGCTTGTTTCCTTTTTGCAGCTTTAATTTTTTATAGTGCAAGGTAACAAGTCCATTTTCTACAGAACTGCCTTGTGTCTGCAAAAAGCTGTTTGAGACCACCAGAGGAAGCTAATGGGTGACCTTTCCCCACCTCCTTTGTAGCTTATTCTCCTCCTTCTCCCCTTAAAGCTGAGGGGTGTCATTGCTGCACTGAGGCTGATGAAGAGACTTGAGTCCTTTCTGGGATGCTCAGCTATGACAGAAGCACTGCCATCGTCTCCCGGAGCTGATTCTCAGAAATCCAGGTGCAGAGTTTAACAGATGCTGGCAGGGCACCTGCCTGCTGTAGCCCAGGTTGCAGGTTCCCTCAGTTCCAAGCCATGAATGAATCCAGGTGGACTGAATGGAGGATCCGAAACCTGAGCAGTGGCCCTGTGAATGTGTCTGAGCGTCACTCCTGCCCACTGGGATTTGGCCACTACGGTGCAGTGGACATCTGCATCTTTGAGACCGTTGTGATTGTCCTGCTGACATTTCTGATCATTGCTGGGAATTTAACAGTCATCTTTGTCTTTCACTGTGCTCCGCTCTTACACCATTATACCACCAGCTACTTCATCCAGACGATGGCATATGCTGATCTTTTCGTTGGCGTTAGCTGCTTGGTGCCTACTCTCTCACTTCTCCACTACTCCACAGGTATCCACGAGTCATTGACTTGCCAGGTTTTTGGATATATTATCTCGGTTCTCAAAAGTGTTTCTATGGCATGTCTTGCTTGCATAAGTGTGGATCGTTATCTTGCAATCACCAAGCCTCTTTCCTACAATCAACTGGTCACCCCTTGTCGGCTGAGAATTTGCATCATTTTAATCTGGATCTACTCCTGCCTGATTTTCTTGCCTTCTTTCTTTGGCTGGGGGAAACCTGGTTACCACGGTGACATTTTTGAATGGTGTGCCACCTCTTGGCTCACCAGTGCCTATTTTACTGGCTTTATTGTTTGTTTACTTTATGCTCCCGCCGCCTTTGTTGTCTGCTTCACTTACTTCCACATTTTCAAAATTTGCCGGCAGCACACCAAAGAGATACATGACCGGAGGGCCCGGTTCCCGAGCAATGAGGTGGATGCCTCTGGAGAGACTGGACACAGCCCCGACCGTCGCTATGCCATGGTCCTGTTTCGGATAACCAGCGTGTTTTACATGCTGTGGCTCCCCTACATCATTTACTTTCTTTTGGAGAGCTCCCGGGTCTTAGACAATCCAACACTGTCCTTCCTAACAACCTGGCTTGCTATAAGTAATAGTTTTTGTAACTGTGTGATATATAGCCTTTCCAACAGTGTTTTCCGGCTAGGCCTCCGAAGGCTGTCCGAGACTATGTGCACGTCTTGTATGTGTCTGAAGGAGCAGGACACACGAGACCCCAAGCCCAGGAAACGGGCCAATTCCTGCTCCATTTGAAGAGAACTGCCCAATAAATCAAGTGTAACGTACAGTGGTTTTGGTTCATATAGTCTTGATTCTTCTGGAAATTTGCCACTAGAGAAATATTTACTTGAATAGTCATATAAGATGAAGGGACAAGGTTTCATTTTTTTCTCTTTTTTCATGGAAGAAAAAAAAATCTTAAGGAAAGGATATATAGAGAGTAATCTCATGAGATAAATATAGCATGTGAGTATTAATGTGCAGTAGTAAGAAAAATTAAGCCCTGAGGATGACAAAAAGAAGTCACGATATTCGACAGGATGTGAGCCAAGCCCTTTGGTGTCTTCATCTCTCTCTGATTGAACTCTGTCCTCTGTCTTTGTCTCTGATTCTTGTTTCTTTCACTCTCATTGTGTTTGTGGAAATTACTTGCATCAATTTTCCTCTAAAGAAAATTGCTACATATTATATATGTGGCAAAGTATAATCTTTGGCATCAAAGTGTACTTTTAAACACACTGATCTGAAATCCGTAAGTGGTCTCTCATGGATATGTATAGTAAGCATTGTATGTTAATACCTGCCACACAACCATTTTGCTTGTGTTTTTATAATCTCCACAGCACACATTTTCTGCCACGAGCAAAAAGGAACAGTATTTTTATTTCAACAGGGTAAAATGATTCTCCCCTCCTCTGTATTCCTGCTGTATTTCCCTTCATCTGTATCTTTTGGTACCTTAATCCAGAAGTGTCTTAGCTAATGAAAGAATCTATTATATAGAGCAATCAAAATGCTAAATAATTTATTCTTTCCAACAAAGCAATCAATAATCCATATGAGATATTATGTTAAATCTTTTTAATGGCTTTTAGAAACATTTTTTCTGGTTCCTTTTAAATTCTTTCACATTCCCAAAATGGTGTCCCTTTTGCTATATAGTAAAGATTTGTTTTCCTTTGAGACAATCTACAAATAATTCTAATGCAGATGCTGAGTACTCATCCAGAAATGAGGCATTGCTCCTAAAGCTACTTGGTGTGCTTTCTTTTTTTATTCTTAAGAGTAAAATACTGACTTTTTTTTGGTATTAGGTTTACAAAACTTACTGTTCTGTCCACCAATCATTTCTGTGATATGCGTTGGCACATAGTATATTTTTTACAACAAAGAAAATGTAAATGATAGTATGTGATCTGTGCCTAATGTTTTCTTAGCACAATGTATAGATCAACGTTGCTTAAGTCAACAACATAGGGAAAAAATATACAAAAACTTCTTTTAAGAGAAAAATACTTTTGTGTAGCTACTATTTAGATATTTATATTAGACCAAGCTGTATTCTTAGTGCTGCTGAGAATATAATATACTTAATTATGAAATACAGGTAACAGCTTTCAGTATTTTCTTTTGTAATGATCTGTTTTCATATTCAGAGTTTAAATTAGCTTATTTTTTAGTGTGCTACATGAAATTGTATAATAAATTGTCAGGGGTTTAGATGCAGCAAAATGGCATTTTGGAATTATCAATAGTATGAAGCAGGTCTGAGTGGTAAAACATATAAATCTTACTTTTTTACCATAATTTTCCTGCCTGACAGATATTTTAAATTTTATATCAAACTACTGAGTATTTTTCTTCTCAGCATTTTTGATTTGTTTGTTTTATGAAATGCATTAATGAAATGTGCCTGTGGAAGCCAACCATGTTGCACTCTGGTGGTTTGACTTCATAGGCTCTTTAGTGGAAATTTTATCATTCTATTGAAGTTGTTCTGTATATTTTTTAAAATGTAAGAAAGGTTTAAAATAAAGAATAAAATAGTATTCTACATACCAAAATCAGACTTTGCTCCAGTTTAATAAAATACTTACCTTGGAACAAGAGTTTACTTGTTTGGGATCAAAATTTAACTGGTTAATATTTCTGTAGTTTGGGTCGTTTACACTAATACTTGTCCCCTGTTTGCAATTGGCATCTTAGAAAAGTTGAAACGTACATTTTAAGTTTGGAAACATGATACTGTAACTTTTCAGTGGTCATAAATAGGACCTTAGCATGTATCATTTGAGAACAAACACATTTTGATTCCATAAGTTTGGAGTGTACATACTGTATAATTAGAAAAGACTCAGTAGATGACCTGTACAGGAATCGTGAGGTCATGGCTATTGCATTTCCCTCTTCTAGCTTTTCCTTGTAATAATTCTAACAACATTTATGTGTCAGTCACTGTGTTAAGTTTTACATGTGACTTGTAATCCTAACTATGACTCTTTGAGATAGCTACTGTTATTCCCATTATAGAGATGAGGAAACTAGGGAAAAGTGACTTATCCAAGGTCACTCAATAAAATCAGTGTCAGAAGTTCAGTAACACCCAGTTGTCCTGGAGCCAAAGCCTGTATACTTAACCACTATGCATACTGCCTCCCCACCGCCACCTTCCCCCCCCACCCCAAAAAAAAAGCCTTCAAACCTTGGTACCTCTTTTCACTACAAAAGTTCTTTTTTTCTCACATAAATCACTTTCTTCACGTCTTTTTCTTTTCTAGTGATATCTTTTTCTTGATCTTACAAATCTCTTTGATGAAAAAAAGCAATCTTAATAAGCCCAAACTTGCCAGGTTAGTCTATAATCTGTAGTCTATAATCAAACTATTTTTTAAAATAATAAAAGTGAAACTCCAGGGCATGGCAATTCCTTGACATTATTTTTGTTCATTTTTGTTGTTTTCCTTGAATAGCTTTTAAAAAAATCTTTATAAATTTCTTATTGAAAGAGAATTTTTTTTGAAGAAGAGTAGAAATGAAAGTCTTTATTGTAGCTTGAAAGGCGAGCCAGTATGAGGCAAGTTTTAGGTTTAGATTCTCTTATTTACTGTAGTGTTTCCTGTGTAACTCTAGGGTAAGCCACTTAACTTTATTTTGACATACTTTAATATGTGTATAATTATAGAATAAGGTAATACTTATTTTGAAACTACTCTGTCTTTTTCAGAATAATGCATTTTAAGAACAGGAAGCATAGCCGTTATTCTCATCATTATATAGCGTTCTGTGATAATTATCCAATTTGGTTATAAATGACAGGATATATAATTTATTATGTGAGAGTAGACATAAATGAAGTTGTTGTGTTAAAGGACTTTGCTCTGTCTCTCCCCACCCTGAAAACTAATCTTTATATATACAAGTATGTGATAGTAAAGAAGAACAAGCTATGTAACATGCTGAGCATAGCATCACTTGTGTTCAGGTAGAAGCGCTGGCAGTGCACAGGAGCTTATGTTACTGTGAATGCTCTATTTTGATGTTTTAGGTCCCAACAGTTGACCTTTTCCCTGAGAAAAACTATTGTAAGATTAAGAAGGTTATGTAGAAGTGGCATATTCTACAACCAAGTAGATAGACATCAGGGAAAACAAAATGACCAGTGTATCTTGGAAATGAAAGTTTTATCCAGTGCTCGTTTTGCTCTATAATTTAAAATATTCATAACTTTTAAAATATAGTAAAAAAGGGCATCTTTTAAAATATTAAGTGATGTGATTAGGTATTTCTTTATTAATATTTTAGTTTAAATTTATTTTTACAATGAGCATATTTACTTTTTGAATGATTAGGAAGAGAAAATAGTTTTAATAAAAATAATGCTATTTAAAAAATATTTTGACATTTCACAAAAGTTTTTGTTCTTCCTATAAGTAACATTATCCAGTTTTGTCTTAAAACTATTTTGCCTTGATGATAGTTTATATAATTTTCTGACTTTTAAAATATTTGTTATTTTAGATAGTTTTTCACAGAAATTTGATGACCTTCTATTTGTGATATTAGATGTTCTTATTTTTGCTTCAACACAATTGGTTTGAAGTGTTATTTGCTGAACTTGAAATGGATATCAATCACTGTAAGGTTTTTTATGCACTACTGATGTCACCTTCTAGCATTTCCCCCCCACATCTTTAACAAAAGGATGGCCCTGTATTAGAAAATGGGGACTGGCGGGTGCAATAACTGTTTCATAGATTTGCAGGATTCTATTTTAAGTCCCCTATTTAAAAAGATCGTATCTATAACTTTTTAATGGTTATTTTATTCTGTCTTATATATGACTAGAGGCCCAGTGCACAGATTTGTGCACGTTGAAAATAAATTATTTAGAAGGTGGCTGGAGGGGCAGGACTGTGTGAGATTGACCGGACACTCCCCGGAGCCAATCTCCCGTGGTCTTTCCACTGCCAGCTGCACCTGGCATGTCCTAGGGCTTGAAGGGCATCTGCGGAGTGAGCGGGTCCCTCTGGCAGGTGGGGCCCCTCCACATGGCCTGTGGAGGTCAGGCCAAAACTGGCAGTGTGACAACCCCTGAGGGGTCCCGAATTGCGAGAGGGGGCAGGCCAGGCCTTGGGACTCTATGGTTGCATTTGTGCACTGGGCCTCTAGTTTGCATATAAAACCTTTGGTTAATCTCTTCCCGTCCTCCCCTCTCCCCCTTTCCCTCTGAGATTTATCAGTCAGTTCCATGTTTCCATGCCTGTGATTTCCGCTCCTACATTGCCCGTGTGCCCTCTGGTGGTCAGTGCGCATCATAGCTACCAGCCAGTCAGCCAGACTGCAAGTTACTTAGGCTTTTATATATATATATATATATATATAGATTCCCCATGAAAGTGAAAATATCACAGTAATAAATTTAGCAAGAGTCTAGTGTGTCTAATAGATATTAAACATGAAACATATATAAGATATCAGTACCTTCACCATAGTAAATGGAACCATATTAATTTTTGAGTTTCTAAAATTTGTAGATGACAGGTATCAAGAAACATAGCATAGGGTAAGATTTATTGAATGGAAGTATTTGCTAAAATTCTAAAACTTTCCCAAATGCTACTTTATTCAAGAGAAATCACTTTTATCTTTGACTTTAGCAATTTGACAACAATTTTATTTTTTTCTACTTAAGCAATTGGAAACCCCATTGATGTCAGTTAAAAGTGCCCGAAAAACGATAAATTCAAAGTTGTGGCATTATTTTATTTGAGAGGCCCCCATAAACACAAAATCAAGAATAAAAGTATATAGCCTGTTCATTCAAATTCAAAATATAGTCCTGGCCAGTGTGGCTCAGTTGGTTGGGCGTCATCCCATGCACCAAAAGGTTGCTGGTTCGATTCAGGGTCAGGGCACATGCCCAGGTTGTGGGTTTGGTTCCCAATAGGGGCCATCCAGGAGGCAGTGGATGGATGGTTCTCTCTCATATTAATGCTTTTCTCTCTTCCCCTCTCTCTCAAAACCAATAAAATAGCTTTAGAAAAAAATGTCAAAATATGTATTTGAATGCAGTGCAAACTATAGCAAAAGGTGACTGGTATTTTGTCTGAGGTTATACTTGACACAAAACATTGATCACAGATATACTCAGTGTAAAATACAATTTTAAAGCACTTATGTTCATAATAGAGTTTGACATTTAAAATAGGTATTATTGGATTATATATGTTATGCTAATAGCCTCTCACAGTTATTTTATTTACTTTTTCAGGAATTTTATAATAAAAATGTTAAACTGATACTATAAATGATAGATGTAGAGAAGATTAAAAGATAATTTCTGAAGAAGCCAATAAAAATTTTCTGAAAATCCTGGTTTTAATAAGTTAAAATATATTTGGAATTTTCTTTAATTTTGACAAAGAAAAGATGATTCAAAATTGGTTTTTCAGAAATGCTTGAAGTTATCAATTTCAAAGTACAGCATAGTTATTTATTTGAAAAGAAAGAACCACTGTATAATGTATATCTAGATTTTTGTGAAATGTTTTTCTTGCCAAAGGTTAAAGTTAAAATGAATTTGTATTAAAATTACAAATTACAAATAGATATATATTCAAATTGCTGCTCTCTGCAAAAGATTTTGAGGAAAAACCCGATATCCCAAAGATTAGTTTATTATCCTACTTCCACTAGCCTAAGGCAACTAAAAAAGCTTATTATGTGTCTAAGATTTTAAAACTTAACCGGTCATGGCATGTACGAGAGGCAATTGATCGATGTTTCTCTCTCAAATAAATAAAAAAACATATAGTTGGGTGAGGATTAAAAAAAGAAGATAACAAGTTATCAGGTTTTCATTAGTTTGACTTCAGAGTAAAGACCTCAGAGATTCATTAGGTCTTCCTGCCCTTTTCAGGGTACTCAGTAGACTGGCGGTGTTAAGAGAAGACCTCAAGGATTTCTTATAGAGATTATTTTTTTGTTGATATTGTGTCTATTTCGTATAGCCACCAACTTGCCCTTTCACGTTAGCACCTTTTAATTTTAGACAACTCTATAGAAGAATGAATTATAGCTAATTTTTGAGATTGTAAACTTATTTCCGAATTCTGCCTCTCCTGATTTCTATCCCTTTTACATAACAATTTCCCCCTTTTCATCCTCAATCAAGATTCATTTTGTGTGTTTAATTTTTAAAGAAGTATTACCCCTTGAGGAAATTTAGAGGTCTAAAAGCATAAAAAAGAATATTAAATCACCCATTGTTCCATTACCCATATATAGTTAGATATAACATCTCTTCAATTTTTTTCTTTTCTTTTTCCACTGTGGACTAACACTTTTTCTATGTACTACTAAAGGATATTTTGGCCAGGCTGGCATGGCTCAGTAGTTGGGCATCAACCTATGAACCAGGAGGTCACAGTTTGATTCCCAGTAGGTCACATGCCAGAGTTGCAGGCTTGATCCCCAGTAGAGGGTGTGCAGGAGGCACCCAGTCTATGATTCTCGTTAATCATTGATGTTTCTATCTCTCTCTCCATCTCTCTTTTTCTCTGAAATCAATTAGATTATATATTTTTTTAATTTAAAAAGAAGGATTTTTAAATGTAGTTACTTATAAGCATTTTTGATGTTATTGTATATCATGAACATCTTTATAAATAAAACGATATCTCTAGTATTCTTACAACTTTTAGGAAAGAAATACTTAGTTAAAATGTATGCAGATATTTTAAGATTGTTTATACATATTGCTGAATTGCTTTCCAAAAGTGAGCTAGTTTATCTTCACACCAATAATTATCAAGCTATGTTGTTTCACCACAAACTTGCCAGCAGAAAGTCTACAATAACAAGTAAATTAAGGGAATTGATTTTCACTTTATCCCCTCCTAGCTCCTTTAAGAGGTTGTTTTGTTAATGCAGTTTTTTCTGGTATTTGTTTTCCTACCATACCCTACCGTCCTTGTACACC
This sequence comes from Pipistrellus kuhlii, assembly GCF_014108245.1. Lineage (NCBI taxonomy): Eukaryota > Metazoa > Chordata > Mammalia > Chiroptera > Vespertilionidae > Pipistrellus > Pipistrellus kuhlii. The sequence continues at coordinate 21,498,965 of NW_023425493.1, read as the reverse complement.
TCCCATCCCCCTGCCAAATGTAACTAGAATGGGTCTGCTGAACCCCGTTTAAATAAATAATTCTTTATTTCAAAGGTCTTTGAGCCCAGACTGTCTTCTCACTTTATTAGTTCACCATTAACTCTGCTGCTGCATGTTAAGACCATGTTATTTTCAGAACACTGAATTCTGTTAATGCTCTTGTCCTGTGACTGGTGCTGTCTTCAGCATTGCCTGTTTTCATTGTGTGTTGTGTGTCCCCCAGGGCATCTGTGTACTGAAGTTTGAGAAAGACTTAGAACATGTTTTCTGTTGTGTTCCTCTGCCCCTGTTACAGCAGTAACATCTCTACTTGCCTCTCCAGGAAGGGGAGGACCTTTTCCTAAGCAGACTTTTAGGGCCTGGGTCTTTGGAATGTATGTGGGCATCAAGACTTCAGCTGTTAAGGGCTGAGGACCCCAGGCCTGGTTTTGATTCTAGGATTTACCTGATCTGCAGAATTGTGGGTACAGTTCCCTCAGCAGCTTTACCACCTTAAAGAAGTTCTTCCTAGTGTGGATGTGAACAGAGCAGGGGAAGCTCACACATCTGTATCTTTTCTCCTCATTGTGTCTTTTATTTACTCAGATCTCTCTGGCTCCTCAGTGCTTTGTATATAGTGGCTACTCAATATTTGCTGAGTTGAGTATAAAGTGCTTTCTATATATTAAGTCATTTATCTCCTGAGTTCAATTGAACTTAATTATCCAAATTAACTGTATTTTTGTTTTTTCCCCACTTTCCCCCCTAACTCCGTTGAGGGTGTGGTTGGACTGAAGGTTACCTCAAAATCTTTTCCCCTCTGCCTTTATATTAGAGGCTAAATGAGGAAGCCATAAAATGAGTGTATTAGGAGTGTAGAAAGATTACTTAATATAGATATCATTTAATATAGCTATTCTCTTTAATTGAATTCTTCCTTCCAAACCCCATAGTGTAGTCATTGAATGTGTTTTAAAGGAGGATGAATGCCCTTTGGGAAAATTTGGATTTTGGATAATTTTTATTTGCATTCAGCTGAAATGAATATCTTTATGACTTCATGATTATATAGAAAAAATTAAAATTCTGTATTACCCCAAACATTCTGCATATGTTAGTAGAAGTATTGTTCCTATCTCTAGTCTTCTCTCCATCTTGGAGCTTTTCTGGTAAAATATAGTTTTGAAGCTCATCACCAGCTTTCCTCTGAATATGCTCTAATATATATCCTTTTTTAACTGGTGCTCAGAGTTGAATATAATGTTCTGTATGTGACATGACCACTGTCAGAGGAAAGTGGGGTTATCCTTTCTGCTTGCTTTATATTTTACACTGCTTATTTTTCTGCACCAAAGTAAGTTAGATATATTTGTTATACTTTACTGTTTAACATATTTACTTTATTTTCAATAAACCCATAAATATTTTTCACACCTTCTTAATTATATGTTCTTTCTCTAATGTATAATGGTTTGTGTGTGTGTGTTTTTTTTAAACCTTATTTTTCTCTCCCTTAAATTTCATCGTTTTATAGCTGGTTCATTTAGTCCAGTATTTTTGAATCTTCATTGTGTCTTTGAATATATTCATTGAACATTTACCATCTGCAAATGTGATAGACATATTTAATGTATAAGGCCAGATAATTGATGTTTAAAAAGCTATCTTTGTCACGAGTCCCTAAGACCACCCCCAGGTTTGGTGATTTGTTGGAAGGAAAATTAGCAAAGGGATCCAGATGGGAGTTTTTAAGAGTTCTCTCCCAGTGGAGTCACACAGTATCCACTTAATTCCTCCAGCAAGTAGTGATAGCACGTGCAGCTTTATGCAGCTCATTAGACACTCAGCACCCCAGGGTTTTACTGGAGGTTGGTCACACAGGCATCCTTGGCAGAGCACCTACCAAAATCCCAGACTCCCAGTAGGAAAGCAGGTATTTAATATAAACCATATTGTTTGAATAAACAATCCAGGCACAATGAGCCACCTTACCTTTTAGGAGGAGTTTTATATCATTGTAGGGAACTGTTTATCAGCCAAGGGCTAACCTTTCAAGGAGGCTGTTTCAAGGATCAGCAGTCCCAGGCCTGCTATATTAACTCTTCTCTATACATTATGTTACGTTGACATTTGCTGCAATAGTGTGTCTAGTGTGTTTTGAGATTGTTGCAATACAATTCCCCATTTATACACCAAGGTAGTAATTTTCTCAGAAGTAACTTTGAATGTAGGCCCTTTTGATGAGATTAGACCTATTATATTTATTTATTTATTTATTTACTTACTTACTTATTTATTAAAATATATATATATATATTTTTTATTGATTTCATAGAGGAAGGGGAATGGGAGAGAGATAGAAACATCAATGATGAGAGAGAGAATTATTGGTTGGCTGATTCCTGCATGCTCTAACTGGGGATCGAGCCCACAACCTGGGCCTATGCCCTGACAGGGAATCGAACTGTGATCTCCTGGCTCATAGGCCGACACTAAACCACTGAGCCACACCAACCAGGCTAGACCTGCTATTTTTATAGCAGAAGACCTTTTGTTTGAAATGCACCTTACCACTTAATGTTGTTTCTTGTAAACTACAATTTTAGTTATATAATTTTGGTAAGAATATTTAACTTTTGCCTCTTATTTTTCCTCCTTACTAGTAGTTGCCAAATAGTTACTAATTTTGTGGGTTCCAGACTTCCACATGGCTAAGTTGCAAAGATTGTTTACCTTTATAAAACCTAGTTTTTCTCTAATTTTTATTTTAACCTTGTTCATGATTGTATAAGAGAAGAAAATTAAGAATAGCAAGAACAAAAAACCCACAACTTGGAACAAACCAACTAAATCTTCATAATTTAAATGTCATGAATTATGTTTTATTTAAGTTGTTACAGGAAAGGTACCATTTATTTTAGAGTTATAGAGCATTTATATGAGTGCAGATTTTTTTTTTAACCATTTGAGAAGTACTTAATTTGATGTACTATCAATAGGTATTTTGGACTTGTCAGAAGAGAATATTTTATTTTCTAAGCTTATACTTTATACTGAGCTATAAATTTTTAAAAAGCCAAGAAACAAGTGTTAAAGTTCTTTTGCTTATTCATGTAGCAAACCTAACTGTAATTCAATATATGATTATTTGATACTATTTATTATAAGAAAATTTGCCATTTGTATTTCATAACTACATTTAAAATATAGAAATATTTTAATACTGATATATTTAGCATTTGGAGTATATTTTTCAGGGAGATTTTTAAGAATGCTTTTTAGTTGAGTTTTTAAGATGTAAGATAATGACCTTTTTTGCAGTTCTGCCCAAGGACAAATGAATGATTGGATGACATTTAAAAATGATCCTTACAAGAGCTGTAATTTTGTGATGCTCCCCCCATTCCTCATTTATTGTTCCCTTTGAATATTTCCACAGAGAACACATCCTTTCTCAGGGATGGAACTACCATCCTTTGCCAGGTGCTCTGAAATGAAACTCTAAATCTGGCCTTGTGCCTTTTCTCTAGTTACATGTATCTAGTGTTCAGATTCTGCATTTCTCATAAAAATTGGACCCAATTACAAAGGGAACTCATTATTGCCAACTTTTATTCCTTAAACTGATTGTCTCATTTGGTTTTGTTTTATTATTAATTGCTTTGGTACAGCTTACAGTTCTGTGTGTGCAATAAATGCCCATTTCCAGCTGACAGCTCTGTATACTGAATACATCCCTATTGGAAAAGACTACAAGACTTTCCTCTCTCCCCATTTAATTCAGAATTCAATGTGTATTCATTTTTTTTTTCTGTGTCCTAAGATACCTTCTCTGAGTTACCACTTAGATCACTTTCTTTACTTTCAATCTTCATGTATAGTTTCATTATATTCTTTATGTACTTTGAATCATATGTACTGTGATTAACTGGTAACCCATGGACACAGTCTCCTATTCCTATGAACCTTTTCAGAATTAACAAGGTGACCACTTTAATTGTTAGGGGACTCTGTGGCTTAGAAAATGCTTCCTAGTTGTGAAGCCAAAGTTTTCTTTCTTGAAATGCCTACCATTTGGTCCTGTGTCATCTCTTCTGGAGAAAAACGGAAATGTCTTCTTTTGATATAGTACTTCTGATATGTGAAAACTGCTCTTATAGCTCCCTTCTCTTCCCAGATTATACATCTTTGTTTTTCCACCCTCTGCTCATTCATCCATTTAGCAAATATTTATCGAGCACTTCTTAGGTGCAAAGCACTGTTTTGAAATACTTGGAATATGATGTTGAACAAGAATGATGGACTCTCTTTTCTTATAGGGTTTATTCCAAATAGAGGTAAACCAAAAGTGTTCCAAATTAAGACATTGACAAGTAAAAAAGAAGATAATTTCAGATTATGATACATGCCATGAAGAAAATAACACAGGGCTATAGGCATAAAGATGGGAGGCTACTGCTTCTCCATGGACTTTGGTTTCCAAATGTCTCATCATCTTGGTTGCCCTCCACACAACAACACTCATGGCTTTTGGCACCATGCAAATCCATACAAGAGCAGGATGGACTTAGACCTGCTAATGTCCTCTATGTATTATACATAGGAAGGTAGAAACTTCTTCATTATATGTTCAGTGGAGCTTTTGGACTATTAGACCTACAAGGCTACTATTAAAAAGCAAGAGACAAAAATTTAGACCTTGTCAAACTTGGACAGTGTTCTCTGACCCAATGTGATCTCAGCTTTGGTGGGTACAATGGGACTAATAGTTGCCATACCTAGGCAATGTGTTTCCATTAGTGCAGTCCCAGATATCCTTAGTGGGTTCAACAGCAGGGTCACCTAGTTTTGTAGTGTACTTCTTTAGGTCTATTGGTTTTGACCTAGTCTTTTACCAGCTCTTTCTATATTCTGAACTTGGAAAATCATTTTATTGATCCTAATTGCAGGGCTTTACAGTCCTTGCTCTAAATTCAATCTCATCTCTGAGATTGTTTTTATGTGATCCCTTGAATATTGTAGATTTGAAAAGCATATCTCCTCTGTTGTCTTTCAAGTCAGCAAAGTTTAGCAATACCAAATCTCTTAATGGCCTTTGGTTTATCTTTGAGCCTAGTCTAAAATGAGACATGGTCATGGGATGCTGAAAGTTAATATGGAAATTGCCTAGGTATTTCACTTAGTCAGAGAGAATAAAATTGTCAATAGCAGGTTCTCCCTCACTACATTGTAGTTTTAAAGTTTCTTTTGTATTTTGGTAATTTAATGGCTGCATAAACCTTATATATGTAAGAATAAATGAATGGAAGTTTAAGAAATCTTCTGTATGTGAGAAATACCATGGTGCTGTAATTTATCATGGAAGAATTGAATGACTTACACTAACTTAAGAGAGTTTTACACACAAAAAATCAGTACAGGTAGGCTGTACTGATTTTGTATTAAATAATTCTGTGACATTTTTATGTTTTCATGTGGGTCATCAAAGATTCTAATAATAGTTTATTTCATATTTTTGTTAGCCTTATTTACAAAAAATTATTTTAAAATATTAAAATGCAAATAGACATTATCCTTATTATTGATACCCTGATTATATAGTCTTCTCCCTCAATTTTATTATAATTAACAAATAAAATTGTATATATTTAAAATATACTTTATTTTTTTTAATTTTTTTAAAAATAAAAAATGTCATGTTTTGTTTTTATCCTCACCCGAGGATAATTTCTCCATTGACTTTTTTAGAGAGAGTGGGAGAGACAGAGAGAAACACCTCTGTGAAAGGAACACATCTATTGGCTGCCTCTTGCATGCCCCTGTCCAGGGCCTGGAACTTGCAACAAAGGTATATGCCCTTGACCAGAATTGAACCTGCAGGCTGATGCTGCATACACTGAGCCAAACCTTCTGTGTCTATGTTTACAGTATATTTTATTTCTTAATAAGAACTCATCCCAACAATTGTTCAATGATAGATTTATACTCTACTTTCTTTTTATAATTTTGTAGTGTTATAGCATATAATAGAGTTATTTACTTCAAGTTTAAACAAATATTTTGATGATGTAATATTAAGCAGGTTTCATATTATTGAGTGGACAGATGTTTTTGTATAAATATCAAACAATGGATTTCAAATAGTGGTTAGTTTTTTAGGCTAATATTGGACATTATTACTCCAAAGAATTCAAAGAAAAATTAAATCTTTAGAAGGATTGTATCATTTATCAAGAGATTGAGTTTTTGCTTGGTTGCTAAAAAGTGGGCATGACTAAAATGTGAACATGGAAAATCAAATGGGCTGTGTTAATTTAATTTCCTGGAAAGCCATGTGAGTGATTCAGTGTTTGTGAAAATCTACATCCCATTTAAATGAACATTTAACTTTATTTGTATGAAATGAGCCATGAGCTAGCCCATTAGGTGGTTTTGCAAGACTCAGCATCAAGAGCAATGTTATCCAGGACTATTTCCAGAAAAATATATGGTTGAAATTTGAAATTGATATTTCTTGAGTTCTGTGACATGAATGTGTCTTATATGTTTGTCCAAGCTCTGACTGTTTAGTTACTAATGTTAATAAGCACAAAGAAAGATCTATTTCAGCTGAATGATGAAAGTGCTGTAAATCTAATCAGAAATTATGGATATGGAAAGAAAAATTACAATAATCACATTAAAAAGGATTTGGCACCATCTCTGATTTTTTGTCAAGATGTCAGAAGAGAACTATTCATGTTGTTTGTTTCACTTGATGGAATCTTTTCATATGATTGCTCATTTACTCAAGAACCCAGTTGGTTCTACCTAACTTTTTGTTTTCCTCCCTGGTCCTCATGTTCATGCAGCAACAGCAGTTAGGTGATGTCCACCTCTGCCTCCTGGGAGGCTGCTGCTATTTGATGCTTGTGCTGAGAGCCCATGTCTTGATGGATAGGACCCCTGTGCACCCTGCTGGCATGCAGAGTTCCTTATGTGCCAAGTGTTTGTGGCTTCCTCAGGAGCTCTGCAGAAGCAGGCTGCATTCAGTGGCACCTTAGGAAACATCCAGCTCTTCCCATCCCCCAAATGGCTGTTTTACCAGGCACTGCATGGATCCCAAAGCTTTCCTGTCTTATACTCCAAGTGTTTCAAAGAGGTTTTTTGAGTGATATCTTGTTTTCCTACTTTTGGTATAATATCTGCCGTCCTGGGCTCTAGGACAAGTCCCATTTGGAATTGGGAGGTAGAAACATTGTAGTCTCAAGGGCACCCAGAGGACAAAATACCTGAATGTTGTTTTTCCTTCCTGTGGTATTTATTGCCCTTTTCTACTTTCGGATGATATTTTACTGCAGAGGCCTCTTAGAAGTTAATAGCAATCATTTCCTGGCAGACTAGATATGCTTTGAAGTAAGGTTAATTTGGCATATATAATTACGTGATGCTAGAATTGTTAAACTTTTCAAGCTTTCTTTCAATGCCAACAGAATCTCCTTTAGACACATATATACACACATACTAGTACATGAGTTGCTGTTATTGAAGCAGGTCAAGGAGTCCTGCAGTCAGTCATCTCCCCTAGGCTTCTGCATATATTGTTCCAGGTTCTCCGAGATTATTGATCTCCTCAACTCCTTGTCTTACAGATGAAAAAAACAAATGTCCATGGCATTAATGCAGATCCATCTGTTCTTTCAGGACCTCCCCCAACTTTTTCTCGACTTCTTTGACTACTGTAGTTTTCCCCTTTGTGACACATGGTGGGATTTTGTGTATATGTCTCATGTAATGCTTATCATGTTTTATACTTAAACATTGATGCTTTGTTCCTCATAGTCCCTACCTCAGAGTCTATTTTTTAAAATTAATTTGACCTCTTCAGTGCCTAATATAATCTTATATGTATAACAGGTAGCTAATACATGCTACATTAAAGTGAATAATTTTTAAAATATATTTTTATTGATTTCACAGAGAGGAAGGGAGAGGGAGAGAAACATTGATGAGCTGAAAGAGAAATATTGATTGATTGTCTTCTGCACACCCCCCTACTGGGGTTCGAGCCCACAGCCCAGGCATGTACCCTGACCGGGAATCGAACCATGGACTCTTGGTTCATGGATTGACACCAACCACTGAACCACACCTGCCAGGCTAAAATGAAAAAATTTATTCCTTGCTTTTCTTGGAAATTATGTATGTATTCAGTTGTAAAGTGAATTTTAATTTTGATTTCTTTTAAAAAATATATTTTATTGATTTTTCACAGAGAGAAAGGGAGAGGGATAGAGAGCTAGAAACATCAATGAGAGAGAAACATCTACCATTGCCTCTTGCACACCCCCTACTGGGGATGTGCCCGCAACCAAGGTACATGTCCTTGACCAGAATCGAACCTGGGACCTTTCCGTCTGCAGACCGACGCTCTATCCACTGAGCCAAACCGGTTTCGGCCTTAATTTTGATTTCTAATGGTTGTCTGCTAGTTTATGTGAACTAGTTCTGTTTCAACTAGACTGTCACTCTTTTAAAAACCTTCTGTGTCCACTTTTCACCACAAAATCCAGCATAATGGAAGTGCTTTGATTAACCAAAGAGAATCCCATAGAAAAGGTTATGATACTGTTGCTTTACCCTCTTTTTAGGGCCTTTTACAATATTTTGTCAGTGATAAGTAACAGTTATTTACTCCCTAATTAACTTTGAGAGAGAGATCCTAATTAACTTTGAAGGGGTCTGAATTGGATCATTGGTTGAGGTAGTAGGTGGTAAGTTTAGTAGGTTTGGTAAATGATGGTGATTCTTCTCTTGGATATTCTGACCAGGATATTTACTGTTTCTCTGGGATATACCTACACCTCTAATAGTACCTGCTATTCTACTATTTACCTGATGTCACAGGACTAGCCTGTTCCATATAAAATACATAGTTGGTTCTCAAGTTAAAAAAAAAAGTAGAATTCAGATAACTAGTGAATTTGTCATTTTAGTTTAAGACAGCAGTTAAATTCCAAAAGTGTGTCATTCAAAGTGAAATTTTAGAAAATGACATCTTTTCATAACTTTAAAATTGTTTCTTCATCTGCTCATGTCTCTTTCTGTTTTAAGGATGTGGGTGGTATTTATGTAATACCTAATTGCTTCTCTACAAATTATTTAAAACAAAAAGGTTGTACAGAGGTTGAGTTATTAGTTAATTTTATCAGACACAGTGAATTCAATGTAGAATATATTCTGTTTAGAAAACTAATGTTAACCAAAGTGATTTAAAAGCTTTATTTAGGATTAATCCATCATATGCTTAATCCTAAATAATCCATTTATGACTTATTTACATAGGATTTTGTAATTCAAAATTTTAAGCAAACAGAAGTCTACCCAAAAATAAATTTACAGGGTGAATTGAATTAAAGCAGATTGTGACCAAGGTCAGCCTTGGACAGAAACGTGGGATTAGCAAACTGATTGTATTACTCCTTTTCTGCTTCTCTACCCTCAAGAGCAGATTCCTTTGTGGGCTGCCTCTGGATGGTTTTGTTCCACCTCCGCCATACCCCTCTGAGGTCTCTTTTGCCCTTGAGAATTTCAAGGTCTAGCGCAGACAGTTTTGAAATCCACTATGAACTAGTACAGTAAGTGCCGTGTGGGAAGGGTATGTATCACACAAAATATTTCATGGTCACACAGAGAGATTACTTCTGCCTGAGGGAAAGGGAAAGGGGAGAAGGTAGACCAACATGTCTAGGGGCAATTACATAATCCTCTCTGGGATGAGGACATAAACTGGATGACCTTTCCAAGTACCTTTTCGTCATTAATTTTCTAGTTTATTCATAACCAAAGAACCATGCTTCATAATCTATAATATCCATACTTCTTAACACAAAGATGGTTAGCATTGGGAGGAAAAGTGCCTGTTAGTTTTTAAAGCAGACCAAACATTTTTATTGTGAATTAGGACGTAGTTGTATTGAAATTCAGGTAAGAATTTTGCTTTGGTATTCTCTAGCATAATATTAGGTCAATTGTTAATGAACTGAAAAGGCATTTCACCTTTGTAAATATTACTTTTTGTATTCCAGCTGCTTTGAGTTCAGAGAACATCTGTATGGGAAAGAAATATAAAAGTATTAAAATTCTGTCACATTTTTAAGAGCAGTGGATTTCTAATGAAGATATTCAGGAGAGGTTTTGGTACTAAAGTAGAAAATGTGTTACAGGTTCACTGTCACATTGTCTTCATCATTGTGACTAATGTTTTCTAAATTCCTACAGGTATGGCTCAAGACGAACGTAATCAAATTACTCTAGCAAAATTTAATTATAGGCATATTGCTTATGAAAATTAAAATAGCATTGAGAATTTTATTGTCTTATTATGTATCAATTAGGAAGGAATTTGATGTCTTCCTAAATTGACTCAGTTACAGTTTCTATGCTCCCTGATGCCTAGAGCTGTGCTATCTAACATAATAGCCACTAGCCACATGTGGCTATTTAAATTTAAATTAATTGAAGTTAAATACAATTTAAAATGTTTTACATGTTAAAAGGCATTTCAAGTGCTCAGTAATCACATGTGACTAGTAGCTACTTGATGACAGCAAAAGTACAGAACATTTCCATCATCACAGGGTACTCTGTTGGACAGCACTGGTCTAGACCTTAGAGCATATGCCAGGTGTGGAATTGTTAGGATAAGCCCATTGTATCTATGAGGATTAGGTTCAGTAACATAAAGTGAAATCCTGTAAATAACATGGCTTAAAGAAGGTAGAAGTTTGTTTTCCTTCCATGGAAATAGTCTGGAGGTAGACAATTTAAGGCTAGTGAGGTGGCTTCACTGCATAAAAAACCTAAACTCATCCTTATTTTGTTGCTGGCCTGCCATCACATAGCTTCTACCTCGCATTTCAGTATGGCTGCTCAAGCTCCTGCCATCAAGTCTGCATTCCAGTCAAAGAAAATTGGGGAAAAGGGAATACATTTCCCTCTTTTAAAAGATGATTTTCCATTTTATTTTACAGAGCACTTTGACTTCTATTTCTTTGGCTGGGACTTATATTTTATATTTCACATGGTCAATATTAACCATAAGTGAGGATGGGAAATAACTTTTAGCTGGGTGACAATGTTTTTCTCTTGAGAGGACTGGCTGTTGTCAAGTTCCTCATAAGACCCAATGAGAAATCTGGTTTAATATTTAGAAATTAATTTAAATTAATAATTTTTCCAGGAATCAAACTCTTCTACAGCATGTTCTCAAACCTAAGAGAACAACAAGAATAAATAACATTGCCTCATTTAATGGAGGCAGAGAGATCATTCAGAAATCACATATTTAGTTGGATAATCTCTGTTGTGCGTATTTTCCATGTCCTTAGTCTCAATTCTGAGCCTCTCTATTTTAAGCATTAGTTTCCCATATTATTATTGGAGTTGATGCTTCAATTGTATGGAGTTTTGCTTAGATATATAACCTTCCAAATTAAAATACTTTGAGATTAAGCAAATTAGCAAATTAATTACAGGCATGATGTTCTTTGTAAGAGCAGTACCTTTCTCTCTGTAAGTGTTCAGGGCCTGGTAATGTGTGTTATAATATTCTCTGTGTGTTAATTAATAAGTAGTATAATTCTAGAGTATTATAAATGAAAGTAAGTATAAGTGAAATGAGTAAAAAATGAAAATTGGGCCAAAACCGGTTTGGCTCAGTGGTAGAGCATCTGTCTGCGGACTGAAAGGATCCTGGGTTCAGTTCCGGTCAAGGGCATGTACGTTGGTTCCGGGCACATCCCCGGTGGGGGGGGTGCCGGAGGCGACTGGTCGATGTTTCTCTCTCATTGACGTTTCTGGCTCTCTATCTCTCTCCCTTCCTCTCTGTAAAAAATCAATAAAATATATATTTTTTTAAAAGTTGGCTACTATTTTTTCAATTTTGTCATTTTTATTTGTACATTTTTTCTGTTGGAATCAAATTTTTATATTTGCTATTTTCTTTATTTCTGTTTGTGTTTCACTATTTGTTAGTGTTTTCTGTAATTGACTTTTTAAGTTATATCTGCAACTTCAGGAGGTTTAGAAAAGAGTGTAAGAAAATATCATAATGAAAAGGACACATTCAAGAGCCATTCTGGCCCTGACAGGTATGTCTCAGTGGGTTAGAGTGTCATTCTATGCACCAAAGGGTCATGGGCTTGATTCCCAGTCAAGGGCATGTATCTGAGTTGCAGGTCTGATCCCTGGCCCTGGGTCAGGGAGCATGTGGGAGGCAATCAATAGATGTGTCTCTCTCACATCAATGTTTCTCTCTCCCTCTCTCCATACCTCTTTTCCTTCCTTCCACTAAAAATCAATGGGAAAAATACCCGAATGAGGATTAACAATAACAACAACAACAACAACAAGCCAGCCATTCTGCTTTTCGGTCACCTGTTCTGTGAGGCAGAACTTGACCACCATTGTCGTTGTCATTTTAATTAATTAAATTTTTTTTTTTTTGGTGCCAGAGTTCATGTCTTATGGGAGATGTAGTGTGGTCTTGGAACATACAATAGACCTGTGTTTAAGTCAAGTTTAGTTCCTCAGTGCTACACAATTAGGTATTTAATAATATTCTTAGTGGTTATTTAAACAAAGGCATTAAAAAGACTTCATGAGAAAAAATGATGGGCATAGAAGAACCATTACTTACATTTTAAGAATAGCACCTTAAGAAATATTATTTCAGCCTCTGTTCAAAGAGAGATAGTTACAGTGATATGAGCTTCAAGGGATTGTTACTCCTGTTTAACGATTTGTCTGTAAATCATTAGATTGTTCCGGTGCTCTCCAAAATATGCTTTTGTTGTCATAAATTTAAGAGAGACTCTTTAATTAATCTTAAGAATTTAAAGTCAATGGATTTTTTCTTCTTTTAAAAAGTTAAAGTTTTAGAACAGATATTCTTAATTGATATTGTCAACAGCTTTATTATAAAGTTTTTATCTTTAGGTATTAACTTGAGAGTTGTGACCTTTGTCTTTGATCTGATTTTCTATTTTCCTTTTTCTTTATCATTGACTTTTTCCCATCAGCATACTATCAAACCTTTTTATTGTCTTCTCAAATGTCTTTCAAAAATATTTTACCTTTTTTAACTACAGATTTATCAAAAGAATCATTTACACTTGCTGCCAGCCCACTGTGGGAGCCCCAGTGTGGCTCCTGCTGCCAGCACTTGACTGAGTACTTGTCTGAAGATCACCCATGATCTACTAATTAAAACTCCAGTGGCCCCTCCTGTCATTGTGCTTCTTCATCTTTGCCACAGTCAAATTTTTTTTACCACTTTGTCCTTGAAATTCTCAGTTCCCGCTGCTTGCTATTGAGTGCTCTTCATCCCAGCAGGACTTGTTAAATGTTTTCCGTTTTTTTTACCTTTCTTCCATTTTGCACAAGGTCCCCACCAGAAATAATGCCCCATACTCATCTCTGCCTGTTACAGATCCTGTCTGTGCTTGAAGACTTCCTTCATGTGCAGTCTTCCCTATAAGCATTTGAGCTGAAAATGTTCTTTCTCATCTCTACTGTCATTTTGTTCCTGCTTGAAGTACTTTTGATGCATTTTTCATTGACAGTATGATTTTGTACACATTTTCAATCTAACCCAGCAGATATAAAGCACAGGAGAGAGATGATTGCAGGTTCCTCAATATTGTGTATAACTGTGATAGGCAGAATAATAGCAGCCCAAAGATATCTATGCCCTAATCCCCAGAACCTCTGAGCACATTAAATTACATGGCCAAGGGGAATTAAGGTAGCAGATGTAATTAAGGTTGGTAATCAGTTAACCTTAAAAGATAAATTTGCCTGGATTATCTAGGTGGGCCCAGAACAATCACAAGAGTCCTTAAAAATGGAAGGAGAGTCAGTGATGCGATTAGTCCTTGCTTTAAGATGGAGGAAGGGACCACAGCCCTGAAAACCTGAAAAAACTTGGAGCAGGTTCTCTTCCTGGAGCTGCAGAAGGAGTGCAGCCCTGCTGACACCTGGACTTAAGCCCAGCGAGACCCGGATTGGATTTCTGACCCACTAAACTGTAAGATGAACATATTCTGAAAACTGTGGGAATGGGATAAGAAAGGAAAGAAAACAAACCATTATTTTCAAGACTTAATTCCTTCACAAGGTATTTATTCAGCTTTACATCAATTTTCTTTCTGGTTTGTTTTTCAAAGGAATTCTGTGCAATGAAGTTATTCTAATGAGAAAGAGCCTTTATAACATGGATTGATTTCCTTTTGTTTGTGTTTTATAATTGAAAAAAGATAAGGATACCTCCCTTGTTGAAAGGAGTGACAAATAGTAGGAGCTGTCAAATAACAAAACTATTTAGTAATGAGCTTGATATCCTTCACTCAAGGGAAGGCAGTTGAGGGGTTGGGGGCAGTGGAACACTGTACCAAGGGATTTTGTGCAAGAGCTGTTTTTATAGAGCGTTAGAAGAGGCAGTGCAGAAACAGGACATGATTGGCTAAGAGGTTAGGGATTTCTTTAAAAGACTAGCACAGTAGTGGTCAGCAAACCGCAGTTCATGAGCCACATGGGGCTCTTTGGCCCCTTGAGTGTGGCTCTTCCACAAAATACCACATGCAGGTACGCACATACAGTGCGATTGAAACTTTGAGGCCCATGTGCAGAAGTCGGTTTTCGGCTCTCCAAAGAAATTTCAATTGTATTGTTGATATTTGGCTCTGTTGACTAATGAGTTTGCCAACCACTGGACTAGCAGATCAGCAGATGAGTGGATTAGAAAACTGTGGTACATCTACACAATGGAATACTATGTTGCTATAAAAAAGAAGGAATTCTTACCATTTGCAACAGCATGGATGGAACTGGACAGCATTTTGCTAAGTGAAATAAGAAAGATAAATATCACATGATCTCACTCATTTGTGGACTGTAATGAACAACATAAACTGATGAACAAAAATAAATCCAAAGACATAGAAGCATCGAACAGACTGTCCAACCTATGAGGGAAGGTGGGGGGGAGGAGGGTTTGAGGAGGTAAGAGCTCAACTAAAGGACTTGTATGCATACATATGAGCATAACCAATGGACACAGATAGTAAGGAGGTGAGGGCATGTGCAGGGGGGTGGGGTAGCTGGGGAGAGGTCAGTGGAGGAAAAAAGAGACTCATGTAATACTTTGAACAATAAAAGCTGAGTTAGAGGACTGAAATTAGTACATGTTAGGCTTCCTTGACTTGCTAGTGAGGTGTTTCCCATAAAAGCAAGTTGACTTAGGTTTAGATTTGTGATGTGGGTGGAGCCTTTGGGCAGCCATCATTTTGTGGGGCCCTGATATACAAATTACTTTGTCAGAGCTCCATAAATATTAATTGAATAAATAAATAGAGCTGATGAGTGAAAGGAAGATGTTTTCATTCATTCACCTAAAAAATGAATTACATTTAGTTTCTCAGATGTCCTATATTCTTCTCCCTATCCATCCTACCCTGTCCCTTTTCTCTTATACAAGCACTGCTTCCTTCACTGGGAGCCTTCATCTGCCTTCCTGTTAAATCCTAGTGATCCATAAAGTCTTAGTTTAAATGGTAAATTTGGGGGAATGAAGGGTTTCTTAAATTCTCTCACCATTCACTACTTCTTTTTCCCTCTTTCATGCTGGTCAGGTGCACCGGCTCTGCGTTCCCACAGCACCTTGTACTTCCGTCTCAGCCTTATTACACCGCAGTGTTATTCCTCACTTAATTGTATTTCTCACTAGATTTTAAGCTCCATGAAGTCAGGGGCTATATCTTTTTTTCTTCTTTTTTTTCCCTCTCTTCACCATTGTACTCCAGAACCTGGCATAATTTGTATTTGATAAATATTTATTGAATGACATTCATGAGATATAGTAGCAGTCTTAAATTTGTCAAAAATAGTATGTTCAACGTAAGTAGATTGAAAGTATTTTTGTTAGTTTTTTTTATTTGCTTATCTGTTGAAATTTATAACCCTATCCATAATAATAGCTATATAGGTAGACTGTACTCTCTACTAGTAAAATCTTCATGTGTTTTTAAAGTATTAAAGTTTATCCAAATGTCCAACTTGACATTTCATCTCAAGACTTAATCTGTTTCTTTTTTTTTTAATTTTATTTATTTATTAAATTATTATCTGTGTACATATTTTAACACCCCCCCCCCCCACATACCCTCCCTCCCCAGAGTTTTGTGTGCATTAGTTGTACTTATATGCATGTATACAAGTCCTTCGGTTGATCTCTTATCTCCCCCAAATCTCCCTACTCTCCCCGCTGTAATTTTACAGTCTGCTTGTTGCTTTACTGTCTTTATATCTATCTTTTGGTTTGTCAGTTTATAATGTTTTTTAATGTCCATAAATGAGTGAGGCCATGTGGTATTTCTCTTTTATTGACTGGCTTATTTCACTCAGCATAATGTTCTCTAGTTCTATCCAGGTTGCTGCAAATGATGAGAATTCCTTCTTTTTTATGGCAGCATAGTATTCCATTGTGTAGATGTACCATAGTTTTTGGATCCAATCATCTGCTGACGGGCACCTAGGCTGTTTCCAGATTCTAGCTATTGTAGATTGTGCTGCTATGAACATAGGGGTGCATATATCCTTTCTGATTGGTGTTTTTAGTTTCTTGGGATATATTCCTAGGAGTGGGATTACTGGGTCAAATGGGAGTTCCATTTTCAGTTTTTTTAGGAAACTCCACACTGTTCTCCACAATGGTTGCACCAGTCTGCATTCCCACCAGCAGTGCACGAGGGTTCCTTTTTCTCCACAACCTCGCCAACACTTGTCGTTTGTTGATTTGTTGATGTTGGCCATTCTGACAGGTGTGAGATGGTACCACATTGTTGTTTTGATTTGCATCTCTCGGATATTAGTGACTTTGAGCATGTTTTCATGTGCCTTTTGACCTTCCTTCTGTCTTTTTTTGAAAATATTCTATTTAGGTCCATTGCCCATTTTTTAATTGGATCATTCATCTTCCCTTTATTTAGTTGTATAAGCTGTTTGTAGATGTTGGAGATTAAACCTTTATCAGTGGTAACATTTGCAAATATGTTCTCCCACACAGTGGGCTTTCTTGTTGTTTTGCTGATGGTTTCTTTTGCTGTAAAAAAGCTTTTTATTTTGATGTAGTCCCATTTGTTTATTTTCTCTTTAGCTTCCATTGCCCTAGGGGCAGTATCAGTGAAGAAGTTCTTTTGGCATACGTCTGAGATTTTGTTGCCTGTGGATGCTTCTAGTATTTTTATGGTTTCCCGTCTGATGTTTAAGTCCTGTATCCATTTTGAGTTTATTTTTGTGCATGGTGTAAGTTGGTGATCTAGTTTCATTCTTTTGCATGTATCTGACCAATTTTCCCAACACCATTTATTGAAGAGACTGTCTTGATTCCATTGTATATTCGTGCCTCCTTTGTCAAATATTAATTGAGCATAGTGATTTGGATTGATATCTGGGTTCTCGATTCGATTCCATTGATCTATATGTCTGTTTTTGTGCCAGTACCAGGCTGTTTTGAGAACAGTGGCTTTGTAATACAGTTTGAAGTCTGGTATTGAGATCCCTCCTACTTTACTCTTCTTTCTCAGGATTGCTGTGGCTATTCGGGTTCTTTTATTGTTCCAAATGAACTTTTGGAGAGTTCTTTTTAGGTCAGTGAAATATGCCGTTGGTATTTTAATAGGGAGTGCATTAAACCTATAGATTGCTTTAGGAAGAATGGACATTTTGATGATGTTGATTCTACCAATCCATGAACATGGTATGTTCTTCCATCTGTTTACATCTTCCTCTATCTCTTTTTTCAGTGTCGTGTAGTTTTCCGCGTATAGGTCCTTTACTTCCTTAGTTAAGTTTATTCCTAGGTATCTTAATTTTTTTGGTGCGATGGTAAATGGAATTGCTTTTTTAGTCTCTGTTTCTATAAATTCGCTGTTGGTGTATAGAAATGCCATAGATTTCTTGGCGTTAATTTTGTATCCTGCTACATTGCCAAATTCATTTATTAAGTCAATTAGTTTTTTAATGGAGTCTTTTGGTTTTTTTATATACAATATCATGTCGTCTGCAAATAAGGATAACTTTACTTCTTCTTTTCCAATTTGGATGCCTTTTATTTCCTCCTCTTGTCTAATTGCAATGGCTAGTACTTCCAGTACTATGTCAAACAGGAGTGGCGAGAGTGGGCATCCCTGTCAAGACTTAATCTGTTTCACCTTTATTTTGAAATTTAAATACTTCTTAGAAGTTACCATTTTACACTTACATGTTATTTTTCAAGAAATAGTTCTATTTTATTGGAGTCTAGTGTTTTTTGAGAGCATATATTTAGAACATTGATTGTGTATAAGTGTTTTTAGGGGAAATATGGCATTGATCTGTTTTTTGCCTTTTGAAAATAGTGCTATGTTGGAGGTTTGGAAGGGTTTATGTAGAATTAAGTGTGCTTAAGTCTTTTGATGGGTTCCTGCGGATAAAGCCACAACCACCTTCAGCCAGGCCACTTTTGTGTTGATATATTGTTTTTACCTTGGGCAATAGATGCTGTTTCTTATAAGATAAGAACATGGTAGAGAAGGAAATGTGTTCTGTTTTGCTGCTATTTAAAGCACTGCAGGCCTGGTTGGTAGACCTTGACACTCTGTTCATCTCATCCTCAGTTGAATTATTGTCACTGCTGTTTTATTGGGGGGAAGAAGTTCCTTTGAGATCATTTCTACCAAGCACTCATAATTAATAAGAGGTTTTATGGTTTTCCCTGTGAAGTGAAATTATTTTCTGGAGATTTGGACCTATTTACGTTTGGTTCCAGAATCTTAACCACTAGATTATTTTGCCTCCAGTTTGGAAAATTGGAGTTAACAAAGCTAGTTATTTGGCCAGTAGAAAGAATTCCTGGCAACCAAAATATTAGGTCTTTTATTTTAGAATGTCTCTACATGACTTCCTCTCTCGCTCCTTCCTCCTCCTCCATGTTTGCTCTCAATCTGCCTCGCTGTGGCTTTCATTTACCCTGGAACCTGGGGGCCGCAGGAGATCCCTGGACCCTCACCCTTTCCACAGCCAGGAGAAGGGGAGAGGGCGCTGGTTTATACAAATCAAGGGGGAGGGTTGGGTGAGTCATGTGTGATACATCTTTGCCAAGTCCTGCCTACTGAGCGATGCACAAGCCTAATGTTCTGTTAAGATCACTTGTTTATGTGAGGGAAGCGGCACAAGGAAGTACAGGAGCTTCCATGTGGAATCCGAGGTTGTGGAGTTCATACTCTTAACAAGGAAGCTACTTGGTATCCCACTGCCTCGTGTTTTTGCTTTTAGCTCTTATTTCATAATGCTTCTGTTTTTCGTGTCAAATCCTTGTCTTCCCATAGTCCCTTGTCCCATTGGTTTTCTGTGTTTATGAGTTTTATTTTCCTGTTTTTGTCACCTGAAATCTGTCTGATATCCTGTTTTCTGGTTCTCTGAGTCTGTTCTTTACACTTCTCACCCGCCTCCATCCTCCCCTTTGACCTTTTGTCAATGGCAGCTTCTTGCAGATTCATATTCTCTCTCTCTCTCTCTCTCTCTCTCTCTCTCTCTCTCTCTCTACCCCCCCCCCCTCAGAAAGAAGCAGCAGCCTTGTCATTTGAACAAAAGATTCTGAGAACCCTGTGTAGGTTGGCTATTGATTTGTTGGACTGAAAAGCTGATTAGCCATTTCACCTATGGTTGAATATCTCTATTAACATCAGGGAGTTACATGTTACAATATCAACAGCTCTGACCATGACTGCCTTCACATTAATTTTACAAACTGATTTCTATCTCAGAGGTCTTAACTACACAGTGATTATTGCAGTGTCTCCCAGAAGGGAAAATAAAATCCCTCAAAACACACCACCTTACAGGCTTAATTTCTTTCAAAATCCTGTTAGTTTCATGGATATTACTTTCATTGCACTTAGAAAGACAGTTTTATATTTTTATTCCATATTTCTAAAGTTCTGAATGATTCATGGAAAAGATGTAGTAATTTAATCTTTTCAGTTTTTTGAGCTTTGAACTAATTGATTTATATTTTTATTTAGTATTAAAGTATATTAATAGAGTATAATGATTCAGCTAAGGAAGATTATTTATACAGGAGTTTACATGTAAATCTATTTATAGAAATATGCAAATGTTTCCTAAATATTAATTATATGTAATTATATATGCAATATTCACTTGTTGGTTAAGTGTGTTAACTGATAAAGATAGAGCTTGCTAAAATCAAATACGTTTTATTATCTTCCTTTTAATGATTTTCCATTAAGTGATCATATTGACTGTGATAAATCTAATCAGTAGGTAAGATTTATTGAATTTTTTCGATATGGGGAATAAGCATATTTTAACTGAAACAAAATTTTAATTGAAACTATTTAGCATTATTTTCTCCCCATAAAAGCTAAGAATTAACTCTTTGATATCTATTATCTCCTGCAAAACCATGGTATAATAATTTCCATTGATTTCTATGTTTGATTAATTCAAAAGGCTCTCTTTCCAGAGGAATAATCTCTTAGTCTATATTAGTTGGTGATGTGCTATGGAATGTATTGCAACAAAGTCTCTTTTTTTATATTCCAGGTTTTTTTTTGCATAGTATTAGGTTTTCTATTCATATTAAAAAGTTGTAATTATTCATTCAAAGTTTTTTTAATCCAATGAGATGCCAAAATATCACAATGCAACATGCACAATAGAACTATAAAGAAAATAAAAGATGAGTTTCTTTATGTAAGATCAGATACAACCGATAATGTATTATGGTCTAGGGAGTGGCTTAAGTTATAATATGTTCATATGTTCTTGATGAAATCTTACAGAACTTAGAAATGCAAGTTTTAATTTGATCATTTTATGTGAATTGATAATTTTAGAATTATAGTACAGTAGGAGGATAATTATAATCATTAAAGGTTGTCAAATTTGTATATATAGTTGATATGACTCAGAATGCTTCAGAATACTAAAGGTATATTTTGGTATAGAAAAGACCACATGGGTCACTGCTTCTTATTTGAGTCAATACTTGGTTGTTTATAGTGGTGAGGCTATTTTATTGTATACTAGAGGCCTGGCACATGAAATTCATGTTCTTGGGGAGGGGGATCCCTCAGCCTGGTTTAAGCCCTCTCGCAGTCTGGGATCCCTCAGGGGATGTCTGACTGCCAGCCCATGGAGCGAGCCTAAGCCGGTAGTCGGACATCCTTAGTGCTGCCATGGAATAGGGAGAGGCTGGCTGTGCTCGCCAGCAGTGAACCCATCTTCTGGCTGAGCAGCACTTCGCCTGTGGAAGCACACTGACCACCAGGAGGCAGCTCCTATGTTGATCATTTGCCCCCTGGTGTTCAGTAGGTGTTATAGCAACTGGTCATTATACATTTCAGTTGATTTGCATATTAGCTTTTTATTATATAGGATAGAATTAGGAAGCTTATATATGTCTTGAAATACAGATTTTTAGTTGTGAGTTTTGACATCGAACACACATTGAGTTCCAGCTCCAACCAATGTGACTCCAACTAATGTGATAGTAAGTTTCCTTGGGCATAACAATAATGACCCTGTAGAATTTTCATGAAGATGGTAAACTTCACATGCAATCTCACACAGTGCCTGGCACATGTGGAGAGTCAGTAAATGGTCGAGGCTATGAACAGTCGAGGTGGCACTGTTGCAGTTTTGTTTTGTGGGAGAAAATATAATCAAACCAAAACATACATCACTTATCAATTCCTTGGCTTTCTCTCCGTGATTTTAATTTCTGTTCCCAGGACTCTTCTTTACGTTTTTATAATTATAAACTTACAACTTTTAGACTCATGACTTCTGGACTATTTAGAATCACAGTCATATAATTATAAAATTTTGGAGCTGGAAGAGAGTTTTGGGGTAATTTAATCCAAACCTCTTATTTTGTAAGTGAGAAAATGATGGGGGTGAGGGTGGGGAAGGGAGAGAGAGATATATATGAGAGAAACATATCAATTGGTTGCCTCTGGCACATCTCTCACCTGGCCCGGGTTGAACCTGCAACTGTGGTATGTGCCGTTGGATGGGAATCGAATCGGCGGCCCTTTGGTCTATGGGCCAACATTTTAGCCACTGAGCCAAACTGGGTAGGGTAAGACTAAATTTTCTAAACTAATTGATCTTCTCACCTCATTTTCTTTTATCACTTAGTTTTTCCTGCCTATACTTTCATAATATCTTTTTAGTTGCTTCTCAGACGGGTACATAGGGCTTTATGAGAAAATTTGGTTGTTCAATGACAACTGAAAATTGTCATTATTACTGTGGTTATTTTTTGAAAAATGATTTTGGGAGAGTAGCTATATACTGACAGTTAGGAGACTTTCTTAAAATGTTCCTACTACATAACCATTTTCTTTTGTATGTGTTTCTAAAACACTAGGTTGTTTTGGCTTCCAGAAAAGTTTTCAGAGGGGAAAAACAAACTCATTTAGAAAATACTTAATATATATGCCCTCTTTTTTAAGGGAAAATATTCTGGGATTCTTAGGAAATCTATACTTTTTTTCTTAACTTTCAATTTTGAACAATGATGAAGCTGGTCTCAAAGGTATTCAGGCTTGCGTTTATTTAAAAATTCTGCTATTTTACTGAAACTACTGATTATTTTTAGAAACTATTAATTGAAGTAAAGACATAAAAATTTGCAGACACAATGAAAATTATAAGTAGAAAATTATGTTAGTAAACCAAAATTTGTATCACAGTGTGCTGCTCTTCATCTTTATTAAAATATACACAAATTAACTTCCTGACAGAGAATTTTTGTAAGCAACAGGTATCAAAGTTAATTCAATTAGTATATACAGCTAGAACACCAGGCAAAATGTTAGCAACCAAACTTATTCCAGATAGTCAAGAAATTGAAGGGTTCCTCTCTGGGAAACTGACCATTCCAAAAGAAAAGACTCCAAAAGCACTGGCCATGTCACCATTCCAGGTAAATAACATATGTGCCCAGATCCTGCCAGCACTTGTAATACACTTGGGCTTTGTTGAAAGGTATACTTGTAAATACAGGAAGAAATAGCTAAAAATTTTAAAATGATTCATCAGGGTAATCAGAATTAGAAGCTTAACAGCACTGTTTTAAAACCATGTACAGTTATTGCTTTGATAAAATCTTTCTACAAATTAAAAATTTAAAAAGTAAAAAAAAAAAAAAGCCGTCAGAATTATGCTTGTTGATGTAGAAGTGTTGTTGTGTTATTTTGGTGCTTCCATTGCATCACTGAACGTATATGCAGAATTCAGCAAATATTTAAACGAAAAGCATCAGAGATACCACAGGAAACAGATGTTAAAAAGTAAGAGTACCTTCTAACAACCTATTCCATCAATTTTTATTGTATGCTTTTAGGGCACAACTAGAGTAGGTAATTGGTACTCATATAACCTCCATCTCTTACTTTAATGGTATCAGTAGTTTCAAAGCTTCCTTTACTACATTTGTAATCAAGAAGCCCCCCCCCCCCCAAGAGAAAGAGAGAGAGAGAGGGGGGGGGGAGGGAGAGGGGAAAAACAAAACTGATTTATTATAGTGGTACTCTTGTGGAAGTGATAATGTAAAAAGACTAGAGGAGGAAAAAAATAAATGACTTGCAATGGCCTTTGATAATCCACAGGCTAAAGTGAATAAGATGAGTATCCCTGGGGATCAGAAAACCATATAACTTGATGATAAATAATAAAATGTCTCTGAGTTTTGATTTACTATTAAGTGTCTTTAATGTACTATATTTTATATTCACTAAATACAGCCATCTCTCTCACATAGTTAAGTTTTTTAAAGGTAGAAATCGCATTTTATTCAGTCTCTGCATCCTTTGGCATAGTCATGTCAATGGAGACATGCATTATCACGAATGGATTTTCACTGCCTAGGAAATTGTTGTAGCTGTGTTGCAACAGCATCTTAAATTTGAAGTGCATAAACAAACAATTGTATGAGTACTGTGACATCTTGAATAAATGAAAGCATTTCTTTTTCCTAGTTTCACATATGTATGGGTGCTAACAAGAAAGACTTTGCCATTTTCTACTTTGTTGCAAGAGAGGTCCATATCTTCCCTACACAGTTTGTAGCATGTTGCTGTAAAACAAAATCCAAGATCCCTTATCTATTTTTTTTTCTAAATTTAAGTACCCTGGCAGAAGGGAAATGTTTTTGTTAATCCTCACCTGAGGATATTACATTTTCCCATTGATTTTTAGAGAGAGGAGGAGAGACAGAGAGAAATTGATGTGAGAGTTACATCAACTGGTTGCCTCCTGCACGGGCCCTGACTGGGACCCAGGATTGAGCCCGTACCTGCTTACCAGAATAGAACCTGAGACTTTTCAGTCTGTGGGCTAATGCTCTATTTACTGAGCCAAATCGGCCAGGGCTAGCTCGCGCGCTCGCTCTCTCTCTCTCTCTCTCTCTCTCTCTCTCTCTCTGTATATGTATATGTGTGTGTGTATATATATGTATATGTATATGTACATGTATATGTATATATATGTACATATATATGTATATGTGTATATATATATATATATATATATATATATATATATATATATAATAAATCATTAGAGAGAGATTAGTTGCCTTTTGTATGTTTCCTGACTGAGAATCAAACCTACAACCCAGGTATGTGCCTTGACCAGGAATTGAACAGCATCCTTTTGGTGCACAGGACAACAATCAATTGAGCCACACCAGCTGGACAAAGAACATACTTTTAATGTGGTTTTCTGTAGTGAGCTTTCAACATGCTTTGAAATCTGCTATATGCTTTTGTTTCCCAGGGTTTTTTTGTTTTTTTCTTCTTCTTTTCTTTTCTTCTCTTTCTCTGAACCAACATTTAATAATTATGCAATTTACATTGCTATTGAACCTTAGGGTTATTTTCTTCTTCTTATAGTTTTTCATCATTTCTGCAGGATTCTCTTTGGAAGAATCTTGATTGCTTTTGAGCTAAATGATATTTTGGCCAGAGGAAAAGCAGTTAAGATCTGATGACATATAATGAATTGACATGTCATTTGCAATTGTGCATTCTACCCAGATCTCTATTTGAGGGAGTTGCTTTCTCCTGTGAGTGCTAGAGAAATTGTTACAGCGTCATTCCTCAGAAAGGCTACTCATGGGAAAGATACATCTAGACCAAGGATGTCGCATGGAAATGACTGTCTTTTCTGAACAAATGCCACGTTTTTATTGGAAAACTTAATTTTCTTATCATGGCAATAATGATATCACACACAGTATATGATAAACTGTTACTCTGACATACACACAATGCCCGTTTTATTACTTTTATATAACCTGCAAGACCTGTTCAGTTGTATCCATTTTTGTAGGAATGCAAAAGGAGCACATTTGCATTTAATTAAATTGGGGTGATATATATTATACCAGTGTTTAAAAACTACTGGTGCATTTTAAATGTTTAGAGCACTGTATAAATAGGGATGAGCAAGACTATTCGGGACAAGGTAATTAGAGCACTTTTGGATAGAAGATCTCTGAGTAGAAATAGCTAGTCTTAGCTAGTGGTGGAGAAAAGGTAATTAAAGTTGAAGAATAACGATGAAAATCTTTTGCTCAGATACTCTTTATTTTAGGTTTAATGCCTTACATTAAAAATAGTGAACCTTAGCCTAGAAATCTCTATGTTATCAAAACCAGCCTAATAGGTTGTATTGAATGAGATGAATTGTAACACCCTATTTTATAACCCTGAGGAAGAAGGGAAATGTATGTGACTTAGTAACATAGCAGCTTATGAATTAAAAACATTCATCTTGCCTCTTTTATCTTATTTTAACTTTATATTTATCCTATATAATAAAAGGATAATATGCAAATCGACTGAACTGCAGATCAACCGGTCACTGTGACACGCACTGACCACCAGAGGGCAGATGCTCAATGCAGGAGCTGCTCCCTGGTGGTTGATGTTCTCCTGCAGTAGGAGTACCGCTCAGCCAGAATCCCTGAGCCAGGCTCATGGCTGGCAAATGCGGCTCAGTGGCAGGAGCCTCTCCTGCCTCCACAGCGGCACTAAGGAAGTCCTATTGCCGGCTTAGCCCGCTCCCCACATCAGGCATCACCCGAGGGCTCCTGGATTGCGAGAGGGCGCAGGCTGGGCTGAGGGACCCCTCCCCTTCCCTGTCCCCAGTGCATGAATTTCATGCACTGGGCCTCTAGCGTGTGTGTGTGTGTGTGTGTGTGTGTGTGTGTGTGTAATTTTCTAACACCCCCTTCCGCATTTTCCCCTTTTCCTCAGGTAATGTACAAGACTGTCAGATTTGTTATGCTCTTCTTAATTCTCAAAGGAATAATTTATTATACCCCTTTCCAAACCTTAAATAATAGGCATCCTTCAATGAGCTATTTTCAGTCCTTTTCTCCCACTACCCCCTTTAATCCATTCCTTAGACATTCTTTATATTTCTATGCACTGATTCCCAAACATATATTTTTGGTCTTCAGGTTTCTTGGACTGCAAAACTGCATTTCTAAGTGTTGCCTGATGTCTATACCAGAAGTGTAGGAATATCTTAAACTAAATGTTCTAAGAATCATTCTCTTTTCTGTAACCCTCCAACCTTCACTACACACAGACATTACCATTTTAGTTCATGGCACTTTCAGTCACTTTGGATAATTAAAAAAATTTACATATTCAACAAAAGACATGTCCCTTCTGCTTATGTAACAGCCATGATAATATTTGTTTCCTCCACTCCATTCTCACTGCCCATTGCTAAGGGTGAGGCGCACAGTCTGTTAGTTGCCACTTTTCTAGGAAATCATTATATTCTAGGCTCAGACGTATTCTTGGCATCATGTTTTAATGAAATGTACAAAACATTTAAAAAGCTTTATAGTCTGTCTATTTTGGTGTGGAATTTTTCTAATGGTATACTGAAGTTATGAAAATTATTTTATTTAGATAAAATTATTTAAAATGAATGTATAACAGGTAATTTAGATATGTAACAACAAGACTATCTTTTAAGCACTCTTCATATGAAGAATTGTAAAACTAACACAATTAATTGTACACATCTGTATGAGCTTGGGGTTTATTTTGCAATGATGCATACTGTAATGAAAGTCAAAGGAAGAGAGACTCTTGAAAACTAAAAGGTGGTAACAATGGATGCTACTTCTCATTGAAAGATGAAGGTTCAGTTCTGAGAGCAGAAACCTACAGGCAAAATCGAAAATGAAGAAATCAGCAGTAGCCATATAAGCAGATGGACATGTAGGAAACGCACTAATTATTATTAGAATAAGAAAAAAAATTGCTTCTGGGAAGAGAACTCATGTGTGAAAAGAGGAATAATGGGTTGTTTTGTGCTATTTGATTTTTTAAACCACGAAGCATGTGCTCTATTTTAGGCCCAAAAAGGGGGAGGGGATTGCCTTTGATGGGGTTCATTTGCTACCTTAAAAGTGTATAGTTTTGGCTCAGTGGATGGAGCGTCGGCCTGCGGACTGAAAGGTCCTGGGTTTGTGTGTAGGAGGCAGCTGATCGATGTTTCTCTCTCATCGATGTTTTTTTTTTTTTTTTTTAATATACTTTATTGATTTTTTACAGAGAGGAAGAGAGGGGGATAGAGAGAGTTAGAAACATCGATGAGAAAGAGTCATCGATCAGCTGCCTCTTGTACACCCCCTACTGGGGATATGCCCGCAACCAAGGTACATGCCCTTGACCGGAGTCGAACCTGGGACCTTTCAGTCCTCAGACCTACGCTCTACCACTGAGCCAAACCGGTTTCGGCTCATCGATGTTTTTAACTCTCTATCCCTCTCCTTTCCTCTCTGTAAAAAATCAATAATATATATATATTTTTAAAAAGTAGAGTTTTGGGTTGGGGTAGAAACCAGATATTAGTAGCCATAGCCACTCATTCCACGAAGTAGCTTCATCTTGAAAGAGTTAAATTACCCTTGAGCTAGACAAAGGTAATTTGCTACAAGTAACAGCTCATCTGGTGTGCTTTTATAACGCATTAAATACATTCACTTATTTAAACATTACACACCCTGTTGTTATTTAAATAGATGCATAAGGGGCCAGCCTCTGTGATAAGAAGATGAAGGCAGAACCTACAGGCCCAGGAGCTTCAAAGTTCAGCGTGGAGTTTTTCCCCTCAGAGATCTTTTGCTTTTCCTGGTCCTTTCAGACTAGCTAATCTTGGCTTCTTGATCAGGATATGATTTTTCATCTTTGTTTTCCCAAGACACCCCATTCTTTTTCATCATAATTTTTCTGACAGGTTTTAGATTAGATCTACATTTGCAACCCAGGTCCTGAGAATCTAATTTATGTGTCTATTACAGCAGTACTAAATTTTTTTTTTTTAGTTTCAGAACCAACCGCTTTTATGCTTAAACATTACTGAGGGACCCCCCCCACCCCCAAAAGTTTTTGTTTGTGTGGATTTTTTTTATTGATATTTACTATATTAGAAATAAAAAAAACTGAGTTTTGTAACAGCTTCATTAATTTATTTAAAATAGCAATAAACCAATTATATGATTGTTTTCTACATTTATGAAAATTTCTTTGATATCTGGCTTAACGTAAGAGAACTAGAATCTCAGATTTACTTTTCATTCATTTTGTTGCAGTGTCAGGTCATGTGGCCTCTGGAAAACGCTGTGTACTCAAGAAAGAGAGCAGAAAAGGAAAATAACATTGTAGTATTAATATTAGCAAGAAAATGGCTTTGCCCTTGAGAACTCTCTGAAAGGGTCTTGAGACCTCACAGATGAAGTGTTGATGCTGTCGCTTGCTCTTTTGACCACCATCTAATTAGCATGTGCACGTATGTCAGCCTACCTTGACCTCTAGGGCTTGGAAGTCCTGATTACTGGGCTACAATTTCCAGTTATTTACTCCTGTGGGATTCCTCCCCTCCCCAACCTTGTCCTTCCTTTTTTCCCTTTGTAAAGGGAAGTTCAACTTAAGCAGCATTCATTCTCTCTGTGTTCTAAAACAAACACAAGTGTGCAGTAAACCAGATTCGGGGCCAACTGTGCCCCAACAACAACATAACCCACGGGTGAAGGAGGAATCACGCAGCCCTGTGAGGAAACGGGCTCCCTCCTTTCTGGTTTCGGGATGTGTCACCTGAGAACAGCTGCTGCCAAGTCACTGCAGCTCGGCAGCTCCTACATTGAGTGTCTGCTCCCTGGTGGTCAGTGTGCATCACAGTGACCAGTCAGAAGGTCAGACACTTAGCATATTAGCCTTTTATATTTATACTAGTGGCCCGTGCACGAAATTCGGGGTGAGTGGGCGGTTGTCCTTCAGCCTAGCCTGCACCCTCTCCAATCTGGGACTAGAGATCCAGTGTATGGATTCGTGCACATTGAAAGGAAATTAATTAGAAGATAGCCTGCGGGGTGGGACAATGTGAGATGGGCCGACACTCCCTGGAGCCAACCTCCCGAGGTCCCTCCCTGGCATCTGCAGAGTGAGTGGGGTCCCTTGGCCTGGCCTTCGGGGATCAGGCTGAAACTGGTCCAATTTGGGACCCCTAGGGGGATGAGATAGGGCCTAAACTGGTGGTCAGACATTTATCTCACATTTGAGGACCACTGGCTCCTAAATGCTTACCTGTCTGCCTGTCTGATCACCCCTAACCACTCTGCCTGCTGGCCTGATCTCCCCCACTGGCCCCCTCCCCCCAGCCGACCTGCTCTCCCTTAATTCCCCCCCCCCCCCCCCACAGCTGGCCTGATTGCCTCCAAATGCTCCTCACTGCTAGCCTGCTTACCCCCAACTGGCTCCCCTGCTGGCCTGCTCGTACCCCAACTACCCTCCCCTCCTGGCCTGATTGCCCTTAGCCACCACTGCCTTGGCCCTGCCATCATGGCTTTGTCCAGAAAGTCTCCCAGTCTAATTGGCATATTACCCTTTTATTAGTATAGATAGATAATGTTTACAGAGTGTGCACTATGTGTCAAATGCTGTGTTAAATGTTATATGCCATATCTCATTTATCCTCAGAACAACCCCATGAAGTAG
The DNA here is from genome assembly GCF_014108245.1 of Pipistrellus kuhlii. Classification (NCBI taxonomy): domain Eukaryota; kingdom Metazoa; phylum Chordata; class Mammalia; order Chiroptera; family Vespertilionidae; genus Pipistrellus; species Pipistrellus kuhlii. The sequence continues at coordinate 21,468,831 of NW_023425493.1, read as the reverse complement.
CCATTATAGATGAGGAAACTGAGGTAATAAGGTTAAATAACTAGTCCTAGTAATCAGCAGAACTGAGATTTGAACACAGGGGTTTATTTGAACAGTGATTTTTTAAAAAATTATAGATGCTGTAAAATTTTTATTACCAAATATAATTCAAGTTCTAGCTTACAATTCCTTTAAAATGGGGAGTTAATTATTTAAAGAGAAACCTATTGAGAGGTCCTTACAATTTCACTAAAGGGAAGGGTTTAGATACAGGTCTGAATAATATTTCACTAACGCATCACACTATTGTCATTAGGGGAATATAATGGGGATGCAATCTAACGTTAACATATATTAAAACATGTTTTATTACATGGAGTTATTACTCTAGGGGGCATATTCCTAAAGTGTTCTATGTGAATGGCACTTCCTCCAGGAGGAAATGGTGCCTTCTGGAGTTGGTTGTTGGTTATATGAATAAGCAAATGGCTTTTCAGTAATTACTGATATAGGAATAACAGGGATACTAATAGAGGAATATACAATATGGCAGTCACCCTGTAAACATTCCTCTTCAATTCCAACACACAAATGATAGTCACTGTCTATTTAAAATAGGTCAGATGGATATAATAGCAAGACTGAGAAGAAGTCTGTATCTTTCAGTAACCGAGTATTGAAAATGTCACAAGAGAAATAATGGGAGATGTGTATGAAATGAATATTTGCATGGGGTTTCAGAACTGAAGAGTAGGGGAAGGTCAGGTACAGCAAAACAGCTTTTTATCATTGAAGAGCTTATCTCTTTAAAACAGAATAGGAAAATAGCCATGATCATAGAAAGAAATGCCTCATTAAATACCATTAGAATAAAAAAAATATGCGGTACCACTATTGAGTCTTTTGCCAACTTGACAAACATATATTGCTCACTGTGCTTAGGTTCCTTACGTTTTAATTAATTTTCAGTGATGTAAAATCACTGGATTCTATCTAACACCAGTTTGATTTCAAACTCCTTTAGGAGGCTAACATGAACTGTGGCTTTGGGCTTTCTCAACACCATTGTGTATGCGTTATTGTGGCGAATATCAAAACAGCAGTTAATTATAGTAGGACCATTTCTGTTCTTCACCTCATTATCTCTGTCTTACACTATTATTTTCTCCTGGCACCACTGAAGTGTGAACACAATGCCTGCACTGCCTTCAGCACAGGAATAGAAAGGCAGATGGCAGATTTTACTATTTATAGTTGGAGCCAATTTGCCTGAGGTGAGCCTGGCTGAACTGGTTTTATCAAGAATGTTTTCATTTATTAAAGGGATAAGAAAATGAAAGCCAAATCAAAAGACTCAGTCCCCAGGACTCTGAGAGCAAAACTCTTGCCAAAGATTGGAAAGCAATTCCAAGTATTGACTAGACATTTATGAAGTAAAATATTATATATTTTTCTCCCTATTCCCAAAATAAAGACTTTTAGGTCAGCAGCATCCTTCATGGCAGAACTTGAGGAATTTGTTGTCCAAGGAAGTCATGCAGCCATAGCAACTGGTGCAGAGTGAATTTTAATTATTAGGAATAAAATAGGGTTATGATAAGAACTAATTATTAAATACCATCAACTATAATATTTAAACCATGAGTAGTATTTTATTTTCTCACTCATCATCTTTTGACTGCTACAGAAAAACACACAAAATAATTTCTTCACATTTGATTAATTTGTGTGTTTTTTTAAACTGATTGTTCAAAACCCTGGAAAAATTTTATATTAATCAGTTATAAGTGGAAACAGATTTTATATTCAAAATTAAAAGAGCAGTGAGATTCCTAGGCTTTCTTATCCTGTAGGCATCTGATTTAACAAGTATTTTATTGTTAAGAATATTAGTTGAGCCGAAACCGGTTTGGCTCAGTGGATAGAGTATTGGCCTGCGGACTGAAAGGTCCCAAATTCAATTTCGGTCAAGGGTATGTACCTTGGTTGCGGGCACATTCCCAGTTGGGGGTGTGCAGGAGGCAGCTGATCGATGTTTCTGACTCTCTATCCCTCTTCCTTTCTCTCTGTAAAAAATCAATAAAAAATATATATATTAAAAAAAAGAATATTAGTTAAAAACTAAAAAAAACTATTAAAGAATTTAGGTGGCCCAGATAATCTGAAATATAGCTCTGAGCCAATGATAGTGACTAATAAAAATCAGAAAATAATTTATATTTTAGTCTGAATAAATTAATTTGATTTTTATTAATTTTAATAAATTAATTTGATACAGTCATGGGTGTATCAGAAAAGATATTTTGATTGGATATATTGCAATTTAGCAGGTTGTTTACTTATATTCTAAATTAGGCTAAAACATCTAATCCATTTTAAATCATGGTAAAATATCATGTGAGTTTAATGGCTTTATTTAGATGAAATAGCCAGTTGATTTAAAATTTTTATTTTTCTTTGGCTTGTACTTTGATAGATAAAAGTAGGTACTCCTGCTTTTTGTTGTTGTTTTTATTTGCATGGAAAATCTTGTTCCATTTATTCACTTTGAGCCTATACATGTCCTTAAAGTTGAATGAGTCTTTTGTAGGCACTATAGCACATGTGTCAAACACAAGGCCCGCGGGCCAAATCCGTCCCGCCAGGCCTTGCAATGTGGCCCGCACCGCGCTGTCATCACTGCACTCCGCTGCGTTTCCATCACAATGACAGTTTATGACTGTTCAGTAAACCATTCGGCCTGCGATTTAGGCTGGATTTTAGATTTTGGCCCCTTCTCTGATTGAGTTCGACACCCCTACACTATAGAGTTGGATCTTAGTCTTTTAACCTTTCAGCAACTCTTTGTCTTTTAAGAGGAGGCAGTCTATTTAAAGACTTACTAATACCATCTTATTGTTTTCTGGTTGTTTTGTAGTTCCCTTTTTCTTCTCTTGTCTTCCTTTGTGAATTAATGTTTTTCCATAGTGGAATGCTTTGGTTCATTTCTCTTTACCTTTTTTGTACCTACTGCAGCTTTTTCCTTTGTGGTTATCATTAGGCTTACATAAAACATCTTACAGATATAACAGACTACTTTAAGCTGATTATTACTTAACTTTCACCCTATACCAATATTCTACCCTTTAACTCCCACATATCTTATTTGATATCACAATTTATATCTTTTTAAATTTATATCATTAGCAGATTATTGTAGCTATAGTTATTTTTATTAATTTTGTCCATTAACCTTTATACTAGAGTTAACATACCATCATATTATATTACTAGAGTATTCTGATTTTGACTAGATATTTACCTTAATGAGTATGTAATATTTTCATGTTACTAACTAATATTATTTAATTTAATCTTGAAGAACTTTTAGCATTTCTTGTAAAGCAGTTCTAATGGTGATGAACTACCTCAGCTTTTGTTAATTTGGAAGAGCAGTATTGATCCTTTAGTTCTGAAAGAACATGTTTGCCGAGGCAGACTGGACTAAAAGGCCCTAGATGACATATGGGTAGGAGGAGGAAAAGCAGTGGGGTCGTAAAGAAAAGTGTCAAGGCTCCCCTATTCCCCTATGAAACTTATAGCATAGAAGCCTGAAGTAGACGTCTATACAATCCTCAGATAAAGAGACCTAGGGATGAAGGCACCGGGAGGAATGGAAGAGGATGATTTTACAGGGAGCCCGAGTTTTTAATGCAACTCTTTTTAGAGACTGCAATGCATTATGCATTAGCTGCGCGCCAAGCCTGGTGTTGGGAATGCAACTTTCCCTATGAGTTTTACCTGCTAAAGCCTTTATAATTGCCTTTGGTCAGGCCTGAAAAATTGCGCATAGATTTTTAACCAGAAGCTGGACTGTTCAATGCTTTTGTTGTTGGTTGTGGAACCATACTCTGAGAACCACTTATCTAAATTTTAAAGTATAGCAGTGTTTCTTTGTCTGTCACTCACCAGATCATGTCTGTTTAAGGCATTCATCACATTGAATTGTCACATTTTCAAAATAATATGCAGCATTTTAAGACCATCTGTTGACTAGTAAATATTAGCCTTGTCACCAAGTGACAATGTAAAATGTTTGTAGTATGATTAGATGCTAACCCAGCTGTACTTGAAGTTGTATGTAAACTCCCACAGTTGAAAGCTAAAGTGGTTTAGATGCCATTTATAAAGTCATCAAAAATGGACTTTTTGTATGACAACCTACAGTGTAGTGGTTAAGAGTTCAGGCTCTGAGGCCAGACTTCCCAAGTTTCTGGCATGGCTTTGCCTCTTTCTAGATCTATTATATGTGTTTGGATAAGTGATTTGACCTCACTGTGCTTTAATTTCCTCTTCGATAAAAAGGAAATTATATTACTGCTATGAATGCAGATTGGTGCAGCCACTGTGGAAGACAATACGCAGTTTCCTCAAAAAGTTAAAAATAGAACTCCCATTTGACCCAGTAATCCCACTTCTAGGACTATATCCCAAAAAACCAGAAACACCAATCAGAAAGAATATATGAATGTATGCACTCCTATGTTCATAGCATCCAATTTACAATAGCTAAGATTTGGAAACAGCCTAAGTGCCCATCAACAGATAAGTGGGTTAAAAAACAGTGGTACATAACACAGTGGAATACTATGTCGCTATAAAAAAAGAAGGAACCCCCCCCCCATTTTTTTAATTAAGGTATTATATATGTCCATATCTCCTCATTGCCCCCCAATCTCCTCCCATACATGCCCTCATTCCCCAGTGTCTTGCATCCGTTGGTTATGCTTATATGCATGCATACAAGTCCTTCAGTTGATCTATTACCTTCCCCACCCTCAGCCTTCCCGCTGTAATTTGATAGTCTGTTTGATACTTCTCTGCCTCTGTATCTATTTTTTTCTTCATCAGGTTATAATGTTCTTTATTATCCATAAATGAGTGAGATCATGTGGTATTTTTCTTTCACGGACTGGCTTATTTCATTTAGCATAATGCTCTCCAGTTCCATCCATGCTGCTGCAAATGGTAAGAATTCCTTTAAAAAGAAGGAACTTTTTTTAGAAATTAAATTTATTGGGATGACATTGATCAATTAAATCATATAGGTTTCAGGTGTATATTTCTATGATACATGATCTGTGTATTGATTGTGTGCCCACCACCCATAGTCAAATTATCTGTCACCATACATTTGGCCTCCTTTACCCTTTACTACCTGCCCACCCCTTCCCTCTGGTAACCATCATACTGTTGTCCATGTCTATGAGTTTCAGTTTTATATCCCACATATCAGTGAAATTATATTGGTCTTAGCTTTTCCTGACTGACTTATTTTGTTTAGCATAATATTCTCAAGGTCCATCCATGATGTCACAAATGGCAGAATTTCATTTTTCTTATGGCTGAGTAGTATCCCATTGTGTACATGTATCACCTCTTCTTTACCCAGTCTTCTATCAAAGGATACATTGGTTGTCTACATTTGTTGGCCGCCATGAATAATGTTGCAGTGAACATAGGGCTGCATATATCTTTGCTTTTCTTTTCTTTTCCTAATCCATCAAGATTTTTGGAATGATTTTTTTTCTAAGTTTGGTATATTGCATTATAAGGCACATGTTTTTGTGTCCAAGAGTGCATTTCTTTTTCTTTTTAATAGAAATATTATTATCTTCAATTAATTTAATTACAAAAGTTTTTTTTTAATGTTACTTAAGTAACTCTTTGCATATTCTGTTTTAAATATGGTAAGTTTTTTTTTTTTTTTTCCCCTTTGTCCTTATGGAGCCCATATGGATGAACGTAGCTGGGGATCTGAAAAAAGATGAATTTAGGATAAGGGCGTTACATTTTCAACACATATTTTGAGACTCTTATTAAGATTCTGTAATATTCAGATCCAAAAGATGGAGGCAATTGCTGGAGTATCTTAAAATGAAAGGTACAGTGAAATGCAGGGGTCAGGCTGAAGCTGGCTCTCTGACATGCCCTGAGGGGTCCCGGATTGCGAGAGGGCACAGGCCAAGCCAAGGGACCCCACTGGTGCACAATCAGGGATGGGAAGGGGTTGCAGGAGTGCTCCAGGGCATGCCTGTCCCGTCTCCCCCAGTCCCGATTGGCCAGACCCCAGCAGCAAGCTAATCTACCTGTTGGAGTGTCTGCCTCCTGGGGGTCAGTGCGCATCATAGTGACTGGTTGAGCGTTTGAATGAACGGTCAGATACTTAGCATATTAGGCTTTTATTATATAGAATAAATTAGGCTATAGAGAAAGAAAAAGTAATAAAACTTTGAATATTATTAAATAAAGTTTAGAAACTTGAGAAAATTGAAACACTTATGATTACGATAGTGATAATTGGGGATTTCTAACAGATTGACAACCTAAAACCTGCAGGCCAGGTCTGGTTTGCTGCCTGCTTTTGTATGACCTAAGAACTAAGAATGTTTTCTTACATTTTAAATGGCGAGGAAAGGTCAAAAGAGTAATATTTTATGAAATTCAAATTCCAGTGTCCATAAATAAAATTTTAATGGGGCGCAGCCAAGCTCTTCACTTACTGTTGTTTAAGGCTGCCTTGTAATACAGGAACAGAGTAAGTAGTTGCAACAGGCACAGCCTGGCTGACAGACAGATATTGATTATCTGGCCCATTTCAGAAAAGCCTTGAAGACCAGACCCCTGCTCTGCCCATTGCACTCTTATTATTATAGTTTCAGAAATCCCGTGTTTCTGCCTTACTGCTCTTGCTCATCCAGTCTGTAGTTTTGAAGTTCTCTTGACTCTCTCCATCTGTCAAAATACAGGTATGTTTTAAGACCCAATTCAGATTCCTCACTTCTTTCATTTGAATATCATTTTCTCCACCTTATGAGTACCACAGAACTTGGTTTGTAGGTTGTTGTTTTTTTTTTTTTTTTTTTTTTTGCATACTTTCAATACTCAATTCTTTATTATGAACCTGTATTTTATTAACATTTGAATTCCTCATAATAATACATGAGCAGAGTCAGTGGAGAGGTGGCCAATGGAACTGTTTACCAGGTGCTTACTTTCAAATAGTTTACTAAGATCTTTACGTATGTTTTTCTTTGTCTTATCAGATCTTTTAGGCACTTAAATATTTTGCTTCTCTTCATTGGAACTTTGGAACTTTAAAGTACCGTTTAACTAATGCAATTGAATGGCATTAATTCTAAAGACATATGTGAAATGCATGGGAAAAAATACATGTAATTACAAAAAATGCTCTGACAGCAGGCTTTCATCTTTCAGAATTGCTTGTCAGGTTTTCATTGAATTAGAAAACGTCAGTTTCCCCCTGAGCTTTACAGAAAAAGTGAGCATAATAAAAAGTAAATTCAATGTGTATAATTTTATAAGAATCAAAAAGATTTGTCCTTGAAAAAATTTCTATTTTCTTTAATTTTATTTTGTTGTAGAATATTGTCTGCACATAGTAGCACTCAGTGAATATTTGTTAAACGAATATGATAGCTTTGTGTTAATAGAATTAAGAAATGCTAAAAATAATGTGAATGTGTGTTTTCTGTAGGAAATATTGTCCTTATTTCACCTCAGTTTTTATCATAACATTTTTTTTCTTTGCAAATATTCTTTCATCAGTATTTTAATTATTGATGAGGTCTGCACTTGGAAAATTTTTTCAAATGAATAATTTCAGCATGTATAAAGCACTCTGGAAATATAATGTATGGTTCTTTTTCAGTGCTTATATTACTGTCCTTAAAGTGCAATTGGAGAATGAAAAAATCCAAAACAAAAATAATTCTAACTTTCTGCAACTGTGTGTGTGTGTGTGTGTGTGTGTGTGTGTGTGTAAAGAGTGAAGTAGAGATAGAGAAAGGAGGATGGGAGGACAAAGAGAACAAGAATGTGAAATTGTGAAAGAAAATTTAAGTAGAAAGAAAAATAAGCATTTTCCTTTCATGTGGGAAGAGTTTTATTTATTTTTTTTAAAATTATTTTTATCAAAACAAGCAGTAATAAGTAACTATTAGATAAAACTGAAAGTTGTTTTTTTAGATAATAGTTTAAGTCACTGACTAGAGGGAAAACTATCTTTTGGAGAAGGGTGTATAGTATGTTAAAAGAAAAATATTTTGGTCACTTTAAAGAAATTTTCTAACATTTAGCAAGAAATATTGTGTGTGTGTGTGTGTGTGTGTGTGTTTTTTTTTTTTTTTAGCAGAAGGTGGTGTATCTGAATTATAGCCTTGATATGGTTTTACCCTAGACCTTTTACATGATTTATTTTTTCTTTTACTAGCGAAAAGAGCAAATTTAGAGATTGTATGTTTATTTTACACTTTAAAGCAATTTTCTTTGGTAAGATAGGGTGAAATAAATTAAAAACCAAGGAGATTTTTAAGTTATGGAATGTAATTAGTTGGTGAAATTTTATCTTGGTGCTTCTGAAGTTGGTTCTTTGACATAAAAGGTCAACAATACATTTATTGATTGCTTTGAAATAATGAATTACCTATCTTCTCTCCTCACTAAACCATAAAGATAATTTCAGAAATATCTTTCCAGCTGAGTTTTTACATTTAGCCAGTTTTTCTGTGACTTAGATGAAATTTCAATTAAAAATAGACTATAAACTTACATGTGGGAGGCAGTTGAATGAGTTGCTATGACAGTTCATATTATGAGGTTGAACCAAGTGCAAAAGAAGTTTAATAAGATTTGAGAAACAAAGAGCTATGTCAGGACTAGTGATGAGCTGTCTTTCCCCCAGAGAACTGGGGGGGACCATCGGATGTGGGTAAAGAGATTTGGGGGAACAATCATGCCCGTATGGCTGTTAACCCAGTCCCGCACAGCCAGTGTTCAGAGAGATACTTGATAAAAGTTACCTACCATCAGCAATTCTTAAACTTTCTGATTCTGAAATGATATTTGGCTTATTTTTTTCCTTTACAGAATTTTCCAAATCAGATTCTGCCATTTTCTAGACTCTGTATTTCTCACTAGAATTTTAGAGTATCGCAAAGTGTACCTGGGAACATACCAAGAAATTTTAATATTCTATTATTAATATGCCATTGGACATTAAGCTTAGATATTAGACAGGAAAACAAACAGCATTTTAATTTAACTGGCCTCTATTTTAAGATAAGATTTTCATTTATAGAACATTGGCAACTAAAAATAGGAGAGAAGAACAAAAGAGAAAAAAAGCTGGCAGCCTTATTTCTAAGAGAATGTGGCTAATAATTTATTTGGGTAATAAAAATTCAGCTATTGGAGGAAAGATATGTAATGAATTTATTTTTCCATTTCTAGAAGGAGCTGTGGGTAGATGAAATGAAAAAAAATTCATTCTTCTGATGATACAGTATTGATTGTTCAGAATGAAAATATGCACAACCAGAGTGGAAAGCCACAGTTTCACACAGAAACAGAAAATCTGTTTATTTTTCCTGACTTCCAGGAAAAACTCCTGAATCTTCAAAGGGAAGTACGGCACCCAATCTAACTAACCATTTGCATTTTGTGTTTGCTTTGCTCTGTTTATCGCCTGTTTTAAAGTTAGCCTTGACAAATCATCATGAATATTTTCCTGTGCCACTAAATATTCCCCCGTAACATAATGCTTAATGAATACATAATATTTTATAGTAGGGCTTTTATTTTATACATTTAACCATTTTCCTGTTCTTATTTTCTGATAGGATTTTAAATATTCTACCATGAAGTGCAAAGAGTCATATTTTACTTTTTAGAGTACTATATTCAGGCTTTTTTACAATGACATACAAAAAATAGTTTTGTTTTTGTTTTCCCCTCATTATAAGTACTGCATACTAGGGTAATAGTTTCAAGAGTCCACATTAAGAAACCCAGTTAGTAAACATCTAAGCATTCTTGGTAAGGCTGGTAGGACTGAATGGGAAACTTCGTCTTCTTTATTTACTTTTACAAGGTAACTTGTCATTCTGATTATTTGCTGTACCAGCTTCTTGTTTGAATCCACCATTTTTGATGCTCTGAGCTCTGTGAGGGTAGGGTCTGGGCTCTCTTCCTCATAGGCAGCAGTGACTCTTTCTTTCTTTTCTTTTCTTTTTTTATATATCAAGAAAGGAAATTAGAGAAGGAGAGGGAAAGGAAGATTATTTCTCATTGTCAAAACCTATGATGATAAAATTTAACTTGAAATCACATCTAACCTCAAACCTTACTTATTATTTTATTTAAAGCCCATTTAAACATTCCTATTTTTAATATTTATGACCCTTATTGTTGAGACATATTTTTAAAAATTCTTAATTGTTAAAAGTATTACATATGTCTCCCCCCGCCAATTGACCTCTCCCAGCCCACTGCTGCCCCCCAGCATATGCCCTCACCCCCTTACTGTCTGTGTCCATTGGTTATGCTTATATACATGCATACAACTCTTTTGGTTGATCTCTTACCCTACTTCCCACCCTCCCCTACCTTCCCTCTGTGGTTTGTCTGTTCGATGCTTCTCTGTCTCTGGATCTGTTTTTGTTCATCAGTTTATGTTGTTCATTATATTAGGTCTAGTAATAATTAATGTCGTTTACTAATACTTTTTAAAATAGAATTTATTTAAACAATACAACAAAATTTAATCAACAATATAGTTGCCGTTGTTTTCTATTACTTGTGCCCAATGCTCAGGAAGCATTTTAATTCCTCTGTTGTAAAATTCTTGTGATTTTGATGCAAAAAATTTGGTCAATGCATTTTTGAGGCATTCTTCATTATTAAATTTTTTTCCAAGAAGAAAGTTTTGCAAAGAAGGAAACAAATGGTAATCGGAAGGGGCAATATCAGGAGAATATGCAGGTTGAGGGAGAACTTCGCATTCCAACTGGCGCAGTTTTTCAGCAGTGATTCTTGCAGTATGCGGTCGTGCGTTATCGTGGTGAAGAATTACGCCCTTCCGATTAATCAGCGCGGGTTCTTTTTCTCTTAAAGCTTGGGCTAACCTTTCCAATTGGCACTATACACTGCACTTGTAATGGTTTGGTTAGATGGTAAAAGTTCATAATGAAGAATTCCTTTAAAATTCCACCAAACACACAACATCACTTTTTTCGCATGCAAGTCAGGTTTTGGCGTGGGCTGCGGAGCCTCATTTTTGTCCAACCATTGAGGCCGCCTTTTCAAATTAACATACAGCACCCATTCTTCATCTCCGGTAACAATTTGCTCTAAAAACGGCAAACGGTTTTGACGAGAGAGGAGCGAACTGCAAATTGTGACTCTTTGATTATGGTTGTTGTTGGTCAACTCATGAGGAACCCATTTTCCAAACTTTTGGACTTTGCCAAGTGCATGCAATTGATTGGAAATTGTTTTTTTGTGAACAATTTAAAGTTGTCGCAAGCTCTTGTTGGGTAATTTGAGGATTTTGCACCAAAAGAGCTTGAAGAGCTTCTTGATCAAAATTGGACACACGGCCTCGACCACTCTTGTCATCTAACGAAAAATTTCCCTCGCGAAATTTCTCAAACCAACGCTGGCATTTTCTGGCGCTAACTGCATCTTGACCAAGAGCACTACAGATGTTTTTTGCAGCCTCACTTGCTTTTCTTCCTAATTGGAACTCGTAAAGCATGCAGTGCCGAATATGCTCTTCATCTGCCATCTTCTTAGCCCTAGTTTTGCAACAAAAACCAAACCAAACATAAACTTTTTCAAGCAAAACTTGTTAATTGCACTTCACACGTTCTGTAGATACCACGTGTTTGAAGGTTATGTCAATACAAGTCAACGCCAAGCAAGATTTTAAACGAATGTTTAAAACGACATTAATTATTACTAGACCCGATATTCCACAAATGAGTGAGATTGGGTGATATTTATCTTTCTCTAACTGGCTTAATTTCACTTAGCATAGTGCTCTCCAGGTCCATCCATACACTTGCAGATAGTAAGAATTCCCTCCCTCCCTCCCTCCCTCCCTCCCTTCCTTCCTTCCTTCCTTTCTTCTTCTTCTTTTTTTTAATAGCAGTATAGTATTCTATTGTGTAGATGTACCACCATTTTTTAATCTACTCATCTGCTGATGGGCACTTAGGCTGTTTTCAAATCTGTAAATTGTGCTGCTATGAACATAGGGGTGTATATATACTTTTTGATTGGTGTTTCTGGTTTCTTGGGGTATATCCCTAGAAGTAGAATTACTGGGTCAAATGGGAATTCCATTTTTAATTTTCTGAGGAAACTTTAAACTGTTTTCCACAGTGGCTGCACCAGTCTGCAATCACATCAGCAGTGTACTAAGGTTCTTTTTCTCCACATCCTTGCCAGTAATTGTCATTTGTTAATTTATTGATGATTTGAGACATATTTTTGAACTGTATATTTTTCTATTGTTTTGTTGTTGTTGTTAAAAAAGGTTTTACTGAAAATAAAACTTTTATATAACTATTGTGACTTTAGGGAGGACTAGCAAACACTATAATCTTATCTGGAGATGCTGACATATCAGGACAATCCAATTACTTACTACTGAGCACTCTTCTGAAAATTGAGGGTTTTGAGGTGTCTTCTAGTCTGACCAAAGCACACTTCCTGGTGGATGAGAATATATTGTTACTCTGACCTCATTAAAGCCTTGAAAAAGGAGCAGGATCCTCAGGTCAGATGGGTAGACTAGTTCCTCCCCTCTAAGAGAGGGAAATAGAAATAATCATGATACCATTCGTCTATTGCTTCTTCAGTTATTTAGTCAACAGACATTTACTGAGTACTATCCAGATGCCAGAAGTTGTGCAAAGTCCCTGGTGTGGTCCAAGTTGAAGTGGGTATACACAGACAGGGAACAGGCGATTTGACATAATCTGCTAAGTGCTGGAACAGTGGTGTGCATTGTTCCGTGGGAGTTTGTAGGATGGGCATCTAGCCTTGTCTGGGCAGAAGGATAAGGAAGGGGTGACTGCAATTACCTCACCCCTAACCTCTAGCCTATTCACCCCCTTTCCCATTTAATTGCCATATGGTAGACCTTCCCAGCCTTATTCAGTGTTTCTCAAACATTTTCATCTTAGAACAGCCAGCAAAGAAAAGGGAGCTAGTCACTGTGTAGAGAGGAGTGGTGCTACCTTAGAGCACAGCCTCAAGGCTGTGCCATCAAGTGAGTTTTATGTATTAGTCCATGTTTTTTGTGATCAATGTGGGAAGTGGTCTTCTGATGCATATGTAAATACCTTTTAAGGAGCACAAGAAATTATTGTTTTCAAATCTACAAATCTTCCAATAAAATTGGATTTGAAGGAAGATCTTCCATGGGTATCCAGTGGTTTCATATTACCCCACGCACACTATTACTCAACAAGTGTGCCCCCAGTGAGTTGTGCTCTTTTCTAGTCAATCTTCTAAAAATGCTGCCAGAGCAATCTCCCTGAGGCTCACATTCTGTTATGTAATTTTCGTGTTCTCCTTGATTTGGGAAAAAAAAACCCATCAAACTCCTTAGCCTGCTTGAGAATGCCCTCCACGCTCTGTCTGGAGCCTGCCTTTCCACTGGTAGGCGGCACTGCCCTTTGCATGTGTGCGCTGGTGCAGTCATCTCTGAACTGTTCTTTGGAAAAACCATTTCTGATGATACTTCTATCTGGAATGCACGTTTCTGTCCCTTCAAGTGTGAACGTTTTAACTGTTCCTAAAGTCCAGCAAGGTTAAATGCCTTTGAAACTTTCTTATTTTCAACCTGAGTGTAATTTTTTTCTTTTTTGGTTTCCTTATAAACCTGTTAACAGTTTTTATTAATATGTACTTTCTTCTCTTATGATTCCTTAATTGGATACTTTATTTACTGCCAGATTATAAGCCGCTTTAGAAAGATATTTTGTTACATTTTTCCAAACCCCAAATTGTTTGCCATGTGCCTGATATAGTATGTGTCCCATAAATGTCTCCTGGAATGGACTAAAGTTTGAGGCCTAACCTAATAGACATAACATTATAGGGTATTTGTATTCTATTCCCAGTACTGCCATTTACTCTTTGAATTGCAGTTTGACATTTAATGTTTTTGCGACTTAGTTATTTTTTACCTACAAAGTGGGTGTAATGATATTTCACTCTGTTATAAAATTATATTATTCATTGAAGAACTACTTTGAACTCTTTGGGAGGAAAAAGGTCAAATTTATAGGAAAAATAATAGGTTTATGCCTCTGCAATTTGAAACATTTGAACACAATTTAAAGATAATTTTGTTTAAACATCAAATAACCTAGAAATACAGGGCCAATAATAGTTCATATGTATATATGTGTATGTGTGTGTAATCTTTCATATTTATGAGTTCATTTTGTAATGTAATGCCAATTCCATACCAGGGAATTTGTCTGCTAAATGTTTAAGAGGTGGAAATTGTTGCAGGAAAACACATTAGTGTAGTGGCTGAGAGTCTGGACTCTGGAGGTAGAATGTCTAGGTTCCAATCACTTTTAAGCATTCTGCTGCGCAGAGCAAGTTAGTAAACATTTTTATGTTTTGGTTTCCTCATCTATAAATAAAAATAATAACTACAACTTAAGAGTATCGTTTTCAAGAATAAATAAGGTGCCTTACCTGGTTTGGCTCAGTGGATAGAGCATCAGCCTGTGGACTGAAGGGTCCCAGATTTAATTCCGGTTGTGGGCTTTGATTCACAGTAGGGGTCATGCAGGAGATAGCTGATCAATAATTCTCTCTCATCATTGATGTTTCTATTTCTCTCTTCCTCTCTCTTCTTCTCTGAAATCAATTAAAAAAAGCAAGAATAAGTAAGGTAAAACCAACACATATTAAACATGTTAGTTATTGTTATTATTTTTTCATGGGGAAATCATACAAACTGGTCTTAGTTGAAGGTTAAGCTTAGTGGTTAAGAGCTTAGCATCAGATAAACCTAGGTATTAATTCCTACTCTCTGGGTGAAGGTAAATAACAGAAATCACCATCTACTGAATGGAGCTAAACAACCTAAGCATTCTAAATTCTGATATTTAATGTTAATTAAATTGTTTGCCTTCTCATTTACTACTTGTGAAATGATAGTTCCTGTTGTTAATGTGCTCCATAATACTTACTTTAAACATCCCATCTACCAGGGTTTTATTTAAATGAATCTCACTCCCCAACCTGCACCCTCACCTGTATAAAACATTAATTGTATCTTTCTCCTATTCAAAAACCATGCATATCATCTGAAGTCCAGTTTTTATCAAGACACACACACACACACACACATTCCCTCATGATTAGGGTAGTCATGTATTGTATGCTTTTGTCTATGGACTTTATTAGGATGCATTAAATAACATGTATTCAACATTTTCAACAGCATGTAAAAAATCTGGCCATTAGAACTAATTTAATTCGCATTTAAATAATTTAAATGGCAATAGTAGCTGAAAAACCATACATCCAGAAATATAGATCTACTAGAGGCCCGATGCACAAAATTCGTGCAACAGTAGGACTTTCTTCCCCCAGCTGCCGGCAGGCACCCGGACCCGGGCTTCCCTTGCAGCCCTGGCTTCGTTGGACATCTGATCTGATTAGCATATTACACTTCTATTATTATAGATATGTTCCTTTATGGTCTCTCCTGCAGGTTATTCTGAATGGAACTGAGAATTAGAAGTACTTAACTTTTATGTTCAAGAAAGGAAAATACTATCCTCTGCCCAAAGTCCCAAATCATGCATAAGTAGGCATCATTAAGTACACGTGCCTCTGAAGATCAGCTGGTCAATAAGTCTTACTCCAGAAACTGCTAATTAGCAAGCCAGTGGTAGCCCAGGTTTCTGAGAGTCAGTCAGCTAGTGACTGCTGCTCTATGTTCAGTTACCTGCCCAACATTCGTTACTGAATATTCAAGTGGACAAAGGAACAAAATAAATTGGATGTGGCCACTAAGAAATTATGTCAAAATGCAAATGGACCCTTTTTTTAATACTACACAGAAAAACCGCAGGGATATAAAAGAGCAAAACAATAAAATCAACCAATAGAATCTAATAGGTGAATATAGGACATGCTACCCCAAAACAGCAGAATACAGGTGGGGCATTCAGCAAGATAGAACAATATCCTGAGCCATAAGACAAACTCAACAAATTTAAAAGAATTGAAATTATACAGAGAATATTCTCTGACAACACTGAATTTAAAATAGAAATCAATAGCAGAAATAAACAGGGAGAAAAAATGATCTGTAAGTAAAAGAGGAAGTTTCAAAGGAAATTTAAAAAATACATAGAAATGAATGAAAATAAAACATCAAAACATCAAATTGTTAGAAGCAGCTAAACCAGTGCTGATGGAAAACTTGTAGCATTAAATACTTATACTAGACATGTGGAAAGATCTCTAATCAATAATCTAATTTACTTACTCAAGAAACTCAAGTTTCCCGCTCAAGAAACTGGAAAAGAGAAAAACCGTGCAGAAAAAGAAAATTATAGACAGTTTATGTATGGAGATACAGAAATTTCCCATAGGAATAATAGAATGCAGTAATTATAATTAGTATTCCTCCTCTTAGAGATTAATAATCAGTCTGTCACTTTAATGAAAATCTCAATTCAGTGCTTAAAGTTACTCCCGCTACCCTCAAAAATGAATTGATTTATAGTCAAATTCAGCAGGTTTTTATAGTTTCATTTTGTTCTCTTCATTTGTATCACCACTCTTTTTCAAGTCTAATTACTTTTGCAGATTGGACCGAATCCTTGGTATTATTTTTAAAAATTGAGCCTTTCTTTCATTTGCTTCTTCTGAGAAAAGTCTATGCACCATTTATCTAACTTTCTATTTTTTTCTTTTTAGAGCACTGAACCAGCTTAATCTGAAGTTCTTCTTGCCTTTTAAAGGAGATATCTAAAAACCTAAAAATGTTTCTTGCAATGTGTTCATTATTAGGTGAAATTTTCCTCTTTCTGACCTGGTGGCTATAAAACTGAAATCAATTAGAGTTATAATAATCTATCCCATCCGCATTTGCAAATAAGCTCCTTGGAATTTGGGGGTGGTAGATTTTTAAAAAGCAGTACATTTACTTTGAAGTAAAATGTGCCATATGCATCATAGGATGAAGTGTTTGGTTTGTTTTATACAATGTAATTCCCTTCTTTAGAAGACATCTTGTACTTTGTTTGAAATAGTTTTTCTCAGCAAAGTATCTTCCTGGAAGTTTAAATTTATCTTTTTCCTTCTCAATGAAAGTGCTAATCCTCTGAAATCAAATGTTTACTGGGGTGATGGTGGAGGCATTACAGATCTTAGCATAGATCTCATCTGTTTTAAAGGAAGAAAATCAAAGTTGTCTTTAAATTTTAGTTGATAACATAATGCTTTTTGGTGCTTAATAACTCTGGAGCTGATAGTGAATGGTGATAGTTGCATAACATTTTTCATGTTGTGTTTTTGCTTGCCCTCAGAGTGTCCAAGGCCAGCACACAGGGGGTTGTTTACTGCTCCTTAATTAGGTTTCCAGCAGTTAGAATAAGCAAGAGGGTGCCTGGTTTCTGGCATTGCAGTATGTCCTGATAGGCTTCCCTCAGTCTCAGTTAAAGTAAGTAGAGAAAATAACCAGTGTTCTTCCATAATTATCCTTTTTCTATAAATGACAACTCTTTGTTTATAGTTAATCACTGAAAAGTAATTATTCCTATTGAATGAGTGGAATATACATTTTGAGCCTTTTATAAAGATACAGATTATCTTTCATATTCATATTTAACTGTTTTCCCACCCTGCTTAACCCACGGTCTTCAAACTTAAAACGGTCTTCAAACTTAAAACACTGTATAGTGTGTTTGTGATAAGGTAGATATGGCAAAAGACCTTGCAGTCATTTCCCTTGCTGTGAAACTAGGCGCTAGCATCCTACTGAACTGTTCCTATTTAGATCAGGTCAGAGGCTGTGCCTGAGTTACATTGTCTTGTTGCCCCCTTGGTCAAATTTGAAGACAGCCTGCCCACACTAGGATCCGTAGTTCCTTTAGCCTTTATATTGAGCTTGGATGAGCTGGTGGTTGCCTGAGAATCTAAGCCTCTAGAAGCAGAGCTGTCTCTCCAGATTCCTGTAGAAGCTTGGCACTACTCTTAAGGGCCAGGGGCTCGTGTCTTTTAGGACACACAATGGAAAGGAGGATTACTTTGCCAGGAGGACTGACTGCTTTCTGATTGAGGGCCGATGAAAAGCAAATGGATCACAAGAATTTGGGGTCACCGAACAGGCAGTCCCAATGCTACCATGCAGCTCTCCCCTTCAGAAGACAAAGAAAGCACTCTTGCTTAATCCCTGCATTTTAACTGTTCCAGTTCAGAGAGTCATTATGTAGCCATTTGCAGCCACTTCTTTCTCATAACCTAGAGGGGAAAGGGATAAGGGAACATTCTCTTCTCCCCTTGAAGTTTTCTCCAAAAATTGGAAAAAAAAACTTTTAAGTCAAAGCAAGGACAGTTCATTCTTGCTCCTCTTTGAGGCCTTGACATGTCTAAAAATCTCTGTTAATCTTCCCACAGTTCAGTTGTGTTGTGTTATGACCTCTTTTTCAAACAAAAGCTCCCCCCCTGGAGCTGCAGACCAGCCACCTTGATGCTTTCTGCAAAGGCTATGATATTTTATCTCAGCCTCAGGGAACTCCTTATGCTGCTTTACTGCCAGACTAAGTTAAAATTTCCATCAAACCAGATATATAGCTTAATAAGTCTGTTCTTTACCTCATTTAACCTTGTCTCACTTTCAAGGCTTTCCTCAGAGTTTCCTTCGAAATAAACAGATTCTGCCTGTGATAGCTGTCATTCTGTTGACCTCCATAGATGATTTGGCTTATCTTTCTAAGAAAAGGAGGAATAATTATTGGCAAAAGGAGAAGTAGCTGGACTCCAAATAAACTCTCAAGTTATGCAGTAGCCCCCCAATATCTGAAGTTTCCCTTTCTTTGATTTCAGTTACCCATGATTAACCAAGATTCAAAAATATGAATTGGAAAATTCCAGAAATACTCAGTTTATCAGTTTTAGTTGCATGCAGTTCTGAGTAGTGTCATGGAATCTTGCACTGTCGCTCTGTCCAGCCCAGGATGTGAATCATGCCTTTGTACTTGAATTGTCCCTCACTGAGACCTTAGAAAAGCAAATAGTGACAAAATATAGATAATAGTTACTTCATAAAAAAAAAAAAAAAAAGAGATTGCCAGGAATTTCATGCATTAAAATCTGATGTGTATCAGGGGAGGTGAATACAGGTTTGAAAACATTAGACCTGAGTTGATTTTAGCTCTGGAACGTGATTGGCTTTGAGAATCCTTGTACATCATTTAACTTCTCTAAATATAGTTTTCTTCAATAGAAAATGAGATAAATGTGTCCACCTTCTGGTCTTTATTGAGTTATTTCAGGACCAAATAAGAAAGCTCTCTTAAGAGGAATAAGTAGAAAAGATCATGATAAATTGTCATTCTTATATCAAGTTTCTTCAAATCATGGCACTATTGGCATTTTGGGCTGGATAATTCTTTGTTTTAGGGACCATTCTGTGCATTGTGGGACGTTTACCAGCATTCCTGACCTCTACCTACTAGATGTCAGTAATGCTCCCCTAGTCATAACAACCCAAAATGTCTCCAGACATTGCCCTAGGAGGCAAATCACTCTTGCTTGAGAACTACTGCCTTAAACCAAATAAATTATTTAAAGCAACTTGTAATAATGTAGTTAGTCTATGTGTCTAGCCTGCTTTCACCACAGTAGACTCTTGTCTAGGTGTACATTGTTTCTGTGTGGAGCAGGGTGAGCTCACCATGGCCCTCAGGCCAAATCTGGCCTGCCGCTTGTTCTGTAAAGAAGTTTGAAGTTTATAACTTAGACATTATCTATGGCTGCTATTATGCTCCAAAGGCAGAGATGAGTAGTTCTTACCAGAGATGTTTGAGTCACAAGCCTAAAATGTGTACTCTCTGACCTTTGACCAAAAAGGTTTGTCCACCCCCAATGTTAGAGTATTTTAGAGTGTTTTAGCAGAATATCCCTTCCAATGCCCTGGATCATGAGCACTTAGACTTAAAATTGTTTTCATGTGAAGATTTTGGTGAAAAGAATATTCAATTTGTACAAGCATGTAAACTGGTATAAAATTAAATTGGAAAGTTACTGCATGTATCTATGCTGGCTGCTATGTAGATATACAGTATAGCACATTAACTAACAGCAAAAACTATGGAGCCAGACTGTACTAGTTCAAATCCTGGCTCTACTCCTTTGTGACCTAAAACAAGTCACTTACCGTCTCTCTGCTTTGCTTTCCTCACTATGAAAAGAGGTTAATATTAAAACCTGGGAGGACTAAATAAAATTAACATATGCAAAGCATGTAGACCAGTGTTAGGCATCTAATAAGCACATACTTATTACTGTGATAGCCAAATGGTTCCAGAAATCAACTCAATTTATATTTGGCTTCTACAATTCTTTAACAGTACAGTTTAAAGATGTGAATATGTAATAGTTGTTTTCATAGTAAAATGTGGGCAGATAATTTCACTTAAGTTCTTTCTTCCTCTAATATAAAAATGTTTGAATGGGGGTAAAGTTGTTGAGTTGGTGTCTAGCCAGGCAACTTATTTAATTCCAGCCAGAGATTAGTTATAAGTTTCAAAACAATATTGTCAGCCCAGGTTTTTGCCACTAATAGAAAACAGATCACCACTAAAAACATTATGGCTTTTTCAAAGTGTTTATCACTTTCAGTGACCTCCCTAGGATGTTTACTCCAGCTCATGCCAAGCTTTGCTTATATCCATCAGAGTTTAGGCACTAGGCTCCCCAGCTTCCTAGACATCTATATTTTAATACAATTTTCTATTTATGGAGTATCATTTTCCCCAAACCACAAAGATAACTACAGATGATTTTATTAAGCCTCTTGTATAATATTTAACAATCATAGTTTCCTTATTTTCTAAATATAAAACTAAAAACAGAAGGTTGTTAAATACCAACATGAAATTTTTATTACCTTGTGTGTTTTCCCCCCCTTGGACTTATTGGTTATGTTAGGCTGCCACATAAACAATGATCGACCAAGTAGCAACTTATTGTTGAACTATGTGAGAGTGATGCTAAGTGATATAGAATTTGGAAGGAATATAAGGCCTGGATCTTGTTCTCAAGGGGTATCTGACTATGTGTGAAGACCATAATACATTTATAGATGCTTAAAAAATATATAAAAATCACACAATATTCTAAAAGTATTCCAAGAGATGCTACAGGATTTTTAATAATAAATTATCAAGTGAGCTGTACATACAATGACTAGTTTATATTCCAAGAAGAAACTGTTCATAATTAATGATAATGTATTTGTCCTGAATTTCACAGCATTATAGCCTTCTAAGTTTCAGGAACTGTATAAAAAATTAGAAACCTCAATTAGGTAGTATGTTCTCTCTGGGACTTAGAACATGGTGAGAGAGACAATTATTTTATACTACAAGCAGGGCAGTAGAGGCTGCTTTAACAAAGATTGTGGGAATACAAAGTACAGACAGAAAGACTGGGAGAAATGAGAATATATTCGTGCAGGTTTTTAAAAAAAAGATTTTTCTAAAGTAATTCTTTTTATTTTCTACATGAATAACTTGCTATGCAGAACATTTATCAAATATTTTTATTTTTAAAAGAAATTTTCATTCTGAAAATAATGTGCACATATGCGCTACTCATTACATGGTCTCAGTGCAGATGGCACAGATAAGAACTGTGTCCTTATCATTAGACAGACATTTTATACAAAGTTAAAACTGCAGAGCCCAATGTTTTAAAAATTCACATATTTGTAGTTTTACAGTGGTTTCACATATCTGATCTTATTAGATTATCATAGTTGGCCAGGGTAAGCAGTGGTTGTCCTCATTCCCATTTTCCAGATGAGGAAACTGAAGCACACATAAGTTGTGCTTTATTCACTCTAGGTCATATGACCAGATACGTAAAATCTGTCTTTTGATCTCCTTCTTTCTGCTGGAATCCCCTTTCTCCTGGCAGTGGCAGTTGGCATTTATTGACCATTTAGGATGAGTCAGCCACTCTACCCTGTGCTATGCAAACATGGATGTATGTAATCCTCATAACAGCCTGTGAGATAACTTCCATTATTATCATCATTTTGCAGGTGAGGATTGAGAAGCATAGACAAGTAACTTGTTCAGAGTCACATTTGTCAAGGTAGCCTATAGGCATTCAACTCAAATGTGTAATTAAAGATTTAGTGAGCCTTTTATTTATATAATTGGGGTAACATTGGTTTATAACATTATATAAGTATCAGGTGTACAATATTATAATTTCCCTCTAGCTTCTCCTGGTTTTCACTCTCCTTTTGTTCTCCCCCAAACTCCTTTAAGTATGTTAATATTTAACTGATTGTCATAACATTTATAAGGTATTCATTGTTTGGACTTGACAAAATTTGGAATTTCCCTAGTACTTCTGAATTTAAATTTCTGATACCAAACAAAGTTGTGCTGCATGATAGTTTAAGCACCAGTCACAAACCAAAGAAATTCCACCTAAGCCTTATTTCCCCTTGTCCCTATTGCTTTGTGTTGGAAACTTGGGCACAGAATGTTTAGCGAGGCCCAGAAGTTGCTATAACTAAAAAAATAAAATGATGAGGAGATCCTGATCAAATCCTTCAACTCAAGAAAAATGTGAAGATTTGAGTGCTCTTGAGTGGGACCCCTTTTCTTCTATATCTAAAGATGTAACTTTGTTTAATAAATGAAAAATCATAAGTTGTTATTCAGACAAATACATTTTGATCTATGGTGTGGTCACCTCTTCTTTTCCCCCACATCACCATTTATACTCCATATCAGCTTTTCCACTTTCCCTGACCCCGCAAGTCACCACACTGTTGTCTGTGTCCATGAGTTCTTTCTCTATTTTTCTTTCTTTGTTACCTCTTCTGAGTTAGTGTCTTAAATGCTCCCCTTTTAATTTGGAGGGTACTGAATGCTGTAGGGGGGAACATTTGAGGAGGGCTGTGAGTAGTGATCAGGATTCACCCTGCTCTGCTTTCATCTCTCGTAATAGGAGTATCATGTTGACGTTTTGTGGTGTTTTTTAAGATTGCATGACCCAGAAACTTACCGAACACTAGGCTGAGAACTATAGCTTTCAGTGTCTGCTTTACACAGTAATCCAAGCAGCATCACTTCTCTTTGTGCCTATGTTAGCCATTTACACAATGGAAATTAGACAATTGTCCTTGAATCCTGGTGACACAATTGCAGAGATTGGGTATTCAGTTTAATCAAGATTTTGTTGAGCATTATATGTCTGCATGCATACATGCACAAAACCCTTTTCCTGAAGGTAATAAGATCATATTGGCAAAGCAAGACATGCTTAAAGATTTATTGCTTAGGTGTTTAATGGAAATGATAGTTTTCACTTTCTGTCTGACGAAGGTTTTTAGAGCACAAACCAACCAAGTAGGACATTTTCTAGCATCTTCTGGTCCCAGAAGGGTTTCATCTGCCTTCAGTAGAGTCTGTGGAGTCTATGGAGTGTGACTATAGTATATTGTTCCTGATATTTTTTGTTGTGGTAAAATGTAACATAATATTTATCATTTCAACCATTCATAGTGTACAATTCAGTGTCATTAAATACTTTCACAGTGTTGTGTAACTCTTGCCACTATCTATAACCAAAATGTCTTCATCGTCCCCAACAAAAACTCTATATTTGTGAAACTTCCCATTTTCCTCCTCCTCCAACCTCTAGTAAGCTCCATTCTACTTTCTGTCTTTATGAATTTGCCTATTCTAGATACCCCATATAAGTGGAATTGTACAATATTTGGCCTCTATGACTGGCTTGTTTTTCAAGGTCCATCATATTTTCAAGGTTTGTCATGTTGTACCATCAAAAATTTATTCTTTTTAATGGCAGAACATTATTCCATTGTATGAGTATACCAAATTTTGTTTATCTTATGCTTGCTATCTTAATATGTGAAATTGTTATATAATAAAAGGCTGTATATGATTTACTATCTAAATAAGGGATATAGGAGGAATATATTTTGTCAGAGGATGACTGGCAGTATTGTTTAGTGGTTAAAAGCACAAACTCTGCATCCAGACTAGCTGGTTAGAATCCTGGTTCCAATATATACTATCTCTGTGAACTGGGGCAAGTTGCTTGCCTCTTCATATTTGCCTTATTATAAAAATGGGAATCGCCGAAACCGGTTTGGCTCAATGGATAGAGCGTCGGCTTGAGGACTGAAAGGTCCCGGGTTCGATTCCAGTCAAGGGCATGTACTTTGGTTGCGGGCATATCCCCAGTAGGGGGTGTGCAAGAGGCAGCTGATTGATGACTCTCTCTTATCAATGTTTCTAACTCTCTCTCCCCCTTCCTCTCTGTACAAAATCAATAAAATATATTTTTTTAAAAATGGGAATAATTAGGGTCTAATTCACAGGTCTGTGGAGAAGATTAAATGAGTTAGTGCATGTATGGTTCTTAGAACCATGTAGTATTATTGCAGTATAATTTAAATACCATTTGCTGTTTGTTATCATCTAGTTATGAGGGGCCTGTAGAAGAGATCAGATATGAGCTGTACCTTAAGGAAGCTCTGCAGGATGTGATTAGAGAAAGGATTCCAAGGTGACTCCGGTGTGTACTTGGAATGCAGATGGCATGTTTGTACAGGGAGACAGGTGTCACACAGTGGCTAAATGAACAGCTTTGGAGTCCAGCAGACCTCAGCCATATATTGTACTTACTGTGTGACTTTGGTTATAACCTTTCTAAGCTTTAGTTCTAATCTTTACTTTGGAAATAATAATGTTTTAAAAATAGTTTATCTGCCCACATTTATTGGAGGGTACACAATCAAGAATCTAATCTAACTATATAGCTTATTAGTGACTATAAACTATTTTGAAGCCATTTTAAAACCAATCATTACAACCCGAATTTAATCTATTTAATACATAAATAAAGTATTTCATAGGAACCTGAAACAGATTTATGCTAAATAATCTGATAAAAATGAAAATGCTGTAGCATCAAATATTAATATTTTGCTAGCAGCAGGCAGCCCCAATGTTCATGGCTGGTATGCATTTGAAGGCCTCCTTAACTATGCATTTTATTAAGACTATTTCTCAGAGCTGGAGTTATAAATGGGCTTATAAATGAGAAATTAGCCTTACCTCTAGGGAGCATCAGGTTCTTTGAAATCTTAATTAACCAATTACATTGTGCTTCTCTTCTTTCATTCAGCAGCACTTGGTTAAATGCTGATGAAGACATTCTCTAGTTGGTAACAACTTAAACAATTGGTATACAATTCTTTTATATGTTTAAATATAATCATAAAATGAAAATAAAAGAAAATCATTGTTCATACTTGCTTTTTTGAATATTTTCTTTTATCCACTGTACTTCTTTTTATTTTATTTTATTTTTTTTACATATTTTATTGATTTTTTTTGCCCCCCTCCCTCCCTCCCATATATCCCCTCCCTCCCCAGAGTTTATGTCCATTGGTTGTACTTATATGCATGTATACAAGTCCTTTGGTTGATCTATTATCTCCCCCAGATCTTCCTCCCCTCCCCACTGTAATTTGACAGTCTGCCTGTTGCTTTACTTTCTCTATATCTGTCTCTTGGTTCATTAGTTTATAATGATCTTTATCATCCACCAATGAGTGAGGTCATGTGGTGTTTTCTCCTTCATTGATTGGCTTATTTCACTCAGCATGATGCTCTCCAATTCCATCCAGGTTGCTGCAAATGATGAGAATTCCTTCTTTTTATGGCAGCATAGTATTCCATTGTGTAGATGTACCATAGTTTTTGGATCCAATCATCTGCTAATGGGCACCTAGGCTGTTTCCAAATTCTGGCTATTGTAGATTGTGCTGCTATGAACATAGGGGTACAAATATCCTTTCTGATTGGTGTTTCTAGTTTCTTGGGATATATTCCTAGAAGTGGGATTACTGGGTCAAATGGGAGTTCCATTTTCAGTTTTTTGAGGAAACTCCACACTGTTCTCCACAGTGGTTGCACCAGTCTGCATTCCCACCAGCTGTGCACGAGGGTTCCTTTTTCTCCGCAACCTTGCCAACACTTGTCGTTTGTTGATTTGTTGATGTTGGCCATTCTGCCACTGTACTTCTTTTTAAAAAATTACACTGTAATCCAAGGAAATTTGTTCCTAAACATTAGAAATAAGTATAAGACAAAATAATATAGAACGTAAAGTGTAATTGAAAAATAAAATTTAAATTAAATACACTTTAAAAGCAAACAAAAAAGAAATAAGTACAAAAAAATAGGTTGTTTTATCTGTATAATAATATTACTTACAACATGACTTTTGAAGTACCATTTTATTTTTTTCCAGACAAAAGGTCATGAATAGAGACAACTTGTGTACAGAAGTTAATTTTTTTTTCATGATTAAGTTTATAGTCACATAAAATAGAGGTTGCCTAGGAATGGGGATGCTGGGGTATGAAGAGTAAAGGACACGAGGCTTAGTTTTAGGTTATAAAAATGTCTAAATTTAGACCATGATGATGATTGCACAACTATGTGAATATGCTAAAAACCACTGAATTGTATATTTTAAATGGTGAATTTTTTTGGTAAATCTACTTTAGAAAGAAAAAGTTTATAATCTAGGAAGAAGAAGCTCAGGTGCTGAAATAAAGTAGGGGAGATGGAGAAAAGATGATGGATTTAAGGTCAATAATGAGAGCCAATAGGGCTTTGTAATTGATTTAGATAGCAGCAGCCAGATAAGAGGATGCATATGTGGAGACACCAGCTTCCTAGCTCTGGTGATTAAGTAGTGAGTGGCATTCACAGTGGAGTGGGAATATGGGAAGGAAATAAGACTTCAGGAAAAAGGTGATGAGTTTGTTTCTTAGCATTGAGTTTGAAGTGCCTATGGGCCAACCAGGTAGAGATGCTCAGTAGGCAGTTAAAAATATCCCTGAACCTTGAGACATAATTTGAGAATCATTATTGAATGACTTGGATTTGAGGCCTTGTATGTAGTACAAGGAGAGTGTTAGTTAAGAAGAAAGGGCCAAGAATATATAAGAATTTTACAGAAAAAGAGTAGATGACCAGGGAGACTGAGGAGAGGTATGTGGGAGCCCATGGGGGAAGGAGTTCAAGAAAGAAGGAATCTATAACAAAAGCACAATATGCTAATTAGTTTGGACGGCCAAATGAACTTTCAGATTCTGGCCAACCTTCCGGTTGAAGCTGGGGCTGCGAGGACCGAGGCAAGCCAATGCACCTGTGAGAGCCTTGCACGAATTTCAAGCATCGGGCCTCTAGTGGGTTATAAAATAATTAAGTCCTGGGGATGTAACATACAGTTTAGTTAACGATACTGTATTGTATACAGGCATACTTTGCTTTATTGTTTGCTTTATTGTGCTTCCTTCATGTTTTTTTACAAATTGAAAACAATACCTTCCACCAGCAAAAAGATTACAACTTACTTTGTTGTGGTGGTCTGGAATGAGCCCACAGTATCTCTAAGGTATGCCCATATTTGAAAGTTGCTAAGAGAGTAGATCTTAAAAGTTTTTATCATCATAAGAGAAAAGAAAAAGGAACGTACAGTTAGGTCTCTCAGACGCTATTTTACACAATATGAGCACTAAAAAATATCCCTGTACTTGATAATTCAGAAGTCAGTGTAACCTTAATGAGTAGCTACAGTGGAGTGCTGCACGTAGAATTTAAAGGAGGAGGGTTTCTTTAATGATGGGATGGACAGACTTTTTTTCTTTAATCCTTTTTCTGTCTTAATACTAAAACTTTATTCTTTAAACCTAAGCATAATCTAAGCTTGGTGCTTCATTTTTTAAAATGCTTTAATCGATGTTGGTTTTTCTTTTTATAACCCAAAACAGCAATGCAAACTATAACAAACACAAAAGGATTTATATCAACTTTCCTTTATAAAGTCAAGAAAATTTCTTTTACCACACCCTTAACTCTTACATTTCCCAAGTGCTTTTAAAAAGAAATGTCATTGGGAAAGTAAGGGAGAACGGGGGTAAGGAGAAGAGATCAACCAAAGAACTTGTGTGCATACATATGGGCCTAGCCAGTGGCCATGGACAAGGGGGTGGGGCATATCTAGGGAGGGGTTTGGGATGGGAATGGGGGAATAAGGACAATTATGTGAGACCATAATCAATAAGAAAAAAATAAAAAAATAAAAAAAATAAAGAAATGTCATTTAAAAAGTGACTATCTTATCCTATGAAGATTTCATATCATTTAGCTCAGCAGTTACACTTTGTACGGTAGTCATTGAGGATAGTCAGATGTAATACAGGCCTATTGATCAGAATTTGGATCATTATGTCTTTATCCTGTATCTGTATGTTAGAGCCCATCTTTGACAATTCTACATCTTGGTTGCCCTGAAAATTCCTTTCCAAAGGAGTCAGATGCTCTCTTTTTCCAGTTCATCTGCATATTCTAGGAAGTGAGACATTTCAGGGCTATTTGAAAGTCTAGTACATTCTAGTAAATTCTCCCCTTGGTGGTGTTCAATCTTTTTTATCATCCCTATGCATGCATCTATATTTGTCTGTTAGATGCAGATGTTTTCAGAAATGATTCTGTGAGGTGCACTCTGGGATTTACTAGTTCTTTGTTCTTTTTTATTTTGATTATGGCCCACTACAGTGAGCATTAGGTCATAATTGTTCAGTAATAGCTATTTAAAGTTCCCACAGAGAAGCTCTAAGGATGGCCATATATTTGCTATCCCAGTCTGTTCACCATGACTTCATGTTAGAAGCTCTGGGTAGGATCTGGCTGCCTGGTGCCATCAGGAGGCAGGAAGAATTGCCCAACTTCCAAATGCTCTGTGCTTTATAAAAAAGCAAAATAACTTCAGACTTAATACTATCCGCCATGAATTATTAGGTCTAGTAATAATTAATGTCGTTTACTAATACTTTTTAAAATCAAATTTATTTAAACAATACAACGAAATTTAATCAACAATATAGTTGCCGTTGTTTTCTACTACTTGTGCCCAACGCTCAGGAAGCATTTTAATCCCTCTGTTGTAAAATTCTTGTGATTTTGATGCAAAAAATTCGGTCAATGCATTTTTGAGGCATTCTTCATTATTAAATTTTTTTCCAAGAAGAAAGTTTTGCAAAGAAGGAAACAAATGGTAATCGGAAGGGGCAATATCAGGAGAATATGCAGGTTGAGGGAGAACTTCCCATTCCAACTGGCGCAGTTTTTCAGCAGTGATTCTTGCAGTATGCAGTCCTGCGTTATCGTGGTGAAGAATTACGCCCTTCCGATTAATCAGCGCGGGTTCTTTTTCTCTTAAAGCTTGGGCTAACCTTTCCAATTGGGCACTATACACTGCACTTGTAATGGTTTGGTTAGATGGTAAAAGTTCATAATGAAGAATTCCTTTAAAATTCCACCAAACACACAACATCACTTTTTTCGCATGCAAGTCAGGTTTTGGCATGGGCTGCGGAGCCTCATTTTTGTCCAACCATTGAGGCCGCCTTTTCAAATTAACATACAGCACCCATTCTTCATCTCCGGTAACAATTTGCTCTAAAAACGGCAAACGGTTTTGACGAGAGAGGAGCGAACTGCAAATTGTGACTCTTTGATTACGGTTGTTGTCGGTCAACTCATGAGGAACCCATTTTCCAAACTTTTGGACTTTGCCAAGTGCATGCAATTGATTGGAAATTGTTTTTTGTGAACAATTTAAAGTTGTCGCAAGCTCTTGTTGGGTAATTTGAGGATTTTGCACCAAAAGAGCTTGAAGAGCTTCTTGATCAAAATTGGACACACGGCCTCGACCACTCTTGTCATCTAACGAAAAATTTCCCTCGCGAAATTTCTCAAACCAACGCTGGCATTTTCTGGCGTTAACTGCATCTTGACCAAGAGCACTACAGATGTTTTTTGCAGCCTCACTTGCTTTTCTTCCTAATTGGAACTCGTAAAGCATGCAGTGCCGAATATGCTCTTCATCCGCCATCTTCTTAGCCCTAGTTTTGCAACAAAAACCAAACCAAACACAAACTTTTTCAAGCAAAACTTGTTAATTGCACTTCACACTTTCTGTAGATACCACGTGTTTGAAGGTTATGTCAATACAAGTCAACGCCAAGCAAGATTTTAAACGAATGTTTAAAAACGACATTAATTATTACTAGACCCCCCCCCCCGTTTTTGCTTCCTGTGTGTCAATTGGCATATGTAACATAATACCTTATATTAACACAATTTTGAAAATTAGAATTAGCATCACCATTTTAGAGGAGAGTAGTTATAATGACAAAATCAAAGTTCAGAGATGTGAAGCAACCTGTCCATTACCTAGTTTGCAGGTAGCTTTAAAGCCCATCTCCACCCTCCTCCCCCATCATCATATGGGAAAAGAGTATACCAATGTGAAGGATTTTGTGTGTGTAACCTTCTTTATTGTGCCCAAAGGAGAATGAGAGACCCGGAAAAAGGAAAAAGCCCTAAATTGGATTTTGTTAATCTAGCCTGGGAGCATTCTTACTGCTTAGAGGACTCAGTCAGTGCTCTCTCAATAAAGGTTAATTAAGATTTGCTTCCATAATTTTTGTCAGTCCCAGGAGCAGAAATTATCTCTGAGATTTGCACAACTTTCTGTGAAGCACTCTGAAGCCAAGTCTAGAGAAAAGACTTTGAAGACCATTGCCTCAGCTTGTGCTTTTTACTGGTATTTTTCTCTTAGCCCAGAGTAGTAGGCTAAATCCTTGTCAATTATATCCCATATGGAAGCATGGCTAAGAAATATTATTCTTGGTAATGAGTTTAGCCACTTTGTGAGAAACCTGGCCATCTCAGAAGACTGGTGGACAAGATAAAAGCATCAGTGGTCATTCTGTGTAAAGTGTGTTCCTAGGGCCAGAATTTAACTCAACTTACACAGTCAGAGGCTGGTTTTGAGATTTTCATTTCCAGCCTTTTCACCTCCTCCCTGTTTTCACTCTCCCACTCAAAAGACATTTTTTTCTAACCCCCTATAAAGAGAAAAGTTTGTGATGAAGGGAGTGAAGTGTGGCTTTGGAGTTAGAATCTATTTCTGCACTGTCTAGTATGGTAGCCACTAGCCACCTGCACTGTCAAGCATTTGAAATGTGGCAGATGAGCACTTGAAAAGTATAAAAAATTTCAGACCAGATTTCAGAAACTTGAGTCTGTTTCTGTTCTGCTTGATTGGTTATCTTGTTTTTTTGTTTTTTAGATTCAATTCTTGATAGGTATGTAATTATTATTATTATTTATATATTTAATCCTTTCCCCCCCTTTTCTTAAAGAAGAGACTTTAACATTTCATGTAATACTGGTGTGGTGGTGAAGTCCTTTGGCTTATTCTTGTCTGGGGGGTTCTTTATATGTTATTGGAATGATTACTTAGTAAGTTATGTAATATCTATTCACTAGAGTATACACCAGAAACTAATATAATATTGTATGTCAATGGTAATTGAAAAATAAAAAGTGATATAAAATATTTTGTTAATTTTTTATATTAATTACATGTTGAGTTGATAATATTTCAGATTTGTCCCAGTTATGCCCCAATTAATTGATTATCTGTCTAGACTTAGATAGGACAAACGCAGGTGACCAGGAGTCATCAATAATAGCCTATCCCCTGGTACTTTAATGTCTAGACAGCTGAGCCGTACCAGAACACATGACACACAAGACAGAATCAGTATGCAATCACACAGGGTTTATTTACCTATTCCTAGTGGGTCCTAGGCTCCAGCAAAGGCCACTGTGCTGCACACTGAAGGACAGACGATGAAAACAGAGACAGGCAGGCGGCCTCAGCTGGTTCAGGCTCACACAGCAGAGCAATCAGGGGCTTGTCTCTCAGAGCAGCTTGTCTCTGTGGAGTCCTCCTCTTATCGGGCAGGAGACCTCAATTGAAGATAGTCTCAGGGTTATATAGACTGTGGTAAAGAGCTTGTGTCCTTATCAGTGTGGGCCAGGCGGCGTGTCTTTTGCTAGAAACAGAGCATTTACACTTTTAAGGGCTCAGAGCTTTTACATCAAGATAGTGGGGTGTTCATTAATTTTGGAAGTTACAGAGTATTGGGGGTTTCTGTACAGCAAACATTTCTCACAATAATTATCTCATACATTAGAGGGTTACATCATTAAAACGAGATTTATTGGGTTAAAAAATATATTACTAAAATTAACTTTCCCTACTCTTTTAATGTGACTACACAAAAATTTTAAATTACAAATGTGGCTTGCACTTGTGGCTTGCATTATATATATTTTGGACAGCATTGATTCTAGACCAACAGTACAGCCACCTTACCCAGCATACCTTTGAATTATGGCCCATTATCTAATACCTCTAAGAGGGCTAAATTTATCCAGTCTTTTCTTTTAATCCTATCTGCTCCCCTACCCTGCTTGAAATGAGTATTCTATTTTTACTGGACAGGTAGGGCACATAGAAGAAAATCAGCAAGTTTACCCAATTGGAGGTGAGGACAGATGGTCTTGGATAGAATGGGGACAGTAGGTTGGTGGGGCCCAGAAGCAATAGATTTGCTGATTATATTTCCTGAAGCAAGTTTTAGATTTTTCCCATTGTATTTTAGTGATTTGGGTTTTGATTGATATATTAAATTTCCCCAAGATAATTGTGTTCCTTGTTTTTCGGTGCCCCTGGTTTGCCTAGTTACAGTCTGTGTGGCTTATCTTCAGAGACCACCAAACCCTTGTTGAGTCCAGGCCTGTGGGTGGGATGACAGACTGTAAATCCCTGAGCGGTGGGGACTAAGCTACTGCTGTGGTTAGTGGTTACTGCCAAAAAGATGAAAGTAGCTAATAAGAATTGTTTCAAAGGAAGTGGACTCTCGACTGTGTGTGTGTGTGTGTGTGTGTGTGTGTTAAAGAAGCTTGTTTAAATTGTTTTCAATTGAAAATCCTCTTTTTCTTTTAAATCCTTTTTTATTTCTTAATTACAGTTGACATACAATATTATATATCTCATATACATCTGACACCATAGTTATATACATAGTTGTTAGAATATTATTGCCTATGCTGTTCTTTACATCCCCATGACTATTCTGTAACTACCAATTTGTACTTCTTAATCCCTTCATCTTTTAAAAATTGTTTTCAATCGAAAATTCTCTGTTTTAAAGAGTGCAGGATGGGAAGAAAATTTGTATTATTTCAATTACTGGTAATTTACAGTGCAATCAACGAAAGACTAACAGTTTGAAGTGCTGTATTATAATCAGGTACTGCCTTGCCTGCTAGTTACTTAGTTAATGAAGTTCAATGAAAAATTTAAAACTCTTCAGAAAAATAACTAAGAATATTTAAATGTAGGTGAATTTATTTACTTGGAAATGTTCATTAAAAATATGTTTAAAATATGCAACCCATAAACTTTTATTTTACCCGAATTGGCAGTTATATGCAAATGTTGCTTGTCCCCAGGACACCACACCCACCATTTCTTTCAAGTTGTGTACTGTTTCTTCTTCATATCTTACAGTGTAAATAGTAGAGCAATAAATGGTCATTTGAAGCATTAGTTCCTAAGACATGGCACAGTACTAAAATCTCTAGTATAAATTAATGTCATTATGCTAATAATTAAGCCTCTTTCTCTTTCAGATATTAATTGATTGTTCTTTATTTGGCTTTTAAACAAAGGAGAGACAGTGTTAACTAAGTAAACCTTCTCAGCATCTTTCTCTTTTATTCACTAGGAGGAATCTCTCTGTTCCCTGCCTTCAGGTCTTCTGGGACCTCAGATCAGTCTACTAGATCTTAATTTGATCTTATTTTCCAGGTCATCAATTCAATTTTTCTGTGCTTCACAGGCTTGGTATCCTCTCTAATAATGTGACTGTCCATTGTTATCTTGATGTCCTCATTTTTCTCTCCTTTTTTTTTTTTTTTTAAGTTTAGAACAGGTCTTTCTGATTCTATTCATAACAATATCTGTGGATTTTAACTAACATTTGGTCATTTTTATTGAGTAAATTTAACATAGCTTGCTTGAGAAGTCAGATGTGACTAATTTAAATAAAAAATGGTGCCTTTCAAACAAAACTTTTAAATAACAACTGAAAAAAATTACATATGAAGAGTACTCAGAAATTGATCTTCCCAATACTGTGATATTAATATGATAATCTGGATAAGGGTTCCAGATTTAGCAAATAAAACTATAGGACACACACTTAAATTTGAATTTCAGATGAACAAAAACTAATTTTTAAATATAAGTTTGGCTCAGTTGTTGGAGTGGCATCTCATATACAGAAAGTTGGTGGGTTCAATTCCTGATCAGAACACATACCTGGGTTTCAGTTCAATTCCTAGTTGGGCATGTACAAAAACACATTGATGCCTCTCTCTCTCTCTCTCTCTCTCTCTCTCTCTCTCTCTCTCTCTCTCTCTCTCTCTTTGTTCCTTAAATCAATAAAAGGCATGTCCTTGGGTGAGGGGGGGGGGCAGATTTAAGTGTAAGTATGTGCCATGCATTTAACTGGGTATCCTTTATGTTATCTGAGAACCATAAAGCTGGGGTGAAGCATAGTAGCTTTTAAAATTGAAAAATCATATTAAAATTGTAAGATAACTAAAGCCCACATTATAGTTGAGCAGGTTGAATTGCATTCATTTTCTATATAGGGCACTGATTCTTATAGTAGTGCCCTATTTAAATTCTTTGGTAAAATACAAATAAAAAGCTAGCAAGGGTTCTAAACATGAAATATTATTGTGCCCTCCACCCTCCAGTGTCATTCTTTCCCCTCAACTCTGACTTTGCAGCATTTCCTTGATTCTCCCAGGGGCAGGTGTCACAGTACCTGCTGTCACGGTTAGAGCCAGACCACCCTTCTAGTCTCACTTATACCATCCATCTCCATCTCTCCCTGACTTCCAAAGGTTGCCGCTATTCCCCTATTGGTTGAGGCAGAGGTGTCTTGACTGATACTCAGATCATAAAGCTGAGTTTAGTTGTTTTCAGAATTAAAGTCAGTCACATTGCTTTTCTCTCCCAGTGGCTCTCAGAATTGCTGCAGGTGAGATAGGTTCTCTGGATCATGCTACCCTGTTGTATTTCAGGGCTGCCACATTTACCATTAGGATTTTAACCACAATATCACAGCCATAGCAAGAAATACGGACTTGGAGGAGTGCTGTTGTCAGTGGCTACTTAGCTAATTGCAGCACTTACACATCTTCATAAAGCGTTTTTATCCTATGCTGGTTGGAAGGTAGATTTAGCAAAGGTTGTTACAAAGTGTTTTTCTGTTTATTATGATAACTCCATGGAAAGGCTTCTTTGGTTCTTCTTTCCTGTGCATCAGGAAGTTAGCATTTTGAACTAAGTTGTGCTGACTTGCTCCAAGGTTACCTCCAAGTAACCATTGGCAAAGAGGTGTTGTGACAATGAGACAGTCTTTTTCTTGTAGGTAAAATGTTGTGAACTGTGAAAATAATATTAGTTATTTTCATATTGTGAACGGCACACCCATTATACCTAATTACCATGCAACCTACGTAGGAACCATTATGCATATGTAACTTGGCAGCAACCACTCAAAGCTTTGGAGAAATGGGAGAGCTTTTATTTGCAGAACCAGGCCTACAGAAACAAGCAGTGCCAGACGAATGCCTGGAAGGAAGCCTGCTTCTAGCCCCCATAGCCACCGAATCAAGTCCAAGTACCTTCCACAGATGGCAACTTAATACATGAGAAATAAATGGGGTTACTTCTGTTTCTTAGTATTTTCTTTCCCTTTATTAGAAATTCAGACTTTAGGAGTGGTTGGACAGAAATTAATTGGGGAACTTATGTGCATATATGCATAGCCCATGGACACAGGCAGTGGTCTGGAAGGAGTGGGTGCGAGGTGGAGAGGTCAGTGGGAAAAAAGGGAGACATTTAGTTTGTGTGTTTTTTTTGTTTGTTTTGTTTTTAATATATTTTTATTGATTTCAGAGAGGAAGGGAGAGAAAGAAACATCCATGATGAGAAAATCATTGATCGGTTGCCTCCTGCACACACACCCCCAACCGGGATCAAGCCCACAACTCAGGCATATGCCCTGACCTGGAATCAAATCATGATTTCCTGTTTCATAGGTCAACACTCAACCACTGAGCCTGCTAGTAGGCAAAAAAGGAGGACATTTGTAATCGTTTTAACAATAAAGATAAATTTAGCCAAAACCGGTTTGGCTCAGTGGTAGAGCGTTGGTCTGCGGACTGAAAGGTCCCAGGTTCAATTCCGGTCAGGGGCATGTACGTTGGTTGCGGGCACATACCCGGTAGGGGGTGTACAAGAGGCAGCTGGTTGATGTTTCTCTCTCATCGATGTTTCTAGCTCTCTATCTCTCTCCCTTCCTCTCTGTAAAAAAATCAATAAAATATATTTAAAAAAAAACAATAAAGATAAATTAAAAAAAATAAATTCAGACTTTAAATATCCCCTCTTAGCAACTGGGGTGTATTGGGGGGAAATTTTCATAAAAATCTGTGGCCCTCATAACATTTAAATTCATATATTGATTAAACGGTTGGGGGTGGTATTTTAGAAGTGAGAAAGACCACAACCTTAAACTGTTTCTATTTCTATATTTTTCTAGTGTTCATGTTATAGAACCTAAATAACTAACTGTTCAAAATATAGAAAAAATACTTTTTTCATGAGTATCTTCTAGTCTTATGAAGTAGAAAATAAGATGTTAGTCTTTCTTAATTTATTACTCCCAGAGTGTTTTAATGTAAAGAAAGAGGATTTGTTTTTTCTCTCTGATTGAATATGACTTTAAAGACCCTGAGCCTATTAAATGCCATAATCCAGTGATACAATAATGAGGAAGGAATTTCCTGATTCTTGCCTAACCTTGACCTCAATCTACTACTTCACGCTATTTCACTGAGAAAGAGTTAACATTTAAACTGAAGTAATTTCCTTCTAGCAGGGTTTTGGACACATTATATAATTTATCTCACTTTTAAAATACTGATTTTAAAGTAATATGGAATTTGAATATATCCTTACCTTTTTTTCTTTTCATATAAAATGAAGTAAAACTCAGTGAGAAAACCCCAGCTTTCTGTAGTGATGACTTTTGGCAATTCCAATAGCAGTAGAATTTCTGATTTCGATTTTAAGATGGAAACCCATTTCAATTTTTTTCTGTAGTTTATATAACATCATGGTATACATTTTACTGTGAAAATTGATTTAGAAATCTCTGAGTCTTTGTCATCATCTTAGATTTTGTTGCAAATTACTTCCTTTTGCTATCATTCTTGACTAAATGAGGTCTGAAAACTCAAAGCAAAAAATGATAAACTTTGAGTCTCTTTATCATAGGAAGTATATGCTTACCATCTCTGCTTCTCTTATTCTGATTTATTGAACATCCACTTATTAAGCACCTGGTAAAGGCTCAGGCACCAGGGAAACAAAGATAAATATACTTTTAGATGTGGCAATTAAGTGAGGATATTCAGATATGGGTACCATTTAATTAAAAGAGAAGTGGTGGGAGTGGAAGTTCATGCCATTGAGAGTGAGAATATAAAAGGACACCTGATATATGGAAAATTCTGAATTGAGTTTTTGGTTTGTTAAGTTTAGATGTGGAATAATAGCTTTCTAAGACTAGTAGTTCCCAAATAACAATTTGTCAACTTTTCCTGGCAATATGATATTTGCAATAGCTTCTCAGATGATTCCGATCATTAGTAAGGTTTAGAATCTACATTAGTAAAGATTAGGAGAGAGAAAACAGATGGTAGCTGAAGTCATAGGAATGAGTATGATTTCCCTTGTTCTTGTGCACAAAGAACAAGGCTGTGGATGTAACACCATCCCATGAGGAGTAGGCTCTACAGAAGCAGTTCTCAACCTGTGGGTCTCAACCTGAGAACCGCTGCTGTAGAGCTTAAGACCATCAGAAAACACAGATAATTACATTACGATTCATTAACAGTAGCAAAATTACAGTTATGAAGTAGCAACAAAAATAATTTTATGGTTGGTGGTCACCACAACCTGAGGAACTGTATTAGGCTGCATTAGAAAGGTTAGGAACCATTCATCTAAAGTGATGGAAGTGATAGAATGCTTTCTAAAATGATTAAAAATTATCCAACCTGTAAAAATAATAATGAGGTTTATACATGGTCAAAGTTATTAAAATTATAAAATGTAATAATGAAGTGAAAATAGGCATGTTTTTCAAATGCTGGTTATCAGAGATATTCTTTAAAGTTTCATGGACAAATGAATGTTTTGTTCTTTTTACATAATGGGTAGTAAATATGGAGTTGTTAAAATGTTTATTTCAAAAGGGTTTAAAGGGCTGCTTTAACAAAAATCATAATTAAAGCATAAATGCATCTCACTTTGGACAGTAACAGTGTAGAGTACAGTTATTGTGCTCATTCTAACAGTAGTTGCAGGGTTTATCAATCATTGTCCGTTGATAGGAATTTCCAAGACTGTCAAGTGTCCCAAATGAACCTTTATTTTGGGGACAATGCGTAATCAGCAACCCTGGGAAGGAGGTCATGTTTAAATATGGCCATAGATTCATCTAGTAGGTATATTTGGACTCTAAAGGTAACCCCAGATAGTCATCATAGAGAGTGATCTCTAGCTCTGACCTAGAGTTTTTAGGAGCTCAGTGATATTCAGTCTCGGCTTCAATGCTTCTTAATCTCCAAGTTCGAAAGGAATTCTTTGTTCTATTCAAACCTTTTCCACTCCAGTCCTATACTTCTTTCAGGATCAAGGTGTCTTTCATGAATATTGGCTGGTCTTGTAAGTATACTTCCTTCTCTCCCCTCCCTTTTCCTTGCCCTTAGGCCTCACTGTTGTTACTCTGCCTGAAGAGATTTCCTAGAAGGCGAGACCAGAATTTAGCTTGTGTTTTTGACCTTCCTGCCAGGCTTTGATTCTGAGACATTTGGGAGCATCTGTGTGCAATACCCTCAGAACAGCTTGCTCACAATATGAGATAGTTGACATTAATTTTATTGCTTTCATATTACCCCACTTATACTACGGCTCCCACCTCCCCCAAACCCATATTCAAGGAAGGAAGACTGGCAGTGATCCAACCTTTCTGTGTTCCTGTTTCCAGATCCTGATTTTAGAAGCATATTTGAAACTGGATACACTTTTACATTTTCTTCTTTCATCTCTGCCTCTTTGGATTTTTGGTAAACATCAAGGCAAATCAATCAGACCCACCACTGCACACCCATCTGCTTTCAGGGACATGCAGGCAGACCAGTTTGTGATGTTTACCCTAGATCTAGCTCCCACACAGAACTAAAGGAGGATCCCTGTGGAGGAAGGATAGATAGAAGGCACGTTCTAAGGTCAAATGTTTTAAGCTCTGAATCATTTATCTGCCGACAGGCGGTGGCTAGGCATGCTCTACATTGGCATTTTTAGTGACACTGACAAGATGGCATGGGACTTCTAAAGCTGAGATGATTTTGTTGTAGATGAAAAGTGAAAATGCAGTTCTTCTATGGATTTGACAGTAGGGACTGATAAAAAAGATGCTGCCATCGTTGTAGAAATGTAGCAAATCAAGGTAAAGTCAAGGTGTTCATTTATCAGGACATTACTTCTACACTTCACTTGGCACTAAGGTCACATGGGAAAACTGCCATCTTCACTAAAATACCTTTCCCGCTGTGCGCAGCCCAGAAATGGTTTCATAAAAAACACTAGGCTATGGCCATCCATACTTGTCTTACTAATACTTGATGACACTTGAATGCTGTGTTCATTTCTTGCTCACAGCAAACATGTAAGTGATGATTCTCTTCGAATAGGAATTAAGAGGATCACAGACTGTGAGGGTATATACATTATATTGAAAGAACAACTCATGTAATACCCTTGATAACAGTTTTAAATTGAACCTACTTACAATGATCAAAGGTTAATCGAGCTGCTCTCATCATACCTCTTAGAGATGGTTTTAGACTGATCTTCAGCCAGCTGAATTATGTCCTTTGTTGACCATGGATTTTTTTTTTTTTTACCCTAGAGATCAGCATCTTTTTGGAAACTTTTTAGTGTTATGACCTAGTTGTTTGGAAATTAAAGAAAACTCTTAAAATGTTAACTAAGTATAAATGTATCTGGTGGTAGTGTCAGGGGTGGGATGGAGGGAGTAAAACTCAACTTTTAAGACTTTCTTCCAAATCTTTCCCCACTACTCCTAATTTCTGATTTGACTCATCTTTTGTGTGTGACCTAACCTGACCCCTCCTTAGGCACAATAGAGGGATCTCAAGGACTTTGTTTTTCACCTAGGTTACATTCCTGGTAGTGACAGTCCTAAAGGGAAGCGTGCAGTCGTGACAATGGCATTTGTCCTCTCCATAACTATGACTTTATCCTTTGCTTGATCCTCTGAAGCTAAATTTTAAAGTCATGATACTAAAGTGGTAGCTGCTCTGGCAAATTTAGCTTCCACTTAACACTATCCTTTCTATCGCCTTCTGAGCTTGTGTACATCTTTCTTTATTGCATCAACATATGCAAGACTGGAGCCAGAGTGTCTGTCAGTTGATAAAAACATCACTCTATTCAAATAATTATTCATTTTTGCTTTTATCCATGGTTTAATAGAAACAAGGATAATTAGGACACATAAAATACAGGACATGAAATTCAGAACAGGGCATGTATTCATTATACCATTATGCTCAAAATTCTAAGGAAATTGGTTTCATAATCATAATGTTCATGACATCCAAAGAAAAACAGTTATTTTATTATTTAGTGTGTACAAATACAGAAAGATGTTAAAATGTATGTTCACCAAAATATTTAAACATTTAAATGTGATTCTTAAGGAAAAGGGGAATAATAATAATTATTTTCATTTTTTTCTTTCTTTAATACTCAGTTTATAGTAGGCAGTGTGCTAAGCAGTGTATATTCATTATTCTAAACGACATGAATTTGATGTTATCCCATTTTACAGATGAGGACACTAATGCTAAGTGAGATTAAGTAAATTGTCTGAGATTTCTTACTTAACAAGCAGAGTAGCCAGAAATAGAACCAATGAGCTCATCTGGCTCCAAAAGCCCGTAATCCAATATCTCGGCCTGAGGATCAGAATGTGAAGTGCATCTACTGGAAAGTAAATGCTGGGTCAAGTAGTCAGTCACTGGATACTGGAGAAGTAGCTGCTCATTAAGAGTGACTTTCTTCTTTTCATTCTGAACATGGATGGTAGGACTTAAGGAGACTCTTCTTCTGGGATCCCTCCAAGGAAATGACCTCGTATCAGTTTTGGCTGAGCTTTACAATGTTTTTAGCCATATACCTAATAAAAGAGTAACATGCTAATTGACTGTACATTCGCGATGCCCACCAGCCAATCAGAAGTGAGTATGCAGATTAACCCAAAAAAGATAGTGGGTTAATTTGCATAAGCAGGTGCTGAGTGGTCGGGGGTATTCCACACAACCCCAGCCACTTTGGGCCTCTGGGCAGTGAGGGAAGGCAGAAAGGCGGCTCACAGTCAGAGCGAAGGTGGTGCTGGCAGCCATGGGAAGGAAAGCCCATTCCTGCATGAATCTTTGTGCATCGGGCCTCTAGTCCTATATAATAAAAGTCTAATATGCTAAGTGTCTGGTCATCTGATCATCTGTTTAGCTAATCAAAGCGTAATATGCTAGTGATATGCCAAAGCCACTCAACCACTCACTATGATGTGCACTGACTACCAAGGGGCAGACACTCCAAATGGTAGGTTAGCTTGCTGCTGGGATCCGGCAGATTGGGACTGAATAAGATGTGCTGAAAATGCCCTGGAGCCCTTCTGTAATCCCTCCTTGACTGGCCAACCTTCTGCATCCCTCCTCAGTCCCAGTCATGCACAGGTGGGGTCCCTTGGCCTGGCCTGTGCTCTCTTGCAATCCAGGACCCCTTGGGGGATGTTGGAGTGCTGGTTTTGGCCTGATCCCACAGGCATAAAAGGTTAATATGCAGATTGACAGAACAGCAGAATGACCAGTCACTATAATGTCCCTGACCACCAGGGGGCAGACGCTCAGTGCAGGAGCTCAATGCATGAAGCTGGGCTCATGGCTGGTGAGTGCAGCAGTGGAGGCTGGAGTTTATAGACATCCCCTGAGAACTTCCAGATTGCAAGAGGGTGCAGGTCGGGCTGAGAGACCCTCAATGATTGCACGGATTTTGTGCACCGGGCCTTAGCACTGCTACGGAGGTGGGAGAGGTTCCTGCTACCGCCTCTGTGCTTATCAGCCATGAGCCAGCTTCGAGCTGAGTGGTGCTACCCCTGTCAGAGCACACTGACTACCAAGGGGCAGCTCCTGCATTGAGCATCTGCCCCCTGGTGGTCAGTGCACATCATAGTGACTGGTCATTCTGCTATTCGACCAATTTGTATATTACCCTTTTATTATATAGGATGGTGAATTATTTGGCCTCTTTTGTCCTCTCTATACATTTTGCTTTTTGTAGAAATGACAAATAAAATTTGAATAAGACTAAAAAGAAAATAATGAATATCAAAAAGAACAGTTGTTTTATCCTTCTTTGACAGTTAGCTTTGGGAACTCCCTGTCTCTAATATTTGTTGAATGGGTGAGGGAGTGAATCAATTTGGGGAATTAGGTGTGGATTCCTGAAATATATATACTGTTCCTGCTTTCAACAATATGGGTAATTAGTTTTAACTTTAAAAATGATCATTTTTCTAGTCTAATACATAACTTCATTCATTTTAGTGTATTTAGAAAAGTCTCCTGTATATCTTAACCTTTACTTTAAGTGAACAATGTAACAATAGTCATTTAGTCTATAAAGTGAAGTTCCAGAAATTATTCCCTTAGAAACTGAGATCATTATGTAGGAAGAAAACTCTAGAAGCACATAAGTGTAGAAAGTATTTAAAGGTAACCCTACAAAGGGAAAGTTTATTAGGTAAGGAAAAGTTTATGATTTGTAATTTCATTTGATTTTTGCCTTTTTTTGAAAAACAACAAGGAAGATTCACATATGCATAGAAAGAAATTTCTCAGTCTTATGCAAAATTACTTTCTTGAAATTGCTGATCAGTTTCCCTTTTACTTAATCAGACTGTTGGTACCATTTAAACACAGAATGATGCCAAATGAGTAGGCAGTTACTTATAGTTCAATGATTTCTCTCTTTAACATCTTGAAAGCTGAAAAGAGAGTTATCCACTCGGCATATGTTTGCTCTTGAAATAGTCCAGCAATGGTAGTGACAACATTTTCATTGGTTATTTTTTAAAATAGTTTCTAAGTGGAAACTATTACTGTATGGAAAGAGAACCCTTCTTTTGGAGGACACCTGGGCAATGAAAACTTTCTTTTATCTGGTACCAGACTCCCTCCTTCTTCTCTAGACCAGACCAAGTAAAACTTATTTCATAGTGACTCTCTTTATACATTACTTTCATACTCATTCACCTTGTTCAATGCCCACCTCACCCTAAAGTATTCTTTATCGGTAGAAACTGTATTTACCTTGATAAATATAAACTTTCTATGTGTACTTTTATTTAAGTTATGCTCTCTTTTTAAAATTTCATTTTTATTCAACTCTACAGTCCATTCCTGTAAACCATCAGGATTTTCTCTGGTC
Organism: Pipistrellus kuhlii; assembly: GCF_014108245.1. Taxonomy (NCBI): domain Eukaryota; kingdom Metazoa; phylum Chordata; class Mammalia; order Chiroptera; family Vespertilionidae; genus Pipistrellus; species Pipistrellus kuhlii. The sequence goes on along the minus strand of NW_023425493.1, from coordinate 21,425,082 downwards.
TGATTTGCAATATGTTTTGTGTTTGCTAGCAAATGTGGAACTTTTCAGTCCGTGTCCTTTCTCTATGTGATAGAAGATCTAATTACCACCCAGCATGAAAGAGCAGCTGAAATGAAAAAGGCAGCAAGACAAGGCACTAGCTTCACTCGGAGCCAAACAGCTATTTCCTTTATGTATGTCTCAGCTAGAGAGCAAAGGGAAATACCATTCATTAAAGTAACTCATATATTAAACATTCTTTTCCTCTCTGGATTTAAACTGAAAGGGGTTCGTTCAAATCTTTATGGAAGCAAGACATTAAACAAATATTTTTAATTTTCTGTAGTATTCATTAAGGTATCCTTAAATTATGTGAAATATTTCCATCATCAGGGTTGTTATTGTCCCAACACATTTTCTTGACATTTAAACAGATAAAACCAACAGTCTTTACAGAAATGAAATAAAATCAAGTGAACCATTAATCTTTTTTTCATAAGGCTTAGAATTTTACTTAATTTGGAACTTTTGGATCCTAAATTTTTTGGGGAAAAATAACACTAGATAGATCTTTTAAAAAGCATTTGTCATGTTAATATAATAATTTTGGGGCTTTTTATTTTCTGGAATAAGTTGGGGGATTAACATCACAGGGGCAAAAGATTGATAATATTTTACTTTTAAAAATTACTGTGGTTTGAGTTTTCAGTTATTATATTGTCCAAAATTACAAAGGTAGAGGGTATGTATGGGAGTGGGAGGGGGGATTGGTAAGATATGTACACATATAATACCTTAATAAAAAAATGAAAAAAAAAATTACAAAGGTAGATACCATGTGGTATTGGGGGCTGTGGAGAAACACTTTATTAAAAAATGGAAATACAAGCCCTAGCAGATTTGGCTTAGTGGATAGAGCGTTGGCCTGTAGACTGAAGGGTTTCAGGTTCGATTCTAGTCAAGGGCACATTCCTAGTGTTGCGGGCATAGTCCCCAGTTGCGGGTGTGCAGGAGGCAGCTGATCAATGATTCTCTGACATCATTGATGTTTCTCTCTCTCACTCCCTCTCCCTTCCTCTCTGAAATCAATGGGAATATATTTAAAAAAAAAAGAGAAGAAAAAAAAGAAAAGAAATATGCCCGTGACCTAGTAATTCCACCTTTAGGAACCTATTCTTGAACATTATGGATAAAAATGTTTCTAGTGATATTATTTGTAACATAAATAGAAAAAAAAGCAAAAATAATCATTATTAGGAGAATATTAAGTAAGTTATGATAGCCCTAGCTGGTGTGGCTCAATTGGTTGGACCATCATCTCATACATTGGAAGGTTGTGGGTTCGATTCCCAGTCAGGGCACATGATCAGGTTGTGGGTTCTATCCCTGGTCGGGTGCGATCCCCAGTTATGGTGCATGTGGGAGGCAACCAATTGATATTTTCTCTCTCTCTCTCTCTCTCCCCCCCCCCCCTCTCTCTCCATCTTCCTTTCTTTCTCAAAAAATCAATCAATCAATCAATCAATCAATATATATCCATATCCAGATGTACCTCATTCTTTTAAGTAGCTGCTCTTAGGATGAAATACATTTGCATGTACTGACAAGGAATATTCCAGAGCCGAGAGACTCTGTTCTTGGGTGGAAGGCATTGATGGGAGGGGCATATTTTTTATGTCCTGTTTGAATTTTCTTTTACCATGTATATGTGTTAGCTTTCATAATTAAAAAGAAATTTCAATTTTTTCTTTAAGGATTCCGCCCAGGAGAGTGTTATCACTCGAGACATTCATCGGACGTTCCCTGCACATGATTACTTTAAGGACACAGGAGGAGATGGCCAGGAATCGCTCTACAAGATCTGCAAGGTAGAGCTCTCAGCCTCAGGTTTTCTAATTGATTTTACAGACTATCTTCAGGAACCCATCTGAAAGAGTCTGAGATTTCTTTCCGTCTTCCTTTCTTATGTGCACTGTGCATGTTCTCTGCTTTACATGGAAACTTCAGTCCTACCTAGGTCCTGAAGGTATCTTTTTGGCTGCATGTTCAGTGCCAACTGAGGAAGAGGCACAGTATAGTCCCAGTTTGGCTCTGCTGCGAACAAAAGGGAACAGAAGGTCCGCTTCAGGCCACTGCAATAAATGCTCAGTGGAGGGCCCATCACTCTGCCCTTCTGACAAGATAATGTGACAGTTGCCTCAATTTTTTGACAGTAAGCAGGATTAAGAAGTACTGTGACACCTGTTACTGATATACCCTGTGTTGTCACAGCGTGCGTCTTCGTGCAGTTTGTTCTTCTCCCTCATGGGTGGTAGGCCTGAAAGAAAACTGTTTTCCTGGCGTTCAGTAAATATGCTTGGGTACAAAATACTCTGTTTCTGTTAGTGGAGAATACTCATTAGAATATTATTCATTCCTCTAGGTCATATCAGAAGTGCAGAATGAAGTTAATTCCTCAAATTGTCAATGCTAAATGAGGCCAAAGACTCAAAATTATGAAAGCATTAAACAAAGTTGCCCCTTTCCTCACACTTAAGTTGCCCTACGATGTGCGATGGGTTTACTCAGCGTTCTTCTCATCTACCATTGCAATAGAGGTTAACCAACAGGGAACTATCCAGAATCTTGTAAAAATATGGAGAAAAAGCAAACACTATGACTAATTTGTAAGTTAGATAATCAGTTCCTGAATAATCAAAGTTAGCCTTTTAAGCATCATAGATGAGCCAGTAAGTAATCAGAAGTATACTCACATATCGACATCATTATATATTTACTGTTTTTTTTTTAATGGCACTTATAAAAACACTTGCCTGCATATGCTAACCAAGCAGGATTGATATTTATTTATTTATTTATTTATTTATATTTTTTAAATATATTTTATTGATTTTTCACAGAGAGGAAGAGAGAGGGATAGAGAGTTAGAAACATCGATGAGAGAGAATCATCGATCAGCTGCCTCTTGCACACTCCCTACTGGGGATGCGCCTGCAACCAAGGTACATGCCCTTGACTGGAATCGAACCCGGGACCTTTCAGACCACAGGCCAACACTCTATCCACTGAGTCAAACCGGTCCTGGCGAGGATTGATATTTAATTGTGCAAAGGGCTCAGCTTTCAGAAAGTCATCCTTGCATGTTTGTGGGTTAGCCCTCCGCTCACTCCTGTCTTGTTTAATCTATATTGTCTTTTTCTTTTTTTGTCTCCTGATGGCCTCATTTTTTAGGATTGTAAATATATACATGATCAGAAGTACATAAATAACTGAAAATCTGAGAATGTACTGATTTCTAGAAAGTGATACATCTTTTAGTTTTAAAAATGTCAAAACCATCCAACACCACAAAAAATGTATAATGTATTTATTATATGCTTGTAACAGGAAAAGGTAATTATTAAAAGTATTTTTGATCTGTTCTGAAATTTTACAGGCTAATTAGATTCTGGCTTGTATAAGGCAGATATCAAAATGTATATAGTTTCTAAATTTATTTAGAAGGGCTTGGCTTATGGGATATAGAACAACATTTTCCCCTTAGCGTTGAATATGTTTTCAATCAAACAGTGACTTTTCCCTCAATTTTTCTCTTATTGATGCTCGATATTTTTTTCACATAACTAAACAGATGGCTCCATGTGCTTGCAGCCTCTGACTTAGTTTTGCTCTATTGTAGTAAAAACAGTATTTGCCTCATTATGTAATATTTAGAAGGAAATATCTGAAACATTACTGAACACAAAGATAAAAGTTAAACAGTTGGTAAATTTAAGTTCTTACTAACACATTACTGGCTAATAACCTAACCTTGAATTCATTAAAAAAATATTCATTAGTAATTTACTCATGTAGCCATTTTAGATTATCAATATAGATTTTGAAACATAGTTTTCAAAATTTATGTTTATTGTTGAAATTATTATAGATGTTCCTTTCCCCCCCCCCCATTAACCCCCTCCACTTCTTCCAATTCCCCTCCCCAGACCTTCACTGCACTATTGTCTGTCCATGGCAATTAGACAGTTTTAAAAGCTTTTTTTGAGTAAAGAATATTATAAAAATGTAGCACTAAGATACCTTAATTGCTGACTATTGATAAATTGCACTAAATTTTGTGAAAATTGCTGAGAACAAAGGAACCATATTAAAAACATTTTAAAATTCAAGATAGTAAATATAGATTGCTGAGGGTTGTAATATTGTACTACAATATGAATTACTTAAACGTAAGTTTCCAACAGCCTTTGATAATGGAGGAGAGCAGAGATGAACATATCAGAAAATGTTTTAGAAACCAAAATTCACTGGAGTCCTACCATATGGAGTCCTACCACTTGGTTTGTCATTGATACAACACCTCTTCCTTTTGATCTACCATGAATTAGCAGTCAAGTGCTCATTGGTAGTGATAACTCACAAATTGCACAGCATACTTAATAATTTAGGATTGAGTATTAGTCTCAGGTTTGTACATCCTATTTCCTTTGCTTCTTGCATTCAGTTTGAACCATAGTCTTTCATTTTATGACTGCCCCATGTCCCCAAAAGCTATTGTGTGTAACTTTAAAGCCACAGAGTGTGACCTACCTGTTCTATCATTTTAATTTCTAGAATAATATCCAACATTATACTTCACACACTCAGCGGTATACTTTTGAGTTACATTCTGGATGCCTTGCACAAAATCAAATAAACATTCATAATACATTGATATAAAATCAGCCATTTTGTTATATAATCTGTAAATAATGATAGTTTTGCTTCTTCTTACCAATTTCTTCCCCCCCCCCTTATTCTTTTTTCTGTCTTACCACACTGGACAGAACCTCTATTATAGTGTTAAAATGAATACATGTCTTACTCCTGATTATAAAGGATCAGCATCTAATGGTTTGTCACTAAGAATGGTGCATATTATTAAAATGTGCATCTTGTTCACATCAGTAACACACAGTATAGACCTTTTTAAAAAAAAATACAGTGCCTCCATGTGCCTTATAATAATTTCACATTTACAGAGTGCTGTCACACTTACTACCTCATTTATTTCTTACAATTCCTCACTCGTAAGGCCTATAGGAGAGTTACAGTATGCTCTGCTCTTAAATTGATACAGAAGTTAAGAGAATTTTAATTACAATAAGTGTTGAAACTAACTTTGGTTTCAAGGATACAAGAGTCTGACTTTGTAGTTGAAGTTTTCTGTGGCTCTGGTGAGATGACAAATGACCTGAACTGTCAGGTTAGAGGGAACACAGTTAAAAACATGCTGTCATGTTTTAATGGCCCTGTCAATTTCAGCTTTTGCCTTTTAGTATCATTTTCACAGTAGGAGGAAATCAAAATGGTTCAAAGATTCTGATGTTGTCATAAATTTGTGTGTGGAGTTGAACTGGAGGTAGAATAGTAGAATTCACAGGATTCTGAAAATGTGAAGGTTTGGGCTCCCCTTCCTCCCACCTTCCTCCTTCCTGTCTTTCAATAACATGTTTTAAAATAGTGTCCTTCAAAGGAAGAAAAATGTGATGCCATCCCAGGTGTCTTTAGCACTTTTCTAATTTACATATGATGTGAAAACTGTTTTCTGTTGGGGGGCAGGTTCAAGAAGTTTAAAGGAGTGAGCATCAAGAGATCTGGTTCTGGTCTTGATTCTTCCCCTAAGAAGATCTAAGATTTGATCTTCTTTTTTGGATTTGCTCCTCATTGGAGTATGGGTTCTGATAAGATTATTTTATTTCCAATTTGCTATGATTCTTAATGTTGTTTTTAAAATTTTCCTAAAATGTAACAGATGAATTCCTATGTCAGGTATTTTCTCTCTCAATATTGAAGCTATAAGGGAGTGTGATTTATAATAACTTTGATTTGTGATTTAACCTTGCTTTCTGTTGTTGTGTTTGGTGTGTGTTTTAGGAACACCTGAAATGAAATACATTTAGTGAGTTACTTTTAGATAACTTCTTTTGATGAGAATTCTTCCCTGTGGCTTCCTTTTTTCACTCTATTAATGCTATCTTTTGATGAATAGGCTATTAAAAAAAGTGAGGCCCACTTTATTAATCATTTATTTTATGGTTAGTGTTTTGGTGTCCTGTTTAAGAAGTATTTGTCTAACCCAAAGTGATGAAAATATTATCTGTAATCTAGACATTTTATTCTTTTGCTTTTTACATTGGGATTATGATCTCTCTATAGTTGGTTTTTGGATGAAGTAGAAGTCAAGGTTCATTACCCTCTGCCCCATGTGTATCTCTGATTGATCCATCGTTACTTTAAAAAAAACCATTCTTTCCCTTACTGTATTGCTAAAGCATTTTTTTTTTATAAGTCAGATCCATGTATATGTGGTTTTGTATCTGGGCCATTCTTTCTTTTTTGGGGGTGGGGACAAGAGTTGTTATTTTATTTTTTTACTGAATATGTTTGACATAATTACAGTCACTGTACATTTAAAGTATACAGTGTTTTAATTTGATACATTTATGTATTATAATAGGATTGCCATTGTAGCAATATTTTGCATCTCTATCACAATTCATAATTATCCTATCATTTTAGTGGTTGGGATAATTAAGTTTTTGTGTCTTATTAGCAAGTGTCATGATTGTAATAATATATTATTATCTATATTCATTATATTGTGCATTAGCTCTCTATGGCTAATGTGTACTCATTGCAAATTTGTACCTTTCATGAATATCAATCTTAATCTCCCCACCCCCACTCCCTGGTAAACACCATTTCACACTTGGTTTTCTACAAGTTTGACTTTTTTTTTTTAAGATGCCACATTTAGGTGATATCATATAGTATTTGTCATTTCTTTGACTTATTTCACTTAGTGTAATATTCTCAAGCTCCTTCTGTGTAGTCTCAAATGGCAGAAGAATTGTGTATATACACCACATTTTGTTATCCATTCATCCATTGATGGGCACTTAGGTTGTTTCTGTATCTTGGCTACTGTGAATAATAGTGCAATAAATATGGGAGTGTATATGTCTCTTTAAAATTCTGGGTGTTTTTTTTTTGTTGTTTTGCTGAACCATTATATTCCATTAATCTATTTATCTTTGCAGCAGTACCACACTATTATAATAATAATGGCTTTATAATGTCTTATTATCTTGTATTATCGGGTCTACAACTTTGTTTTTCCTCAAAATTGTTTTTTACTATCTGGTCCTTTGTAGTTTCATATTTAAAAATTAGCTTAGAAGTTTTGGAGATGGAACAAAACACCTTTGAAGATTTTGATTGGTGTTACATTGAATTGATATTATAGTATGCTAATTTTATTAGTTTTTCAAAGAGTCAACTTGGGCTTTGTTGATTTTATTTATTAAATGTTTGCTTTCTATTTCATTGCTATATGCTCTTATTTAAAAAAAAAAAATGTTTTCATTGATTCCAGAGAGGAAGGGAGAGGGACAGAGATAGAAACATCAATGATTAGAGAGAATCATTGATTGGCTGCCTCCTGCAAACCCTCCACTAGGGTTTGAGTTCACAATCCAGGCATGTGCCCCGACCAGGAATCGAACTGTGACCTCCCGGAATCGGTCTACGCTTAGCACTGAGCCACGCTGGTCAGGCTGTTCTGATTTTTATTATTTTATTTAAAGTGTAGTACCTGATGTTCTATGAATATATTCTTGTTTCTTATCTTTTGATTTTTATTTACTTGCTCATGTTTTCTTCATGCTTGATTGTTTTTAATAGAATTCTGGAATATATGAGAATTATAAAGCTTTGGATGATGTTTATTCCAGAATAGATTTAAGTAGATGGAGTATTTGGGGGTGAAGGCGGAACTCTTTGATTCAGGTTTGACTTTTTTTTGTATTGAGACACTTCCAGGATCTCAACTAAAATCTGGAGGCATTTACTGGAGACATTCTTTGGTACGTCCTCCTTCAGCCGTGTCCTTGACATTAGGAAAATACTGAAATCTCTGCTCATTTATAATCTCTGCAGGCCACTTTTTCCAAAATTTCCACTTCTTTGAGACATTATTTAGCTCCCATGAAGAAATAGGAGTGATCAAATTTTCACAATGTTTCCCTCAAACATTTTGGTATGCAAGTAATTGGTTAATAATTTCAGATTTTTCTAGGAGAGTGAGGAAATTTTCACTGATCCTTTTGTTTACAGTTCAGGGGTGGATACCAGATTAGCATACTGATAAATCTTAATCTCGTAGAGTCAGAGTTTTACTTAGTTCTATTCCTTCCTTTAAATTATCCATTTCACATTTTCCATTTTAGAAGAATTATCTAATTATGTTTCATTGCCAAGGACAGTGTTTATAGCCATTTCAGAACAGCAAATGCACACTCACACATATATACATACACATATAAAGAAGCTTCATGGCGTGTGTGTGTGTGTGTGTGTGTGTGTGTGTGTGTTCATGCTAAGCTCTTGCTTAGAGAATCTCAAAAACATTTTATATTTGTTACTATCACTAAAGTCCTTCATGACGGATTAGCTTTGGGTTTAAATTTTGTGGTCCTCTTAATATACATATTACTAGGATAGACTTTCTGAGTCAGAGCTCAACTAAGAAGATAGGGTGTTATTTTAAATAATGGATTTTTCTTCTGAAACTGTAACTGTGAAAAGGTCAGGATTGTGAAGCTGGAGTCCTAGAAAGAGAATGACCGATCTGTAATGCTTTTGAGAGTGTCTGAGGAGAATTTAAAATTTCCTTTGTGTGCTTGGTCCTATAAGCTTTCCTTGAAATAGCTTTGTAGTTTCTGTGGAGCCTTTGGTCTTTCAACTGAAAGGCTAATTGAAGCCATCACACCAGGACAGAATGTAGGAAGGAAGTGGTGGGATCCTAAGGATGATAAAAATCAGAGTACACAGGGATTGGTATTTCCCCTAAGGACTTGATTATAGCCACTTTTAAAAAAAAAAAAAAAACATTGCTCTTTGAGGAAGATAAGAAGTTGGATTACTTTTTAAAATAGAGAAAAAGGAACCGGTAAAGACATAGCTTAAGGAGCCTTCAAATAAAATGCTGCTCATGGCGCCTCCTACATTTATGGTTTTTTACAACGTAGAGATCTATTTCTATTCTAGCTTCAAATGTCTTCAGTATCCCAAACAGTAAACCCAAAGTTATTTCTGAGTGAATTGGTTACGGAATTATGGGCACTTGTTTTCTGTTTACTAATTATTATGCAGTTGGCAATATCTTTATAATTCTAAAGCCTCCTCCTTAACCAGACCTCTTCCTGCATCTTTTAGAGACCTGGGAAGGGTGTGAATCTGACTTGCTTTCCTCCTCCTCCCCATCTGTCCAGATCTTGGTTGCCCACTTCCCTTGTGATGCTTGTCCTTCCCACTTCTACCCACAGCGATTTACAGATTAAAAATACTTTCTCTGAAATTTAGACCATTATTATGGGTTATGTTGTGAACATTACCCGATTATTTTCATTTCAGTCTTTGAGGGAAGAGGCTACCTCTGACCTTTTTCTTTGTCTCAGAGAACTGAGTGCAGTACTAGTTGCACAGTGTCAATATAATTAACTCGGAGGTCTTGACTCATTAAACTGGCAGTGTTAGTCTAGGTTTTCTAAGAAACTTGTCACCAAGACAGGATTAAAGATGTAAGAAATACATCAGGGGAAATGCCTATAAATGAAAAAGGGGAGGAGGAAGGGAGGGACGGAGGAGAGCTGGGAGAGTGCTAGTCTGACCCCAAGGGAAGAAGAGAGGAAGAAAAGTTGATGGAAGCGTCTGAAATTGAAGGGTCCCTCGAAGGAAAGTTTGGCAAGGCTTTGGGGAGTCCTCAGCCACAGTTGCCTGTGAGGTCCCTTGTCTGCCAGAAGCTGGCCTTCCTATGTGTTGCTGCGCTCAGTCATTGGCTGGGAGCAAACCATGGGAAGTGTGGCTCAGGTGCAAATGCAGGATGGGTTTCAGAGCACAGCAGTGGAGACGTCTGCTAATTACGTCCCCATTGGAGATCTGGGAGGCATATTTTCATGGTCTTCATACTGATCTTTTAGATAACGTTTAATGTATAGAAACTCTAGAAGAGCTCTTTTATTTCTATCACTTTCTTCTTCTGTAAAGTAATTTTATTCACACAGATTATTCGGGATAATTTCCTAAGATCAGAGCTGTTGCTTAATTTTAGAGACTTTGTTTAGGATAGCCTTTACATATTATTATTTTTTAAATTAAAAGTTCAAGAATGTGAAAGAAATACTCTGAGTAATTTACCATTATCACACAGTAGTTTACTTATAATAGAGGCAATTTTTTTAAGATTATGGTAGTCTACTTATTTTACATTTCCTTCTTTAAAAAAAAACACACACAAGTATATCAGTTCAGTTTTAAATTGTTGCCAAGGGCCTTTTTTTTTTTTTTTTTTTGAAGTGTTATATAAAAGGAAAGTTACATCTAGGAAGTTTGCCAGCTATATTAGATAAGAAAATTGCTTTGTGAGTGAGTATCAGTGAGTACATTTAGCCTCTATGTTTATCGTCACCAGTATTTAGATTATTTCATGTCAGTGAACCTATTTATACAGTTTATGTAGATACTCTGCTTTTACCAGCATATAGGACAGACTTAATAACCATTTTTAAAGCCCGTTATTTTATTATTACAATCAACAGACAAAATGATTCTGTCAAATCTATGTACGTATGTATATTTCCATGTCTATATATATTTTTAAGCAATCTCAAACTCACAGGAAAGTTGTAAGTACTGGAGTTTGGTGTTTTCCACTATTTGAGAGTGATTTGCCATGATGGTGCCACACTGCCCTCAGTACTTGAGGGTGTTTTCTAACAAGCAAGAATATTCTCCCACATAACTGTAATAGAACATAGAAATCACACACATAGCATTGATAAATTGCTTCTGCCTAAGCTGTAGACCAATTGTCCAAATAATGTTCTTTACAAAAAAGGAGCTAGTTCAGAATTACACATTTCCTTTGGTTGTCCTGTCTCCTTGATTTCCTTCTGTCTGAAACAGCATCTCACTCCTTCCTTCACTTTTTTGTCCTTGGTGCTTTGGAAGACTACAGGCCAGTCATTTTCTAGACTGGCCCTTGTTTGGGTTTGATGTTTCGTCGTGTTGGATTTGGATTATATATCTTAGGCAGGACTAACAGAAGAGATGACCTTTTCTGGCAGGGAGCACACTGTTGCGGTTATTGCTGATGCTCACTTTGATCACATAAATAAGATGTTATTTATCAGCCTTCTGCACTATAAAGTTACTTGTTTCTCTTTGTAACTAACAAGTACTTTGTGTAAGGTCATTTGTAACCATTTCTCACTGGACTTAGCATTTATTTATCATCTGTGAGTGTCATCTAAAAGTCAGACTGAACAGGCGTCTGGTCAGAGAAGCAAGTAAAATGAGGACTTGGGAGATTTTTGATGCAGAGAGGCAAGTTTTGAGTAGAGGGAAAGGATTCACTTTAGTTCAGGTGGAGAAGCTTAGACTACCAGTGCTTGGAAGAACTCCAAGCAAAAGAACTTGCTAGAACACTGTGTTTCAAACTGTGAATCATAAAATCAGTTTAGTAGGTGGCCTCTGAAAAAGTCATTTTTTCCTACTAACCTAACCAAAACTATAAGACAAGTGGAAAGTAAGATGAATACAGATTGATTTGCATTGTTATTCTCAGCTCTCTTGTGAGAAAATAGTCTGTGGACTTGCTGAATTCATACCATCTCTCATGAGTGATAGACTTTGATTTCATTCTTTTTGTTATTGTTTTGTTAATCCTCATCCAAGAATATTTTTTACATTGATTTTCAGATAGAGTGTAAGGGAGAGGGGGAGAGGAGAGAGAGAGAAACATCAACGTGGGACACATCAGTTGGTTGCCTCCCATATGCACCCAACCGGGGCAGGAGATTGAACCTGCAACCCACGTATGTGCCCTTGACTGGGAATTGGACCCGCAATCCTTTAGTGTAGGGCTTATGTTCTAATCATTGTGAAACACTGGCCAGGGCAACCTTGATTTTTTTATTGAACTTCTCTTGTAATGCAAACAAGCATATAAATAGCACGCTTCTCAGTAAATGTTAAATGTATTTATGTAATGATGGATCCAACATTTGTCAAAGTGACATCAGGGTTGATGAAAAATGATTGATTTTTGGAGATCCAGACTTCTAAGGAATCCTCCACTTAGACATCTTTCATGGGGAAGTGGAAGCATTGAATATCTATTTATCACTCATGCAACATGCTCTGTCATCAAGAAATCCCAGGATTCTGTGTTCGTGAAAAAGGCAGTGACAGAGCACCACCAGAAATGCTGCAAATAGGATAGTATTAGGACCTTATCCCTCTTCTTCAGCTTTGTACTCTTTCTCTGTTCTTTCTGTTTGCAATCCTTCTTCCAACTCCTAACACATACTCAATACACCACACACACACACACACACACACACACACACCCATGAGCTCTGGGTAAAAGTACAAATGAAGCAATCGGAAATATAACTGTATAAAGCAAAGAAAATTTAAAAGCTAAAAGAATGTTAATTTATCTTTTAATTTTTAAAATACAGCAGAGCTCTGGCAACTGATGATAATTAAGAAAAGCTCTTTTCAGACTTATTAGATAATGATTTCATGATCTAATTTTTCTTTCATTAGAAGAGTGTGTGATAATATTATCATTAGCAGAAGAAGGTTAAAAGAGAACAGTAGTACTTCAAAAGATGCCATTAAGAAAAGGAAAAGGCAAGGCACATACTGGGAGAAAATACTGGCAATGCAGTCTAACAATGGGTTTGTAAACTGGACGAAATCTTAAGAATCAATAAAGACAGTCACAAACATATATATATTAATTGCCTAAAAGCACTTGATATGTTCCACATTATTAACTATTAAGAAAGTGCAAGTCAGAACTACAGAAATTAATAAAAGGAAGGAGAATGGCAATATCAAGTAAGGACAGGATGTGAAGCACTGAGTACTCATACTTAGCTGGTATTGCCATAATCATTGTACCACTACTTTGGAAAAAACAGTTTGGCATTTCTTATAAAATTGAGCATTCACTTATTATTTGAACACTGTACCTCCACTCTAGGTATTTGCATAGTGCAAATTTATTTACCACCAAAAAGCCTTGTGTATGCATAACAACTTTATTCATACTAGTAAAAAATGGGGAGGAAAACAACAAAAGTTCAATCAATGGGAGAGTGGATAAACAAATTGTGGATATTCATGCAGTGGAATACTACTCAGCAATGAAAAGAAATGGGCTACTGATACAGGCAGTAATATGACAATTTCAGAAACATTATGCTGAGTAAAAGAAGCTAGGCACAAAAGAGTATACATTATATAATTCCATTAAATGAAATTTAAAAAAATATTGATATATTGTGATCAAATCAGATCATTACTTGCCTGGGTTTGACTGCAAAGAGGAATTGAGGGACATTCTGGAATGATGGAAATATTCTGTAATGATGGGTTACCTAAATGACCCAACTCAAAGAATTGTGCAATTAAAATGTGTGTATTGTATTGAACACAGGCTATATATTTCAGTAAAAACTTTTTAAGTAAAAAAAGAGCTCTAGACCCTATACTTTGATTTCTTTGGCATTTGGGAGATAGCAGACTTAACCTCCCTATAGAAACTCTCCTGATTATCTTTGATAATCTTTGCCCTGGACATTAAATGGAAATCTTTTCACTAAGATAAAGCCCAGGATATGGGTGGAATACGTGCCCAGGACTCAGACAGCATAACTGGGCTGTTCGTCTTGTAGAAATAAATATGGGAGCACCTGAATGGGTCAGTAAACAGTAGCCCATGCTGCTTGCTTTTGTACCTCCTTTGAGCTACCAATGTTTTTTATATTTTAAGGGGTTGTTTAAAAAACAAAAACAGCTCAGCCAGCATGGCTCAATGGTTGAGCATCTACCTATAAACCAGTAGGTTACTGGTTCTATTCCCAGTCAGGGCACATGCCTGGGTTGTGGGCTCAATCCCTAGTGTGGGGCATGCAGGAGGCAGCCAATCAATGATTCTCTCTCATATTGATGTTTCTATCTCTCTCTCCCTCTTCTTTCCTCTCTGAAATCAATAAAAATATATTAAAAAATACACAACATGCTAAAGATATATGTGTCCCTCAAAGCTGAAAATATTTACTCTTTGGACTTTTACAGAAAAAGTTTATTAATTCCTTTTCTTTACTCTTTGATCAGCACACCATGCCTACAGTAACTGAGACAATTTTTTAAAAACTTCTAATGAGTATCTTCTTTAAAAGTTATACACCAGCAGAGTTTGAAGTGCTAAGTGGTATATATTATGCATACAACCTTGTTTCCTTTCCTTTGAAGATGAAGATGAACCCTGAATTAAATGTTATGACAGCTGTTTCCCTAGGAGCACTGGATTTGCTATGAATGGGCCTCTTTGGCTCTGTACCTGCCATCTTGGTTAGAATGATGTTAAAGATTGTGAATTCAGAACATCTGTGAGACTCTCCCAGCCATTCTGCAAAACATGCCAACTAAATGTTTCTGCTTTGCCCCAGTGGAATAAATGGGAGGAGTCATTTTTACCCTTTAGCCTTTTGGAAAGTGGGAGAGTAGTTTAGAAGATGTTTGAGAAGGTTATAGAAGGTGATTATCTTGTCTATTAGATTAGAGGATCCTCACTACAGATTCAACAACATTAAGATTTCCCCCATAGAGTGCACTAGAACCCACATCACTCAAGAACTTCCCACCTTCTCCTGTCCTTAGCTCCTGCCTCCCATGATCTTATTAGCCTGGTGACAAACCACTGTGGATCTTTTAAAATTAAGTTAGGTGCCCTGAGCATCTTTTTATTCCAAATACCGTCGATGAACCTGGGGATAATGGGACATCTAAAATTGCTTTAGGAAAGGTGCTGCCTCTTTGGGGATGCCTCTGTGCTCATGATCCACACATTCAAGGTGAAGGACCAGAGAAACTGTGGTGACAGTGCATGGACAAGAACCAGCAGCAGCCTGATGTGAGCTAACCCCTAAGTGAAAGTCTGTGAATGTTTATGTGACTTCTCTCTCTTTTCTTCAGGCCTATTCTGTCTACGACGAAGACATTGGGTACTGCCAAGGACAGTCTTTTCTTGCTGCTGTATTGCTTCTGCATGTAAGTAATTTTCCATGTGATAAATGGTATGGTGCTGCCAAGTTTAGTTTATTTTCTACTTAGTTTTGTCCTCCCTCCTTATTTTCCATTTACCTGATGGAAATTACCCATGGCATATCTTTTTTAGAAACGTATCTTTGGTGATAAAGTAAGAGATCTGAAGTCTTTTTTTGAAGTCAAGAACAGGACAGTTCCTCATTAGCATTAATTTTGTTGGCTAGAAGGGAATAAGTGGTTATTTGAAGTTATTTTTTACTAGAACCCTCTAAAATTAAAGAAGTCAATGTACAATAGCTGCCCCCCAAAATGAGCAGGTTCAGGACCGTTATGAAAGAATGTGACAAGGAGGCCTTTTGTCTTTTCTGTGATTTATTTTTGTATACTCTCTTTCTTCTTAGTCACTTTTATTTAACAGAATATTCCTTGAGCATCTGTTGTCAGTCCTGGGCTAAGGAGGTGGGATTACAAATATGAATGATTTATGGTTTGTGCTCTCAAAGGTCTCATGGTCCAGGGTGGGGCACAGAGAATGCAGGCACATACTTATTATTTTTATTCTTATGCCTTTACTGATTTTCCTTAGGTTTATTAAAGAACTTATAGTGTGCTTAGTGAAAGCAATACACAGAGTCAGAGAATAATAGAAGAATAATCCAACCCAGAGCTTTCAGAAAGACTTTCTGGAGGAGGCAGTAGCTTTGCCAAGACACAAATAATTGAGGTTGGGGGAGGCAAGAGGAGAAAGGGAGGGAGTAGAGATCGTTAGACAAAAGGAACAACATGAACGAATGTATGAAAACACAGAAGGGCACAGCATATAAAGCGAATGATATGAAATTACAGTTCCTATAGGAATTGTATGCAGGAAAGGCACGAGGCAAAAAATGGTCATATGGGAAGGCACCAAATTACGAAGACTTTGTAATCATGTCAACAAATGTGGGCTTTAGAATAAAGCAAAGGAGGAACCATTGATTAGTGTCAAGTGAGGGAATGGCAGTCAGACGTTCATTTCAGATATATTCTTTATTACTCCCTTTATTGGGCAGAACTGAAGGGAATGAGCAGCAGTAGAAAGGAAAGGAAATATCAATCTAAATGAGAGATATTGAGACCCAGAGAAAGAGAAACAGAATTAAGAAACATGCAGGAGGCAAAATTGGTAGGTTTTATGTATGCATTGACAAAGAAGGATTCTAGTATCTAGAATTGTCAGGTCCCTACCACAAGGGGCTGGAGGCTGTAAGCAAAGACATGATGGGTTTACCAGCACTCAGTGCTATTGTTCCTCTACAAGGAGCCTTTGTAGTGGCTCTTATGAAAGCTGATGTTCAAGCTGTGGATGGTGATGCTTTGTATTTCTAAAGTAGTCACTGAGTATATCACAATCTAGCATTTAGCATTTAACTGTAGCCCAGTGAAACACATTGTAATATATTGATTGAAGTTCAATAAGAAGAATATCTTGCTGAGAAACCTGTTCTGAGATTTAACAGTTTTAGATACTTGTAAAATTGTTTATATTTATTTGGAAACACCTCTCCCTCTGGGGGGGGGGGGTGGGGAGAGAAAGAGAAGAGTGAATCAAATAGTCAGAAAATTCAAATACCCCGAATTGTTTTCTATGTTATGTCTTCTCCTATTATAAGGGTCATATGGTCAGTCAGCCATTGTAAACTTATTCAACAAAATTGCTTTTAAAGTATGTCATAAGATGGATAGAAATTCAGTTCAGGCTCTTACAGTTTGTCCATTAGTAGAATTATGCAGTTTTTGCCATGACTTATAAATAACTTGAAATACAGAAATGCCTTCAGCATATTTGAGGAAAGATGAACTGATATTCAGCACAGTGGTAATGAAAAATATACTGTAATTTTTAATTGAACAACATGTGTAATACTTCTGTTAATCGGTATATTCCATTAATTGACCAACTCAACAATTTAACCAAATTGAATAAGAAAAGTTAACTCATTTTTTTCTCCCATATTTTTGCCTCCATGGTTTAAATAGGTTGAAAAATACAGTCTAGTTTAAACAATTCATCAAATGCACTATCTCAGGTTCCAGGGAGCTATGTTATTAGGGTCCTACTAATTTTTTATCAGTTACATAAGCTATTGCTTCTTTTTGCTGCCAGACATTCTCTGGCAGCTCCGCATTAATCATTGTCAGAACCTGCTTCTTTGGGGATGCTGTCTCTTCCTCCCCCATGGTCATTTATATTTCACATGCACTGCCTAAGAGGAGAGAAAGACCAAAAGTGAAAGTGTGTTCAAAAACAAAAGTTTAGAATTTTTGTGTTTTTCCATTTCTAGTAATTTTAGGAAATAATTACCTTCCTGCTTGAAAATTTCCAAAGGCTTTGATAATAGCTTTGTTACTTGTTATAGTTTAAACAATGAAAGAAGTATTTATCACAGTAGATGCTGTTGTATCTATTGATGAGATTACAGGAAACTGATCATTTAGAGTTGAATAACAATGTTATAGCATGGATTACTTATAACCATTATATGTTCACTTGCCTTTGAAGTTAAATATGCAATAATTATTAGCAATATGATTATTATGGTGTTAGTCTTTACTTAATAAAAATATGATAATTTCCTTTCATATACTTCAATAATTCTAAAAATCATATAACATATTTTAGATAATTTTAACCCAATATATTTTTACTAACATATATGTGTTTTATTTACAAATAAAGTAAGTTATAAAAATTATGAAACCTTTAATGCACCCCTCAAAAAGACAGGTTTAGGATAAGATTTAACCAATAGACTTAAGATTAAAATGGGAAGCAGAGCTACTTGGTTTTTTGAAAATAAAGATTCCACGGAATCGAAGGTAACAAGGTAGAGGCGTCCAAGTGTTTCTATAAGTTAGAGTATTTGTGTGTTTATGCTATTGAGGACTCTGTTACTTGACATAGCCTTAGCTCAAAGCTGCTTAATTTAAGAAGGAACTTTACTGGCTCACCTAACTGGAAGTCCAGGGTAGGGGTGATTTTGAGATGGCTGGATTCCAGAATTGCCCAATCAGGAATCTGTGGCTCTGAATCTCTGTTTTGTTTAAATTTTCTTGCTTTAATTATATGAATTGGCCACAAATGTGTAACATGTCTGCAGACTGGCCTGGCTCATATCCTTTCAGTTTTATAACTTCATTTAAAAGGGACCAGTTTTTTGCTATAGCTCCTGCTTAAGAAGAGGAAGAGGAGGAGGAGGAGCAGGAGGAGGGAGGGGGGGAAAAGGGGGGAAGGAAGGGAGGGAGGGAGGGAGGGAGGGAGGGGGGGCAAAAGGGGGAAGGCAGGGAGGGAGGGAGGGAGGGAAGGAGGAAAGAATTCCTGGAGGATTCTGATTGGCCTTGGGAACCTACTGTTCCTGAATCAGTTGCTAAGGCCAGGAAGGTAGGATGTTCTGATTAGCCCTGTCCAGGCCTTTAGTCTCCCTCAGTTGCTGACAGTGAGCTGATCAGCTCCTCCTGAGCAGTTGAGGGGTTCTCTAGAGGAAAGGGGTTTTGATACCAGATGATAGGGACATAGGATGCTAGACAGACACAGCACATCATTTTATAGTGATGTCCTTACTATAGGAGTTTTAGTACATTTTTAATAAGCCCTTTTATGCTCCCAAATAACTTCTTTCTTATAATCCTAGAGATTTTCCTGTTCTAAGTTCATTCTTGCATCAGTGCCTTTGGGGCCATTTCTCAATATTCTCTTCCTGTGTCCTGTAAATATATTCAAGACATTTTTTTTTGTTTTGTTTTGTTTTTGTTTTAAATCTTCTGTTGATCCTTCCATTATAGATAACTTAAATTTCTCTGCCCTTTCAAAGCTGAACTCATTCAAAGGATAGTAAAAACCACAACTATAAATTTGAACTATGGTTTCATACCTTTCAACTTATATGGTCTTGGGCAAGTTTCCTAAACTCTCTGAGGTTCAGTGTTGTTGTTTTTTCATATATAAAATGGAAACAATATTATTATATTTCTAGTATTCTTATGAATATCGGATACCTTATATCATGAGCATGAAGGATCCTATTTTGTATCTGACACGAAAAGAGTGCAGCTGTGGGATTAAATCCAGGCTTTACTTAATAGATGTGCAGTTATTGGCAAATCACTTAACTTCATTGAACTTGACTCATCTAGTATTTAAAATGTAAAAATAATGCCTACGTTACAGAATGTGGTAAGGATCAAATGGGATCATGAGTGAATGCCTCTAATAACAGTAGCTACTACTATTCTTTCTAAAATTAATCATTATTTGCCCAGTCAGTTTTCTTTGGACCCTGGTCCCATTAGCTTAAATTTACCACACATTAATAGACTATGTTGTATACTATGTTTTATAGCTTATAAATACACATTTAATTTATATGTATTTTAGCATATATTTACTTTACAGGGAAAACAACCAGCTGGAAGTTTTCATTCTATTTGCTGATCAATGGGAGAACAGAAAATAAAAACTCATGAGTTTCAAAACAATCACTAGCATCTACCTTTGTTGAAGAAACCCAGAAAATTGGTAGAATGTTCAGTGCCTTCAAGGACAAAGGTAGATTGCTTACAAAAAGATATGAAACAACCATGCGGAACAGAAATTTAGTTTTATCCTAAATAAGAGTATTATTTTATATTATCAACAGATAATTTTACTTCAAAAAATGTCTTGATTTGTAACTTCAGTCTTTAAGACTCAGCTGAAGTCTTGATGTAAGACTTCAGCTGAGTCTTAAAACTTTTGAAGTACATAAGGCTGCTTTGTTTTGTGGTTCACAGCAGAGAAAAGCAACGAAGCTTGGAGATTGTCTCCGTTCAGTGATTATCTTTGTTAGTACAGATCATTGTCAATATTTGTTACCAAACAGTGATTTCATCATACTTGATTCTCATATTGTACATGTGAGGCAGGTATTTAACTTTGTATTTCATAGAGCCATGGATGACATTGTGTTATCTTAAATTAAAAGATTTAAATGCTTATCTCCTCCTTTCCTCAATAAAACAACACTGATTCCATGACAAAGCTCCTGCACATAGCCAAGAAGGATATGCAGTATTAAGAGACCCATCATGTTATAACATCTCATATTTAATTTAAAAAGGTATTGTTCAAAGACTTATTTTTGTACTTCAGACCAATTACATACCAATGATAAAATTGTCATGTCTAATTCAATGAAACATTGTTTTTATAAATTAGTTATTTTAATGCTTTAAAAAAAAGCTGGCAGTGACACAATATTACATAGTAGGGAACCCACTCTTGTAGTAAGGTGAGGTTGACAGTACAGCTAGGTGTTGATTCTCAGATCTTGATTGAGAATGCTAATTGAGTGGCAAGCTTAATAGCCAATACAAATTACAGATAATAGGGAAGATTTTTATATTTAGCATTTATAATATTAAAAGAGATCAAGAACTGATATAGTTACCTTTGGCTGCCTTTTGCTTCCCCTTTCACACCCATCCTTTCCCTCTACATTTTTGCTGGCTCTTACCTTTGCAGTTGTCACAGATTGCCCTACTTGTCTATGTGCCTTCATTGATGAAGGCAGATGTATTCAGTTTTGCTAAAGTTATCCTAAACAAATATTTAATACTTGATATTTAAGTCTGTATGCTAAGATCTTTAGGGGATGCAAAGTTAAAGCACACTCCTAGGTTAGTAAGAGCATAAAAATAACTTCACTACATGTCACAAGAGCTTTGGAAGTCAGAGAAAGCAAAAGTTAGTGAAGAACAGAGACTACAATATTGCATATACGTCTCTCTGAATTCTTTCAGCTTATTGAGACCTCAATTTGTTTATTTTTAAGTTTTTATAAACTGTGGCAAAAGAACCCTAATATTTATTTTTTACTTTCCTAATTCAGAATTTTTAATGCTGTATTTAAACAGAGTCTAAGCTTTGGTTTTCCTTTTCTCAAATAAGCCCACTTCTATATTATGATGCAACCAGTGGCCCAGTGCATGAAATTCATGCATGGATTTCCCTCAGCCCAGCCTGCACCCTCTCCAACCTGGGATCCCTTGGAGGATGTCGGACATCCCTTACACAATCCGGGACTGCGGGCTCCTAATCACTCACCTGCCTGCCTGCCTGCTTGCCCCCAACTTCCCCCACTGCTGGCCTGCTTGTCCCCAACTGCCAACCTGCTCACTCCCAACTGCCCCCACCCTCTCTGGCCTGATCACTCCCAACTGCCCGCCCTTCCTGGCCTGATCCTCCCTAATCACCTCTGCCTTGGCCTCACCACCATTGCTTTGTCCGGAAGATGTCTGGAAGGTCTTCAGTATATTACCCTTTTATTAGTATAGATATCATTGACAAGATTTTGGGAAGAATACTTAAAATTAAAATATGGACCATTTTCACATCTCAAAAGTTTCAGAAACACTTATTACCTAATTTACTAATAACAAATTATTACCTATTCATTAAAGCAAGCCATTGAGATCCACTAATTTGATTTAAACTCTTTAAAAATAATGAAGTTGCATTCTTTAGAAATAGTCTACACTAAGATTTCTTCCTTTGTTCAAAATGCCTTAATTAAATTAAATTAGTAGTAATTTGAAATAGAGAGAGCACTGTTTATGTGTGTGTGTTTTGTATAAGAGCACTGTTTTGTTTGTGTGTGTGTGTTTTGTATGAGAGCACTGTTTTTCGGTTACCAAATCTAGTCAACTTTTTCAGCAAACAGGCAACAGATAATGAAAATCTCTATATTCCTTGTGCTGCAATTGTATAACACCAGCCAGGGGGACATCAGTCTTTCACAGGTTATAACGTTCTTGAGAACAAGGCACTGGCCAGGCTTTTCCTCCAAAAGCAGCTGAAGCAAATAAGGGCTGAAAAAAATTGCAGATCTCTTCTCGTGTCTACTTTTTGCATGAGAGCTTCTTTGGGGACCGGATTACAAGGAGCCCCAGTTGTGAGGCATGAGTGGGCTTATATGGTCAAGAAGAAAGAGTCTCAGGAAGTCACTTAGGTAAACACAACGGGGGAAGTTAGAACATAGTGAAATCTTTCTTTTTGTTAATCACATTGTAGTTTTTTCATTTCTACAGCCTAAAATTTGGAAGTCACAGCCCTATTAGGTTCTTATAAGTGCCCCATGGGGCATCTGCACTTTTTCTTTCTTTTTATTTAATTGAAATTTTTTTATATTTTTCAATTACAGTTTATTATAAATATTATACTGTATTAGCATAGTGGTTAGACTATTATATACTTTACAGAGTATTCCTCCTGTTATTTCCAATGACCACTGGCACCATGCATAGTTATTTCAATATTATTGTCTATATTCCCTGTGCTGTACTTTACATCCCCATGTGTATTTTGTAACTACCAATCTGTACTTTTCAATCCCACCACAATTTAGAGATTGTTTCTTTGATTTCAGACTTTATTCTTTATTCACAAAAAATACTTCTGGGAGGGTATATTAGATTTTATTGGTCATTTGAACCTTAATGGTAGAAGCACACAAGATTCTTCCTGGAAATTGTTTTTTTATAGAAAGAAAAATAGCAACACTAAGAAGATTCTGGGAGGACAGTATTGCACTATTTATCCAAACTAAAAATGTGTTTATCCTTTGATCAAGCAATCCCTCTTTGGAAATATTACTGAGTTAAAAAGCCAGCTATTTTTTATGTAGAAAAGGCAAAAAATAAAATAAGAAATACAATTATTTTACTTGCATAGAGAAACATTTGCAGGATACACAAGACATTATTAAGAGTAGTTATGAATTTTGCAAAAGTGATGGGATCAGACACAGGGGTTAGTGTCCTGGGCATAGAGAGGAGTGAGACTTCTGCCTTTTGTACTTTTACACTGTTTTTAGTTTTGAATCACGTGGCTGTGTTACCTATTTTTAAGGTGATGTAGTGAATGAATAAATGAAGGATGATTAAATTAACAAAAGAGGGAAGATCATCTCAAGTGAAGAAGTTACTAGCTGTGAAAAAAGATTTTATTGTAACAATGCAGAAGGCTGGCTCTGAAGCACTTCATTCATTACAGGCATTCAGCTATTAATGTAGAAGATTAACAACATGAAGAAAATGTCTGACATTCTGGCCAAATGCCACTCAGTCATGCTCTGTATATATGTTTTTCTGTAGATGCCAGAAGAACAAGCATTCTGTGTTTTGGTGAAAATCATGTATGACTATGGTTTACGAGATCTCTACAAAAACAATTTTGAAGATCTTCATTGCAAATTTTATCAGTTGGAGAGACTATTGCAGGTAAATAAAAGTTTGGGACTTTTATCTCTCAGGGATTGGTTGTGTTACAGAAAAAGTCTAATAAGATTAATGAACAATCATGATTTATGAAAATTTAATGGAATTCTACAGAAAATGCATATGGATTTGGTTTCTGACCAATATCTACATTGGTGTTAATATTATAAAATATTTGTTTAACCATTTGACCGCTTGGAAAAATATCGTCCTTTTTAAATAGTCAATTTTAATACACTTTGGATGAGAATATAATGAGTTAAGTCAATGAAGAGATTGTTGAATATTATTTGTAAATAAATAAAGATATTTACAGAGTAAAAATTGAAATATTTAAGAGTTTTCTCTGTATTAATTATCATGGGTACCCATACCATGTTTAGGTCTACATATAGAGAATACTTTGAAAAGATAGAAAGATATTGATAGGAGGTAAAAAACATGTAAAATATTTTAATGTGGAGACATATTTTAAAAATCTTCCCACATAAGATGAAGGGGTTAAGGGAAAAAAACCTCCTAGACACAGACAACAGTATGATGATTATAAGAGGGAATGGGAAGGTAGGGGAAGTAGAAGAGGTAAAAGAGAGTTGAATGGTGACAGAAGGAGGCTTGACATTGGATAGTGAACACACAATACAATATACAGATGATGTATTATGTAATTGTACATCTGAAACCTATATAATTTTATTAACCCATGTCACCCCAATAAATTCAATAAAATTTTTTTTAAATTCCTGCATAATTTCCTGATCTTAGAGTTGTTCCTATTTTATAATATGTATGTATAAATTTAAACACATGAAGAACATATTTATATCAAATATTACATAATAAAAAAGATTGTAAGGGCAAAATTATTGATTAGTGCTGACAAAAAAAAATGAGTAGCTTTGGAATTCCACTGAGATTAGAAATCATACCTTTATAATGGATCTTTGTATTTTCTTTATGAGGTATTGAAAACGCAAGAGAAATGTGAGAAAAAAAATTCATGAAAGGATTTATTCCATATTGGGGAAAAGTGAAATGTTTGGGGAGTAAGGTTAGTGGGATGTGGCAGTAGAAGATCTTGGCATGACCTGTCTGGAGATCCACAGGTGTTTGGAAAGGGAAGTGAAGCCAGTAAGAGACTGTGGGAACAGGGAGTGGAGACGGAGAGTTTTCAGTGAGCTAAAGGATGGCTTTCCTGGGAGAAGGGAATGTAGGAGGGTGGGAGTCCTCAAATGGGAAGAAGAAACAAAAGGGTGGAAGGATGTCAAATAAACTGTAAGCCCAATGACAAATGGGCTTTGTGAGGAGGAAAGAAGGAAGAGGATCTGGTAACTAAGGGCATTAAAGCTATAGGCTCTTTTTTTAGAGATTTAATTCTTCCAAGAAAAGTTTTGTTTGGGATTATTTGATTTTCAACTTATTATAAAAGCTTATATTTTTTTTAAAGGTCACTATCCTTAAGCACTTTGAGGGTCAAATAATTGTACCTGATAATTGAATGGCAAATTCGTGGTACTGTGAAGAAACCCAAGCACACCCAGGCCAGTGTTCTCAATGGTTAGAGCTCCGGCCTGTGCACTGAAAGGTCACAGGTTCAATTTTTGATCAAGGGGACATACTTGGAGTGTAGGTTTGATCCCTGGCCATGGTTGGGGCATGTGCCAAAGACAACCAATTGGTGTATCTTTCTCACATCTATGATTATCTGCTCTCTTTCATTCTCTCCCTAAAACATGGAAAATATCCTGGGGTGAGGATTAACAAAAGAAACAAAACAAACCCAAGCACATTTTTCTGTTAGCACCTTCTGTCTGTTAATCGGATGACCATTGAGCACCTCAGTTAAAGTACTAGATAGGCACATTTGGGTGTTTTTCAAAGAGCATCTTGTACAAGAAGTGGGCTTTTTGTTTTGTGGTCTGCTTATGAAAACAAAATGAAAGTGGGCTTTTATGTTTGCCTTTGTCTTTCAGTTATGGGAATTCTGTACTAATGCTGTGTACTTGGCCTTTCACGCTTTTGAAATGCATTTTCTGGTATAACTTGGGCAAAAAGATAATACTACCGTAAAGACATTTTAAGGAGACATTCAATTTCATACATAATACACTTGCAGTTTCTGTACTTTGCCATTATTTTAAGATCCCAAAGATAGTTTTTTAAAATATTGCTTATGTTTTGGCCTTTTCTAAGTTTGAAAAAATATACTGAAGTGATAGCATAAAAGCCAGATAATGTTGACAACAAGTACATCTCTTTTCTAGCTAGTCAGGAGTTGAACAAGAGGGATATGGGGGTGGGGAAGGTAAAAGACGTAAAGGAGACATAAATGTGTCCCTTGAAAGGGGGTTCTGTCACTTGACCCTGCAGTCACGATGTTCTTCAGGAGGCAGGTGAACATTTCCCCAGAAACAAGACCAGTCGAGTGAGCAGGAGATGGTCTTTGTTACTTGTTCTTAACAAGGCTGTCCCTAATCCTCACCTCCTGTCCTCACTTCAGTGAAGTTATGCAATTAATGGATTACTTCAGGAAAATGAAAAGTGTTCATAAGAAGCTTGTCATAAAAGGCAGTTGTGGCAGGAAATAAAGCTTCTTCCATGTTCCGCCCACTAAATCTTCCCCTCTGACTTTTAGGAGCAGCTACCGGACCTGCACAGCCATTTTTGTGACCTTAACCTGGAGGCCCATATGTATGCTTCACAGTGGTTTCTCACTCTTTTCACCGCCAAGTTCCCGCTCTGCATGGTCTTCCACATCATTGACTTACTGCTCTGTGAGGTAGAGTGATCCCCTCTCTCAGACCTAAGCCCAAAGAGAAAGAGCATTGTTTCTGCTCACAGTGGTTTAAGTTGTCTTCATTTTCTTCTTTCCTGTGACATAAGCTATAAGTACTGACCAAAAAGTTCTATTTGAATTTTTAGTAAAGACTATTTTAATTGAAATTTTGTTATTTGTGAGAAATGAGAAAATTAAAGCTTATATAATTTCTACAAAGTAAAATGAGGTAACTAAATTTGCATAGTTAAGTTCATAATAAATCTATATGTATAATAATGGGCTACTAATTTAAAGGACCTTTAAAGTTAAATAAATAATTTAGAATCAGGTGTTTTTAGTAATAATGCAATTATATGCCAAGAGTTAAAGTTTTATAATAATTAAATACTCAATTCATAAGATTTTTCTTTGTATATGTTGTTTGAAACTCCATCCAGATAATAAAGAAGTGACAAAGTTTCTGCATCATATAGGTATATTTTTAGACAGTAAATATTTAAAAAAAGTAGTTTGCATAATTTCTTAGGTATCTCTAGTATTTATTTCTTTTATTGCTTTTAATTTCTTAGATGACTACATTTATTTCCTTTGTTCTCTTCAAGAAATAAGCAATATTACATATACATACCTCATATACTAACCATCAAAATGTTTGAGTCTTAGCAGTGATAGAAAGTTGCTGGAGAGAAGAATCTTGTAATTGGGAATACAAATGTGTATAAAAATATAGCTGTCTTAACTTTAAAAGTTGGAGTAGTCAAAAGAATAACCTAATAAAATCTAGGCAGTTTTGTATTACTGTATTACTTTTCTTACATAAGGTTCCCTCTTTCTTAAAAGAAAAGTCTATTTTAATTACCCTAGACACTAGAAATATAATTATAAAAGCAAGAATTGAAAAGATAAAATGAGTTAGCTGTATAAAGCATGATTATTATATCTCAGTCTACCATGACAGGGGCCATTTTGTGTAAGTGTAGCTGGGTTCAAAGGTTCTAGTTGGCAGTTTACAATGCTTGACGGTGCAGAGCATTTTGTAGGCAGGTAGGATTTTTAAAGATTTGCAACATATTTTGATAAAGAAGGGTCAAGCATCTTGCTGGGGGTCACAAAACAAGTTCCCACATTCTGAATGCACAGCAGCTAGAGAACCTGGTTGATAACACATTAATTCTACTTGTTTTACTTACAAATTAGATTCTAAAATGCCTATCTAAATTTAACCTTAAAGGAAGAATGCAGAATTAAGAGCTAAAGTCTTATTCAAAGTCAGAACAATGTGATCATTGGAATGGTGACTGTCTAAAGTCATCTCTACCTTATATTGGAGACTGTCCACGGGTCTTCTGGAACCCAGATATATAGTTTTTTAGGAAATTTCATCTTGAAAACACTTGAATTTCCAATGTCAGTTGCTAGGAAAAGTTAGCAACATTGACAGCAAAGAAAAGAAAATTTATAAGGCTTCTTATCACTTGTCAACTGTGATTCATAATCACCATGTTTGAAAGATCTTAATGCTCATGAAAATTAATAAGAGCATCGTAGGTAGATGTCACTTTCCCTTCTCTTAAACTGATGCGTTATAGCTGCTTTAGGAAGTTGCAGAGCTTAGCTCTCCAAAACACGGAGTAGGTTGTAATCACAACATTATGTTAACCAGGGAAATAAATAACAAACCTTAACAGAGCAAAGCAGCTTTGTAAAACAAACCTTGTTGGGAACAATATTGGAGTACGCTTCAGGATATTTGTTCTTTCCACTAACTCATCTTTGTCAGAGTATTATTTTGCAAAGGAAATTTTTAGATAAACTTTTATTTCCTGCCTGTCTGTGTTTTCTCTTTGCCCATTTCCTTCTTGTAGTTAATAAAATATTTATACTAAAGCTATTTTTTCAACATGTAATAAAATAGTCTAAATATTTTATTCTATTTAAGACTATGGTACCATACTACTATACTAGTAGAATTACCCATTTATGTTTTTTGTCATATCCTCTATTTGTTAAGGAAATAATTTAAATCTTGATAGTTATGAATTATGTTTAGTTACAAATGGAAAGCTAGGAAATTCTCAGATGGAAAAGTGTTAATTTTTAAAAAACTTTTCAGAGGCGCTTCTCCCCTTTACTGCCTCTTCAGTTATTACCCCTCTGAAGAGTCATTGCTATCCTGACTTTTAATGCCATAGATTAATTTTGATTGTTTTTGAACTGTATATTAATGGAATCACACAATATGAACTCTTTCTTATCTAGCTTTCTCATTTATCATTGTTTGTGAGTTTCATCTAGGTAGTTGCATGTGGCCATGGTTTGTTGGTTTCATTGTGAATATACCACTGTTTTCTCATTCTTCATGTTGAAGGGCATTTGGGTCATTTCCAGATTAGGGCTATTATGAATAGTGTTGCTGTGAACATTCTTGGACTAGTCTTTTGGTAAGCATACATACCACGCTTTTGGAATTGCTGGGTTGGGGCACCCATGCACTGAAGTTTATAGATGCCAGCAAGCAGTTTTCCAAAATATTCTGTACATTTCAATTTCTGTTGTTTTTATTCACTGAAAGTCTTCCTTATGGTCAAGGGCAGGTTTTTGGTTTATTTTTATTTATTTATTTTTAAATATAGTTTATTGATTTTTTTTTTTTTTTTTTTTACAGAGAGGAAGAGAGAGTTAGAAACATCGATGAGAGAGAATCAGCTGCCTCCTACACACCCCCTACTGGGGATATGCCTGCAACCAAGGTACATGCCCTTGACCGGAATTGAACCTGGGACCTTTCAGTCTGCAGGCCGATGCTCTATCTACTGAGCCAAACCGGTTTTGGCTGTTTTATTTTTTAAGAGAGCAGATCCTGGAGCAGATTAGAGTTCATGAATATGAAACAAAATACAATTCATTTGATAACTGAAGTCATTTACTTGGTCTCTGAAGTTGTATTTGGATGGGATTAAGAGTGGATCTAAGAGCAGAATTGTTTTTGTGCTTTTATGAGAGAAGTCAGCCTGATGGAAAAAATCTAGCAACACACTCAGAGCAGAAGCAACATAGAGATCATTTAATGTTGAAGTTAAGCTATTTGGCATTTTAGTTAACCCTGCATATATCACCTTCATGTTACTTGACCTATATGTGTCTCAGTTTCTTCATGTGTTAAATGAAGCTAACAATATCTCCCAGGTTTATGTAAATGATTATATGAAATTATGAATAATAAGGTACTTAGCACTGTGACTGTTATACAGTAAATATTCAGTTAATATTATCCTCAGTTCTACCTGTGTAGAATTTTAGTTGCTCTCAATTTCTTCAATTAACTAGCTGACTACAGAGACTCTTAAGAAAGGGTCAAGTAGCTATTGATTCTTTATTACCTTTCTAACAACCTTTGTCCACCCAACCCCCACATTCCCAGTGGAGATGTATCTGCTAAAATCAAAATTTTAGCCATTGACCTTAATGGAAGTTTCATTCTATTTCCTTCTTTTCCACCCTCCCCTCATCTGAGGATATTTTCTCATTGATGTTTAAAGAGAGTGGAAGGAAGAGGGAGAGACAGAGAAAAACATTGATGTGAGAGAGACACATCGATTGGTTGCCTCCTGCATGCACCCTGACCAGGGCCGGGGAACATGAACCTGCAACCAAGGTACATGCCCTTGACTGGAATTGAACCCAGGGCCTTTCAGTTTGAGGGCTGACACTCTATCCACTGAGCCAAATTGGCTAGGCCATTCTATTTTTATTTTTTGTTTGGTGATTTAAGTAGTCCTCCAAAAGTATTTTTTCCATCTTCTTTCAAAAGATGTAAGGAAAACAGTATTTCTTTTAACTTGACATGATAACTGACAGCTGGGGTTTGAAGTTGACTCTTCCAAGATAGTTCAATTTTTAGAGTATCAAATATATTCAGCTTTATATAGTAACTTGGTATTTCATGAAATTAAAGGAAATCATTGATATTTCAAATTCAAGTTTATTTCTTACCTCTCCTTTCTTCTTAGGATAATGAAAAAAAAAAGGTTAAAAATATCTTATTAAATACCACCAGGTATAATCCCCTTTCAAGGCAACTTTTCAAAGCTGTTATCTGAAGAGTAGATTTATTATATAATATTCTTACTCTTTGTCCCATTTTCCTCCCTCAAATAGTAATATGTTCAATTTTTAAAAATTGAGATATAATTGATATAACATTTTATAAGATTGAGGCATATAACCTGTTGGTTTGATATATGCTGGTTATATATTGCAATATGCTTACTACAGATGTTATTACTTAACATCTTTATCAAGTAATACATTAAATATAAAAAGCATCAGAATGGGCTGATTAAGGATTAAGGAAGATTAAGAATTCTAACATAAATATAAAACTTCTAAAAACTTTAAAGAGTAGTAATTGGCCACAAGAATAGGGAAGAGATTTTTGACTAAGCAGTAAATACTGTATAGGCTACTTTAAATTTTCACTTAGCAATAGAAATCTTCAGGAATAGAAAAAATTCTAAAATCTTATTTCTGGACCCTAACTTCTTTCCCACCTACAAACTCTTTGTGGTTCTCACATCAGTTGTTTACAGCTCTTTCTTGTGTCTTCATTAATTTTGTCATTACACAAGAAGCAGAACCATTAAAATGGTTAAAATGGCAGAGCCATTGTGCTTGTGCTTCTGGTGATTTTTAGAGGAATATTTACTTATTCTTTCATTCAACAAAAATATATTAAATGCTGACACCATTCAACGTTTGGGGATACAGCAGTATCCTTATAGAAGAGTCAGATGACAAACAAATGACTAAGTAGACTGTGTGGTAGATCAAAGGTAATAAATACTATGAAGAAAAACAAAAGAAGGAAGAGAAATGTGGCAGATTTTAATAGAACCTTTTGACCATTGTAGAGAATTTAGGTTGTATTGGACTGAGATGGGGAACCACTGGAGAGTTTTGAGTTGAGTGACATACTCTGATATATGATCACACAAGTCTCACTGTTGTGGGAGGAGACGGAGACCATTAGGAGGCAATTATAGTAATTTGGGCTGCTTGGACCACTTTATTGGCACTGGAGGTGATGAGAAGTGGTTGAATTCTGGATAGGAAGTGCTGATGGATCATCTCAGGTAATGTTTTATTCAACATATGTTTTCATTTAATGTAGTGGTTAAAGGGAAGTATGGCTGGTTGTGCAGCTTCCACACTTCACAGAACATCTTGGAGACATGATGTTGTGGAGTGACTGGGAATATTTCTGTTATGTGCTTTATTCAGGCAATGCTTACATAACCATTTCTCTGCAATGTTTGTTCTAGATGTAGGTTTTGGTACCTTTAGAGGTCATTTAAGGCATATAGAGGGTGGAATAATTATATAAAAAAAAACACACCAATCAATGGGGAAGTAAGCATGTTAAACCTAGTACTTTAAAATAAAAGTATATATTTACTGCAATAAAAAGGAGTGGTACTTTATTACAATAAAATCAGACCCGCATGACTCTGAAGACTCACAAAGACCAGATACATAGTAACCTCATCAACATAAAGATCACTGACTTAAAGTTAGAGGGTGACAGATTTTTTTCATAGGAAAAAAATCGTACAGTTCATCATGAATTGGAATAACTAAAGTTACTTTTAGTATTTGTTACTGCAGAAAAACTCATGGCAGGTAAACTGTATTATGGATTGAATAAAATTACTAAACATATTCTCTTATTTTTAGAATTGAATATTTAAAACACATAAGAGAAGCATTAAGACATATAGTGAGCTTCTGTGTATATCTCTACCTCTCTGGTTAAGAAATAAAACAGTAACAACAAGATTAGCTGTGTGTATTACATCTTCCCGACCATACCCTCCTTGGCCTTCTTCAGAGGAACCATTTATACAGAATTCAATGTTTATCATTCCCTTGCATGCTTTTTACTACATATGTATGTATCTCTCAGCACTTTATAATTGAACATATTTGGAAATACTAGTTTATTCAGTCTGTTCCAAAATAGATCTTTTTTAAAACTAAATTTATTGGAGTGACATTGATAAATAGGGTCATATAGGCTTCAAGTGTACATTTTTATGATATAAGGTCTATTTATTGCACTGTATGCGCACTACCCAAAGCCAGATCATCATCCATCACCAAATATTAGGCCCCCTTAACCCTCGACCCCCACCACTCCCTTTCCTCTGGCAACTACCACGCTGTTGTTTGTGTCCATGAGTTTCAGTTTTATATCCAACATGTGAGTGAAATCATATGGTTCTTAGCTTTTTCTGACTGACTGACTTTATTAAGCATATTCTCAAGGTCCATCCATGTTGTCACAAATGGCAGTATTTCATCTTTTCTTATGGCTGGATAGTATTCCATTATGTATATGTGCCATATCTTCTATATCTAATCCTCCATTGCAGGACACATTGGTTATCTCCATGTTTTGGCCACTGTGGATAATGCACAGTGAATATAGGGGTACATACATGTTTTTGAGTTTTTCAGGTATATACCCAGAAGAGGGGTTGCTGGGTCATATGTAAACTCTATTCTTAATTCCAAAATAGATCTTGAAATCTTTTTTAGTCTCCAAGCCAGTATTATATCCTATTCAGTAACCTCCCAAATGTTTTTTTCCATTTGACACCCTGTATCTTTTATTCTATTAATCTCCATTGCATCCAGAAAGATTTTCATAAAACGCATACAGATTATATCAGCCTCTACTTAGAGCCTTTTAGTGGTTTCCCACTGAAAAAACCTCACATCATCTCATTTGGCCTGTATTCTTG
Source organism: Pipistrellus kuhlii (assembly GCF_014108245.1). Lineage (NCBI taxonomy): Eukaryota > Metazoa > Chordata > Mammalia > Chiroptera > Vespertilionidae > Pipistrellus > Pipistrellus kuhlii. The sequence goes on along the minus strand of NW_023425493.1, from coordinate 21,392,064 downwards.
CTCTTCCTTCCTGCCAGTGGTGTCCTAGGGTCAATCTTCCTCTTCCTCTCTGTACTTCAACACTGGCCCTCTTTTACTTTCTGGAACACTTAAGATCTGCTCAGTTTGAAACCATTTGTACAGTCTTTCCCTTATGCCTAGAGTGTATTCATCACTCTTTACCTGGCTAATTCCTTCAAATCTAAGGTTAAATGTTACTTCTTCTAAGAAGCTTTCCCTGACCACCCATCTGTAAATATGTCCTTCCTTTTACTCTCTCTGATAGCACCCTGTGTATTATTTTTCAGATTTCTGTTTCTTCCCCTAGATTATAAATTTCCAAAAAGAGAAGCCATGTTTCTTTTGTGAATTGCCATATACCTATTCCGCTTGTAGATACACAAGAAATAATTTGTTGAAGGAAAAAAGGAACAAAGAATTAATGGATTAAGTTATTTTTATTGTTTGCATTTAAATGTGTTTATGAATGGGGGGAAAAGGAGATTTATATAGTGCCAAAGAGACTCATCTATATTGCTCTCTGTCTTACTCTATGAATTAGGTGTTCTCCCTTACTTCTTGACCTACTTCTTTGTAGCTTTGTTTTGCACAGGGCCTAAAATATTTCAGAGAGACATACTATGACCATTCAACTCTAGTATCAACAGCTCTTGCCAAATAGGATTGCTCATACTTTAAAATAAGTCTCAATAGTCCAAGTCACAAGTATGGGTCACCTTACTTGTGACTTGGACTAGTTGCCTATTTCTTGTCCAGTATGCTGTGGTAAGGTGTCATTTTGGGGTGAGTCATCACACAGGAGCTGTTGATTTTCTGAGAAGGGTCATCGGTGGATCTGGCACAATCAAACATTTCTAGTGTAAATATACCTCATAGGCTAAAATTCTTAGTTTTGCCTGCTTTGAAATTTGGCAGTTGATAAATATAATATTTATTAAATAAAACTTAAATGCATCTTAAAAACAAGCTACATATTATCCAGCCATAAATTTCTATTTAATTAGAATGCAAGCAGAATCATTTTATAATCTTGAAAATTCTGGTCCTCAGGGTTAAAGTGGTAGCAGTATCTCAAATTATTTTCATGGTATAGTTTTTGCTGTTAGGGTTTTGAATTATGGCAGTATTATGATTATCCACAAAGTGATATAAAATATTTCAATGCTTTCCATTGTCTAGAAATTGGATTGTGAAAGCATCTAACAAATACTTGTTTAAAGACCTCCACTGCAATTATTAGTAAAAATGGTCCCCCAATTTATAAATTATTTAGATTCCACAATAGAGAAGGAAATCTAGTACACAGTATCAGTTGGAAGTAATTGAAAATGAGAACTTGTTTTGGAGAGTAGTTACTTGGCTTCACCATCTAGTTTTATTGAGACCCAATTTTTGCTGATATACTCTCAAGCTTCCTTTTTAAGTCTCAAAGCTTTGAGGGCAGCAAACTAGAAGGCTTTTCTGGGGAGTATTTCTGGGCCATATATTGTACTAAAGCCTTACGTACCTTCCCCCACTTGTTCTTATCTTCTCAAACAGATGGCTGTCCTTCATCTTTCTCAGCTTCTAAATTAGCCAACTTAGAAATAGTTTTTTGTTTTTCTTTTTAAATTTACATGGGCAGATAGCCTGATTATTCTTGTCCATCTCTACAGCAAATAGACAAATGGGCTTTGCTTCTCTGAACAAGCCCCATTACCTACTGTCTTTTAAAGGCCAAAGTCATATCAATTCATAACATCAGTTGGGGTCTCTCTGTCCAAGATTTTTGACCTTGTGTTCCAGATGCTCCTTCTATGGTCTAGCAGAATTTCACCATGAAATGGTTTTCTCTGGTATTCTTTTCTAGCTTCCTTTTACAGGTACTTTACCATCAACATCCATTGTTTGGCATTTTAATCAAACAATGGTTTGACCTTTTCATCATTATCCAGGGCCTCTACATTATATCTAGATGTCCAGTGACCATCACTAGAATTATGGATTGCATTAGTCAAAAAGCAGCATAATAGGACCTTCTGGTCCTGCTTTTTGGATTGTTTTATCATGGTTTTCAGAAGTTTTATCTTGTTTTTAGAAGTCCACTTGACATTTTGATTCTTGTCCATGGCCTAATAAACAGCCCATTTTGCTCTTTTTTGCTGACGAATAATGCCAGAAAACTTTCCATTGAAAAGACCAATTTCCTGCGTGTTTCAGTAGCTCATTGACCTTAGATTTCATTTTGGGCTGCATCACAGTCTGGTGGTTGTTTCTTACTTATGGCATTTAGTGGTCATGGTCTAGTTGTTCTCCAACATACCGGTGAAATATGTATATACTATTTCTGACTAGATCTCTTGTTTATGCAAACCAATAGATAGGCAAGAATACATTTTGTCCACAAGACTCCTTAATACAAAGAAAAATTAGTATATTCTTAATATTCAGAATTTTTCTTTCCCTCCCTTTGCAGAAGGATGAAAGATAGATATCTGATAGAATTGATATATAAATCCTATGTAAAGTCTATACTTTAAATGCTCTTTTAGAATCAAAGCACATTTTATCTTATAATTAATAAGCTTTCTACTTGAAAAGTAAACAGCTTAGAATAAGTGACTGTGGGTTGAAGTGAATATTCAAATACCATGAGTCAATCTTGAAATATATGAAAATTTCAGGCTTCTGAAAAACAGATCACCTTTAGCAGGCAGATATTACTTGCCTATTTATCCATCTAGAAATATGATCTAGTTCTTATTCTTGGAACCTCACTGCTTTTCAGGTAATGAAATGTTCTGGAATTAGATAATGGGGTTGATTGTATAATCTTGTAAATATACTAAAAATCACTGAATTGTGTACTGTTAAAGGGTGAATTTTATGCTATTTGAGTTATAATTATATCTCTGTTTAAAAAATAACTTGGCCTGGCTGGTTTGGCTCGGTGGTTGAGTGTAGACCGGTGAACCAGAAGGTCACAGTTTAATTCCCAGTCGGGGCACATGCCCGGGTTGTGGGCTTGATTCCTGGTATGGGGTGTGCAGGAAGCAGCCAAGCAATGATTCTCTCATTGATGTTTCTATCTCTTCCTCTACCTTCCTCTCTAAAATAAATAAAAATATATTAAAAATAACTTGGGGAGATTGGGAAGTGCTTGTTAAATACACAGACCTTATAGGCCCATCTTGGAGTTACAATTCTTGGCTCTAGTAATCTGCATGTTTAACAGATATCCCTGAGTTTTTTAATTTTTTAAGTTTAGGGAATGCTGACCTAACAGTTTTTTTGTACTTATATGCAGAAATGTGTTTGGGCTAAATGGTATATGCTTTTTTTTTTTTTTTTTTAATCATTTTAATTAGCACCAGCAGCAGTACCAAAGAGTGATTAGGGAACTACTTTCTGGCCCCTCTCAAACTTATTGAGTTATACAGGCAGAGACTTTCTCTGAAGGAGTAAGAAGAGGGAGACGGAGAGGCGTGTGATAGTACATATTTTCATCTCTTAAAATTTATTATATTGACAGGTTCTAGAAAATGAAATAGTAGTTCAAAGTAATTAATTTAGAGAAACACAAAATTTAAGGGAAATATCCAACTCTGTTTCCGTGGTTGCTGTACTGGCAGTGGTGACTCTAGGAGTAAACCAGGTCTGCTGATTTTTGCAAAGCTATTTTGCTCAGATGTTACCATGAGTTTATCAACAATGCCAAGTTAACAGAGAACAGATGAGTGTTTTAACAGCTCAACTTCCTCAGCACTAGTGTCTGGATATGGTTTGTTTTACAACAGTGCTACAGCAGGACAAATTATGATGAAAAAAAATGCAGATATTTCATTTCATGGAGATTTAGGTGAAGAATAAGACAGAACCTTTTAGGGTTAGTAGTTGCCAGATAGGGAATGAAGATGAATTTGCATTCTTCCAGTACAGACTATTTGGGGGAGGAGGGCAGATTTTTACTTTCACTAGGTCAGAAGATGATATGTGATCACTAATCTGTGTATATATATGTGATCACTAATATATATATGTATGTATGTATACATATATTGTATATATACATATACATATATATTAAGCTTATGCATATTATATATACATATATACATATATAGTAAGCTTAAAAATCTCTTTAGAAAATCTAAAACATACTTTTTCCTCAAAGAATCAAAGCTTTTTATTTATTTATTTATTTATTTAATATATTTTGTTGATTTTGTACAGAGAGGAAGGGAGAGAGATAGTTAGAAACATCGATGAGAGAGAGTCATCGATCAGCTGCCTCTTGCACACCCCCTACTGGGGATATGCCCGCAACCAAGGTACATGCCCTTGACCGGAATTGAACCCAGGATCCTTCAGTCACCAAGCCGACGCTCTATCCATTGAGCCAAACCGGTCTCCGCGTATCAAGCTTTTTAAAAATCATATTCACAAATGCTTTATTTATTTTTTTTTAAATAGAGAAGTGTGCCTTGGTATTCCATAAAATCTGTATCAGGCATTGTTACTTTAACCTTATTTCTTTCTTTGACAGTAAAAACACATGATCAATTTTAAAAGATTCTACATTTATATGAATGGTTTATTATAATCATTTTTTTATATCATAAGCCCAATAGTATACTATAGGACAAAATTTTGTTCAATTAGGGTATGGAAACATGAATGTGACTAGATTTTCCCTTTTTTTTTTTAAGTCTCATTATGTGCCTCAGATTCAGGAAGCATAGTTATAAAAATTCAAGACCACTGGAAGTTTATATTAGGGTAATGTCATGATAACATACATGTTTTAAAAAGATATTTCTGAGGGAGCCAAAATAGTTGTGAACCGATATATATTCAGTGGAAACAAAAACATTAAGAATAAATGCTGACCTCCTTCACTGTGCAGAAACTTTGTAGTCTGATGTAGTCCCGTTTATTTTTGTTTTCATTGCCTCTGATTTTGAAGTCAGACCCAAGAAATCATTGCCAAGACCAATGTCAAGGAGCTTACTGTCTATGTTTTCTTCTATGATTTTTATGGTTTCAGGTCTTACAATTCATGTGTGTCTGGTATAAGATAGTAGTCTAGTTTCTTACTTAGAGAAAGTATCAGGGTTGCCAGAATAGAGAGGGCTGTGGGAGGTGGATGAAATGCATGATGGGAGTTAAAAGGTACAAACTTCTAGTTATAAAATAAATAAGTTCTGGAATTATAACATACAGCATGGTGACTAGAGCTAATAAGCATATTTGAAAGCTAAGAGAGTAAATGTTGACATTCTCATCACACACACAAAAATATAACTATGTATGGTCATTAGACTTATTGTGGTGATTGTTTAGTGGTGTATAAAGGTATTGAATCATTATGTGATACATCTGAAACCTATATAAAATGTTAACTATACCATAAAGAAATAAAAAAAGAGGAATGCTGGTACCGTGGATTGTGGCTTTTATGAGTCTGTCCTCTGTAATTGTGCCTTTTACCGTTTGCAGTAAGTATATGAAAGAGTATGTGGTATGATGCCAAATTGTCTAACAGTACTACATTTTTGTGAAATTATATGAGAAGGAACAAATTATAAATATAAGCAAAATTTTTAGATTAGACTTCTTTTTATAGCCTTTTCTTTTATGTTGTTTCTTATATTTGGAGAGAAGGGATTCATAGAATACATTCATTAGTGTATTGCATTAAGTCAGGAGTATAACTAGTTTTAATAGTTGGGTTATTAAAGGCTTATATGAGAGTCTAAAGGGACTCATGAGTAATTTCAAAAGCATTAAAAAGGTGTGAAAAGTGGATGACTCTAATTTCAGTACTTAAAGCAGTTAGAAGGATGCCAAGAAAGCAAAAAATGGAGCAGCATATGCTTCCAACTTGTTTAAAACTGAGGCTTTGTCTTTTGTCTCATCAATTCAACATGCAGGGACCAGTGATACTCACTAAAAAGAATGTCTTATTTATTCATCCATCATTCATTTATTTAATGAATAGTTTGCACCTTAAGTGTCCTGGCACTGTGCTAAATCTAATAGATGCCATGGTCAGTAGAACATTGTCTTTGTATCCATGGAGCTAACAAGCTAATGGGAAGACAGATAATTATAAATATAAAAACATACATGAGTATAATCTACACACTTTACACAGCATCACCTAAATATATAAAGCAAATATTAATGGATATAAAGGGAGAAAATAATAGTAATACAATAATAATGGGAACTTTAATACCCCACTAACATCAATGGACAGATATCCAGAAAGAAATAAGAAAATGGTGGTTTCAAATGTCACATTAGGCCAGATGGACTTAACAGACATTAACCTGATTATATATTATAGTGAATGCTATGAAGGGAAAGTACAAGCTGCCTCAAATTTTGTAATAAATAAGCCTATTTTAGATCAGGGTTTCAAGAATGGTTTCTCTGAGTAAGTGGCATTTAAAGCTGAGATCTGAGAGATGAGTAGGAGAATTCCCACTGATAGTGGGGGAAATGCTTGTGAGGCTTCGGATGGGGGAGGAGGAAAAGGAACTAAAAGAAAGCTGAACTTCTGGAACACAGAGAGCAGTTGGTCAAGAGGTAGGTGGACCCAGTGGAAACAGAGCTTATCCATCACATTGAGGAGGACATAGGATTCCGTCCCAAGTGCATTGAGAAGCCATTGGAGATCTTTAAGCATGGAATAGCATGGTCTGATTTAAACGTTTCAGAGATGACTATGGCTGTTGTGAAGGCATTGAAGGGAGATACGGAGATCAGGGAGACCAGTTAGGGACCTGTGTCCATGTAAGAAATGATGGTCATCAAAAGTGTCAGCAGAGGAGATGAAGGGTGGTAGATTAATTTTGTATTTCAGAAATAGAGGCTATGATTGTTGTTAAGATATGGTTAGGAATTGGCAGGCTCTTTGATGGATTCTGACTACTCCATGAGGAAAGATGAGGTCGGGCAGAGAATTTTGTTAATCAGATATTCATTGTCCTTTATTTATTGTTTGTTCCTAAACCGAACTTGTGCAATTGAAGGTCAAAGGTAACTGTGAGTTAAACTTTTAAGAGGTATTATTGCTGTATTTTACCCATGTGAAATACCTGTTTGGAACAGGAAAATAATTACCCTTTTCCCAAGCACTACATAGATAGTTTAAAGGTTGAGGAAGAGGAATATACTGCAGGACGTTTTTGATGATTTGTTGCTGGTTTGTTTTACCTTCTGAGAACATGATCTGTTTTCTCCCCCACAAGTTCTTGGTTTGGAAAAAGAGAGTTAATAGAATTTAGACGTACAAATAGGAAGCATCAATAATGTATAACCTTTTATGTCCCTTTACTTTATATCTTTGTCTTTTAACCTTTCACCTTCCTTCTATAATTGTATAGAAATTGTGTCTATGGCATCTCTTTTCTGTCTATTAAAAAAGATAGTCTAGGTACTTTACGTTTCCAAAGGTGAAATGGCCTCAGTGGTAATGTCTATTGCTTGGCTTTCTAGTCAGAGAAGGGCAGGGCTCACCTATCCTCTGACAGTGTTTAGACTGAATGTAAATATCTATAAGTGAATCGTAATGTAAATATCTATGTTTTCCGATGGTCTTAGGCTCTACAGCAGGTCGCAACCCACAGGTTGAGAACCGCTAGCAGGGTTGCCTAAGACCATTGGAAAACACAGATATTTACATTATGATTCATAACAGTAGCAAAATTACAGTTATGAAGTTGCAACAAAAATAGTTTTATAATTAATTTATAAAATTTAATAAAATAATTTTATTAATTTAATAGAGGTATAGAGACTTATACCTGTATTAATTGGCTCTATTTGTAAATTGATTTGCAGCAGACATTTTATAAATTAGAATAACTTTTTCCTCTTTTATTTTCTCACACAATTTCTGGTCAGCAAGGCTGGCTTAAAAGAAACTTCTTCATCTGAAGTGAATTTTCAAATAAGTATTTTCAATGATCTGTCACTATTATAAAACTAGTTAGAAAATTAGAGTTATTTTTTAATTTTGACAGCTTGATCTTTAGGACTTTTATCATTCTTTCATTGCTACCCGGAGCCATCTGCTGTTTGTGGGAAGTAGATTACATTTTGAATCACTACACAGAATAGATATATATTGTCTGAAAGAAAAAGTGGATCTCATGTTTTAATATGCATTTCAATCAGTTGGCAGTCTTATTTAAATGGCAGTTCAGATTTGGGGTTAGTGGTTCTGGGACATGGAACCTGATCGTCTGCTCGTGAAACTCCCTGTTAAACGATGCTGGCACACTGCCTTCACCGAACACGTTCTGGAGCAAGCCTCTAGAAAACAGCAAACAAAGAATAACTCGGAAAGATTCTGGTTTTCCTCTTCACACAGGTAATTTCGTGTACCAATCACCAGAACTGCATTTCTTTGTAGAGGAGAAAAGCAATCCCGAGCCTCTGTTCAGAAAACATCACAGACTAACTTCTGTTATCCCCTTCTGCAATAACATTGTATAGCAAATTATATTCAAGACCCATCCATTTATTGCCCAAGCAATGCAGTCTCCACACACTGCAATCTCTAATACTCTGTTGGAACCAACTCAAAATTCAACTGTAACTTTTATTTGCAATTTCTTACTCGTTTATTTCCATTTATATTGTCTTTAAAAATATGCCACATTAAAAATGAAAAGCTAAACAAATTAGTTCCAGTAACCCAATGTAAATTCTAGAGTAATTACTTGACTTGAGACTTCTTTTTGGTGAGTTGACCATAAAGTGCTCTCAAGGTTTGGCTTTCCCCCCAACTAATTGTTTGTGAACACAAATCACCTTTCCAAGGCACCATTGTGCCATTGTGGGTCTCCAGGGTAATGTGTGTCTTCCCCAAGCAGGCATGCCTTTGATTTTCCCCAGGTGCAGAGTTGCTCAAATCTGAGGAGCCCAGTCACACAATTTCAGGGTCCTAAAGGAAATTTAAACAGGCATAAACGAAATTCTGCTTGGGAACATAGGAATTTGATTAAAAAGTAAAAATTATGGCCTAGAGAAGAATTTAATGGGCAAGACCATTTTTCCAAATTCAGTCTCAACTAGAACAGCATTGCCCCTCCTCCCACCTCCCCTGAAGCAGCCCTAGGGAAGTCCTGCTTTTACAGACAGCTCACTGCCCTCAGAAGCATAGCTTTGAGGCCACACAAAGGTCACGAGGGCCCCTGGGAATCACAGAGACGGCATTCACTGTTCTCCTGTCACAAACACTCAGATATCCTTCTGAAATGAGAGTTTGCCCTGATGTTTAGCATGTCTAGAAAAGGAATGTTCTACTTGGTGACTTTTTCAGGATTTTTATTTCTCTTGCTTTTCTTAGTATTTGTGAAAGTTAGATTACATTGCTTCTTGGAACAGATATGTGTTCCAATGGATAATCCAGAAAACAAAGCAAAAATCTTTATACCCTAGATCTTCATTGTGAGAAATTCCTTTTCCATACCTCTCCTGGCTGTCTATCTTTACTTTTATTCATAAACTCAGCCTCCATTGAAGTTTGCAGGGTGCCTAGAAATCCCTCCAGTCTTAACACAGCCAGATTCTATAGGCATACTCTGCAAGTGAGTCTTGGTTTCCAAACTCTGCCCTGGTAATGTCGGTGCCTTCCTTGGTATATCTTCTGGTGAACTAGAACTTAAAGACAGCCATGTCTGTATAAATCTATTCAATCTGTCCTAAATATTTAAATCATAAAGAATAATGGATCAATGTTAGACCTGGAAAGCACTCTATGGATAGTTAAAGCCAATAGCCCTTATTTAAATGAAGAGGATTTGTGTAAGTCTGGCGGGAAAAAGTTATAAGACCCATAGGTGACCTGAAGCTCAAAGTAGTAGATAGTTTAGTAGTAGGGCTTAAATTTAATGCTCTAAGTATAGTAGGTAATTCTTCAATAGTAGCCTGTACTATTTGGACTTATGCTACAGCATACTATCTAGTTTTGTTTTTTATTAGAAGATTTATGAATGCCTTAAAGATAATTTATAGGCAAACAACAAAAGAATTTTCAATTAGTACAGATGAGGACAGATGAAAAGAACTGAGAATATTTAACCTTGAAAGGCAGGCATACCTTCAAAAACATCTTGCGTCACAGGGGGAAATTGCACTCAGGTATTCTCCACTTCATTTGAAGACAGGACAAAAGGCAATAAATGTGAACTGTAGGAAAAGGAACAGCAGTTGGATGAGAGACAGAGCCACATGGCCGGTGAACACTGGAACAGGGCCGATAACTCGGCTTCCCAGTTGCCTTCCCCATGTTCTCTGGTTCCTATCACCGTTTCCCTGTGCTTGGGATGTGACATCTCAAGGCCCAAGTGGATGCGTCCCCAGAGATCCTGTCCGACTCAGAGATCTTACAAATCTGTCCACCAGGGATGTTAGAAGCATGATAGCAGCCTTCCCAGGGCAAGCTGCCTGCATTCTCAGTGCCTCTAAGCTCCGTTTCATTGAAATAAAAAATTTTAAAGTCCAAGTGGCAATTAAGGAATAAATGCCAAAGCTGTAATTAGTCAGCTTCCATAATTTTCTAAGATGCAAAACCTATGAACATCTCTCCTTAATCCTTTGATCTGTTTCTCCTGAATTGCTAGCTGTCTCCATTTCCTTGTGACCATTTCTCATCTTCTTAAGAGTGAGTCTTTGATCTGATAAAATTGTTTGGGAGAAAGGAGAAATTTTTTTTCAAGAAACTATACAAGAAATGTATAGGTCAGTTGTTATCAGAATATGTAGCAAATTCCTTGAGATCTTAAAAAACTGAAATTCCTTATATTATCCTAGCAAGTTCAGTTTTGAGGACTTTTCTATAATAATGTGTTCAGGCATGTACTGCTTAACTGTGTGTCAGGCACTGTACTAAGTGCTTTGCACGTAGTAACTCATTTAATCCTCACAACCATTCTTTGAAATAGGTGCTCTTTTTGAGGAAACCAAGACAGAGTTTACATAACTGCTATAAGTCAGACAGGTGGGGGTGAATGGTCAATCGAGACCTGGGAAGGCTGGCTCCAGAGTACATCACATAAGCCCCTGCACTCTACTGACTCTCCAAAAATAGATAATGGTTGGAAGGAGATCAGACTTTAAGGGAAGTGAAAGTTCTTTATGTTGCCAACTATAGTTAGAACGGATAATAACGTGGACCAAGGTCTGGACAGTTGCAAGGGGCAAGGAGAGCCAGCGAGTAGTGGAGTATCTCCCTCCCTCTCCAGCTTCACTCCTAACCACAGAGCCCCTGTGCCTTCTGGCTTCTGGGTGAATTGGGTCAATGGGAACTAGCAGGAATTTGAAAGGAGAGGATGGAGATTAGTTGGTAGTTAGGACTGCTAAGTGGTCCTCAGAATACTTGTCAAAACCTCTAACTTGATTTATTTCATTTACTTTACCTGCCTTGTTTCTGAAAGGTTTACTTCAGATGTCCCTAACTTCTAAGAATTCTTCCCAGACTTTGTAGGATACAGACTTTGTAGATATGTCTATTCAGTACTTTATTTATAAAAACAAATGCAAGTCAAACAAAGGTAAAAAGAAATTACCCACAGTTAGACAGTGGCATTCATATGTTATATTTAGTTCTCATCCCTCTCCATTCTTGAGCTCGTTTCTTCTTTCTAATTAGGAAAATACTAACGAATGACTTGATAATAAAAATGGAAAATATATAATAAAACTGGGGAAAGGAAAAGTGGGAATCATCCAGACTTTGTCATATTTTGTATTCCATTAGTGAATTAATAGTAGGCACAAGGGAGGACTTAGCCATGAGGATTTTAAAACAGGACTTAAATTTGTACAGAGGCTGCTGTGAAGATCACTGTGATTTTTTTTTTTTTAAAAAAGCAGCTGCTTCGTTTTCAGTGCTACAATCCTGACCTCTAGTGGTCATCCAGAAACAAAACCCAAAAGGTCCTAACTAGTAATGGTTACTCCAAACTCTTATAAAAGGTTGAACTTTTAAAGAGCCTACTTACAATATGAGGAGCAGACTAAGGCAAAATACTTTTTTGGCTAACATATGATATTCGTGCCATAAGTCCTATATTTAAATGGAGACAGTATTTACTTCTTTATATTTGCATAATAATTCTTTCTTTTTTCTGTGGAGGAATGCATTACTCTACAGATCATGGAAATAAGGTATTTATCAAAGAGAAGACAAAGGGATTCTGTTCTGCTTATCTGATAACATGCTACATCAGATCCAAGTAGCTTTGAAACAATGATTTTGGAATGAGACATACTGATACTGCATAGTCTCCTGATAAGATGCACAGACACAGCATTGTTTCTCTGGCATTTGTGTCAATAACACATCATAGCACCGTAGCTGGTTTTATTCAGTGGTTAGAATGTTGGTTCAATTCTGGCCAAGGGCACATACTTGGGATGCAGGCTCCATCCCCCGCCCTAGTCAGGGCATCTGCGGTCAATATGTCTCTCTCATATTGATGTTTCTCCTCCTCCCTTCCACTCTCTCTATATATCAGTGGGAAAAAAATATCCTCAGGTGAGAATTAACAAAACAAAACAAAACAAAACAAAAGAACACATCATCTAAATTTATTCATAAGGAAACATCAGACAAATCAAATTGAGGGACATTCTATAAAATAACTGGCTGGTACTCTTTTCAAAATTATGAAGTTCATGAAAGACAAACATTGAAAACTGTCTCAGATGAAAGAAGGCCAAATAGATTTGACAACTAACATTTATTTTTATTGATTTCAGAGAGGAAGGGAGAGGGAAAGAGATAGAAACATCAATGATGAGAGAAATCAATGATCAGCTGCCTCCTGCACTCCCACTGCCCCCTTACTGGGGATCAAGCATGCATCCCAGACATGTGTCTTACCAGAAATTGAACCTTGATTTCCTAGTTCATAGGTTGACCTCAACCAATAAGCCACACCAGCTGGGCACTTTCTTGGTTTTGATAGTTACTCTGTGGTTATGTAAGGCATTAACATTTGATGAAACCAGGCAAAGGATATGAAGAAACTCTTGGTGCTATTTTGGCAATTTTTTTTCTAAATCTGAAATAATTTCAAATAAAAAGCTTTCAAATACTATAAGCAGCCATTTATTTTGTTCACAATTTCCTAAGTCAGGAATTTGGAAAGGATTCAGCTGTGTGATTCATCTCTGATTCATGTGGCTTCAGCCGGGGCATCGGGGTCTGGAGGGGTCCCTTTCAGGGTGACTTTTCCCTCACAGGTCTGGCACCTGGGTGATCCTTGGCCTCTCTTTCTTATGGACAGCATCTCATCCTGCAGGCCCTTTGTCTTTGTTTGATTTATTGGAGCATGGGGGTCTGTAATCACACTTCTTACGTGGTGACTGGCTTCCAAGAGCCAGTGCTGTAAGAGATGGGGCCTGGAGGTTGTCAGTCATGAAGGTCTGGGCCCAGAACGTTGGCATAGGTTCACTTTCACCACATTCTATTGGTCAAAGAGGTAGCATAGTCTGCCCAGATTCTGAGAGAAGTGTCAGAAAATTGTGACCATCTTTAAATTCACCACAGATATCTAACCAATGCTGAATTTGCAGGAGAGGTGGAATTAGAAGGAAAAAACATGGAATTTTTTTTTTTTTTTTTTTTTTTTTTTTTTTGTCTGACAGACGTAAATTCTAATTCTGGATTTACCAGTATGATGTTTTCTCATCCCTAAAGTGTTAGCAGTAACACATACGCTATAGAGTTGTTGAGAGAAATTAAGTGAAAAGTATATATGAAAAATAAGATTTGGTTGTCAATAACTACTTAATTAGAAACTTAATAATTGCTAGCTTTCACTGGGTATTTAACAAGTGCTCAATACATTAATATGCTTTTTGTTTGCGGTCTCATTTAGTCATTCTCCTTCCCCGGATGGATGTTCCCTGTTGGATGGATCAGAAAGGGCAGCACCCATCTTCTCTGGTGTTAGCTGTATTTGCCTGTGCATCTACTCCACTTACCTTAGCCACTTCTGCTTTGATAATTTCTCCAGGCCTTCATGTTCACATGCTGTTGATTTCCCCTTTTGATCCCTGAGGACCGGGATGCTGAGGCACACTTGGCACTTTTGACACCACCTTTTCAGCGTTTGTTCTCGGCGCTGTCAATGTCAGCTTTGACAGCATCTCATGTAATCTGTCAGCTCCCTGAGCCCACGATTACTTGCTCATCAGAACCCGAGGGTGTGCTGTTTCTGTGGGTGCTCTGCACTCAGCCTTCTTTTGTGCAGGATTGCTTAGTTGTCGGCCTCCCCAGGAACACAGCGATCTGCACTTTAGAGCAATTATTTCATTTGGGGCAATTACGTGTAGGCGTTCTTTAAGCGAACATTTTCCCAGGCTGTGACTGAATTTTGAAACAGCAGATTCCCAATCTGATCTCAGTCTGTTGTCACTGGAGGAAGGTGGGGACCCTTTCTTTCCACCACAGCAGGGTTTTTGCCTCACATCCTGTAAGTGGTCAACTTGTATTTTCAAAATGGGAGAAAATAATAAAACTTGGTTTTGGTAGAAGTCACCTATTTGGTATTTTCACTCTCTTTTTGAAAAATTTACTTCCATTTAAATGGAAGAAATCACTTTAATCCTTTAGGAATTAGAGGACACATTAAGTAATACCCAACTAATTTATTCATTCATTCATTCACCATTGAGCCACCATCTCTAACTTAGTAGTTAAGAGTGTGACATGTAGAATGGCACTACTTAGGTAGGTTAAAATTTACTAGGTGTGTGACCTTGAAAATTTGACTTTAATTTCTCTAAGTCTTAACTTCCTGGGTGAAAAATGGAATTTAGGGTTGTCATGGCATTAAATAAGGACTCATTTTCAATATAATTAATTCAGATCTTGGCACATAGAAATATTCAGTGGATGTTGGTTCTTATTTATTTTCTTGCTCTTGGAGGTAGATCTTTTACTATCTTTATATATAAAGGCCTAAGTGACCAAACAACCGAACATCTAGTCACTATGATACACACGGACCACCATGGGGCAGACACTCAATGCAGGAGATGCCCCCTGGTGGTCAGTGTGCTCCCACAGAGGGAGCAATGCAGGGCTCATGGCTGGCAAGTGCTGCTGTGGTGGCACAAGCCTCTCCCAATCAGGACTGATAATGTGAACCCACAGGAAGTGCAGCAGGGCAGGGATGAGTGGGAGCCACAGGCAGCAGCAGGGGCAGCATGCAGTGTTGGACTGCTGGTTTGACATATCCCATGGGGTCCTGGATTGCAAGAGGGCACAGGCCAGGCTTAGGGACCCCACCATTGCACGAATCCGTGTGGGCCTCTAGTAATTAATAAGTGACCATAACATAGTAATTATTATTTTTGCTCTTAATAACTCTCCAGATGTTTTACCCTTTAAGTCCTCTTTGGAAACCTTATTTCCCCCTCAGTAGCAAACAGATTGCAGCAGATTATACATTCCTGCAAAAAGGAGGCACCTGGAAAATGTATAACATCTTTGTCTTTTAAAAATATGTTTCAAAAAATAAATGTCAGCTCAGTTAGGCAGGCGTTGGATCATGTAGGAGTAGGTGAACAGTTCCCGGTGTTAGAGGAGTGAACGGTGGTACACTTTGTTCATTTGATTGTTGGGTGGGATGCTGAGGCCACAACTTGCACTGACTTCGTCACATCGTAAATCCAACCTATTTGTAGCTTTTAAACTGACCAAATGCTAACTCAGGGACAGTTTCTGCAATTTAATGATAGCTCTAATTATATTCCTGTGAGAATGTCTTATTTAAAAGAAAAAAATAGATTTAAAAATATCAAACCTGAGGCTGTCTTTGTTATTCTCCTCTTAGAAAAAGAGGATATACTTTATAGTGAAATGAAGATCTTGATAGATTAGCAAGATTTTTCTGATTTTTAAAAGCTTAGAGATCTAAAAGGATCTTTGTTTTCATAGTCTGACCACACTGTTCTACTTTAGTTTAAGGCTGTGAAGTCTTTTACATTTTTTGTGTGGGGGATGGTTTTTTAATGGATAATGTCTTGAGCTTCATGTAAGCAGATACTGTAATACTTGCTTATCCTAAACTTTTAAAAAAATATACTTTATTAATTTTTTGCAGAGAGGAAGGGAGAAGGATAGAGAATCAGAAACATTGATGAGAGAGAAACATCAATTAGCTGCCTCCTGCACACCTCCCACTGGGGATGTGCCTGCAACCAAGGTACATAACCTTGACTGGAATCAAACCTGGGACCTTCAGTCCGCAGGCCAATGCTCTATCCATTGAGCAAAACCAGTTAGGGATATCCTGAACTTTTAAAAAGAGTTTACATTGATATATTTTTTTCAGGTTATGGGCCAAGATTCCTATACATTTTATAGGTTTAAAAAAAATCTATCTTCAATTTTATCAGATCTAATATTTTAATTTGGACAGCTGACCTTACAGGCTATATGTCCTAATCCTCTCTGCTCCACACTTTGGTTTTAGTTTCAACTTCTGATATCTATAGACTGTAATATCATATCACCAAACTAATTTGAATAAATTTTTCTTTTGGTGTTAGTGAGAGCAATTTTGGTTATTTAGAGATATATTTGGTGATGATTCTGTAATTGGTTTAGCTGGGTCCATAGAGAAGAGAATAAATTCCAGAAAGTTGGGAGAGCTAATATAGTTCAATCATTCAGTCATCAAATTAGCACCTACTATGTGTGTTCTACCAGCACTATATGGTGAAAATACCATTACTAGATGTTAGGCTTGGGGATAGAGTTGACCCTAGCCTGCTGCTAAATACATCTATACCCTTAGGCTAGTCAAGTTCATATGAATTATAATACACACTGTGAGCATCAATGAGACTTCACTATTCCTGTGAATGCAGGGGTGGGGGAGGGGAATGTCTGAGAGGGAAGTGAAGAATACAGCTGTTGGTTGAACATGAGTGGCGTTTCCAACGAGTGTGCTGAAGAGACAGGGAAGGAAAGACAGACAGGAGAAAGCTTAGAATAGAGAAATGGAGAAAAGATAGGCTTACATTTTGAGCGGTGACTAGAAAAACAAGAACAGAACCAGGTGGACTTGGTCCTGATGGCAGGTGCATAAGCACTCAGGTTGTGAGAATTCACCACTGCCCAGCAGTAGTGATGTGGGATGGAGGGAGGGTGGGTTGAGGCGGCAGATTTTTTTCTCTCAGTCTGCAAGTTTTGGCTGCAGTGGGCAGCAGTTAGAGGGTGAGGATGCAACTTGAGGAAAGCAAAATCTGCTTAATTGTCACCCAAATTTTAGATCTTTGGTATCTTTTTTCCTTTTTCTAATTGGTAAATAGTCTAAGGTCATTGCTTGAGTGGTAATGAACTATGTAAATAGGTTTTTGTCTCCTGGCCTGATTATACTTCTACTGCTTTTAGTTTCTTAAAGAATTAATTGAGAAAACTCAAAACCTCCAACCAAATATTTGTTGTTTATTATTTTCCCTTCCACCATCATATCATATTTTTGGTGGCTGACTATGAAAGATTACATTAGCAAATTATAATAGGAATGCATTCTAAGTACCTAGTCCTAATGTTCACTTCTGATTTTGTAGGTAGAAGAAAAAAAAAAGATGGTTTATTAGAAGTTCTTTGCATTGCATAATACATCTGATATAGTCCATGTCATAAGAGCTGACAGGTTACATTTGTGACCAAAATGATGAGGGTGCATCAGATAGACCCTGGGATTATGGGAGATATCAACTCATAGTCACCTCCTACTTGAAAGACTTTCTCCTCATGTATGATGACTTGCATGGCAAGGAAACAGGATATTCTGTGACAACTTCATTTCTGATACTGTCATCTTGAGCATTTCAAATTCCCTCTTCTTGAATTTAACATCTCTTCAGAATGAATTTGAGCTCAGAGTTCACAGTTCAGCTCCAAAATAGCTTCTTAACAAGCTAATTAATTTATTTCTAAAGAAATACTACTCTGGTTTTGAGAAGGAAAAAAAGAAAAGAAAGAAGAGCAACTCGAGATAGGCCTAATTACCATCTCTAGTTGTATAAATACTATTTTAAAGCAAGAACTGAAACAAACAACAAAACAATAATCTGTAGTAGAAATCCTGTGTGAAACTTACAACTGTCCCCATGCAGCTTGTCCCAGTTATCAGCAACACTATTTGTTTTGTTTTGCCTGACACTGATAGTTTAACATACAGACCAGGAATTTCAGTTAATAATTTTAGACTTCTGCATTACTGCCACCTTGACCCAGGCTCTCGACTTTTGCAAGCCTCAGGCTATGTACATAATCCAGAAATAGAAGGAAAACGATTTATGGTAAAAACAATGATTTATGTGAATATTCATTAAATAGCACCTCAAGTTTGCAATAAACCTCTCAGAGAAAGAAAATACCTTTTTTTTTAAAAAAATCTCATGATTATTGTACTAGAGGCCTGGTACACAAAATTCATGCACTGGAGGGGAAGGGTCCCTCAGCCCAGCCTGCGCCTTCTCACAGTACAGGGTCCCTTGCTTGTTACCTCCCACCTGCTTGCTGCTCCTTATTGCTCAGCTTGCTGCTCCTTAGCACTACTGTGGAGGTGGGAGAGGCTTCTGCCACTGCCACTGAGCTTGCCAGCCATGAGCCTGGCTTCTGGTTGAGCAGCGCTCCCCCTGTGGGGACACACTGACCACTAGTGGGCAGCTCCTGAGTTGAGTGTCTGCCCCTGGTGGTCAGTGCACATCATAGCACCGGTCGTTCTGCTGGTCATTCTGCCTTTTGGTTGATTTGCATATTAGGCTTTTATTATTATATATAGGATGTGAAAATGATGTGTAGAAGTCTTGGGGAAATACTTAATAAAATTGTGGTAAATGTGGCAATGTTGACTTTGAATCTTTTTCTTTTAATTTCAGCGTTTGAATATAATCTTTCATGTAGCCTTGGCTCTTCTAAAGGTAAGTCTGTTTTTCTTTTTAAGTTACCAAACTCTCTGACTTCTCTGCCCTGTGAACTGGGCATAAATCAATTTATAATCTCTAACTCATTTAGATTCTTAAACACACAGAAAAGATTTCATTGAGGAACTCTGCTCCTGTCCCTTCTTCCCATCCTCTTTTGTTGTTGTTTATTTAGAGTTTGTTTCTTTGTTTTCCTTATAATCTATTTAATCTTTCTGTCATAGCTCTCATTCCAATAATTAAAAAAAGGTTTTCATTCATATGAGTTAGATGATATAAAAGAAAAAGTAAAAACCTGTTTCTGTCAAAATGATGCCCTTTTTTTTCTCTCTTAAAATACGTCTTACCATAATAACATCCTTAGAGATAACTAAACATGTCATTGAATTATTAGAAAGCTTCTGTAACATACAGACTAAAAAGGAAACTGCTACATTTCAATTTGCAGTTCTTTCTCTGATAGCTAGAAATTTATAAGACACTTTACCAGTAGAATACAGTTATAATTACCTTGTTGAATTTTATATCAACATATCAATGCTGCTTTAATAGTGTGGTAACAGCAAGACATTTGCTGCAGAGTTGGTGAAAATAACCCAGTTAGTTTTTGTCCTTCAGTCAAATATGACATTTCGTTATTGAAAGTGATAATTACCTTATATATTAAAAGATGCAGGTTCACCTTTTCCCCAGTAAAGCATAGTGGTTAAAATCACAGCCACTGGATTTGGTTCTAATTTCAGTTCTAGTGACCTTGGGCAAATTAAGTGCTCAGACCCTGAGTTTTGAGATAATAATAGAAGCTAACTTATGGGATTATGATAAGAATGAAATAAGATGATACCTAAAAGTTTCTAACATAGTGTCTAGAAAATTGTATTGCCTAATAAATGTTAGTTGTTGTTATTGTGATTACTATTGTAGTCACAAGATAGCTCAGAATATTTTTCTAGGTTCCCCATCATGTTTCCAAATTTTCCAAAAGTTAATGACTTGATACCTTTAGAGAGCCCCTTGATGTTTTAGGAGAGCTTCCATGCTTAGCCATGGAAGACCTTGAACTAGATTTTAGAACAAAGGTATGACATCATATGGGTCTGTGCAACTCAAGATGCAGGTTGAAGCTCTTCACCTAGTATTCATTTGTTTTAGTGAAGTTCGCTAAATGTACTTTAAATTGTCTGTTTAATAATTTTGAGTTTAGATATGAACATTCTTTTTTTTTTTTAATATATTTTATTGATTTTGTACAGAGAGGAAGGAAGAGAGATAGAGAGTTAGAAACATCGATGAGAGAGAGTCATCGATCAGTTGCCTCTTGCACACCTCCTACTGGGGATATGCCCGCAACCAAGGTACATGCCCTTGACCGGAATCAAACCCGGGACCTTTCAGTCCCCAAGCCGATGCTCTATCCATTGAGCCAAACCGGTTTCGGCTAGATATGAACATTCTTATATGGAAGTTATTTTAGAAGTTAGGAAACTATGTACAATACCTTCAATAAAATAACAAATACATTTATATGTATCTTTTAATGAATTATGAATCTCTCTACCTCTAACTTTTTATTTCTTGTCATTAAAAAATAACACCACTTTTTAAGATGCTTTCTGAATAGGGCTGGAATAAAACTTTTAGAATGCCTTGTGACAGTATTATGTACTATAGGTTGAAAACAGTATTAAACCATAAGTGTAAGAAGTCTAACAGAGTTCTGATTTTTCTATCATATCTAATTTAAAAAATATATCAGATATCCCCTCTTTCCCATGATGCATTTTCTCATTTTTGTGGTGACCTTTCTTTACTGGTACGCTTAACACATGCTTAGTCTGTCGTTTGTGGCTAACCCAGGCCTTTCCCTCTGGATATCAGACCTGTACTCTGTGTCAGCCAATATGTATTCATCTGGTAAGTTGTCTTCTAATTCATAGGTATTTTTGGCCATGTTAACCTCTATATGACATATGTAGAGGATACTCTCTGGCCACTGGGCAGAAAGGCTTTTGTACCTTCTCTAGAAATAACGTGGCTACTCATCTGTTATTGCCTTGGAGAATTTGACCAGATAGAGAAGATAAAAATGGGAGCTTTCTCACTGCTACTGGCCTATATTTCTATCACTTTCTTATGTGAATCCCGGAGCTGACTCCACATAGAGACAGTGTAGATCGGAGAATTGAAGTAGACTTGACTGAGCTGATTGCCCCCATCTGTAAAAAGACTACAACAAACACATATGACACTGACTTTTAGCTTCTTAGCTAATATGCCAGATAAAAGACTATATTTATTTATATAAAAATAAAAGTAGGGATAGTTCAAAGTGCTTATGCTTATGGACCCAGTGGCAGAGAGGCTTCTGGTTCCTCTGAATTAGAAGTGTTTGTTGGGATGTGGGGAATCAGAAAGGAAAGTACCATTTCTGAGCACTTATTCTGTGCTAAGTGTTACCATAGGTTTCTCATTAGCACACAATAAATGTCCAGAGAAAACCATCAAATTCTCTCCCTGAGTTGAGACCTAAGAGGACCCAGGCCCCAGGGTATCTAAAGTCTTTTGGCTTAATAATGGCAAAACTGGATTTGTAGTGTTTTTAAACAGCTTCTTCCTTGTTGATTATGTTCATTCCCCTGGCTTTATTTATAAACTAGAGGCCTGGTGCATGAAATTCATGCATTTGGAGGGGGGTCCCTCAGCCCACCCTGCCCCTCTCACAGTCTGGGAGCCTGTGACTCAGGGGTGGGAAGTGACTCAGTGATCAGGGGAAGGTGATGCCCCCATCAGACCTCTGCTGCTGCCATTGCAGGCCTCAGCTGGCCCTGGTTGTCTGCGCCTTGGGTGGCCCTGGGTGGTTAGGCAGCCACCATCCAGGCTTGCCTGTGCCTCGGGACAGCCCTGGATGTCTGGGGGACTGAGGGAACTGAGGGACTCTGGAGGCAGGCACCCCGGCGAGGCTGAGGGGACTGGGCGCCGCCATCTTGTGGCTGTGGTGCCATCATCTTTGAAGTCAATTAGCATATTCCCTCCTTACTGGCTGTGGGCGCTGCCATCTTTGTGAGGGCATGATAGTCAATTAGCATATTCCCTCTTTATTAGATAGGATGTTCATTCTCCTCTTTATATTTAGCCTGCACTCAAATGTTTGGCAGTGGATTTAATAAGTCTGTTTAGATGTTTCAGAGGCACATCAAATCTAAAAGTCAAAACGAACCAATATGCCCTCCCAGACCTGTTCCGCCTTCTCTGTCACCTTCCCCCTCAGTAAAGGCACTCACTCCCCAGCAGCTCAAAGTAGAAACCTGGAAGCTATCCTCGCTTCTGTCTTCTCTTTTTTAAATCTCTGGCATCTAAGTGGATCCACCTAGATGAGAATGTGGGGCTCTGAACTCTCTGACCTGGACTGTTGCAGTGACCTCTTTCAATAAGAAATATTGGACACCTATCGAGTGGAAGGCACTTGGCTTTGGCAGTAAAGTATTGATGAGGACAGACCCCATATTCATGGATCCTGTGTTCTGATGAATGAAAGATAGTAATTGCACAAATGTAATGACTTTAGCATTGTGTTTGTTTAGGTTTATCAGGGAGAGAGATGTTGGTGCAGAGGGAGAAGAGTCCTCTTTCTTTGAATTAGCTTGTCAATAAAAATGCTTTAAAGGGTGATATTTGAGCTGAACAGTGAATGAAAAGAAGTAGCCAGCTCTGCCAAAAATCTGGAGAATGAGCCTTCTAGACAGAAGAAGCAAATATAAAGGTCCCACAGAGGGTTTTCTATGCTTAAAAAAGGAAGAACGCCTTTGTCTGGAGTGCGATGTTTAAGAGAAGTTGGTGGCTTGGCTTTGGTTTTAGCAGTGGAGCTAAGAGAAGCGGACACTGCTCCTCTTCCAAATACTTTTGGCCATTGTCCAGCCCCTTCCCACGTGGTCACCATTCGTGTCCTTTTAAAACAAATTTTGTTATTCGCTATTCAGCAAATATTCACCAAACACCTACTTGGAGACAGACACTATTTTATATGCTTGACTAGATTAGTGAAAATACTTGCCTCGATGAAGCCTGTGTTATAGCACACAGTTAATAACCAAGGAACATAACAAGTATGTAAATCATGTATATGAGAAGCAGTAGTGCTGTGGAAAAAGGAAAGGTTCAGCAGGGTAGAGGGCAATTGTGATTGGTTTTACCATGTTAAATAGGGAGTCTGGTTCACCAAGTAAGGGGCTGGAGCGGAGGGGGTTGGTCAAAGACTTGAGGCAGTGAGGGAGGGAGCAATGCTGATGTGCACAGGAACATTCCAGGTAGGTGGAAAGCCCTGCCCAGGCTGTGTGCTCTGAGAAGGACTATGGGAGGAAGGTCAGAGAAGTAACTGACCTCCTGATTTAAATCCTTTCAATGGCCTCCCACTGCTCTTGGTAAACTTCATTTTATAATGGAACCCACAAGGTTTTCATGGTCTGGCCAAGTTTAGCCCTCTTCTCATCTCCCCCTTTCCTCCCTCTCACTGCACTCTCTCAATCAAGTCATAATAATCAATTATCTCCAAAATCCTAGAGCAGGAATCCCTCCCATACCAGCAGGATAAATAAGAGACAATTAAAACAATGAGGGTTCTAATTTTTCTATACCCTTGCTAACCCTTATTATCATCTTTTTTATTATAGTCACTCTAGTGGGCAGCAAGCAGAATCTCTTCTTGGTTTAATTTGCATTTCACTGATGGCTAATGATGTTGAGCATCCTTTCATGAGCTCATTGCTATATGTATATCTTTTTTTTTCTTAGAAATATCTATTCAGATATTTTGTCCAATTTTTAATTGGGTTATCTGGTACTTTTTATTGTTGAGTTTAAGGGTTCTTATAGCCTTCTGAGTTTGCAATGAGTTTACATATTCAGCTAGTTTTGTAACTTCCATGAAGGAATGCCTGTTGTCCTGTTGGTGGCAGCAAAACACCACTTCTTTAAAAATAGAAGCTACTAATCTAGCACTTCTGGTTCTGTGACATTGGAATTCCTTTATATTGGTTTCCCCTTCCAACATAATTTAAATGTTTAGTTTGTTTTAACTTTTCTCTAGTGTAGCTTCAGTTTGATGATGGGTTTAGTTTTAGTATGCTATCTTGTAAATGCTAAAACAGCCAACAAACACAAATGTGGACATTTAAAGTTTCAGAAATAATGCATTTTATGGATTAAAGATCAATACTAGAAAGAGTGCATATCCTCATACTACCATGCAATGCATTACAGAACACCTTGTAACTGTGGAAGGGATTTCTCATTATTTGTTTCTCATGAACCAGTCCAAAATGCCAGGATGGGAGGATAGTTGACTAAACATGCCATGTTCCAAGTTGTCAGTAATTAATTTAAACTTAATGTACCCTAAGTAATATGAGGTCACTAGACAGATAAAAACAATGAAATCCAATGTCCTTATTGTTATTTTTTAATGAGAAATCACAGTACTTAGCACAAACTTATTCAAGTGTTTCTTCCCCTTTTTCTTAAAAATCTCTCTCCATTTTTGTCCTCCTCTGCTCTGCTCCTATCTTTAATGAAACTATGGTCTGCTTTCATTCTAAGGCTAACTTTCCACTTGCATCCTTGATCCCAGTTTTCCTCCTCTCTTTGGAGAAGCCTGTGATGGTTGGTTAGTTCACTTACCCAACAGAAAGACATGCAGTGAATGCTGCCCAGCAGGCCTGGGTCAGGTGGGGAGCATGTGGAGAGGAGTCTGTGGACTCAGGTTGCCCTGAGTCCAGTGAAGGAAGCAGCCCAGTGGACGGTCACAAGTCTGTGTGATTGTCCTGGGCTTCCAAGAGGGAGTCTCAGGAGCCCGCGGACAGGGTGCCAACTTTATTCTGGGAGGACCAAGAAAGAATTTCCAGGGTGACAACTAAACTTTGCAGAGGGCCTTTTGGGCAGAGTGAGCATCATGAAGAAGAGGCACGAGAAGAGTGGCCAAGGCAGATGCTTTGCTCTGGTGCATTCTATGGTGATTCCTGGGCAAGGTTCAGAGGGCTTTAAATCACATATCTGCCACCAGTTTACTGTGGGGTTTTAATCAATTCGCCTAGCCTTTCTACACCTAATTTATTATTTATAAAATAAGGAATCAGGAACATATGGTTTCCAAGGCTCTTAATTTTTGTCTTGCTAACTATCAATCTATGCTAGATGTGTGTATGTATATGTTCACCCTGTAATTAGCGTATTGATTATTTAAATGCTTAGCTGAAGTTTATCTTTGTCTCTTAGAGAGTTTGCAGAGCAACATAATAATATTAGGAGCAAAAGAATATCCAGTCCATTATAGTTAAAAATAATACCAGTAAATTATTCTCAATCCCATTTTAAAAGCCTTTTAGCACCATCCTTGTATGTGAAAAACCAATTTGTTCTAAATTAGTGAAATGTTGTTGTGACTTGTGTGTGTGTGTGTGTGTGTGTGTGGCTGTATATAGAGTGCCCACACCACTGTACTACCATTATTCTTACTAAATATTTCCAGATGCTCAAGTAATATGTTGGATCCATGTAAAAAAAATCTGATGGCTGTAATCACTAATTAGATAATTGTGTAGCATTTACCATCTGTGATGAGCTTTCAAATATGTTTCAAGATAGTTAATAAATCAAATTAATGGTAGTACAATATCTACTTTTTAGCACTTAAAATATGCCTGGTGCTGTGCTAAGCACTTTTAAAGTAATCTTCATGACCTTTGTTTTGGATGTTTTTTGTTTTGTTTTGTTTTGTTTTGCTTTTGCTTTTATTGTGATGGCCATTTTAACCATTTCTAAGCATATAGTTCAGTGACATGAAGTGCATTTACATTGTTGTTCAGTCATCACTAACATCTTTCTTTAGAGCTTTTTCGTCTTCCCTAATTGTAACTGAGCCCATGAAGCAATTACTCCCCATTACTCTCTGCTTCCAGCTCCTACAGGTAACTTAGCATATTGTATGACCTCAAAATTTAACAGTAATCTTTTGAAGGTAAGATAAGTCAGTATACTCATTTTACAAATGAGGAAACTAAGGCTTTAGAAGTTAAGTAACTTGGCTGCAGTCATTCAGTGTCAGTGATACATAGTACTGGGCCTGTCTTGCTCTAGAATCCATGTCCTTAACCACTAAACAAGGATGTGTGTGTATGTGTGTTAAACCTTACACTCACCCTGTGAAGAGACAATTATTACCACTTGATACTTAGTTTCAGTAGTTCTCACTCAAAAACCCATGCTTTTTCACTCTTAAATTGTAGTCAGATCAGCTTCAATTTCACAAATTCATGTTGCCAAGGTACTATGAATGAAAAGGAAATTTTATATCCAAGTTTTTGGAAGATTGTGTAGGGGAGGAAAAGTTTTCTTTAACCCTTTTAAGATTCCTGGTTAGATCTATAAGTCAGGTGACAAAGACAGATTAACAAGGGAAATGCATACAAATTTAAATAACATATTTCACGTGACATGGGAGCCTTCATAAAGGAAAGGAAGACCTGAAGGACTGATTAAACCTGAGTGTTTTGATGTTAGGTTGGGTGAAAAGTGGATAGTTGTGTAGAAATATAATAGGACAAAGGGGATACAAGCTAAATTTATAATAGACGAGGGGAAATATTGCAAGGCTTGTTTGTTTATATTCTTCTCTGTATTCCCCTGTCTTGGAGATAAGGATGTTTCTTTCCTTCAAGTATAGGGATGGCACCTCTCACATGAGGGTCTGATGACCTGCTTCAGGGGAGAAGGACAGAGGAAGGTCAGAGAAACCTTCCCTCATCTCTCATTTTCTTCTTCAGTTTAAAATATTCAATATGCCCAGGTACCATGTTTTGGTATAGTGTGTTCTGAACCCCATCAACTTCACATTTAAAGATAGTTGTTGCAATTTCAAAATGTCACTGGTTAAATAGAACAGAAGCAGAGCCAGAGCAACTCTGAAGCTATTGTTATATAAAAATAATTGAATTTGGATTAATGAAAACAAGATCACAATCAAGAATGATGGTGAAATGAAAATATTCTTTGCTTTTGTCTAACTAGAAAAATATTTGATTCTTGAGTTTTGCTTATCCGTTTCTTCTTTCACAACCTGTAAGATGTATGAAGTCATCCCTAAATCCTGTTTAGTGCCCTATTCAAACTTTATTTCACTCTGACCAATCACTGTGTGTGAGCTGAGCATAGGGCGATGTTATCAGGAGATTTTTGTCAGAGGATGTCACTGCCCAGTAAGTTTTTATGACCCTTTTTATCTGCAAGACTTGCCAGTTTTGCTTTTCAGCATGAAGTAGACTAATTTTGTTCATTAAAGTGCTGACAGGGTTGATGACTCGCTGTGGGAATTGATTGATATTATCACAATAATATAACCAGTCAGAGGAAATTCAACTGAAGCATATTAAAATTTATTTGATACTTGGTTTATGCAGGTTGAGAAAAAAGGTGAAATACGCTCCTTTTACTGGAAATACAATAATCCCAAACCTCATAGCCTTACCTCTCCTCCCCCCCCCCAATCCCCCCTTGTTTCTTTCCTATAACTAAGGCTATTTGTTTGGTTTGGGCAAAGCCAAATGAATTTAGAATAAAATGTTTTATTTGTAACATTTATAATCTTGATTAATTAGGGTATAGGCTAAGCTGCTATTTAAAAAGAGAAATAGCTCATGAAAGAGAAACCATAAAAACAAAGTGGTTTAAATTAGTTTATTTCTCTTAAACCTACCAGTCCAAAAAAGGAGAGCTGGCCCCAAAAGGCAGGCAGCTCAGCTCCATGACATCACTCAGGGACCTCGGTTCCATGTGTTTTTGCTTCACCATTTCCTAGTATGTTATCCTCATGTGCATGGTTAAAACTAGATCAATGCCACATCAAGTTCTAAGTCAGAGGAAGAGGGAAATTTTAAGCAAAAGTAGAAGGCAAGCAATTTCCTTTTAAACAATGAGGAATTTGACTATATTACTTTTTTTTCACATTCTATTGACAAAAATGTTGCCCATGGCCACATTTAACCTGTAAGGAAACTAGTTAAAATTAATATGTCTATGGAAGAAGGGGACAGTTTTTTAGAGAACAATTAGCAGTCATCATAATTGGCCCCTCGGGCCTTTCAGTATCTGTGATCACCTTTATTCTGGCACATAAACACTTCATCCTTCCCAAGAGAGATGTTCAAAGGCCCTCATTCAATTACCTCATCTGCTAAAAGTCCAGGGTCTCTGAGTGAGGTACAGTCCTGTGTCTTGGGTCTGGGATGGTTCCTCAGAGCCCAGTGGCAAGGTTCTGCTTGTATAACTGGAATAAAAGCCCTCATTTGGAAAAGGGAAGAATGGGAAACACCCCATCATTAGTGGTCCATGGGAATTTACAAGACTCCTGCTCTAGCAGTAGAGAAGGTTTTTGGTTAGCCCACCTGGCTGCCCTTCGGTCTAAGCTCTAGAAGCTATACTGTTACCCATTGTCCTTTATGGTGGCATCTAAAGTTAGAGCTAAAGTGTACACCCTCCTTGGAAGCTGTATGGTTTTCAAAGCTACTTCCTGTTTGTGGAGAGTTGAAAGCCTGAGAGTTGTTTTAGTGCTCAAATTAAATATGTTATTTTTTTTGGCAAGCTTTTTGATTTGGGTGGTGGTAGTGGGGAATTTCTCCCCCCCCCCCCCCCCATATTTTTGAAGGCTTTGGTTCTTTAGCTTCCAGTTAATTCATTGTGAGTAAACAAATTCAAAGATTTCTTCTAAACAAAATTCTTAAGTCGTCTTTTTCCATTTGTTTGTCTTTTTTCAGTGGCCCATTCCTTTCACCCCCCATTTTATTTTTAATATATTTTTATTGGTTTCAGAGAGGAAGGGAGAGGGAGAGATGGATAGAAACGTCAGTGATGAGAGAGAATCATTGATCGGCTGCTTCCTGCATGCCCCCATGGGGGATCAAGCCTGCAACCCGGGTATGTGCCCTTGACCGGAATTGAACCTGGGACCTTTCAGTCTGCAGGCCGACACTCTATTTGCTGAGCCAAGCCATCTAGGGCATCCCGCCTTTTTAACAGTGGTTATCCTGAGGCCGCCACAGCCTGGGCAGGAAGGTGACACTCTAATTTGATCTTTGCCTCTTGGCTGACTCTGTTTTGGCTGAGATGTTTTAGAGATAACTTGTGAAAAAATGTAGAAGCTATTCAATATTTATCCTTCTTTTTGGGAGATAAGCTAGATTTTTCAACCCTGAGGCCTCCAATCATTATACCTGATCAGTTTATATTATAGACTACTTTCCAGCCACTTTCTCTGGAGCAACAGGTATCACAGAAACATACATGGTCTACTTTTGAAGTTACCACAGGTAACAGTTTTCTCAACATCATGACATAACATAAAAGGGATCACCAATTTCCCAGTCTGCAGTATTTGTTTTCTCGCCTTGTCTTTCACCCAACCACAAAGCCAAGAAGCTAATTTTAAATTTAAATTTTGGCAGCAATATCTGGGTACCAATTTCTGTATTAGAGGATAGGCTAAACTGTTACATCAACCCAAAACACAGTGGCTTAAATAAGAAGGAAGGTGGGTTTTTTTGGTTTTGTTTTGCTTTTTGTTTTGTTTTATGTGACAGACTGTAGAGATAGGCCTGTGCTCCAGGCCTGTATGCAGCTCAGCTCCATGGATGTTTCAGGACCCAAGTTGCTTCAGCCTGGTTTTCCTAACTCAGTGCTATTGATATATATATTTTAAATATGTTTTATTGATTTTCTTACAGAGAGGAAGGGAGAGAGATAGAGAGATAGAAACATCGATGAGAGAGAAACATCGCCCAACTGCCTCTTGTATACCCCCTACCGGGGATGTGCCTGCAACCAATGTACATGCCCTTGACTGGAATCGAACCTGGGACCTTTCAGTCCGCAGACCAACACTCTACTGCTGAGCCAAACCGGTTTCGGCAGTGCTATTGATATTTTGGGCAGTAAATATTTGTTGTAGGTGACTGTCTTGTGCAGTACAGGGTGTTCAGCAATTATTCCTGACTTCTGCCTGCTAGCTATCAGTAACTTCCCTAGTTAAGACAAACAAAAGTGTCTCCAGGCATTACTATATGCCCCCTTGTGGGTAAAATCATCCAAGGATGTGAAATATTGCTTAGAATGTCTTAGAATCATCTTTATTTATGTAGTCAAAGCAGATATTAATCCACAGTGAAGAGGAAAAAACAACAACCAATCAAAATAGGCCAGATGTCATAATTAGCAATGCCACTAATATAGTTATTACAACTTTATTCTATATGTTCAAATGTTAAGTTAAAAAATGTAAGATATAAAATAGAGCCAAAATTGAATTTTGAAGTAGATTTTTTATTGATTTCAGAGGGAAAGAGAAAGGGAGAGAGTGAAGGAAACATCAGTGATGAGAGAGAATCATTGATTAGCTGCCTCCTGCATGCCCCCTACTGGGGATTGAGCCAGAAACCCTGGCATGCGCCCTAACCAGGAATTGAAACGTGACCTTCTCGTTTGTAGGTCAATGCTCAAACCACTGAGCCCCACTGGTTGGTGGACCTTCTGCTTTTTTGCATTGCATAAATTCTCATTCCAAAGAAAATAATTCCTAAATTTTGTCCTAGCTCAAATTCCAATGTATCTTTAGCCATGCTATGGAAAACCTTCAGAGGCCTTTGATATTTCTTTTTTGTTATCATTATTTTTATGTGGATAAGGTATGTTATGTACAGTACACCTTGAGTGGGTTCCATCTACACCAACAACGATCTGCATGTCTGTACATCATGTCCTTGATTATTACACTTTATTCATCTTTTCATTCTCCCATCAGAAGTCTTTGAGCTAAACTCTAGCACTGTGTCCTGAAAGCATCTTTCTATCACAGATCATGTCCCTTTTCTCTGTTTACACAGAGCCTTCCTAGCCCCTGTGTTCTCTTTTCAAGGATGGTTCTTGACTCTCCGGCAGAAATGAGTGCCTGCTGCACACATGCCTTGTACTATCTGCTTTCTGTCTGGGAATTGTCTTTCAGCCTCTCTAAAAATCTACACATTTTTCAAGTCCAGCTTAAAATCTGCATATAACTTTTGACTCCCCCCAAACTTAACTAATAGCCTACTGTTGACTGGAAGGAAGCCTTACTGATAACATAACAGTAGATTAACACATACTTTGTATGTTATATGTATTATATACAATATTCTTACAATAAAGTAAGCTAGAGAAAATAAAATGTTATTAAGAAAATCATAAGGGCCCAACCAGCATGCCTCAGTGATTGAGAATCGACCTGTGAATCAGGTCAGGTTCGATGCCTGATCAGGTCACATGCCTGGGTTGCAGGGTTGATCTCCAGTGGGAGCAGTGCAGGAGGAGCCAATAAATTCTCTCTCATCATTGATGTTCCTATCTCTCCCTCTCCCTTCCTCTCTGACATCAATAAAAATATTTTTTAAAGAAAATCATAAGGAAGAGAAATACATTTAAAAATTTATTGAAAAATCCACATGTAAGTGCAATTCAAACCCATGTTGTTTGAGGGTCAACTGTAAATGTAAAACAAATGGAAATTGGAACTTAATTCTTTGGTTAATTTGTTTATCTAGCCTGGCTAATCCCATTTCAAACATCTTACCCATTTATTTATAATTTTTATCTTCTCTAAATGTAATAGCTTGCAGGGGAGACATACGGAAGTGTCTTCTGCTTACCACAGTAATTTCCATATCATTTTCTTGAGTTTGACTTTAATCCTATTAATATTATAGTAAACTAGAGACCTGATGCATGAAATTCGTGCAAGGGGCTCGGTCCTCACAGCCCCAGCTTTGTCCAGAAGGTCTTCTGGAAGTATGTCTGGTCTAATTAACATATTACACTTTTATTATTATAGATTCTGAGCATCTGCCCTCTTGGGCAAATAAACTTGTTAATCAGATGTTTTCTTAAAGGTGTATTTTATGTTAATACTAATTCTAGATGTATGTTGGCATTGTTTAGAAATCTTTGAGAACTTTAATAATATGAATTTACAATACTCACTATTTATAGGAAAACACATTACTATTTCCATGAACATGTACTTGGTTTCCATGTAAAATAGGAAATATTTTATATAGCACTCCCCTCCCCAGTATATTTTTCACATTAAAACTCAAACTAAAGCAATAACTCTGGACTTCTCTTTGTGTGAAGTCCTTGAGTCTATCCATTGACCGATCACAAGGGAACTAGCCTGTACTCCCCAAGTCAGATATTCTTATTTCCGAAGCATCTTCTACCTGATGTTGAGCATAGTGCTGAATAACATTGAGTTTCATTTATTTTCTCTTGGCTTTGACATTGTCTTATTATGTGTCAATATTTTTCCTCTCTTCTTTTAGAAATCCCTAAATGTTGTACTTGCTTTTTTTTAAAACATTTTTTCTTACTAATTTAGATGGTAAATAAGAGAAACACACTTACCATCCCCTACTTTAATGCATGCCCTTTTAAAAATTAAGTCTTGCCTGGCTGGTGTGACTCAGTGGTTGAGAGTTGACCAATGAACCAGGAGGTCAAGGTTCGATTCCCAATCAGAGCACACGCCTGGGTTGTGGATTCGATCCCCAGTTGTTGTGTGTGTGTGTGTGTGTGTGTGTGTGTATGTGGCAGCCACTCGATGATGTTTCTCATTGATGTTTCCATCTCTCTAGCCTTCTCCCTGAAAAATCAATAAAACATATAATAATTAAGCCCATACTTTAATTCTACTTGTAACTCACTTCTCCATTTGAACATCAATCATTTATTAATTTACTCAAAATTTATTTAAATGATCTGTGACCGCCAAAACTGGTTTGGCTCAATTGATAGAGCATCGGCTTTGGGACTGAAAGGCCCCAAGTTCAATTCCGGTCAATTGCATGTACCTTGGTTGCGGACATATCCCCGGTAGGGGGTGTGCAAGAGGCAGCTGATCCATCGATGTTTCTAACTCTCTATCTCTCTCCCTTCCTCTCTGTACAAAATCAATAAAATATATTTTTAAAAATAAATAAATAAATGATCTGTGACCATAGTGACTAGGAATTGTTGGTAGTGAAGGTGCAAAGATGAGTATGTTGTAGTTCATATGAGGGGCTCACAGAGAGATGGAGGAGACAGACAGGGATACAAGTATTTGCTGTGGAATTGTTACTGCATGATCATGAAAAGGCACAGGATGCAGAGTCAGAGGAGGGAGGTATTGGCAGGGATAGTCTGAAAGAGATAATGACATTTGCATCTTGAAAGATTAGCAAGAAAAAGACAAGGAATGATATTTTGGGTGATGAGAACGGCATATGTGAGGAGCAGAAGCATCACCATACAGCGTGTTTGGGAAGCGCTGAGAGAATGCTGCTATGGTGTCAAGATGACAGTGTAGTTGGAAAAGTATGTGAGGTTTAAATTGTCAAAGGGTGTCTTATGGTTACGGTTGTGTGCTAATCTTTGAACCCGTGAGCCAGAGGGAATCTTCAAACAGTTACACAGTCAGGTCCGGTGTGTTTAGGGAGACAGTTTTGAAGATAGTGAGAGAGAGACTGAAATGTCTGGACTGGTAATGAATATGGAGACTGTTAGGAGAATAGCCCAGTGGAGAAATAATTAAGGCTTCTTTCACTAAGGCTGCAAAACAGAGGTGCGAGGGAGGGCCAACTGAGCAGCATTTCTCAGGTGCCATCAGGGAGACTTGGGGAGAGTTAGATGTACCGGACGATGTGCACTAAGGGTCATTGCTGTTCTACACTTTTCTCTTTCTCTTTCTCATCTCTTAAGCCAGGGTGACCCTAGAAAATTGAATAGGCTACCAGATCAGCTACTGCTTGGGTCAGCTACTGCTTGGTTCAGCTTAATGTATTGTGGTTTGAAGTCTATTAATAGTCTTTCTGAGAAAGTAATCAAACCAATTGATCTTATAACCAAACTTTGTGCTTCAAGTCAGCAAGTCTGAGAGAGTCACTGTATTCATATATAGGGGTTGTTCATAAATAGGGGTGTTCATACATAGGGGGCGTTCATATATAGGGGGTGTTTATATATAGGGGGTGTTCTGTTTCCTACATGATGTGCCCTTCCCTGACATGATAAAGAATATTACCTCTGGCAGTTTTGTTCCAATGAGCTATATAAAGGACATAATAAGCCACAGGTTCTTGGAAAGTTGCACAAAGATAGCAAAGAACTGTTTTTTCCTTCATGAGGCTTCTCAGGTTCAGCATGGCTCTGTTTCTATGGCAACCACATAGTCCAGGTTCTCGTTTTCTCACATTTGACTTATTGAAGAGTTTTATGGCTTATCTACCTTCAGTCTCTTCCTCTCTTAAACTCCCTGGCCCTCTCCTCTGCTGCCAGATTAATCTTTTTAAAGAACTATCTTCATTGTATTTGCCTATCTGACATTCCATTTTCATCGTAATCTGGCCTCAAATGTACCTACTGGGCACATTATTACATACTGTCATGTAGGCCCCTTAATTGTGCTGATCATGCATCTTGTTTCTCCATTAAGCCTAATACCTTTGAGAACAGAGATCCTATCACATGCTAGTGTTATATTCCACCCAGCAGCAAGCACAACTCCGGGCTCATGGTGTGCACATAGAGAGGCGAACATGTTCTCTTTTGCTCTTTGTCCCTTGGTTTATTTATTCCTCCCTATCCTCACTAGGACTGAGGGCTGTTTCTGGTTGTTTTGTGTTAATTTTTTTTTCCTTCCTAAAGTAGTTGATGGTTATTTAGCACATATTATCCAAAGCTTGCAGGACATTTTAAAAACCAATATTATCATATCTTTACTTTTAAATATAGAAGCCTCTCTCTTCTTTTGCAAAAACCACAATGACCAGCTACTTGCATGTCTAAAATGGGTTCTGCATTTTTTCTGTGGCCAGTCATTCCAATGGTCATAGATTAATCATAGCCTTTTAGAAGCATAACATTTGGTATTAGTCATGGCACTACTGCAGGTAACCAGGTAGACCAATTTAGTTGGAGTGTGCTTTGTTTCTTTGATGTGTCTAGACATAGGTTCAGAGGGAGAAAAACAACTCAACATTCATGAAGGATATATTCCAAGATGCTCTTGAATTTCCCAATTTTTTTAATGTCACTATGATTTTTAACTCATTTTACTTATAAAATGGAGAGACGATATCCACATTGCCATCAGAACATATAATAGCAGAAGACAAAGATTACAAGCTAAGCTTATTGATTATTTACCACATGGACGCGAGTACTAATTCATTCCTCTGCAAACCTACAAGTTACTATGTTGTGACCTTGTGGGATCTCTCCGGGAGAGCTGAAGGAATAAATATTAAATCTTTAAATGTTAAGAGGTTACTTTAGTTGACTTCCAGTTGCTAAAGAAAAGAAATATTAAAAAAGGCCCTGTAAAATAATAATATTTTAAATTAAAATTAAATAAACGAATGGAGGAAGTTGAGACAAGAATCCTATTTTATGTTTATATTTTCTTTAATAATTTGTTAATAAAGCTCTCTCTCCTCTTCCTATGAGTCTTGCCCTGATATTTTCTAATTGGAAAGAGAGATAAATACTCAGGAAAGAGTAGACATGTTAAGTATGATAATTGTCAGGAAAGAAATAATACAAGGGAAGCTAATGTGTTATTGCTCTTCATTAGTTAAATTAGTGAGAGAAATCTTCTATGAGCAAAGTAACATTTGAGTTGAGAGATACAGTGGAGCCAGCCAAATAAAGATCAGCTGCAACAGCAAGTGCAAAGGCCCTGAGGCAGAAAAGCTTTTAATGTTCAAAACAGAAAGGAGGCCAGTGTGACTGGAGCATAGTGAACAAGATGTGAAAGGAAGGAGGGGTGATCAGAAACGTAGGCAGATCAGCAGAGATATAGAAACAGTAGTAAAGCATTGGCATTTGAGTATGATTGGAAGCCAGTATAACTTTTTTATCTGATTATGGTTTTAAGACACTGATTGAGGAATTTGGGAATGTGGAATATGGATTGTAAAAAGGCAAGTGTAGAAGCATGGAGACCAGTCAGAACGTTATTTCAGTAGGATAAGCAGAAAATGATGGTAACTTAGGCCAAGGTGGTGACAGGAAAGATGGGAAAAGAAGGCAAATTCAAGATACTTTTGTAGATAGGGCTGACAGGACGTGTAGATAAATTGAATTTGGAAGGCTGAGGGGAGTGAGAAATCAAGATCATGGAGAGATGGTGCAAACTGGTTTTGAAAAACATGAGCAAATCACTTATTTTGGCGATAATTTTACTATAACACATAATAATAATGAAATATCATCATGCATGGAAGAGGATGGCACAATGTCTGACACACCAAAGGAACACATGAGGGTTTAGCATAGTTCATGGGCCTTATAAACACTGAATAAATGATTATTATTGATACTTTTAGTCACTTAAATATTTAGCAAGAATCTCCAATGTATAAGTTGCTTTGTTAAGCCCTGCTTGGGAAACATGAGTATGAGCTAGGTAAAGGAGCGCACCAGGCAGGAAGCCTATACATGTGTTCCTGTCAGCCAGCAGGACAGCCATGGCAATACTGAGGTACATAATGCTGACCTCATAAGGGAGGTGCAGAGGTAGCTGATTCCCACCAGTGAATGTAGAGGAAGAATTACCCCAAATCTCATTATTTTGCTACTTCTGAAATTCTACTGAACCCATTTGAAACCAAGAGTGAATGGCTTGGGGATAGGTAGGGGAGGAAATGGTTTGGCTGTACAGTGTTTTACCATTTAAAAAAAATATATTTTTTTATTGATTTTAGAGAGGAAGAAAGAGGGAGAGATAGATAGAAACATCAATGATGAGAGAATCATTGCTCAGCTGCATCCTGTACGCCCCACACTAGGACCGAGCCGGCAACCCAGGCATGTGCCCTAACTGGGAATAGAGCTGTGACCTGGCTCATAGGTTGAGGCTCAACAATTGAGCCACTTGGGCTGGGCAAGTGTCTTACCATCTTATTTCAGAACATGGACTTATCTGTTCACAAAAAAGACAGTGCCCCCATCTTGACATATGCATTTTGTGGAAACAAATTCACGGCTGACCCATATAACTGCACTGAAAATCCTATTTTTCGCAGAAACAGCCTTTAAACTGCACCTAGCATTCCTCGTGACACAGAGATGCCAGAGATAGCACATTTAACAGAGAACTGGTGATGGCCAGAGGAAGAAAGTAGAGGCAATTCACAACTTCTCAAGATGAACGCAGCACCTCATTATTTTTAACAGCAATGACAATACATACACATAAACATAAAAAGTAAAATGCTGATTTAGCTTGAGAAGATCAAGGAATAGTTTAGAGTCTATCTGTTGTAATTTTAACCTGATCGATGAAAATTAAAGAACAGGCGCTCTCACATTTTTGCCTGCCTTCTGCATGAACTTGGAAATAAAGAGGAGCCCTGCGCACACCACCCAGGGAAAGGGACGGGTGAAGCGGGAGAGCATTTCATTGTGCAGCCTGCACCTCAGACATGGCTTGGAGAAGGCTGCTCTTCTGTAGACAGTTGGCTGAGCTACCCAGGATGTGGCCTCTGTACTCTGTTACACAGTGTGTGTTTAGCAGGGACTATTTTCAGGCAGGCTTTTGGGAGTCCCCTCTCAACTCAAATCTATGAACCTTCAATTCTTTCTTACTGTATGGCAGGCACAGGCTCCAGACCAATTCCATGTGGAGTGAAGTGATGAAGCACAGTCTTCCTAATAAGATAGGCTTTTTAAATGGCTCCATTCACTGAAGCATAGCAGGTTATAGTGCAGGGGACACCGGGTTCCTCTCTGTATAGCTGGGCTCTGGGATCTTGGCTTCCTGGCTCTGCCTCAGACAAGTTTTATGATTGTGAACACTTCACTTTCTGCTGTCTCAGTCCATTCTCTCATCAGTAGGATAAACGTGTTTTCTAGGGTCTAATGATGTCACATTACTTAGGATTCTGCTATCATAGCTATCTACACTAATAAAAGAGAAATATGCAAATTGACTGTACCTTTGCAATGCCCATCAGCCAATCAGGAATGAGTATGCAAATTAATCCGACAAATATGGTGGGTTAATTTGCATACCCAGGTGCCCAGCAACCAGGGTTGGGACACTTGCATCATCACCATGGTGACAGCGCAAGTGTTTTGCACCACCCCAGCCACTCCAGTCCTCTGGGCAGCATGGGAAGGCAGAAAAACAGCTCTGGGGGAGGGCAAAGGCTGTGCCGGCAGCCAGAGTAAGGAAGGCCCATTCTGCACGAGTCTTCATGCATCGGGTGTCTAGTATATATAATATTCTCTTGCTTTTGATCATTTTATACTAAAATCTTCACTTTGTATGTTTTTTTTTAATTTTTATCTTTTTTAAAAGCAAAGATTTTTATTTTTATTTTTAAAATTTTTTCTTATTAAATTATTATCTTTGTACTTATACATTATCTTTGTATGGTTTTTAAAGAAATTGTTTTGGGATAAAATAAAGGTTTGACTGCCACATATAACTATCTTATTTAAAATATTTTGTTAATTAATATTTTAAGTGCTTAATGAAACAAATTTGTTTTTCTGAGGTTTTAGAAAAGGAAGCCAAACAATATTCTGTTAAGGAAAGCAATTTCCTTTTGACTCAATTCTATAATTAATCTACTCTTCTAACTAAGATCTCAGAGATATAATGATAAATATGTTTCTGTTTTGTTACCTGCAGAGATCTGGAACTTGTATTTGTTAGAGTAGGAAATAAGGCTCAGGAGGAAGTAGCTCTGCTCTCAGCCCTGCCACTTTGTGCCATGCTGCAGCTCCCCTGACACCAGCTACAGCACTGCCACCCCAGTGTTCTCATCCATATTGGTTCATTGTTGGGCTACAGATAAGAAACTGTCCCTAAGGTGATGCTTTTTGCCTTCATCTGGCTACAACTGGTTATTTTTAGCAAGTAAATTAATATAATTTATTTTGATTTTATAATTCTGAGGTTGTAAACTTTTTAAACTAGGGGCAGTTCCCAGTTATAATATGACTAGGGAAGGATTAATTTGACCAATCTATCAAAACAGTGTTTTGGACCATTAACTGAGTGTCAAGATCTATGACTTAAGAAAGTTATTTTTTGCTTTAGAATCTCAACATCAGTAGTTCTTTAAATGTATACTCTTATTATTATATTGTAGGTTTTTATGTTTTATCACATTAATGAGTATTTGTAAAAAAAAATTCCTTCTAATTGTGGCTGGCCTTCCCATAATGCTGAAATACAGCTGCACATCCTAGCATTGCAGAGTCATTATTATTGCACAAACACGTCAAGTGGAGGGTGTGTCATTTCTTGGGTACAGATCCTTGCTCTTCTGTCCATACTCT
This sequence comes from Pipistrellus kuhlii, assembly GCF_014108245.1. Classification (NCBI taxonomy): domain Eukaryota; kingdom Metazoa; phylum Chordata; class Mammalia; order Chiroptera; family Vespertilionidae; genus Pipistrellus; species Pipistrellus kuhlii. The sequence goes on along the minus strand of NW_023425493.1, from coordinate 21,352,710 downwards.
ATCATTTTGCTCTAAACCTCTCTTCAGTAGAGATTTCAGTCATCTAGCAAGGATTGGAACTTCCCACTTTGAATACACAATATAAAATCAGACTTTTACCGGTTTTCGTCGTTAGAAAGCAAGAGTAAATAAAGGTCAGCATCTTAGCTGGCAGGCTCTCTGATTTTTTTGTGACCATCACGTTAGAAGAAGCTAGTTCATCTGTCTGTGGGTTTAGGATTCACTAGCATAAGCTGTCAGACACTGATTGAAGGTGGACAGGGAGGGGAAGCACATCTGTCCAACGATCGCCATTGGCTTCTTATTACAGCATTTTCCCCAGAGACGCGCTCTGCATGCTCATTCACCTACCTCCCCCCCTTCCCTCGCTGCCTGCCTACCCCTTCATTACTGATTCACAGCAAGAGGCAGCAGCGGCGGCAGCAGAGCAGCAGCAGCGCTGCTTGTCACGAATCAAGGATTGCAATGAGCTCATCCTTTTTCTCCTTGCAGCTTCACAACTGCCCTGGCTTCCTGGCTACTGCTGCTGCTGTCTGCTCACACACAGACACAGACACACGCACACAACACTCAGGCACAGTCTCTCTCGCTCGCTCGCTCTCTCTCAAACACACACACACACACACACACACACACACACACACACGACCCTTCTAAGCAGCTTGTACATTTTGACACATGTGTCTGAACTCTCCTACATCATTCTTGGCCATTTTCTTGCATTCCATTGCTGTATTTGATTTCATTTTCTGGTCTACTTCGGGGCTCTTGCACCGTGGCTAATTTAGCCAAAATGTTTTTCTTGTGGAGACGTTAGCTGACAGTCCCGAGAACGGACTGGATTGTGCTTGCTCTTGGGGAGACCAAAGCCAGGCTCCTCTCCCACTACACCTCCTAAAATTGTGGATGAGAGTTCCAGCTTGCTCATTCTGGATACCTACTTACTGCTCATGGAACAAGGGGTGCCCTGCCCAGCCCCAGCTGCTAAGCTCACACCTCCTGTCAAAAAGTCCCAGGACATGCACGACGAGAGGACCAAGCTGGTGAATGAGTATGCGTGTCGCGTGCTGGAACTTCTGGGGATGGGGCATCGCCTGTTTGTGCCTCGGCTTCTGGCGGTGAGACTGTTTTTCATTGAACTTCATTTGGGGGGAATCTGCCACCCTCTGTGAGAATTCCTAGTGTCCTGGAGGTGCCTGCAGTCTTTTCTTCCCCCCTCCTTTCTCACTCAACCGAGAAGGAAGTGCCGAGTAGCTGTGGCCAGGGGCTCTATCCAGCCTGGTCCTTAATTGGCTAGAGGAGACAGTTCTTTTCTCAGAGCCCAGGGCACGGTAGTGGCATTATCTCTGTGGCAGAAAAAATAAAAAAATGGTTTTCTGGCTGGCTCTGCTCCGCAGTAAAGCAGAATACTCAAGAGCTAGATGTAGGCATCCTGTGCTTATGTCCCCAAAGGGTTAAATTGTATCATAGATGTTATTGCTACTTATCTGGACTGTGTGTGGTTTGCTTTCTAACCTCCCCATTTGATTACCGATTTGATTTTTTTTTGGGGGGGGGGGGGAAGGGGGGCAAGGATAGGGAATTTTATCCCATAAATATTTTGTGTCGGAAATTGTACATTTCTCTCCTGGAATGTTCAAACTGTGTATCTATGAAAGAGCTTAAAACTGTTGAGTCTGTGCAGTGGATCTGGGAAGTCTGGCTTGCTTGTTTTTTTTATTTCCTGAACAAGAGAAAAATCACCTTTCCTCACTTCCTACTAAGGGTTAAAATTAATACCCACAATCACTGGCGCAAGGTTTCTTTTTAGTGGCTTGAGAACTACACCTAGCAACTGTTCTCTAATGTAATTGGGCTGCAGTAGTCCTAAACTGTTATTTGGTATTTGAACAAGACTAATTTAGCTTTGTCTGTTTTATACAATGGAGTTTAATACCATTCTGCTTGTTCCCTCATTATGGTTCTCTCACATTTGAGTCTTTTCAGAAGTATAATATTGACTCGACTGAATTTAATTCTTTTCTCTCACATATTTCCCTCCAGTATAGCTCATCTTTGTTTATACTTATCTTTACCATTATTAATTTAGTCTTCACATACTATTTTGCATACAAATATAATATCCTGCATAATCATAACAGACATGTTAGGCAGCCACATCCATAAGGGATTTCTCACCCTGAAGAGAGTCTGTTTATCATTCCAAGATTAAGATAGATGCAAGGACAAGCATAGCATACAATTATAGGGAGGAGGGCTGTATTTTTGAGAAATATCAATACTTTGACATTTAAAAAAGAAAAAGAAAAAGAAATCAATATGTGTTTTAATGCTCAGGTGAGGTCATCAATGCTCATTTTGATTTGTTTTTTCTGAATCACATTTTTTTCTTAATACAGGAGAAAACGGAAGGTTCATGATTCTATTAGAAAAGTGTGTTGTTGTTTTTTAAGGGAAATAAAAAATTTAAGTGAAATAAAAAGTGTGGTATTTCAGGAGCTTTGACACTAAAAAGTGCTAAAATATATATTCTACAAATTCTCCGCATCTCTGAGGAATCGGTTTTGGCTGAATACATTTCCATATTCTTAAAGACCACTCAGCTTTGTGTCACCAGGACTTGAACTGGTAACTTTCTGTAATCTGGGGCTGCCTCCTTTTGGCATTTACATTTTCAGTGTTTTAAAGGAAAAATAAACTGATAACTAAGAATGTCTCTCATACTCAATCTTCATTAGAGATTAATTTAAACAGCCTCTAGTTTAAAACACACTATTCATGATAAAATCCACAGGGAGTTAGGTTCCTAAGCTCCAAGTGTTAGGAAGGTCACATGTATCTGTATGTTGCAACTGTGCAGCCAGCCTGCTTGCCCATCTGAGGAATTACATCCCTGGGGTTGTTTTAGGCTCTAAAATTCAGAGTCTAGGTCATAGTGTCACATACATTACCTGTGAGAAGTACATGCCGAGTGGTCCAGAGGCCATTTGGAAATCTCTGTTGTTGTTATACAGTGTTGTACTTAAAGTTTATTCATAGAATGGGATACTCTACATCTTGGCAAATCACATCCCCTTTCCTTAGCAATAATGGCTGTGAATTGGGATCAGCTATCCACTGAGTTACTGCTCAAATTTTAGCACGTGTACCGGGGGAAGTACGGTTGTTCCGACCTGTCTGATTGGGCTGACTAATGATATGGGATCAATGGCTGATCTGCCCAGGATGGGCCTATGAGGAATCCTGCCACATGCAATATTGCCATCTTTCTGGTACCAGTCAAGAGGGCCAGCACTGGAGTTTAGGTCTTTTGTCATGTTTTAAACATGAACATGTGTGAGTTAAATAGATACATTGACATACCCAATTTTGCTTTAAAGATCCCAGTAGTTTTTTGTGTGCAATACAACTTAACTTTTTACTGAAGTTGTTCATATAAAAGGAGATTAACCTAGATGGTGTTGTAGATTTGGACTTAGTTATTGCTCCCTGGTTCACAGAGAGGCCTTAGCCTGCTGGGACACCAAGCACATCATTGTTTGTCAAAGGTAATCGTAGTCAAGAACAACTCTCCTTAACAAATCAAGTGCCACAGACTTTATTGTAGACTAGAGGCCTGATACATGAAATTCATGCAAGAGTAGTTCTTCCTTCCCCCAGCTGCCAGCACTGGCTTCCCTCTGGCACCCGGAACCCAGGCTTCCCTTGCAGTCCTGGCTTCATCTGGAAGGTCATCCAGAAGGACTCTTGAAGGACGTCCGATCTAATTAGCATATTATACTTTTTTTTATTATAGATATTACCGAAAGGTGTACATTCTGTAGGTAGATTCACCAAATAAAAGTTTCTTTGTTGAAATTAAAATACCAAGAGACATAGGTGTCTTTGATATCAGCTAAGTAATGGTTTCGTCTTCTAAAGCCTGTGCTTCCAAATGTCTCAGACCTCCAAAAATAGTGCTCAACTGAATAGAAATCTTGTTAGACACTCTATATAACTAAAGGGAAAAAAGCCAATTTGTGGTGAAAACAGCAAAGGTGAGAAAAAGAATCAAGTCTAGACGTTTTTCAAATAATTCCTTAAGATAATATAACGTAGAACTCACTGCTTATCAGAGGCCCTTAAAGAAAGATTTGTCATCCAGGAACAGTTAGAGGTTTGGGATAAAAGCACTGAGAGCTGACACTGAAACATCAGAATTATTCCTTTCCACTCACTCTGCCTCCTTTAAAAAATTGCTTTAAAATGTGAAGGTGTAGCATTGAATTTTTCAGTGCGAAGAACACACTCAAAATGGTATCAGCTGAGACACACAACCAGAGCCCACACTCTTGTAAGTGTGTGAAATTTGGAGAAAGAAAAAAAACTTTTACTCTACTTATGTTCAAAATCTTTCCCCTCTAGATGTTTTCACCTTTGACTCTTATTTCTTTTTTTTTCTTTTTTTTTCTTTAAATAAGTTTTTATTGTTCATATTATTACAAATGTTCCTTTCCCCCCCCCCCCCACCATTGCTCTCCTCCACCAGGTTCCCACCCCACCCTCTGCCCTTTCCCCACTCCCCATTGTCCTCATCCATAGGTGCACAGTTTATGTTCAGTCTCTTCCCATGCCCCCCTTTCCCCTTTTCCCCAAGAATCATCAGTTCACTCCCCTTCCATACCTCTGATTCTATTATATTCAACAGTTACTATTGTTCATCAGATTTTTTTTTAATTTCCTTGGTTTTTAGATTCACTTGTTGATAGTTACGTATTTGTTGTTCATAATTTTATCTTTGTTTACTTTCTCTTCTGAAAGAACCCCCTTCAGCAATTCATATAATTCTGGTTTGGTGTTGATGAACTCCTTTAGCTTTTTTTTATTAGTGAAGCTCTTTATCTGACCTTCGATTCTGAGTGATAGCTTTGCTGGATAGATTATCTTTGGCTGTAGGTTCTTACTATTCATCACCTTGAATATTTCTTGCCATTCCCTTCTGGCCTGCATGGTTTCTGTTGAGAAGTCAGCTAGCAATCGTATAGGTGCTCCTTTATAGGTAACTACCTTCTTTGCTCTTGCTTCTTTTAATATTCGCTCTTTGTCTTTTGCTCTTGGAATTTTAAGTATGATGTGTCTTGGTGTGGTCTTTTTGGATTCCTTTTGTTTGGAGTTCTGTGCGCTTCCTGGACTTGCAAGTCTAATTCTTTCACCAGGTGGGCGAAGTTTTCTGTCACTATTTCTTTCAGTATGTTTTCGATATCTTGCTCTCTCTCATCTTCTGGGACCCCCATAATTCTGATGTTGGTTCGCTTGAAGTTGTCCCAGAGGTTTCTTACATTATCTTCAATTTTCTGGATTCTCTTGCTTTCTAGCTTCTGTGGAGGAGTGTCTTCTGGCTCTTTATGTTCCAAATCTTTGACTTGATTCTTGCGATCTTCCCTTCTGTTTTTAGGACTCTGTAAAATATTTTTTATTTCAGACATCGTATTCTTTATTTCTTGTTGATCCCTTATCATTTCTTGATGATTCGTTATTAATTCTAGTTGATCTCTTTTCATATCCTCATAGGTCTTAGCCATCTTTTCTAGGAAATTCTTGAAAAACCTTATAAGCGTAGATTTGAACTCTATATCCAGACGCTTTTAGTCCTCCATTTCTTTCGTTTGTGATCTATTTTGTTGTCGCATTTTGCAGTTACAGATGGGACCTGACTCTTATTTCTAAGTGGTTGTTACTTCTTAAGGAAGTAAAATTTGCAAACAATAGTTTTCATAAGAAGTTCAGTAGTTAAGTGGCTTACTTCATTTACTTTTCATAGCATTCTTTATTTTATTTTATTTTTTAATTTAAATATATTGGGATGATATTGGTTAATGAGATTATTATTGGTTTCAAATGTACATTTCTATGCCACATGATCTGCATATTGCATTGTGTGCCCAAAGTCAAGTAATCTTTAACCACCATATATTTGGTCCCCTTTACACTTTAGTACTCTCCAACCCCCCTTCCCTCTGGTAACCATAGCATTTTTTAAGGTATTCACTCAATTTCTTATTTCCATCATGAGCTGCTCAAAAGCCAACCTCCAATTAGGTGTTTATTATATAACTCGGATGGGCTCTGATTGCATTGTCTATGTCTTCAGCAAGCTTTGTAATAATATCCAAAAAATGCCCGTAAAGTCACAGATTATTCCCAGGCTTTCAATTCCCCCCCCCCCCCCCCCCCCCCCCCCCCGCATTTACCTTTCTCTCACATCTGTAACTTGGTTAGCATTGCCATGATTCACCATTGAAATTTTTAGGCAATATAAATCAAATACGTTAGCCTGTTAATTCTTATATTGCTTCTAGGATTTATGGTGACTTATTTGAGTCAAGAGGTTAGAAATCTCTTTTCTAAAATGTTTTAGAACTAATCTAGACACTAGCTTTAAAAAGTGCATTCTAGAAAATAGAAATTTTTTTTTCAACACATGTGTCATGAATGCAGACTAAGATGTCATGATGATCTGGCTGATTATTTTGCAGACCTCAAAGGAAGATCTTCTGCAGGCTGATTTTGAAGGGGCTTTAAAGTTCTTCAGAGTTCAGCTTCCAAAGAGATACAGGGCAGAGGAAAATGCAAGAAGATTGATGGAGCAGGCTTGTAATATTAAGGTAAGATACACAAATTTACATGTCATAAAGGTGGAACTTGAATGCATAATTATGTAAACCCAGTCCCAGTGTATGTTGCTGGATTTTGACTGTGTTTAAGGTGATGTGTGTGTGAAATAGTATGTCCCGGACTTTTTTGTCAGGCTGATAAGTATATAGTAGCCATACCTTCTAGTATGATTTAGAGTGAAAATTGGCAGGTTCAGATGGTAACAATAGGAAGACAAATATTTATTTTATAGGTAAGACTCTAGAATGGGCTGCTGTGATAGTGGTTTGCATGGCAGAAGACCTAGTAGTTAGCTTTTACCATCTGTTTTAAGATTATTTAGGACAAAGCAAGAAAAGTCTACTTAGGCATTGCTTTCCTTTCTCTAAGGGACTTGGAAAGCTTTGAGGCTTTATCTGTCCATTCACATCCCACATTTGCCAAATACTGTGATTGCTTCTTATCACATGTCTGATAAAACTAAACACATTATATAAAATAATTTGAAATAGAAATCTATCCAGAAAGTTTTAGTATCAAGGTGAGAGGTCACTTTTTTTTTTTAATTTGGCACCAATTTACCTTGGGACTATACTATAATAGATATATACTAGGGAATTTTCTTACCTCACCATGATATTAATATACATTTCTTTTCTGAACAAACAAAGATCCCAGGTCTTATGGACCTTACTTTCTTGCATAAGGAAATAGAGAGTGAACAACATAATAACTAAAGAATATATTTAATATGTTAGAAATGGATCAATAGCTAGGCAGAAATAAAAAATAGGGAAAAATAAGCAATGTGGGATCAGTAAAGAAGGAGAAAGTTACTGTTGTTTTAAACAGTAACAGTTGCAGGTAAAAATTAACTCATTACCTCTGTTTGTGGCTTATTTCTGATTGTACCAACAGGTTGTATTATTGAATCATGGTGGATTAGATAAATATCAGGAATATCTTTTGGTGTTTATTTTTTTCTAATTTAACATGATTTCAAAGTATTCTGTTTCCCTCAGCTCCTATGGTTTCAGCCAGGCTAACATCAGAAATATGCTGACCTGTCAGTCTTTTTGAAAAAGTCATTTGGTTACTTAATACTTAATATATGAATATCCTGCACTTGATTGGGAAGTCAGCTTTTGTTTAATATCACCATTCAATTTTTACCTTGTAGTTAATAAAACTCTGGCTCTACCCAGAGTTTGGCTCAGTGGATAAAGCATTGGCCTTCAGACCAAAGGGTCCCAGGTCAATTCCAGTCAAGGGCATGTTGCAGGCTCCTCTCCAGCCCAGGCCCTGGTTGGGGTGTATGCAGAAAGCAACCAATTGATGTGTTTTTCTCAAATTGATGTTTCTCTCTGACTTTCACTCTCATCCACTCTCTCTAAAAAAGATCAATGGAAAAATGTCCTTGGGTGAGGATTAACAACAAAATAATCCAAAAATTTGTAAAAGAAATCCAACAGAAGGCTTGCAAAATAAACTTAAGAACATGACTTAACAAAAAGACTTAAGATAGGAGAGAAAAGAGACAAGTTCAGTAGAGGAGGTTGGACAACTTCCTAATAGGAAGAAGTGCAAAAAACAAACAAAACCTCTGCTGTTGCTTAGCTTCTTAAACTTGGATCTTAGCTTCATGAACTCTGAATCAGTAAAAATTTGTATTTATTTATATAAGCATATGAACATTTTTCCTCTGGTGAAACAATATATAGTTTTCATTGGATTCTTAAAAGGCTGACTAAAAAAATCAGCTTCTATTGTGGGACAATCTGAGATTTGTTAATAAGCAAATTATATTTCTATAGAGCATAAGAGCCCATAAATGGGATACCTATATATATTCAAGTGCATATACACATAACCTTTATAATTAGTCTTGATCTGATTGCTTTTTTCTATATATTTAGTATTATTTATATTAAGTTGAGTTGATGAAATTATTATTCTTGTTGGTAAAAAAACCATCAGATATTAGGCGTTTGTATATAATTTAATTCAATATTTTATGCTTTCTTTTGGTTCAAGTAAGTGCTATGTATGAAATGATGAAATATTAAAAGTTTATTTTAATCGTAATGAATTTATTTAGCTGGCATTATTCTGATAATAATAAAAGGGGAAATAGAAGAATAAAACATCTGCATACACCTTAGGTCTATGGACATGTAAGAATGGGAAGCAAGTCTTTCTTAAGTTGGTTTTTATTTAGAACAATTTTGCAAATGCCATGTTTATGATGGGCTTCTTTAATAGCAAGATTCATCACATTACTCAAAATATTCTATTGGTAGGTCTTTATAAAGCCTATTTTGTTTGTGTTTTATTAATAAAATAGCTTGAGTAAAGTCAAAACTATAAAATCTGACATTAAATTAAAACATGGCAATTAGGAAAGAAAGGTAATTTATTGAATGCCTGTTGTGTGCAAGGGGACTTCTCAGAGGAAGTAAGAGTTAAGGTGAAACCTCAAGGATTGGAAGGACTTAAGTTGTGTGTAGAGGCAGAGGTTAGGATGTTCCCTGCAAAGAGTATGCAGAGGCCCAGAGGTAAGAACAGATGGAGCAGTCCAAGACCTAAGCTAGAGGTCGTGACTGGAGAATAGGTAATGAGGGGAGTGAATAGAAGACTAGAGAAGTAAGCAGCAACCGGACAGCTGGGCAGAGCCATGGAGGCCATGGTAAGCAATTTGGATTTTATCCTAGGGGCAGTGGGAAGCCTTGAGAGGTTTTTACTTTTTTTATTTTTTATTTTTTTAAATATTTTTTTATTGATTTTGTACAGAGAGGAAGGGAGAGAGATAGAGAGTTAGAAACATCGATGAGAGAGAGTCATCGATCAGTTGCCTCTTGCACACCCCCTACTGGGGATATGCCCGCAACCAAGGTACATGCCCTTGACCGGAATCGAACCCAGGACCCTTCAGTCCCCAAGCCGATGCTCTATCCATTGAGCCAAACCGGTCTCGGCCCTTGAGAGGTTTTAAGTAGGAGCCAGAAGTAATCAGATTTTTATTTGAGTAGGGACATTCTGGCTGTTATGTGGAAAATGGATTGAAAGTGATGAGGTTCTTCTATATTGATGACAGACCATTCAAGTAAGAAATGACCCAAGCATTTGTTAGGGGCTGGAGAAATGTAGACCGATTCCAAAAGTATTCCACAGAGAGAATCAACAGACACTAATGACATACAAGATTCTTTGTCAACTTGATAATAGTCACTGCAAACGGGATAAACAAAGGAGAACAAATTACAAGGATGAAAGATAATGAGTTGTATTAAACATGTTAAATTTGTGGTGCATATCCACAAATCCATGTTCAGGTACATAGAAATATTATGTAGGCAGGTGGATATTTAAGTGAGATCTGAGTGAAAAGTAGACATTTATATGTCATCATTATTGAAACCATGGATGAATTCTCATAGAGGAACCCAGAGAAGGACTGAGGGTAGGTGCATTAATACTTAAAAGATGGGCTGAGAAGTAGAAGCCAGTAAGAGTGGGAAGGCAGAGGAAACCCAGAAGAGTATGAAGTGTGAACACTAAGGGGAATTGTATCTGTTTTCACTTATGAAGATATTGAAAAGTGCTTAGAGGTCATATAAGGTACCCAGGAGTGGAAAGTGGTCATTGTGCAATAGTTAATGATAAAGATGTCCTTAATGGCCTTATTGAGAATAATTTCAGTGGATGATGAATTATAAAAGCCAATGATTCAAGCAATATGTGGAGGGTGAGTAAATGGAAAGAGGAGAATGAAACAACTCTTCTAAGAAGGTTCTTATGGGGAGAACATGGGGGATGAAAGAGACAGCCCACAAAATAGAGTACAAGAGGCAAGATAAGTAGACATCAGCTTGAGATGGATTTTTGGAGGATCGGAAGGGTGAGTCTTTAAATGTAAAAAGAAAAAGCTCAATGAATCAATTTCTTCATTGAGCACTTAATATATGCCAGACAATGCTAAACCCAGGGAATACAAGGTTGAATAAAAGTAGATTTTTTAAAATAATATATTTTTTATTGATTTCAGCGAGGAAGGGAGGAGAGAGAGAAACACCAATGATGAGAATCATTGATCGGCTGCCTCTTGTATGCCCCCTACTGGGGATCAAGCCCACAACCGGGGCATGTGCCCTTGACCAGAATTGAACCTGAGATCTTTCATTTTTTTTTTTTTTTTTTTTTAAATATATTTTATTGATTTTGTACAGAGAGGAAGGGAGAGAGATAGAAAGCTAGAAACATCGATGAGAGAGAGAGTCATCGATCAGCTGCCTCTTGCACACCCCCTACTGGGGATATGCCCGCAACCAAGGTACATGCCCTTGACCGGAATCGAACCCGGGTCCCTTCAGTCCCCAAGCCGACGCTCTATCCATTGAGCCAAACCGGTCTCGGCTGAACCTGAGATCTTTCAGTCCACAGGCCAACACACTATCCACTGAGCCAAACTGGCTAGGGCTATAAATTACTATGTTTTCCTCTGACACCTTCATATTTGCAACCATAGATTTGAACTTGACTAATTGGAAGTAACTTTCACACTAGAGCAACACTATAAAGAATATTTGTATTAAAAGCAATTTTCCTCTAGTTTCTTCATGCTGCTTTCTATTTATTTCTGGCTGTTGTTGCTGTGTGTAAACAACAATGTAATCTTTCAAATGGAGGCTTACTTAGAATTAGCAGTGAGGCCACCCAAAAGCTTTTGTGGACTCCATGCAACTAAAATGTGTGCCAATCTGTGCACCATGAAGAGGGTCATTTTCAATCCTGTTCTGTTCCTGTAAAGGCTCTACATTGACAACCATAGTTGGGAATATTTGGTGTAAAGCGTCATAATCTGCTGGAGAAATATTGTTATAGGATACAGAGACATGATAATATCAAAATATTTGCCTCTTTTTTCTTTGGAGACTTTTATTATCATTTATAATCCTCAGTGTGCCTCAGATTTGGGACACTGGTTTTGTTTTTCCTCCAACCGGGTATTCATGCAGTTTGATCTCGCCTCTCGTAAGTCATGCATTGTGGGAATGAGCGGGGAACATGTTGCATTTGGACAGGCTCTGAAACCATTACTAACATGTGGAGAAAACAGGCCAGAGCGCCAAATGCCCAGGCCGAGTTCCCCTCCACACTCAGAAAGCTCAGCCTCTCCAGCTGTTCTGAGTTAGCTGGAATGCATTGGTCTCCTTTATTTACTTCTGCCATTTTATTCTACCATTACACCCACTTCTGCATGTTATTTTCTTTCAGTTGATTGAGAAAGCCATGTAGACATTTAAAAATGATGGGTGACCCTGGCTATTGTCTCATGAGCTAATCCATATAAATCATCAAATTATTTTACCCCAAAGAAAAGTAAGATAAGTAGACATAATTTTTTTTTATATGGGAGTCGTCCCCCCCCCCCCTCTCTCTCTCTTTTTAGAAAAAGAAAGAATAAACCATAGGAATAAAGCATTATGTCCTTATATGCATTCCATACTTGATACTGTGTCAGAGCTTACCACATAGAATTAACAGCAAAATAACACTTCAGGACTGTTGTTTTAGCTGGTAGTTTCCCTTCAAACTATTAAGTATTTTCCGTGCAAGTTTCATGCTCAGCAGTTTTCTAAGGTCTTAGTGAGACTAATGATTGTGCTCTTAAATGGGAGTGTTCATATTTCATAGACATTTCTGCAGTGTTTTGCCAGTTACCTTTTATCCAGTTGTTTGATTCATGTGTATCTGTGTTGGAGAATAAAATTCAAACTCATCACCACTGTTTGGAGATAGTGGTAATAAATATTTTCTCTCAACTGCTTATGAAATCCACAATTCTTCGATTTTTTTTTTTACTACTTCAATTCATATTAAAGATTAGAGTTAAAATATGTTTCACAAATTGTGATTGGGGTTCTGTTTGGACAAGAAAACAGAGATGTTTCTCTCTGCCATTGTTTCCACTCATTGGAAATAATTTAACTTTTTAGGTAGTAATAAAAACAAATGTGCCGTAGATGTGTTCGGGGTTAGAATAGGTTAGGTTAAGAAGGCCGGGCCATCGGATGCTGGGGGTTAGTATTCCAAGCACTTCCATAGACCCTCCACTCCAGGAGCACTGTAGAGTATAATTCCATTATACTTAGTTTTTCATATTCCTGTTTCTCCAACTTATGGACCCATTTAGCATATAGCTGTCAACTAACTGAGTCTCATTAATTCTCTAGAGAACCTACTTATTTTGATATTTATGCATTTTTCTCTTCTCTTTTCCACCCTGAGAAAAGTTGTGGTTTTTTTGGGTTTTTTTGTTTTTTGTTTTTTGTTTTTTTAATGATGGAAACACATATAAATGAGAATTTCAACCTAAAAAAGATAGTGAAAAAAATTTTTTTAATGTTATTCACATGTCTCCAACTGCTGTTTGTCCCATTTTCCGAAGCTCCACTTAAAGGCAAACAAACTGCTGAGTGGAAAATCATTTTCCTTGCTGTATCTGAAAGTTGTGATTAAATGGGCAATCTTTTCCCACTGTCGATTTGTCTGGCTTGGGGTCTTTCTATTGCTGCCGCCTGTGAGAGAGAGAGCTATTTCTTTCATTTAGAATGTCTAGAATTTTGCCTTTTCCCTGCCTGTACAACTTTCTGCCCAAAACTCTATAATATGTAGTTCACATAGTGTCTTTCAAATACTTCTTGTAGTTGCTATTATTATTATTATTATTATTATTATTATTGGGAATCTTGAAGTACAAATCTCATAAGAGGTGGTAAAACTTAGTGTTTTGTTACGTTGTTTAGGCTAGGGGATGCTTGCATTCCTGACTTTGGCACAGATTTGACACATTTATCAGTGTTTTCTATGCGGTGTTTCCTTCTTTTTCAGATACTACATTTCCTTCTTTATCTCTCACCCTACCATCGCTGTACTTTCTTTTAGCTCTTACTATATGCCGAAGCTTCTCACTAAGTTGGTTCCTATTCAGACAGTACTTTTTTTTCCTGGGTCTCATGTCTGTCCCCCAATTTAATGTCTATGATAGTCTGCTTGGCTTCATCAAATACCACAGACTCTGAGGCTTAAACAGCAGACATTTATTTTCTCGCAATTTTGTGGACTAAAGGTCCAAGATCACTGTCTATGGATTTAGTTTCTTCTGAGGCTTCTCTCCTTGACTGCCTTCTCACTGTGTCCTCACTGCCTCCCCTCTGTGTGCCACTATCCTAATGGGATACTGGCCATATTGGATCAGGATCTACCCTACCTACCCCATTTTAACTTAATTATCTCTTTAAAGGCCCCCAGATGGTTATATTCTGAGGAACTTGGAATTAGGGCTAAAACATATGAATTTGAGGGACATACAGTTCTGCCCAACACAACGCCTTTCCCATCATAGTCAACAGATTTTTTTGAAAATAATCTTACTAGGCAAACCAGAGTTGTATCTCCAAGATCTGCTAACACATGACAGTGTCCTGTGTTTGTCTGCCCGCCTAATTTCTCCCATTGTCTCCTAAACTCTGAGATTATATAAAAAGATCGTATTCTTCTTCACGACTTTGCCCTCCACTTCCATCAGCCTGCTTGGTTGGCAGGAAGTTTCCCTGGCATGTATATTCGCTTATTAAAAGTTCTAATTTATCTTATATACCTTGTTTTCATATGGTCATATTGCATTAACTTCTTTATAGTCCTGCCTTTATACTGTATCACATCTTATATAAGCCACGACCTCCCTAATTCCCCTCCTTTCCTGAAAGAGAAAGTGAGTTGTGTAAGTAAATAAGTTATTAGGATGCCCATTAATAGGAGAATATCTATATTTTATGATAATAGAAGAAGTATCTTAAGCAATAACATAATTTGAATACTACATGGAATATAAGGACTTCATTTGTTTACAGGAAACCTTTTATTCTAAAATATTTCACCAAACTTTAGGATGGCCATGGTATAAGAAGTCAAATCACAGACATTACCCCTATAAGGGAAAGTATCAAGAGAATTGTCTGACAAAGTGGAATCTCTCAGAGCCTTAGAAGTCATGGTTTCAGGCCCCTAACATTGCTGGATGGGACTTTAAAGCCACCTCAGACCAACCAGGCTCTCTGGCTTCAGTTTTTATCTTCTCCAGTTTCCTCCGCACACTTTCACTGGAGTTTTCTGCCTGACAAAGCAGTCTCATCTTACCAATCCTCACCTAGTGCATCTCACCGTTCAGCTTTAGTCATTTTATCCCTGCAGATGTAACTTTAGAATCTTAATATAGGTGATGTAGTTAAACTCATCTTGATGTAAATTTTTCATGAGGGCCCTGGGCATGTGGTCTCAGAGTGACTGAAAAATAACTAGATTTACACCTTCTAAAAGAGGGTAAAAACATCATTCGTTATAAAAAATAATCAGACCTGTCTTCAGTGTAGTTTCACAAAATCCCAACTCTATTGACTTCATTGCAGATGGACCCAGGATCTGGGGGTGGGGAATGAGCACATGAGGGGAAGCTGTGTAATATATTATTCTCAATATTTGAAGACAAATGCTGTTTAAAAGGAACAAAGAAAATGAGAAAGATCTAGTGTTTTGTCTTTTGAAAAATAGGGTCCATGAATAGAGTACTGCATTTGTCAGGAAAACTGCTGTACTAGGCGAACTGCCTTTAATGCCTGGAGAATCTTGCTGCTGTCAGAAGGCACACAACTTAATCATGCTCCTTGGCAGATGCTCCCAACTAGTTTCAATGAACTGAGCCTGAAATCAGATCCAAAGATGTCCTTCCCTCAGAGAGTGGGTGATGGATCGAATGAGCAACATGCTCTGAGCATTTGTAGAAGGCAGGCCCATCCAGGCTCTCTCTAGCAGCCCCTCCTCCCCTGACCACTAGGTCTGTCATGTCTACAGTCTGGCCTCGGACGCCCTTGAGCCAGCTCCTCCCTGCCTCCCCCAGGTATGTGCTCCTGCCTCTTGCTGGCACATCTATAACCCACACCGCCTTCTACAGCTTGCTGTTCCTACATATTTTCCCTTCTGGTTCTATGCAAGTTGCCATTTTTGTTTATCGGCACCATTGGTTAACATTGTCTTTGCAATAATAAGAGCCACAACCACTTGATACCCTACTTCCTTGGATGCCTAGATGGTTATCATTGACTTGCCACCTTATCATCATGAAGTTCTTGTAGTGGCCCGATTTGACAGATCAGAAAACAGGTACAGCATGTTTAAGTTTCTACCAAAGGCCCCTTGGCTGATAAGTCATGGAGCTGAAGTTTGAATCCAGGCAGTCAGTTTTAGAGTCTGTATTTTACTACCTCTCTTCCACTCACTATTTTTTCTTCTTCTTATTAACCTTTTACTATACTACATAACTTTTAAAGACAGTCAATATTTAAATGTTTAATATTGCCAATATCTATAGGTCACTTACATGATTTAAAACTACTCTGATTCCCTATGGTTATATTAAATTTCTTCCAGTTATTCTTTTGCTTAATGAGTAATTAAGATTTCTTGTACAGCCAAAACCGGTTTGGCTCAGTGGATAGAGCATCAGCCTGCGGATTGAAAGGTCCCAGGTTCGATTCCGGTCGGGGGCATGTAACTTAGTTGCGAGCACGTCCCCAGTAAGGGGGGTGTGCAGGAGGCAGCTGATCGATGTTTCTCTCTCATCGATGTTTCTAGCTCTCTATCCCTCTCCCTTCCTCTCTGTAGAAAATCAATGAAATATATTTTTTTAAAAAAGATTTCTTGTACAGCTACTGTGTTCTAGCACTGTGCCAGGTGCTTTATTTAGTAACAATCACCACAGACAAGATTCCTGTCCTTGTGATCAGGATTACAAAGGAAAAAGGAAGTGTGCTGCAAGAGAGAGAGTAGTATGAAGCTCATTTAGATTGGGGAAGAGGGTGGAGGACAACTTGTTTGAGGCGGTGCCTGCGACTCACAGGAGCTAGCCTGCTGAAGAGATGGGAAAAGTATACTGCCAGAGATCTCTCATTTCTGGCAAAAGAGTAGACTAGATATCAGTCTAAACCCTCGGTACAGAATCTCTAAAAGTCCTGGATAAAATAATTTTAAAATAGTTTTAAAACTCATGGCTGAGTTAGTGGGAAAGTAAGGAAAAAATTTAGAAGCCCCAAATCTTGTGAAAAGCTGAATCTTGAAGTATAAGTGAATTCTAAAACTATGTTTGTTATTTGGGTATTTGGCAGTTCCTAGTGGCTTAGATCTTGAGTTTTATCAGACCTCATGCAGGACACAGAGATACAGCCATGGCCTCCAGTGGGCTTCTCTGTCACGAGGAGAACTGGGGGAAAGCCCATCCTCTGCAAAGTGTTTCATTGCTTGCCTTGGCCTCGGTGCGTGAGCGAATCAGTTCCATTCCCTCATGGAAAAGAGAAAAATATAGAACCCCTCTGGACCGAGGAAATGCCATGTGGGAAGGCCCTTAGGCAGAAAGGCTGCTCATCTTTTCAGGGAACTGATAGACTGGTACAGAGTGAGCAAAATCAGTGCTGCTAAATGAGTTTGGAGAAGAAGCCAGAGACCAGATTCTTGCAGAAGCTCACAGGCCTTGTTTGAGATTTTTTATTTTATCCTAAGTACAATGCAAATCTTTTGAAGGGGTTTCAAGGGATTATCTGACTTCTCTGAGAAATAATAGGTTGAGAAAAAGTAAAAATAGAGAGCCACTTTAAAGGCAGAAGTAAAGATAATAAAATTAAAGAGATATAAACATATTTTTATGTAGTTAAGCTCATCTTTGAATAAGCCAGTGTGTAATGGTGATGAAAATGTATCTTTTGTAGGCTAAATCCACTTTATAGTAATTTTTATTGGGAGGGAAATATGTTAAGTAGTAGAATTTTATTGGAATAAATATACCATTTAAATTTACATCCTTAAGAAATAAGATCTGAGTGTATTTGCAGATAAGGTATAATAGTCTTGGAAAGACACTGCAGAGATTGGCTAATGAAACCAAACCTATTTTCCTTTCTTCCTGCTAATACAGCTACACTGCGTTTCCCAGCCTCCTCTGCAGTCAGATGTAGTTATATGACAGTCTGGCAGGGAAATGAGAGTAAAAGTGATGTGCATTTCTTCCTTTAGCCTGGCTCTGTTTTGTTTTGTTTTTTAAGTTCCCATATTGCTTCCATGTGCTCTATCTCTTATGCCTTTTGGATATTGCCATCCAAATTGACTTGGAAACCACATGTTGAAGATGATAGAATCTCCATCAGTGAGAGTTCTGAATGCAACCCCCCACCCCACCCTCTTGCCAGCCAAACTTCCCATGAACAAAAATAAGCTGTTATTTTAAATCACCAATATTCTGCAATTTACTATTTCAGCAGCCAGCATCATGTTAAAAGATGTTAATTTTCTTTCAAGATGACTCCAAGGACCTAATTTCATTCTCATTCCTTTCTTTTCTCATCTTTCTTCTGTATACATTTGCTGTCACATGTGACGAGGCAATTTGTGTAGACTAGGATGTTAGGTTTGTACTGGGAGGGAGGGGATTTGATATGCTTGAGGCATGAGAAGAGTTGAAGGATTAATTGCTTCCTTTTCTCTATGTAAGATAACTCTCCCTTTCCTTCTGTTTGGCCCACTAATTCATTTAAAAGATTTTACTCCTGTAGCTATTTAATCTAACCTGCTAATAGCATCCTCCGTGCAAAGCAGAGTTGATGGAGACCTCGATCACTTCTCCCTTCCTTGCCTAGTTTTACAATCATGTATAATTAAATTTACACACTGTGTATTAAAATAGTCATCAAGCCGAAACCGGTTTGGCTCAGTGGATAGTGTGTCAGTCTGGGGACTGAAAGGTCCCGGGTTCGATTCCGGTCAAGGGCATGTATGTTGGTTGTGGGCACATCACCAGTAGGGGGTGTGCAAGAGGCAGCTGATCAATGATTTTCTCTCATCGATGTTTCTCTCTATTCCTCTCTCTTCCTCTCTGTAAAAAAAAATCAATAAAATATATTTTAAAAAAATTAAAAAAAAATAGTCATCAAATCAACACTGAAAAATATCTTTACTCCCTTTAGACATCCAACAATAGATGTCACAGTGTTTCTTATGGTAAACACTTGGGAGAGATAGAAAATATGTCAGAATATAGGGCCTGTTGAAACGAGAACAACCCCATCTAAATCTTTGGCCAATGGATTAGCCAGTTAGACATACTCTTACATTGTTTTCTAATTATTTATTTATCAGTCTATTTGTCATGCTGGACCTTAAGACTCCTCTTGAAGAAAGGTAGGAAGTAAATTCAGTTTTTCATAAAACATTAGGGGTAGAGAAAGGGGAACTTACCATGTTTTATTAGCAAAGGCCTTTCTTTATAAAAAAAAAAAAGAAAGAAAAAAAAAAGTAGATTATTCCTGTAGAAACCATGTAAATTACAGAAGGGAATTATGACCAAGAATATGTTTTGGGTGAATAGCTGCCAAGTGCCCATCTCTCTAGATGATTACTATTCTAAATATTTTTCCATTAGCTAGTTTCAGCTCAGGAAATAGATTAGACCCTTAATGGCCTAAGCAACCAGGAAATGAGTGATATATTTATAGATTCCACCAGTGAATTGGAAATAAAACTTCTTGCCTATTAAGAATTGACTGTAATACTCAATATAAATGTGTGTGTGTTTTTTAAATGCCTTTTTTGGTGTTCTCTCTCTCCTATCCCAATCTTCTTGAAAGTTTGATATTCTCAATAAAGAGAATACATTACCTAAAATCACATTTTGGGGAAAGCCTGATTTTTCATTAAGTGTGGGCTGTCATATTATCATTGAGTTTAGGTCATATGTTTTAGTATTAGAGACAATCCATTTCTATTCTGGGTGTCTATAGCAAGTTTGAACCATGGACCACTCCAATGGCCCCATTCAAGCCTACAACTTCTCCAGTCTAAAAGGTGCTGGAGGAAGCTTGTTTCCACCCTACTTAGACCTGGGAGTTTCCTGTGCTCTGTGGAAGATGGGATGACCATGTCCTATACAGAGGCCAAAGGTTAGAAAAGCTCTTGCTTTCATTAGGGCCCTTAAATATATGAAATTTTTGTCAATTATACAACAATAAATCTAAAAAATGAAAAGAATCTTTAAATATTTTGGTTGTAATCTATGAAGCAAAGATCTTGTCAGAGTAAAAATAAGTTCACAGATGTTAATCAGTGACTCACTTATTGATAATTTTCATAGAGCCTGCGGCAACATCAGCTGGATCTGAAAACCTAGAAATTATTTTTGGAAGTCTAATGATTACAGGTCAATTTCAGATTTAAAAAAACAACAACACCTCCCATAATTTTAATATACTATATATCTATGGTTCTCAACGCAGGGCAGTTTTGTCCCTAGGGTACATTTGGGGTTGTCACAACCATGGGGGATAGGTACTACTGGTATTTAATGTGCAGAGGCCAGTGATGGTACAGAACATCTTAAGGGGCATAGGACAGCTTCCTACAATAATACAAGTACTCTTCCCAAAAGTTTCGGTGCCAAGTTGAGAAACTTTTGTATTTGTGACTCAGTATAAGAGTTCTAGAATTTGGAGTGTCTACTTCATGTTTAATTCTGGTAGGTGTTGAAAACAAAATGAAGGCCATTTAAACTCACATCTTAACCACACATATCATTACAAACTCCTTGCTTATTCTTAGTGTTTTGCCCCTCTTTAGATTTTCACAATGGATTCTTGAGTTTGGTCTGAGGCACTGTTGTTACTATGGGAAAACAGAGGAAGCACTAAAAGTTCCTCCTAGTTGATATGTGTCTGACCTGCGCAGGTTTAAAGATTGTGTGATTCTTTCACAGTTAGTAATTCTCACATAATGCTTTAAAGTGTAGTCAATGACTGCTAAGCCAAAATAGAACCAATCATTAAGTCCAGTGCTGTTGTTTTAAAATAAAATAAGAAGCTCACAGTGTTTTGGTTGCAGAACCAACACAAGGAATAGTTACAACCCAGACATATGCATTTTTCTTCTTCTTCATGAAGATAAGATATTCCTCGCACTTCTAGGTACTTTTCATTGACTGTTTATTAAAGCTGACCTCACTCACCTCTGCATTAAGCTTTGTTGATTGTGGACTTTTAAGAAAACTCAGGGAGGAACAGACTGTGTGTATAAGGGATTGGCACTTGAAACCCTACACCATTTGCACAATTAGCAACATGGTTTTAAAAATGAGGAAGAGGAGAAATACAGGGTTGGGTGGGGAATTTTCCCTGAATCTTCAAAATGAGAGAACTGTATTCGACTTCCTATCTTTTCTTCCACAACAGTTGAAATTCTACAGTAATTTTCCTTTCAGTTATCTGCCTTTTTCCTTTTTAAAAACATCTCCATAATTATACCTAATAGATTAAATAGCACTCCTTTTTACTCAATGAGTTGATATAAGTAATGCCTGTAAGAAGAATTATTCCACATAAGTACAACCAATGGACACAAAACTCTGGGGAGGGAGGGCATGTATGGGGGGGGGGGGGGCAATGGTATATGTACACAGATAATAATTTAATAAAATTTTTTTTTTTTTTTTTTTAAAGAAGAAGGATTATTCCACAATGTTGTATCAAAGAACAAACATTTCAGGGATGTAGTAGTTTAAGTAGTATCATGAAGCTGTGGCTTTACTTATTTCATGTTACATTAAGTCATATATATTCCAAACCAGGGTTGTGACATACCCTGAAACTTGGGATTTGAGGAAAATAACTATTAGAGAAAGCAATCCATAGAGATCACTGTTAGTAGCAGTAATTGGAATATTCTGATCGGATTTAATTTGCAATATTCAAAATAGTTAGGCTGTTGAGTGTAGAGGTGAATATAATGATCACTATTACGATATTAGTGTATGAAAGGACCGCCCCATTTGGTGCTGTGGAAAACAAAATGTTTAGCCACTGTTGCAAGTCACTAAATCTCTGTCAGCCTGATTAGCAAGTTAATGCTTTTCCCTTTTTGCTTTTTAAGTGCCATTCCCTAATTTTACATTCAATTTATCTTTTTCTGAAAACCTTATAATTTCATGTGCTATAGGCCTACAGAAGAGAATGTTGCTTAGCAACCACCAAAATAACTAATAAGCCCATATCCAGTAAAGGCTTGAAGGACTTATTTACTTTAAATTTATATGTTTCTTTATTGACCATTAAAAGAAAAAAAGAGAGACCTCATGGACAACAATGTAGTGATTGGGGGACAAGGGAGGAGTTGTTTCACTTGGAATTTATTCTAATTTCTGCATTAATAATATTCATATATGTGTTGTTTGTAACAAAAACAAAATAAAAAACACAGTATATTTAATGTGAATGTCTCTTTTCTCCCATCACCCTCATACTAACATTGCTCTGTATTCATCATTTGCTTTAGTTATTTGTTTTCAACAGAATACCCTATCAATGACATATGCTGGGTAAAGAAATGGTTTCTAATTCATGAATACAGAATTCTACAATATTGTGTTTTTTAATGCCACAAAACTATTTTCTTTAGAGGAAATAGATTAAAGTTTTAGGAGAGGGAAGTACTTGGAGATTAAATGGAAATGGTTGATACATACCTATAAAGACTTTATTTTTTGGTTATTGACCCAGTAGTATATGAGAGGAGTATCTGAGCTAAGGGCTTTGGGGTGGGAAGTGGTTCTGCCCAGCTGCCATGTGCTGTCACTTAGTCCTGGCGTACTCATTTGTCAGAGGTTTCAGTCTTCCTGCTATGGCTTTCAAAGCTCCATTTTTACCCTATCTCAGACCTATTTTCTGCATATGCTTCTATTCTGGGTAAGTAGTGAAGTATCAAAGAACTACTTGGGCATTAAGAGAAGCAAAAGAAATTGTCATTCACAAATATTAAAATTATCCACAAATTTTATTAATATTTAATATACATCTTTATTCAGTTTTACTATCTAATTACTTACACATATTTGCTAATATATATAAATATTACCTACTCTCACCTCTTTGTCTTACCACTGAAAGGTTTCAAACAAACCTCCCCAAAATATACCACTTTGGTATGTGGACAATTTGAGCTGAAAGCAATCAAGATGCACCAGATTCAAGAAATATTTCTTCTTAACTACCTAAAGGAATTTAAAGAAGGGGCCTGCCCCAGAAAGACAGCTATTACCAGAGATTACATTTTGTCTGAATGATCTATGTATGATAGGACAAACATCTAATTGCCTAACCATCTGCTCTTCTTACCATCCTGTGAATTACCCTTCTCCTTGGTCTATTACCCCATTTCTTCATTCAGAATGACATATAAGCCTCAACTACCCAACGTGGCCTTCAATCTCTTATCTATGGGGCCCCTGTATGTACATAATTAAATTTGTTTTTCTCCTTTTTTTAAAAAATATATTTTATTTATTTTTCACAGAGAGGAAGAGATAGGGATAGAGAATTAGAAACATTGATGAGAGAGAATCATCGACCAGCTGCCTCTTGCACACCCCCTACTGAGGATGTGCCCGCAATCAAGGTACATGCCCTTGACCGGAATCGAACCCGGGACCTTTCAGTCCGCAGTTCGATGCTCTATCCACTGAGCCAAACCGGTGCCGGCTGTTTTTCTCCTTTTAACCTGTTCTATGTCAATTTAATTATTAGACCAGCATAAGTGTAGGAATAAGTTCCTATACTTCCATTTTAATAACAAGTAAATGTTGGTCATTTTAGTCTTGCAAATCATAATCTCATATTACATTGCATGCTTACAATTCTCCACAAATGGCTAACTTGAATATAAAACAATAGTTGTACAGCAGTTTTGAACATTTAAAATTTATATTTAAGAACTATTTGAAGATTATAATACAGGATCATTAAGATAAGACAATAAAGAATGAATAGCTAGCAATTTTAGAAATTGAAGATAGCTGCTTGTTTTGCTTTTCGTTCTTTTTTAAAAAAATAAATGTTTTTATTGATTTTTAGAGAGAGAGGAAGTGAGAGAAAGAGAGAGAGAAATATCAATGTGATCAATTTACTGCCTCCTGCACACTCCTTACTGGGGATTCAGCCTGCAGCCCAGGCATGTGATCTGACTGGGAATAGAACCAGCAATCTCTTGGTGCATGGGCTATCACTCAAACAACTGAGCCACACTGGCCAGAGCTGCTTATGTAACCAGTTAACCAAAGATTCTTTATGTATCTTTGGTTAACTGGTAAGCAAGCCTTTTCCACCTAAACATTTGAAGGTTTTCTTAGATCCCAAATGGACATTTTAAATTTAAAAAATGTATTATTAAGTATGTATGCCTTTAAGTCTAAAGATGGCCATTTTATTAGAATTTGCGACTAAAACTAAACACATTAGGCACTAATATTATCTCTTAAGTTTATGCTTGCCCTAGTTGGTTTGGCACAGTGGACTGTAGACTGAAGAGTCTCAGTTTAGATTCTGGTCAAGGGTACATGCCTGGGTTGTGGGCTCAATCCCCAGTAGGGGGCATGCAGTAGGCAAACGATCAATGATCGTCTCTAATCATTGATGTTTCTATATCTCTCTCCTTCTCCCCTCTGCTCTGAAACTAATAAAAATATATTAAAAAAATATTTTTTAAAGTTCATGCTTAATTTGAAGAGTAATTAAAGCACAAGGACCTTAGCTATTTTTCTGATCTTCATGATCTTTGAGTTATTCTCTGTGATGAGACTTTATGGCCATTTTTAAATCTGAAATGACCACTTTAGGGGATGATATTTTAAACTGAACATCCTATTAATAAAAGAGTAATATGCAAATTGACCATCATTCCAACACACAAGATGGCTGCCCCGTGTGGACACAAGATGGCCAGCAGGGGAGGGCAGTTGGGAGGGACCAGGCCTACAAGGGAGGGCAGTTATGGCCTATCAGGCCACCAGGGGAAGGCAGTTGGGAGGTACTAGGCCTGTAAGGGACAGTAGTTGGAGGTAATGCTCTGAGCATCATCACCACTGCTACTAAGACCACTGTTAAAAATATCAAAACATTTTTATTATTTGATGGTTAGCCAATTAAGCAACTTATTATTGCTCGTAAAGCAAACAAAAAGTCAGTTTTTAACATCATGGAAGCCACCCTGACAGATCATTTGAGGAATGCTGCCTCCTCAGTCCACAAGATACTTTCCGTTGTAGCAGACTGTTAATTATGTGCATTGCACTTCACCTCCAGTCTTTTCTTCTTCTTGATGTTTACAAATGCCTAGTTAATACTGTTAGATGCAGTATGAGTTTTTAGTTCATATTTTCAATATACGAGGATATAATATTGAAGTAATATAATAAGAGAAATAAAGAGTTCAGCTTTAGAAATTTAAAAACTTTTATTTCAGGATTTACAAATTCAATTTACTCTCTTCTCTTTTTCATTCATCTTATAATGAACCTGTTGTGGGTGGGGGGAAAACCCAGAACCTCTGTAATACACATTTCAGTTTTAATCATGGCTCTGACCTTAAATTACTGAATCTCTTAGGGCATTGGTTTTCTGGGTTGTAAAATGGGGATGATAAGACCAGCTTCATAGTGTTGTTAAAACCAAAAGATATAATGTACAATAGTTAAAGCTCCACCTAGCACAATAGATGTGAAATATGTGTTATTTCTGTCCTCCTTCCCTTTCACCCCTAATTAAACTCAGCTATCTTTGAACGGTAGCAGATTAGTTTTACTGGTCAGGTCTAAGCTTCCAGATAAGCTGCTACTGTTAACCATTGCGTGGGACAGTTCTTTTGACTCTAAGATACAAATGAAAAGTGGAAAATTTTATTATAATACAATTATAAAGAAGGACCATGTATTCCACATGGTAGCCCAGAGTAAACCATGTTTTGTTGATCAGGTTACAACAGATGAATATCGTTGATACAACAAATGTTCTCTTTGTTCCCTGTTCTTGTCACAGTAGCTCAATTTAATAAGAGGTCATTGATTAAACTGTTTGCATTGTAATCAGGAAACTGGAGAGGGCAGCTAAACCAAAGGAGATCCCCTCCTCACCACCACCACCCCCACCCCCACCCGCCACACACCCACATTGCCACCCTTTCACCTCCTCTAACCTGTCTCAATTATTTTTGACAGAAGGCCTCATGTAAATTACCAGATTGCTCCCAAATGAAACCAGACCTAGAAAGATTTCATTGCTCAGTGAACACTGGTAGAGGTTTGGAGTTGTGATACATTTTATCCCACCCTCTTGGATGTTTATGAATTGAACCAGGCAATAGGGAATGGAAGCCTTGACTGTGTTCTTGCACACCGAGAACATCCCGTCTCATTTCTAAAGGCAGCCGTTCCACCTTCCCTTCAGTTTTTGGCAGATGATCCTGCCCCTCCAGACATCATTTTCATTAACATTGATAATAACAGCAGCTAACATTAATCAAACACTTTCTAGAACCAGGCAGCTTATTAGGGGCTTTTTTTTTTTTAATGTATTATCTTATTATTTCTTATAATATCTAAAACGCTTTTATTTTCTCATTTTATGGGTGAGAAAACCAAGGGTGAAACAGTTTAAGTAATTTGCTCATGTCACACAGCTGGTATGTGGCAGAGTTAGTTATCCAACCAGATTATTCTGAACCCTGGAGCCCTGTGTTGATGGTTATATCATGTGTCCTTTCTCGAATGACATAGATGGTGGCTATAAAGGTAGAGCCTTGTAGACTTTAATGACTGCCCTTGGCCTACAGACAGTATTTTCCAAATTTGCTGACCTGATATTTGAACCCTACCACAGGTTGATTCAAACCTTCCTTTGAAACCTTATTTCCTTATTGTACCCAACATCAGTTTATCATTTTGACCAGACTAAGTTAGATTTCCCTATAGAAAAATTATTTCAGCCCTAGCTAGTTTGACTCAGTGGATAGAGCGACAGCCTGTGGACTGAAGGATCCCGGGTTTGATTCTGTTCAAGGGCACATGCCCAGGTTGCGGGCTCAATCCCTACTAGGAGCATGCAAGAGGCAGCCGATCAATGATTCTCTCTCATCATTGATATTTCTATCTCTCTCTCCCTTTCTGAAATCAATAAAAGTATATTTTACAAAAAAATAATCATGTCATCTGCAAAAACTGACGATTTAAAAAATGTTTATTTCACTTTGCCTGTTTAAACCCAATCCATCTTTACCATCTGTCTGCAGAGTCTTCATTCTGTTGCAATCCTCCGATCACTACTTATTGCGTTCCTTGGCAGACCTGGTGTATTGTATTTTGTGAGCTGTGTGTATGTGGAGGAGAAACCAGTATTTCAGAAGCTGTGGTGTCTGGCATGTGCTGATTCTCAGTATATGTTTGATTACTTCCTTTCTCATCCATCAGTGATGGGGAGTATGTGCTTTGGAGCCAGACATACCTGTTTTTTAATTCTGTCAGCTCCATTTCTAGCTGTAAGAATTGAATCAAATCACTTAGCTCCTCCACACTTTAGTTTTCCCACGTGCATAAAATGGATAATTATAGTACCTAGCTCATTGACTTGTGATGATTAAATGAGATTCTATGTCTAGGACAGTGAATGCTTACTAAAAGTTATTGTCATTATAAAAGAATTTTTAGTATATATTAGTCATTATGTTACTATATTACAAATATTACAAAGGTATCCCTTATGTACATAAAAGGCATTCATAGTAAATGCGATTGTTTTTTTTTTTTTTAATTGAGATATAATTCACATACTATGAAACTCATCAAGTTTTAACTGCAGGATTTTCTCTGAGTCCACCACTGCAAGCGGCCATTGATGTTTTGCTGTTCCCTAAACCTGCCTTCTGATCTTATGAAAAAAATGATTCTAAAATATCATCCATGTGGTTTGATTTGGTTGTTACTAAAACTTTTTTTTTAAATGATTGAATGCTTTAGAAATTAAGTAAAGTTATTTATAATTACAATTCAACTGTGTATTGTGTTCACAATGAGATGTTACTCATATTTTTAGAAGTGTTGAAAACCATCAGAGAATATTTAGCAGCCCTTGAAACTCTTATGTTTAATTAGATAAAGTTTAAGCAGATGTATTGTGTTTAAAAATAAAATTCACTCAGTTGATCTCATTGGCTTTATTGAAGGATTCATGAATCGAACAGCATCCAACCTGGCAGATAGAAGGGAGCAAGACAAGGAGGATATACTAGGCAAAAAAGCAGGTTGTTTATTGCCAAAGTCATTTTCCTTAGAGGTCTTTTAGGCAGATAACCTAATTAGTGCTGATCAGGTGATTCCTGATTGATTAGTTTAATTTCCATTTCTGGGAGGAATGAAATTTTAATGATGTATCTGTTTGGTGACATGGGGGTGAGGCTTAGTTTAAGTGCCTCCATTTTGGGCCCAATTGTCTTGTTTTTAACAGTTACTATGGATTTAGAGTTACAAATGAGGGAAAAGTTGAACTGTGAAAGAGTTGCAGTTACTCTTTCAGGGTCTGGAATCTACCTCACCTTCATTCTTTGTAGTGACATGCAAATGAGGAAGTAAGATACCTGGTATAACTGTAAAGTATTTATGTTCCACTGGTTTTTCTCAGTTTAACCTCAGGGAATTTTTTTTAATTTTTTTTTTTAAGAATTTGTTTTTTTCTGAGGTTTTGAATTTGCCTAGCAATTGCTAGGAAAGATAGAAAAGATAATGAGCTGAATGGCTGGAATTTGACATCAGAATAATGGTTTTCTTTACTTACCTTTGCATGATTTTAAAGAGAACTAAGATTTCACTTATCTTTTACCGTTGCCTTTCCCCCCCCCCCCCCCCCCCCCCCTTTGTACAAACTCTGTGTGTGTTACTGGACTATTCTGAAATTCAAAATATAAAAAGCTTTCTTCTATTGATACTTCTATGGTTTCTTATTCTCATTTTACTTTATCTTTGGGTTTTATAATGTGCACTTCTAAGTGTAAATAGAAACCTACTTGAAATAATTGGTTTTCTGTGATTAACAAGGTACTTGTAGAGTTTTGTTTTTCTTATTGTTCTTTATCTCTCTGTTGATACCATGAACATTTTGTCCATGATCCCTTAATATTGAGTCATTTATACTTCATGAATGTTTATGTTGAAATAGTTAGGAAAATGTGTAAAGAGGGCAATGCATGATGATGTTGGCTCTCGGTTCTTGAGTTCAGCAAAGAAAGAATTCAGAGTCAAGAACTCTAGCACAAGAAGATTATTTAGTATGCAAAACAAAAGTATACTCAAAGAAAAGATTCAAGTGGGCTAATCAGAGAGCTGTGTTGGCCTTTTAGAAAGAAAGTCACATAGGCAGAAGAAGTGAGCCAGTTGGGCTGTGTTGACTCAGGAAACAATCTAGGGAGGCAAAGAAGGAAGAGCCATTGCAAGCAGGTTCAGGGGGGTAGTCCAGGATGTGTAGTTGTTGTCCATTGCTCCCCTGGTTGTGAGTTTCTTGTATTCCCGAGCGTAGGAGAAAGAAAGCAAAAAGATACAAACCTGAAGAAAGAATTGTGGGGTGTTGGGGTGTGCTCCAGAACAGTGGTCACCAATTGGTGGTTCACAGACCACTGGTGGTCCAGGAGGTTCAAAAGGTTGGCAACCGCTGTGTGTGTGTGTGTGTGTGTGTGTGTGTGAGAGAGAGAGAGAGAGAGAGAGAGAGAGAGAGAGAGAGAGAGAGAGAGAGAGAGAGAGAGCGCAAGCATATACTGGGTCCTTAGTCTGAAGGTTTTTAAATCTGTTTTCTAAAGGCAGGAATCTTAGGGGCTGTCTCAGGGGAGGATCTCAATGGAGTATTCATCTGGTTGCTAGGTGTGCCCTTTAATATGCTGACTCATCAAAATGAGCATACGGGGTCAGGATTAATTGGTGCAAGGGTAGGGAGTCATTTATCATTGCATCTGGTCCTGAAGCTTCATCTGGTTTTGCTGCTTTTCTGGGCCTGAGCTGAAACACCACTGAGGCCTAGATGCTATCTCTAGTTTGACCAAAACTCTGTCTCTGTGGTTAACAGGCCCCTAAAGTTACTCGATGCTGATCACAACTTCATTGTCCTGAGGCTTAATGCTTAAGGGAATGGTAGTGTAAGAGAAAAGGAGGCAGGTGAGTCAGAGTGCTTGGATGAGGCCAGTTTGAATCAGCCACCTGTCTCAGTTTCCCCATTCCACTTGCCAAGGAATTTTCCTGGCTGCTTCCTGTCCTGCCTCAATTAGACAAGGGCCACTGGGGAAGAATGATCAGTCTCTGCAGGGCTCCCCTGTCCCTGTGGGGGACTCAGAAGACTTTTCTGCCCTCTAGACCATATTTCTGTCCTGGCAGCTTTGTCTTCTTTTCATTCTCATCCTGATTTTACAGTTGTTTTGATCAGAATGTTCAACAAATAGAACCTGAGGCATGGAAAAGGTCCTTTACAGCCACTCTTGCGAGGTGAGATAATTTTTTAATTCTTTTGTTTTTGTTGTTTTTTAATGTATTTGCTGCTTTGACTGGTGGATAACAAAATACTACTTTGAAACTGCTTTGCTGCATTTGGGGAGACTAAATATAGAAAAATATGCTCATCTTATTCAGGTCTTTCGTGTTTTGGTTGTTTCCAAACCTGACACTTGAGGATAAATAGGTTTTATCTGAAGGCCAGAGGTGGTTTATCAGACTCATTCTCATCCAGTATGACCCAGGTATGGTTCTGTTAAAAATAATCCTAGAAAAGTGATGGTTAGAACACAATCAGCTACCTGAGTAAACTCTTTCCATGTGAAAATCTTAAAACAGCACTTAAAAATCACTAGAGATTTCCTTCGTTAAAATTTTAACTTAATGAGATCCAGAGGCTTTTGAGAATTATTTTATAGCTGATTTGGCCTCTGAATAGAAAGACTGTAAAGATTAACTAATAAAATGTGTAACAACTACAATTGAGTCCTCTTTTATAGGGAAAAAAAGTGTAACGACTGCAATTGAGTCCTCTTTTATAGTATTACCAGAAGATTGCATTTGTTGAGACATAGCATCTCTGGGGAGTCTCTTTTAACATCTTGGATTAATGTTACCCTTTGATTTTATTCTGATAGAGACTGAAAAGGTATTTCCACCTTTAAATTGCCTAAGAAGCCTATTTAGTGGAGGGAAATTGGGGCCATTGCTCTTGACTCTTTCTGAGCAGGGTGAAAACCTCTGATCTCTTCCATCCCTCTCATTTGCATGACCACGGGGAAACTGAAACCTAGGGAGGTTAAATGACTTGCCTTGGACAGACAGCTAGCCTAGCTCTTGCTTGAACTGGGGACCATATATTGGTTAGCACTGATGCCAGTGTTTGTCTGCTGCCCCTTTGATATACAATCCTCTCCAGGTAAATTTTAGCAGCAAATGGTGTTGTGGGCACTGCACCCTGGATCTCAGATAACTGCTCCCCGCCCTCGCTCCCCCCCCCCCCCCCCCCAGCCCTTTTTAGTGGAGTCACTTGGTGTGAAGTAGATGACTACAGAAACAACAGGGGAGATCAGAGGGCCAAAGTTCTCCCGGGAAAGGAAAGAGCAACAAAAGTGTCTTGCCAGAGAGCTCGGACTGTGTGTAAAAATGACTATATGAAGACCACTGAAGTTTGGGAGGGGGTTGTAGCTGGTATTTCTGAGACTGCAGAAATGTTTTTAGGAAAGGAAACCAGGCTGTACAAAGACAGTTTTTAAAATAGATCATCAGTTTTCAGAAGGGGACCACAATATACATTTCATTGCATAAGAAAGGAAGCATTTGAATTTCCTTTGCATATTCTGAAAGTGAAGTATGGTGAAACAATGAAGGATGCAAGTCATTCTTAAGGAGCCCTTGCTCTAGAAAACGTGTGCACTGTGGCTGTGATGGAGGACCTCTGGGATTTAGGAATGAAATGCTCTTAATCTAGTCTATTGGATAATTTAAAAAAAAAAATCTCCTTTTGAAAAATGCCTAATTATTTACCTAAAAGCCTTGCAGAATTCTAAAAGGACTGAATTATTTGTAGTTGTTAGTTTCTGTTTATGTAATTTAAAAACTGTCTTTACAACCTTTGATTATGTTTTAAAAAATATTTTGCACTCTGATAGCCCTGATTCCCTCATCATACCTGGACTATTTTATATTGTTTTCCGGCCCCCCCCCCCCCCCCCGCCCTTTTTTTTTTTCTTCTTCTTGGATTATGAGTGCTCCTCTTAAGCAGGATCACCTACTGTTACACTAATGCACTCCCCAGGGCACATTGACAACTACGAGGTGAGGTTATAATTCTTGTTTGCCCCTGGGCGGTTGCCAGCAGGGAGTAGGGCATTGTGGGAAGTAGTTTCTTTACCTTGGACAACAGGTGTCTTTGTCAGTGCACCTTATTCAGATACCAGTGTGGAAGCACTGAGACCAGTGTGGGAGCACTGAGCCACTGTAGCAAAGAAAAGTAGGAGAGCAAGAGGGATTGATTGCTTTCCCATCTGGAAAATGGTCTGCAAGATAATGGGAAATCTGATGCACGAAGAGATTTGCAGAATATTTCAACGTGCTTCTGACAAGATAAAAAGGAATTCAAAAGGTATGAGCTGCCCGGATGCCTTAGAACATCTTGTCTCCTGACTATCATTTAATTTTTACCTGGTTAGTCAGCGTTAAGATAAATGTGCTGGGAAGATTTTTAAAGAAAATAATGCTTTAAAGACAAAGCTGCATTGTAGGAAAAAGTAGGAAGTAAAAATGCTTTACCGGTTCCAACTAGCGTCAAACGCAGTTGGAAGTTGTTTTAATCTTGAGGATTTATGTAAAGTATTGCATTTTCTGTTTAAATAAGCCTACTAGACTTGCTTCTGTTTCCTAGCAATAAGTTGCCCCCCCTCTTTCATTGGTGTGCATTTAATCTCGAATGCTGTAGCAGTTGCAAAACTCTCCTAATCCTATTTAAATAGGAACACAGTACTATTGAAGTAATCATGCTAATTTAGGTGAAGATACTTCAGGAAAACCGGGGAAAATAGATACTATAAATTTCATTCTAAGTTTTGTTTTCTGAAAAGCAAATAAACTTACACAATATAACACTGCTATCAGTAATTAAGACAAAAAATTGCAACCAGTGTTTGTATTTGATTGTAGACAAACATTACCAAGTTGATTTCTAAATCTAGCAAATAATGTTTCTCATTGGATTGCAGTGTCATAATCTATAAACAACAAAGACAATAATAGCTTAATTATAAATATTGGAAAAATTTGAAGGAGCTTTGTCCTCCCCCTTTATTTACTTAATGCTTTTCCCATGAAATTAGCATTTATTATACTTCCTGGTAATTTAGGCAGCCTTGTAATGATAGTCACAGGCAGCGTTCGGATTTTCTGGGCACATTGAGGTTCATTTACAGTTGCCAGCTGTACTTAAAAAAACACTTCAGGTGGTGAAGGCACCAACAGTTCTGGCTATCTGCTGTGTGGATAATTAAGAGAAAGTTCTGAGCTCAAACATAAAAGATGAAGAGAACTTTTTTCTTGTAGGAGAAAAGCAGTCAGTTTAGAAATAAAATCCTTGTGCTGCTTTCTGAATAACAAGAGAAAACTGAGTTCTCCAAATCAAGAATTCTGTTTAAAATGTTTGTATTGTTGTTATGATAGAAGGGAATATGATTATTAATTGCTATTGCATTCCCTATTTCATTTTTATGTTTTGGTACTTTTTTTTTTTAATAGAATACTCAGAGGGAAAAAAGGATCTCTTTTTTTTTTTCATACTTAGAAAGATAATTAAGTACATCAAGAATGCAAGACATTCTAAAACACTAAAGGTCACCATCTATTTATTTCCTATAAGTGTGAAGAAATAAGCAGGAAGAAAATTCACTTCTCCTCCAAGAAGAAGAAACTTGACATACTAAATAACACTGAAGAAGATAAACTTTTTAAAAGTTCTAATTACCAAGAACATTAATAAATCCATTAAAATATCCCTTTAGGATATTTTCGGTTAGGAAACACCTTAATTTCTCTTTTTTTGAAGTTTAAAGAAGATTTCCGAAAAGTGGATTTTTCTGTGTCGGCGTCCTGAATGCAGAAGGTGTTTACCGCGTATACTTCCTCCGTAGATAAGAGACCTCCCTTGGTTTTCTGCTGGGGGTGAATTGCTAGACCAGCCCGTGAGAGCAGCTGCTGTTTTTCTCTCTTTTATTCCTTCTGGGCTTTTGACACCACCCCCTGCTACTCAGGTGGGTGTGTGCACTGGCACTGAGCTGCCTTAGGATTTTTCCTTGGACAGCGTGGTCTGGAGTTGGGCAGCAGCTGCTGCCGTGGAAAGGTCAGCAGGCAAGATGATGGAAGAAATCTCCATTATGGTAGCCTATGACGCCCACGTTTTCAGCCAGCTGCACGATGAAGACTTCCTCACTAGTCTGGTGGCCATCAGCAAGCCCCGGTCTATGGTAGGTGTTGCCTCGCACACGGCTCTGGGGCTGGCTTTTTCTTTTCTGATATGATAGTTATACTCCTACAGCAATTGGGGCATAGCTTCCTGGGGATTAAAATTCAAGTATTGCTCTTGGCTTTGTGTTACAGGCCACAGCAAAGGCTACAGGTTTTCAAAGATTTATTTACTTAACTAAGCACTGTTATACCTTAGCAGCACACTTCAGGTGTCTGAGGAGTAGAACTTAGGTTAATGCTTTTATACTCAGTGAGGTTAATGCCGTCACTTTGCCCCACATATACAGTATTTGCCTTCTATGAATGCATACGATTATTAGAGCTAACTTCATTTGCATACAAATAATTCAGTCTTTTTGAAGTGGAATATTTTTACCATGAGCCATAGCATTGATACTGAAAATTGAACTATCGAGTAGTATTTAAAAATCAAATAACTTTCAGAATCTTTATAGTATTACTAAGAACTATAATGAAAATGACGTCTAGTATAACCTTAGATTGAACTTAATATTTTGCTGTTGTTTTTACCGTTGTCCAAGTGTCTTATTAGTGCGCCTGTCACAGCAGAATAGAAAAATGAAGTTCTTGCAAATAAATGGTTGTTGTTTTCTGTAGATATCATTCTTATAATGGCTACTGAGTTTAAGATATCAGTGATCCATACTTTTTAAACGAGCTTTCCTTACTATTGTTGTCATAACTTCTTATTCATTTTTTAGTAGTACTCTTTACAAGCAACAGAATGAAAGAGTATAGCATATCATAACAGTTTTCTTACTAGTTTAAAATCCTGACTTTCTATTTTAAGGCATATGAGCATTAAACATATAATATGGCAATTTCTTGAAACAATAAATTGCAATGAAAAATTAAAGTGGACACTCATAGGTTGGTTTTAAAAGGACCCTAGCCGGCTTGGCTCAGTGGGTAGAGTGTCAGCCTGCAGACTGAAGGGTCTTAGGTCTGATTCCGGCCAAGGGCACATGCTTGAGTTGTGGGCTTGATCCCTAGTGAGGGTTGTGCAGGAGGCAGCTGATCAATGATTCTCTCTCATCGATGTTTCTATCGTGCTCTCCTTCTCTCTTCCTCTCTGAAATCAATAAAGACATATATATATATATTTTTAAAAGACTTAAGGGTTATGCAGTTACTGACCTTGTTTAGTTGCTGATTTGAACTATAATAAACATCTATAAGGTAATTGGGGGAAATTTGACCACTAATTAGCTATTTAGTGATAGTAAGAAAATATAATAATTTGTGTTTTTATGGTGCAATAATTTAAAAAAAATTTTTAATATATTTTATTGATTTTTTTTTTTTGAGAGAGAGGGAGAGAGAGAGTTAGAAACATAGATGAGAGAGAAACATTGATCAACTGCCTCCTACATGCCCCCTACTGGGGATGTGCCAAGGCATGTGCCCTTGGCTGGAATTGAACCTGGGACCTTTCAGTCTGCAGGCTGACACTATCCACTGACCCAAACCGGTTTTGGCAGGTGCAATAATTATATGATTATGTTAAAAATGTGGATAAAACTAGGTGACTTTGTTGAAACTGGGAGATGAGTACATGGGGATTCTCTATACTTTTCACTTTCATAGCTATTTTATAGATGTGGTTTAAAAGAATCAACTGGCCAAAAATAATAGCAAAACAACTACAAAACCATGATATATTTCTGAAAATGTTCATTGTATTCAAACATCTAGCCTACTTTGCATTTTTCCTATTTAAGATACATAATCTATTTTTATAATTATATTAGAGGCCTGGTGCATAAAAATTCAGCCTAGCCTGCCCCCTCTCACATTTGGGAGCCCTCAGGGGTGGGAGGCGGCCTGGTGATCAGGAGAAGGCGATCCCCCATCACACCTCTGCTGCTGCTACTGCCAGCAGTGCAAGCTTCAGCCGGACCTGGTTTGTACCTGAGCCTCGGGTGGCCCTGGACGGCTGGGCAGCCACCATGCAAGGCTTGCCTGCACCTTGGGCTGGCCCTGAGCTGCTGGGCAGCTGACATCTGAGACTTGCCTGTACCTCGGGCTAGCCCTGGGTGACTAAAGGGGCTGGGAGACTTTTGAGGCAGGTGTGGGCATTGGCATCTTTGTGATGGCATGAGGGTCAATTAGCATATTCCCTTTTTATTAGATAGGATGCAGTATGTGGAGATTGTTACCAACAACCACAACAGAAATGCCAAGTCAGGATAGGGGAGTCCATGGTTGTGGATAATCTTTAAAACTTCATTTTGTCCATTGATTTTACAATATTCCACCATTAATACTTATCCAGAGAATTCTGAATTCTATTTTATGTTGTTCTGATGGCCTTGTCAAGACCCTTTTATGGGGACTGAGATGAGTCTTCAAAAATGTGTAGGAATTTTCCAGGCCAAAGGGGAGATGAAATGAAAGCAGGGAGAGTACAGTGACACAGTGGAGAGGACTGAGAGGCTGAAGAGGTAGAAAGTGACTGAGTTACAGGGAGCATCCTATGTTCAGTTAAGTATAGGACCTTGTGTGGTGTGTGCACACATGCCTGCAGGAGTCAGGAAGAGAGAGAAAATGAATGAATGAATGAATATTAATGTGTTTACCAGGAAACACTCTTCCATTTGTAGATGATATGAATATTATGACATATATGCTTAAGCTTCCCCAAAGGAGATTCCTACTCCTACTCCTAGACCTGGAGCTTAGTTGATATGAAATTTGGCCACTAATATGGAATGCCTCAGAAGCATGTTACACACATAAAATAATTCCCCTATATACCAAACCTTTAAATAATCTAGATGTTGGGATGTTGAATTTAATTACACAACTTTCGGGAGACAGTTAATTCTTTAACCAGATTTGAAATTTGAAGGAGTTGATGTGTATAGCCTTTGGAGGTGATACTCGGTTTAGGTTCATCTGGAAAGATATTACTAAGATTATGCTAAGATTTGCCTTTGATTTCATGTTGATTTTTTTTTGTTTTGTCTGAGATGAACTTTTTAAATTGTATGAAAAAGATAGATATTCACATTTTCTAGAGTATAAAATAAAGTGCTTCTCTTTCCGACTTTTTGCCGCATTATGAAACAAATCACATTCCTGCTAAAATTCAATCCTCTGGGCTTAGTTTGACTATCACAGAGAAGTTTTAGAGCTGTTTAGAAGTTTATTTAGTACAGGATTAACTAAATGTCTTTCTGCATTTGCACTATATTTTGTAATGTGAGGTATCTTGATCCCTTAAATGGTAAAAATCCCATTAAGTGTAGAGGTATCGGTAGGAAAACTGAATCTTTTAAAAAAAATATATATTTTATTGATTTTTTTTTTTTTTTTTTTTTTTTTTTTTTTTTTACAGAGAGGAAGGGAGAGGGAGAGAGAGTTAGAAATATCAATGAGAGAAAAACATCAATCATTTACCTCCTGCACACCCCCTACTGGCGATGTGCCCACCACCAAGATACATGCCCTTGACCGGAATTGAATCTGGGACCCTTGAATCCACAGGCCGCCGCTTTATCCCACTGAGCCAAACCAGTTAGGGCTGAATCTTTTCTTGTTCTTAAATAGCCATGTGGCTTTTGACATTTTTGATGGAAACTACATTTCAAGTCATTATACATACAAGACTGGAAGAAAAATTGACAGTACTTTTAGTTGCCGCATGTGATGTATTCAGGTTCCTTCTGTTGTATTTAATTGTTTAAAGGCTAGTTATGAGCCACTAAATTGATTTGAGAAATATCTTGATCCACACTTTTTTAAAAATGTGGCTATATCCTATTGATTCTTTAAAAACGAATGACAGTGCAAGAAATTCACAGTTTCCTTTATGCAGATCCCTGTAGACAAGTCACAGATAAGAAAAAGGATAAGGAAGCCAAGCAGAACTTATCTCGTCTTCCAGATCATGCACATTCACACAACATGAGAAATTGCCCAGACCAGTATTGTATTTACTAAGATAAACTAAACTAGACTCACCACTAGCAGAATTTAAGAGCTTTAGAATTCCAGCATGAATAAGTTGGTATGCAAGAGGAAAATCCAGTATAGTCAGAATGACTCTGGGAACATGTTAGAAAGGTGACTCATTGGATAGTATTCCTGCCTCCCCTTAATCCAACTGATTGTTTTTCTTTGGTTGTTGGCTAGTTGAAATTATCTGGCTTGCATTTTGAGAAAAAATTGTGGCCTCCTCCCTCCATCCTTCCTCCTTTCCCTTCTTCCCTTATTTTCCCCTCCCCCTCCCCATTCTCACTTCCTCCACCCCCATCCTCCCTGTACCACCAGGACCTTTAAATGCAGCCAGAATCTCTCACACAGGAGTAATAGCAGCTGAAGGAGAGAGTCCCTGAAGTTTTCCTTCTGACTGTCTCTGTGTGGAATGGCCAGCATTCTTCTCTATCATCTCCACCATTTCCAGTTACTTTCATACTGACCAGTATAAATAAAGGAAGAAGATAGTTATGATGCATTCCAAAGGAAAATTTGAATATGTATTTAAATTCAAAATGTATGATTTAATGTTTGAACAGTGAACAAGCCTAATAACCAGTGCATACTTGGTCAAGCTCTAATATTTCTGATTAAATGTTACTGTACTTTATATTTTGAATTAACTTTTTCATCACTAAGATGGTTAGGAAGGGAACATTGCTTTCTCATGTATATTAGCAGAGGCCAGTATGTAATATTACAAACATTTTGGGGTTATTACAATGTGCTGTCAAGTAAGAGAAGCAAAAGAAATATTTATGGGAGTGATGTTTGCTATCATAGGATAGAATGAAATGAAGAGTAATTATTGCTGATTGAACACTGTGGAAGAAGTCTTCAAAAGGTGGTGATGGGAGCATGTAAGTGAGGTTTTGGTTTTTTTTTTTGTTTGTTTGCTTGCTTGTTTGTTTTCACTGTATTCCCCCACTGAGTCTTGGCTGCTACAGACAGACAGACAGACAGACAGACAGTGCAAGGACCCTTTTTCTTGCACCCGCACTGGAACCTTAGCGTGTAAGTGAAGCTTTGAAGGCTGCCCAGGTGCTTGACGCCCATAGATGGGAGTAGGTCCTTTCTGAGCAGGGGGAACAGCTTGTGCAAAGGCTGAGAAGTTACTTTTTTTTTTTTTTAACATTACACAGTCCTCAGCTCACATTTTACATCTGGCAAATTAACTTAATTCCTCTAAGGTTCACTTTCCTCATCTGAAAAGTGAAGGACCCTTGCTTGGTTACTGTAAGGATTCAGTGAGTCTGAGTCACATATACCAGTAAATAGCACAGAGAAAGAGTTTACTAATTGTCTTCCCCTCTGACAAGAGAAGGGCTATTCAAACTGTTTGGGCAAGGCCTAAAGGAATGAGTGGGCTGAATAGATTAGGCACCATATGGATGGAAGAGGAGGGTTGGACAAAGGAGAACACGGACTAGTTGGGTTACCCTGGCATATTTCTTTAATTTGGCAATCACTATCAGGATATCAGTCCTACAGGAAACTGGAAGCCTTCTACCCTGAAGATGGTACAATGGGTCTTAGGTTGAGCCTCAGGTGATGGGAAGGCAATGTAAATCAGTAGCAGGGATTTATATGGGCCAAACTATCAGCTGAGTAGATGTATCCATTACCGCAGCAAAATCTGGCAGTGATGGATAGACAGCGGCTGCATTGTCCATGAAAAAAAATTTAAAGAGCATTACCACAATACAGGAGAAAAGAACTGACAAGTATCTAGACGTAGGCAGTGACAGTGTGAGTTAAGAAATTAGTTCAGCCGAAACCGGTTTGGCTCAGCGGTAGAGCGTCGGTTGAAAGGTCCCAGGTTCGATTCTGGTCAAGGGCATGTATGTTGGTTGCAGGCACATCCCCGGTAGGGGGTGTGCAAGAGGCAGCTGGTTGATGTTTCTCTCTCATCGACGTTTCTAGCTCTCTATCTCTCTCCCTTTCTCTCTGTAAAAAATCAATAAAATATATTAAAAAAAAAAGAAATTAGTTCACACATGCTGGTTCTGTTGGTGGATACATACAATAGTATTAAGAATAAGCAACCACTGATCTACATGAGAAAAGAAAATGATGGAGAGAAGTTGAAACTTACTGTAAGCTTCCCACCCTATAAAATTGGAAAGATTGTTGTACCAACTTGAACTGGAAAGTAGGATGTCAAGAATGGAATCAAGAAAAGATGGCCCATTCTGGCTTTACCATGTTCCACATCAAAAAATGTTTCCTTAGTGTCCCTGTAAGACACTTGGTGTTCAGTGGTTAGAACATTGTCCCTTAACAAAAGCTGTTTACCCAGACTACCATATCTAGACAGCATTTGTAACTGACAGATACCAAAATAGCAATACAAGGATCAGTTCAATACAAGGATCTAACTCTCCCCTCAACTGGGTTATCAGTTTTGATATGAGTTAAGGCTCTTATGGTTTAAGTACTAAACCATAAGATACCAAAATAGCAGCACTGTGCCAGCAAAGGAAGGGAACTACTGTTTCTCCATTCTGTAAATGGGAGCATTGTGAAATTTCTTCCTCCTTATTGGGCTGGTACAGGGATTTCACCTAACATGTCAAATTAAAAAATAAATCCAGAGCAATTCCATGTGCCAGAGATGAAGACAATGAAATTAATACGGTTACTTCTTCACTGGGTCTACATTTTAAATATTGATTAAAAGAAAACATTATTAAATCAATTAAGATTCATTCATATTTTAAAAAATGTTATCTGAACAATTTTATTCTCTGTTATTTAGCATGTGCATATTTAGCAGTATTTAATCAGTTTCAGTTCAATATAATACAAGGATCTAACTCTCCCCTCAATTGGGTTATCAGTTTTGATATGAGTTAAGGCTCTTATGGTTTAAGTACTAAAATGGTGTTGAGTGGAGCAATGATGAGCACAGATTCTGAAGCCAGACTGGGTCAGATCCCACCTTGCCATCCTCTAGCTCTAGCTCATTGACTTTCTCTCTGAGCTACATTTCTCTTGTCTATAAAATTGGAATTATATTAGGTAGATGCACCTTATAGGATTGTGAGACTTAATCATTAATGCATATAAATCACTTAAGAATACCTAATACATAGTAAGAGGCATATGTATATTTGTTAATATTATTCCACACTGATTCTTCCTTTACAAAATCTTAAAATAAAAGATTAACTTTGAGTAAGACTTTATAAGGAATTCACTATTCAGAAATATCTAGGTTGTTTTGCTAATATGAAATTA
Organism: Pipistrellus kuhlii; assembly: GCF_014108245.1. Taxonomy (NCBI): domain Eukaryota; kingdom Metazoa; phylum Chordata; class Mammalia; order Chiroptera; family Vespertilionidae; genus Pipistrellus; species Pipistrellus kuhlii. The sequence goes on along the minus strand of NW_023425493.1, from coordinate 21,311,405 downwards.
TTAAACCAGCTTCTAAGACAATAATTAGAACTTCTTTACATTTAATCCTGTTTCAGATATTAAAAAATAATCTTTCTGTACTTGATTCTGGGGGTGAGGTTGATTTGTAAGTTAATTCAAAGTATCTATTTTATGAAAGATTTTATAGGAACAGTTAAGATGAAACTGTTTGAACATTATATAAAATCACTATGAATTCATGCTGAAAAATTTCACTCTCCTGTGACCTACTAAGACCAACCCTGTAGGACTCAGCCTGCTTCTGGTCTCAGAAGCCTGGGCCCAGCTGTGGCAGGATAACGACTGATGACAGCTTGCTGGCATAGTCCTGACCCACCCTGGACCAGGTGTCCCTATGGCCCATCTCCTTGTGCAGATTATCAGTCTTCTTCAGCTTTTAGAACGTTCCCATATAAGAGCAAAATGTTGATGCTTTGATTGTGTTTGGTACCCTACAAAGGGAAAGATTTAATTTCCTTTTTTTTAAAAAAATTTATTTTTATTTATTTCAGAGAGGAAGGAAGAGGGAAAGAGAGATAGAAACATTAAGGATGAGAGAGAATCATTGATCAGCTTACTTCCTGCATGCTTACTACTGGGAATCAAGCCTGAAACTGGGGCATGTGCCCTCACTGTGACCTCTTGGTTCATAGGTTGATGCTCAACCACTGAGCAATGCCAGCTGGGCTAATTTCCTTTTTTGATTCAGCACTGACTTCATATTAGATTTGGAGCAAGAAGAGGAAATGAAAATAATCACAAATTGAGATGAAAGAGAAGTGACATAATCCTATACAATAAAAACCATAATGACCGGTCGCTATGATGCACACTGATCACCAGGGGAAAGACACTCAATACAGGAGCTGCCCCTGGTGGTCAGTGCGTTCCTAGGGGTGGGAGGGGGAGGGGAGTGCCACTCAGCCAGAAGCCAGGCTCATGGCTGGTGAGTGCAGCAGCGGTGGCGAGAGCCTCTTCTGCCTCTGCTGCAGGTAGGTGGTAAGGAGCAAAGGGTCCGGACTGCAGAAGCCCCAGACTGCGGGAGCGATGTCTGACTGCTGGCTTAGGCAGACCTTCCCCAAGGGGTCCCAAACTCTGAGAGTGAGTAGGCCAAGCTGAGGGACACCCCTACCCCCTACAGTGTATGAATATCATGCACCCGGCCTCTAGTAAGGAACATAAAGAGCAAGGTCCACAAATCCTACAGTCTTATAACCTGGGTTTCATCTTAATAGTATTAAAATAGGTACAGATGAAAAAGAATACATTATTTTAAAAATTCAATTTAACACATTCTTTTTTAAACTCATTTAACCACAACTCTGTGAGGTAGATGCATATGTTTAGGCTTATTTTAGAGATGGTCAGGTTGAAGCATGGATTAAAAAACTAGTTCAAGCCGAAACCGGTTTGGCTCAGTGGATAGAGCATCGGCTTGCGGACTGAAGGGTCCTGGGTTCGATTCTGGTCAAGGGCATGTACCTTGGTTGCGGGCACATCCCCAATAGGGGGTGTGCAAGAGGCAGCTGATCGATGATTTTCTCTCATTGATGTTTCTAAGTCTCTATCCCTCCTTCTTCTTCTCTGTAAAAAATATCAATAAAATATATTAAAAAAAAGAAAAAGAAACTAGTTCAAGGTCACACTACTGGAAAGTAATAGAGTCAGAATTTGAACACAGATCCTTGGCTCTAGGGCAGTGCTCTTCACCATTTTTCAAATGCATTGGTTTGTACTTCGTACTTTCTCATTAGTTACTGAAGCCAGGGTTCCTTTGATTATATATCTGTTTATCAGAATCCTGAACATTTTTTTACACTTTGGCAGTTTCTGAGGAAGGTGATCAGTTATTAAGTCTATAATTAGGATTTCCTTAATTTTTGAAGCACGGGTCTTGAAGGAGAGCGATTGTTCTAACGATGATTGGCACCGTTGTTGTCAGATTCTTACTTTATTTCAGTTGTTTGGATATTACGTAAGGTGTATATGCTCCTCTAAATTTCCAAAGTTCCAGATTTGCTTTTGAGTCCTATACATGGACAGGGCGCCTGTTCTGTGGCAAGCATACTTACCGTGACTAAGTAAACAAACAGTCTGTCTGCTTTGAATTTCTCCTGCTGTGGAGAAGGCCAACGAGAGCATTATTGTTTGAACATAGGTCTGCCACCATCTGATTGGAATCTCGTTTTTCAACTCACTTATTCAAGTATGTCTGTGAGAAAAGCTAAGAGTCCTTATTGGTATAATGGAAAAAAACCTTAATAATCCAGAAAGCGGCAGCTTAGAAGATCAGACACGGATACAGAGGTGGCTTATGTTAGAAGTTATCCTTGGACAGCTCCTTAAAGGAAAGACATTAAGTGGTGGAAAGGCAGTATTTTTTGTATATGCTCATCAAATTTATAGAGGACCTAGCATTTTGGTTGACAGAATTAAGTCCAGAAAGATCAGATTGGAACAGCTTGTTCATGAAACATAACAGGGCTCAGGGTATTATACGAGGCTCAAATTCAAAGGATTTGGTGTGGTATAGCATGATAACAGCTTTTTAGTAGATATTTTAGGAATTATTAGCTAATTTAAGCCTTCGTGAAATTCACAATTTATTAAGCATGCACTTTGTGCTCAGTAATGGGTTCTCAGTAAGACCACCAAAAAGAGAAAGGTGAATATGATTCCTACTTTCAGAGAGTATACAATCTAGCAGGCATTGTCGGTATTAAACAAATAATCACCAGAAAAAATGGTATGGATTTTTGTGAAAAGAGGGAGTCCTGGGCCCTTAGAGATATATGGGGAGACCTAATGTCTAGATTAGGGCTCCTGGGTTTATGGGAACATATAGAGCGGAATGACCTAAGTTAGGGATCATGGAAGACCTGAACGCTGGGTTGGATTTAGAGAGTGAGGGCAAAGGGAAGAGAAGTAAATATACGTTGGGTCTCAGAGGTGAGCAGAGGAACTTAAAGAGGTGAAATGAATGGAACATGGAGTGCAGGGTGCAGGAGCAGGGAAGGGCTTGAAATTAGGCTGCAGAAGATGGCGGGAACCAGGTCCTGAAGAGCCCTCGTAGTCGCACTAAGAAAATGGATTTTATGCAAAGGGTGATGGAAAGCTGTTTCTTTTTCAAATGTTTTAAGCAGAAGAGACATTAATTTTATGGAGCTGTCAAAACATTAGGCTAGTGATTTAAAGTTGGCAATTCATTTGACCTTTCTAGTTCTAAATTTTCTCATTTTCCGAGGGAGACAAGGGTTATAGCCCTTTCAGATTGAAGATCTCTAATGGGATGAAGAATCCTGAAAGCTGCATTCTAGAAAGAAATAACAGCATTTTTCATCTGTTTTGCTCTGATTCTCTTATGTTTTCTTTTTCCTTTCAGATTTGAATACAGATTTTATCATGAAGCATCATAGTTTTAGTATTTTAGAGAAAGTACTTATATGACTCATGATGCAATGTTCCTTTAAGTTACTTTGTCATCCTTAGGGAAATATAGATGTATTATGGACAGGTTTTTAAATGTCAAAGTGAATGAGAAGAAGTCACAATCCTGGGAACCATGGTATAAAACACTTGGGATTTAGCTGGTAAAACTGACCTGAAACCCTGTCTCAAGGGAACTAGTGCTTGCTGGGAGAGGAACATGAGGGTTAGTAATAGTCTTCAGATTCCTAAGGATGACTGTGTGGAGGTTGGACTAGAAGCCAGACCCATGGTTAGTGAGTAGAGGCTGCTAAAGATATAGATTTAAACTCAGGGTCCGGGAAAAAAGCTAACAATGAAAACTTCTCACCAGAGTCAGTGAATTCCTTTGTACACTTTAGATGTTCCTGTAAATTCCTCCATATGTTTAAGCAGTGCGTAATCACTTAGGGATATTACTGAGGCAATCTTTACCAAAATAATGCATTGATTAAACAGTCTACTGTATTACAAATAGAGCTGGACAGAAAGAATTGGGTGGGGTTGGGGGAGGGGATTCTGGATGAATGGACCAAAAGAAAGAGTAGTTGGAACGTTTGAAAGTATTGATCTGCTTCCATCAAGCAAAATGATCAGCTATTAATGAGGATACAAAAATTTATAAGATGGGCAAAATATAGAATATAGGGTATGTGTGTAAGAACTAGGTGAATGGTCACTAGATTCTATCATATGTGCCAGTGGAGTTAATAAAAGAAATTTTTAGGACCATGAAACAAGGAATAAAGCCCTGTGGTAAACATAATTTTTGTAAAACATAAAATACATATTCAACTTAACTTCCATTCCATTTTACAAATATCTAGCATCTAGCTTATGTCAGGTGCTGTGCTAGGTGCTAAGGCTAGAAAATGAAATAAGACCCAAACCTGCCTCCAAGATAGGGAGAAAGGGAGGTGGAAGCAACTCCCATAATACAGTGGGAATAGGGAACTAACATTTATTTAATTAGCACCTACTTTGTCCCAAAGCGATAGACTAATATTGCCTATTTAGTTTTCAATATCCCTAAGGCAGAAGGTTCATGGCTGTCTAGCACATGAGAAACTAAGGGTCTGAGAAGTTAGGGAACTAAGACTTCAGAGTTTAGTGACAAAGCTGGAATTTAAATTCCAAGTTCCAGCCTCTGACTCCAGCAGCTTTTATTCCTCCTGCTCCCCCCTCTTCCCACCCCCCATTGTATGCACTCTCTAAATTAAATTCTCCATTTGAGTCCATAGGGCAATTCTTTCCTCCTGGAGAGTATAGAGAACTCTTCCCAGAATTCCCAGACACACTTATACACATGTATGATCAGGATTAGTATTAATGCATTAGCCTATACTTGCTGTTCAGGACCCAGGGATGCAGAATTACACATTGTTCTATAGTTGAGATTGTCCCTCTACAACTCTGGATTTGTGAAATGTGCATTTAGTGAAATGCAGGAGCCTTTACACTAAGATTGTAAATAGAATCTGGACATATATTGAGAAACTATGATCAGATATGTATTTTTCTGTGAGCACAGGGCTTCTACAAGTTCTTCATTTCTGAGTATCCAAAGACAGATTTGGAGATGTATGACAGTGCAGATGGGAGATGAAGATGTTCATGTAGGGCAAAGGGAGGGAACTCTGAGCAAATGAATTGGAAATATCAGCATAAAAAGCCATGTAGTACTGGGTGTAGTTGGAAAAGAAATGGATAGAAATATTTCCACAAGGAGACCTTTGGACTAGAATGATTTCCAAAATGATGTTGAGAGAAGAGTCTGCAGACTTGGGAATGGTGGTATCTGGATATAACTGTCATTTCTGGGAGAGTTATCGTAGAGTCAGCTTTGGAAGCAATTGTGAAACCAGTGTTGCTGATAAGGAGTAATTTAAAGTTTGTCATCATAAAAGATTTGTAATGGTAAAAATCTAAGCAGTTTGGGTCAAGTATATTTGAAAGCTCTATGATAGGATATGGCAGGAAGTGAAGTGTCAACGAACTGTGATGTTGACTAAAGATTTACTTGAATTGGGGGAAAATTTGGATTTCAAGGGCCATATCAAATTAAGAAACATTTCTGTATATTTTACCCCATTGTTGAATGATGTTGCTTATTTTTTAAACTCTAGCCATCCTAGTGGGTGTGAAGTGGTATCTCATTGTGTTTTTGATTTGCATTCCCTTAATGCCTAAAGATGTTGAGCATCTTCTTGTGTACTTATTAACCATTTATATATCCGTCTTGGAGAAATGTCAATTCAAGTCCTCTTCCCATTTTTTAAATTGGGTTATTTGTCTTGTTCTTGAGTTGTAAGAGTTCTTTATATTTTCTGAATTTCAAACCCTTATCAGAAATATGATTTGCAAATATTTTCTCCCATTTGTAGATTGTCTCTTGACTTTCTTGATAATGAAAAAAATAGTTTTTTAATTTTGATGAAGTCCCACTTTGTTGCTGAGTCAAAGATATTTTTACTTGATATAAAACACCATAATATTCATAAAATACCTAAGAGAGCAAACTTTAGTTATTTAATGAGTTCAAACTATTCAGTTGGATACAAGCAGAATAATATAATAGCTGAGTTGAGTGCAAATTTGCATGATTTGGGTAGTTATGTTGCTTTTGTTAAGCTCTATCTTTCTGTGTAAAAGGGTCCATAGAAAGGATATTTTGAGATTTTTAGCTAATGCTGATAGAACCTGAGAATGTGCTTATAAGACTGGCAGTAAATTTTGTGAGTGTACTATTTGCTTGGTAATTACATTGTGTAGATTTTAAGATGTTGAAATTAGCCTATTCAAATACTTCTATTATGTAATTGAATCATCATTTATTGTTATAAAATCAAAGCTCCCTTGCTACTGGTAGGATTCTCCTAAGCTGCTGAACATAGACACACAGTGCTGAGCAGTGAAAGATCCCTACAGCTTCCAGGCTGTGCTTGCATTGATGGTATAGGAGAGAGCTGTAGATGAGTCTGGAGACAGTGATTTTTAAACTACTCCTAGAACTAGGACTTGTTTTATTTTAGATATCTGTTTTCTCCCTGGAGCTTCTGTGATGTGTGGACTAGCTCAGAGTAGTACCAAAAGCCCTGCTCAGTTAATGAACTTCCTCTTTTTGATGTGTTTCTGATGTTGCTATTCCAGTAGCTCCTACCCTTGGCACCCTGCTTTTGCTTTATAGGTCAAATGAGTAAACAGATAAGATGTGCTTTTTTCCTTTGAAACTTAAAGTATAAATTGAGTTGGGAAATCATTTATGCTTTTGTGAAGTCATTGTTTATATAAGAAACATGCAAGATGGGTCAATAGCATTGTCCATGGCCAATGGGTGTTAATAAGATACTAGCCCTGCGCTCCACATCTACATGAGATAGATGATTGTGGTCTGTTCTGTAGGTTTTACTGTCAATAGCCTCTTAAATTTCTCTCACAAAAGGGATCTCTTAGGCAAGAGAATATGGATGGAGCAGCTTACATCCATTGTTCTAGAAAAGTAACTAAAGCAAACGTATTTCCAGAGGAATGCATATTTGTTTCATCCTTGCATAAGTTGGGACTGTGCATTTATTAAGTGGTACTATTACAAGAGATATTTTTAAAAGCCAAATATGTGCTCTTAGATCTCAATAAGTTTAGTTATTCTCAGAAAAGAACACGCCCACATCTAGAAATGTCTCATGACTTAAAAGTAAGGTATAGACCAGAACCCTTGAATAGGGCACAAACTGAATCTGTTTGGCATATGCCAGCGGTGTCTAATCAGATAAGTTTATTTCATGTGGAAAATGTATATTGATTCAAGAGATGAGATGAAATGAGTTGAAATGAGCTGTAAATTCTGGTCTCTTCTAGATTTTCAGAAAAAGATTCATTTAACAATAAAATTTATTCCACCTAATGGAGAACAAGTCAGACTTGCTCTCTGTTTCAGCTTCACTGACTATAAAGCTGGTATTTTGATTAAAAAATTTATTCCAGCCGAAATCGGTTTGGCTCAGTGGTAGAGCGTCGGTCTGTGGACTGAAGGGTCCTGGGTTCAATTCCGGTCAAGAGCATGTACCTTGGGTGCGGGCACATCCCCGGTGGGGGGGTGGGTGTGCAAGAGGCAGCTGGCCGATGTTTCTCTCTCATCGACGTTTCTAGCTCTCTATCTCTCTCCCTTCCTCTCTGTAAAAAAAAAAAATCAATAAAATATATTTAAAAAAATTTATTCCAGATGTTTATAACCTGTAGGTTTTAACTAGAAAATACTAAAAATAATTGACATGCATGCCATTTTAATGGCATCAGTTTAAATGCTATCATTTCCATTGTCATCTGGTATACCCATCAAGCAGCTAAGTTATTCAGAGTTTAGTTATTCCTGGCACTGTGTGAAAGTGTATGTCTCTCATCTGTGACCCAGATTATATCATTCTGAGTCCACTCTGTACATGCTGATATGCAAAAGCCATGTGATAAAAACATGTAACTATAAGGGTTTTGATAGTTCCGCCAGAAGATTTGACTTGTACACTCATCGTTACCATGGTAGATAGCAGCCCTACCTAGAGACAGAAAGGTCAGTCCTGTGGACTGACATTTAGGACAGGCAGTTTCTCTTGTCTATCCTGAAGAACAGCATACCTTCTTTTTGAGATAAAATCTTCATGATAAGAGAGAGATGTTTACCAAACTCTTATTTTGTGGAAATTTTATAAGGCTTACCCCTTAACTTCAATGTGGAGAAAAGTGCCCTACCTTCTGACTTTCAGCTCTCTCCGGTTGATTATCTGCCACAGTTCTATTTTAAGTCGGGTGACAGGTAAGTAAATATCTAGCTTCTTCATTTGAATGAACTGTCCACAAAAAGTTTTTGCATGATTTACCTATTTTAAACTTTAATTGGAGTGATATGAGAAAAAGAAAAGGACAGACTTTAAACTTAGAACTATTTTAATATCAGTAGTTGTATAAAATGAAAAAGAAACATGCCAATTCATTGTTTCAGAAAATAAATCATGATATCTAAAAGTTACAAGGCTCCAGTAACATTCCTTGAACAAATTTTCAATACATACATTTCAATGTCCACAATAGATTTCCCCAGTATATTTATCTACAACAGAACTTAAATATTGAAAACTAACAGAAGTTGTTGCATAAATTTTTCTGTAATTATATAAGAACATTCTTCTTGCTGGTCTGCAAACAGTTTATAAAGATAGCTGCTGCCTGAGATACTTTACAGTTGACAAATGTTGAATGGTGAACTCTAGTCTTTATTTTCTGTAATGTAATTGCATTATCTTAAAATTCAGTGGTTTTCTCACACAGAGTTTAGAGTTAAGAGTGCAAGGCTAGTGGGACAGCTCTGCTATCCTCACAGCGGCTTTGCTGTATGGGTCCAAGGAGTTGTTAGGGCTCTTGCCAAATCACTGCCAGTAGGAGAGAGGAAGGGGGGACAAAACCCACTCTTTTAAGAGCACTGGTACAAAATGGCACAGTCATATGGCCTCATCAAGCCAAGGGAAGGCTGGGAAAGATCATGTTTAGATGGGTACCCATGAGCCCAGTTGAAATTCAGGAACTATAATTATAGAGTTTTGTGTCCATCACCACTAGTCATCCAGTTTTTGAACATTTATGTCACCCAGAAGTTCCCTTGTCTTTGTTTCCATTTGGTCCCCATCCCACCCTCAGACTCAGTCACCATAACCCGTGTTGGCTGTCTTGTTGGTATGCCACCTCCAGGGATGTTTCCCTCATCTTCATGGTCAGATAACTCACCAGCACATTTCCTGTGTCCACAGTCCAGTTGGAGGTGGCAGGGTGGGGAGAAGGGGTGGGGCGGGGGGGGGGGGGATGGATGTGGAAAAGGGAGAACACTCCTCTGCCTTGGGAGAAAGTTTTCATATAACAGTTTTACTCATTTCACTGGCCATACCTGGGGCAAAGAAGGCTTGGAAGCACAATCTTTAGCAGAAGGCCTTGTGCCCAGCTGAAAATATATTACTAAAAACAAAGGGAGAATGCATAAGTATAGTTGTATTTATAAACATAATTATATTTATCTATACACCAGGAGTCATTGAGCAGTTACATTGGAGACTACCTTCAGTGCGATTTCCAGAATTTAGTAATAGGTGGGGAAGGGCAATCATAGTTTTATGACTTAAACATTTATTTCAAACCTGAAAATGCTGCTCTGTTTTTCAAATACAAGCATTGAAGATCTATGCTGCACCATTTACAGATTTTTTTTTTTAGCGGCCCTATTCTAGTAATCTTTCACTTTAAAAACAAAACAAAACATTTATTGAGGCCTATCATGTGCCAGGGATAGTAGGCAGTAAATTGTCTGCATCCAGAAATACAATTATGTTTGGCTTTGGACAGAGAACTTGTGGAATATCTTGAATGTTGCTGTTTGAATAATAGAGATAGTAAGAGGCTTTTATAACGAAGAACTGTATTGTGATATAATTGTGTTTTTGAAAGAGCCTAGTACTAGCAGTAAAGAGACTTAAGGGCATGTCCTGGGTCTGTCACTCATCAGGCACCTGTGGACTGACCTCAGTTTCTTTCATCTTTAAAATGAGGGGGTTAATTATATACTTTCTATGGTCCCCTTTGTTTCTATAGCTCCTAATATCTATACTATGTGTTATATATGCACTATATTGTCACATATATTATCTGTAGTCTGCATGTCTCTATGATTCATAGATAATCAATAGTCCTGATAATCTATAGTCTATAGTTCTAGTATATCTATTGCAAATCACCCCACAACTGAAACAGTATCTTAAAATAAGGACCATTGTACTCACAGGTTCAGTATGTCAGGCATTCAGAAAGGGTGTAATGTGTGTGGCTTTCTCTCTGCTCCTGAACATTTGGGGCCTTTATGGAGAGACTCAAACAAATGGAAATGACAGAGGCCAGAATCATCTGGAGGTGCCTCACTCTTGTGTCAGGTGCTGAATGGATATTATGCTTATTTCACTTAGCATAATACCCTCAAAGTATGGTTGCATTAACAATCCCTTTAAACTAGAAATTATCAAACACACGCAAAAGCAGAGAGAAGGGTACCATGAGTAACCATGTACCTGTCACCCAGCTTCAATGACCACCAGTTTCCTATTTTTCTTGTTTCATTCTCCAAACTTGTTCTTTGCTGAAATATTAAATAAAAATTTCACATATATCACCTCACTCACAAATGCTTAAATATACTATATATCTTAACAGATAAAGATTTAAAATTATATCCCTAATATTGATATCCTACCTACTAAAATTAACAATCCTATCTAATAGAGAATATGCTAATTGAGCATCACTCTATCACAAAGGTGGCTGCACCCACAGCTGAGGCCAGATTCCTTTATGGAGCCTTAACAAGCAATCAGCAGAGACCTGAATCTATGCCCTCCCGAGCCCCCATGTGACCTCAGGCCGTGACCCCCACACTGGCACCAGGCCAGGGGACCTGATGTCATGCCCCCACTCAGCAGGGCTTGATGGGGGACCTAAAAGTGTGCTTCCTTTTCTGGTGCTGGGCTAGGAGACCTCAGGCTGCTCCCTCCACCCCAGCGCTAGGCCAAGGGACCTCAGGCTGTGCCCCCCACCAGGTGGAGCTTGACAGGGGACCTCAGGCTGTGCTCCCCATCCAGCGGGGCTGGACGAGGTCCTCAAGGTGCACCCCCAGTGCTGGGTCAGGGGAACTCAGGCTGTGCCCCTTGTCTAGCTTGGCTTCATGGGGGACCTGAGGCTGCACCCCCCTATCAGCAGAGCTTGATGGGGTATCTTAGGCCATGCCCTCCACCCAGTGGGGCTTGACAGGGGCTCTCAGGCCATGTCCCCCACCTGGTGGGGCTTGATGGGGGACCTCAAGGCACACTCCCTGCCCCATCTGGGGGACCTCAGGCCACCCCCCACCCTGTCCTGGTGCCGGGTCAGAGGACCTAAGGTTAGCCCCCTGCCCAGTGGGGCTTGACAAGGGTGGGACTGGCCAGGTCTGGATCTAGCCCAATGGGTGGGGGGCTTCCAGATCTGGGTCTCATGTGATTTTGAGGCTCATGTGGGTGGGTGGGGACTTGACTCTGGTCTCCCTTTTAATGTGCTCGAATTTCGTGCACTGGGCCACTAGTAATCTTATAATGGGTGCAGTTTTTAAATTCAAATGAATATGAAAGTTCAAGTAAAGGAATTTATCAGGTTTCAACTTACCAAGTGGGGAAGAGTTTGGAATTTTTTAACCCTCAACTTTAATGGATGTGGGTTTTTGTTTGTTATTCTTAATTTTAACCAGAAACGTTTAAAGATCATCCCATCATTGTCCCCTCTTTTAAAATAGAGTGACAAGTAAGCAATATGATTCTCTTAATGCATAGTTTTGATTATTCTCAGATGCTCACAATATACTTCTACCTCCTCCACGCTCTGGGGGTGGGAATCAATATGTGTGCAGTGAAACAGTATTTTCTTATGTGATGAAGTTTTTTTTTTTTTTTTTTTTTTTTTTTTTTTTTTTTTTTTTTTTTTTTTTTTTTTTTTTTTTTTTTTTTTTTTTTTTTTTTTTTTTTTTTAAGAAAAAGCTGATGGGATGTCTTTTGCATTATATTTCAAGAATAAAATTCAGACTCCTTAGTGCTAACGGTGAGATTGGTATTCTAATTCCCTAGTTCTAAGTTTCACTTTGAATTATTTGAACAAGGGAAGTCATTTCTCAGGGCTTCTAACAGAATGTTTTTTTTCTGTGATCCTCTTTTAGGAATTTTCTCTGTGAGGCTTTTCAAACTTAATAGAAACTGGTTCTCTGAGCCAAATTAGAGCTTGCTTCAGCCCTGGCAAGACTTACGTGTTTTAAAGAAAGAGATTAGGGAAGACAGCTATTGTCGTGTGCTTTGCTCAGTTATACGAACCAGAAACAGTAGTCTCAGCCAACTGGTGAATTTATGACAGGCAGGGGAACACAGGGAGTTTTTGTATTTATATAACATATATAGCTCTGCTCTGTTCTTTGCATAAAGGTGTGAAAAACTGATTGATAAACTATAGCCATCTGAAGTGGTTATGAAATAAATCACATGTGTCAAACACAAGGCCCGCGGGCCAAATCCGTCCCGCCAGGCCTTGCAATGTGGCCCGCACCGCGCTGTCATCACTGCACTCCGCTGTGTTTCCATCACAATGACAGTTTATGACTGTTGAGTAAACCATTCGGCCCGCGATTTAGGCTGGATTTTAGATTTTGGCCCCTTCTCTGATTGAGTTCGACACCCCTAAAATAAATTGACCGTGCTATGGAGGTACATTTACTACTTGTCATTAGTCTCCTAGGTGCTGTAGGAAGCAAAAAGGTGAATCCAAATTTTTTTTTTGCCAGAAGGCTTCATTAATATTTAACTTAAAAACAAACATTGTATTGTTTCTATTACTTCCTGGTTGAGCCTGCAATTTGGGGGCAGATATGCCACTTGAAGGACTGCACATGCTGGCCTCTTGTTGGAAATACGGTCTGCCTCCCACGTTGAGTCCAGGTGTAGATTTTTGAGACTTGCTTTCTTACTATTACAATAAGAATTAAGTCATAAAGCAGCATTCCTTAGACTGATCATGCTTTTTTCTTTGGTATGTGGTTGTTTATTTGCATATCCAGTGAGGTCCTGAGCTCTGGGTGTTCAAACTGCTGTTCATTGCACTCTGAGTGACAGATAAGCAGGTTTGTGGTAAGTAGGATGGAATCAGTATAATAGAAAGGACCCAGAGAAATCATCTGGTATTTCTCCTTTCTCTGTGTAGGATCCTATCAAAACCACTCCAGAAAGTCAGTCTTTTTCTTTAACATTTCAAAGGAGTATTTATTCACTCATTTAGTGAAAGTTAAAAAAAATCACAGACGACAGGGGGGTGAGGGCATGAGTGGGATGGGGAGTTTGGGAAGGTAATAGGGGGATGAGGACAAATATATAATACCTCAATCAATGAAGAAATTAAACTGAGAAAAAAAATTGAGACCACTTCTAAGCTTCTAAGCCAGGTACTTGGGTTTGAAATATCAGTCTTTCTTTGAGCGTCATAACTTTGATACATTTGAAGATTATGAGCTATTTAGGCATTAGAATGTCTCATAATTTAGGGTGGTTTAGCGTGGACACTTTGACCAGACATCATAGAGATGATGCTGTGTGTTTCTCACTGCGCCCTTCCTGTCAGATGGAGCTGGATTTCGAATTGTCCATCACTGGAGACACTCACTTTGATCATTTGACTCAGGGTGGTTTCTGTCAGGTTCTCCATATAAATTGCTTTATTTCTCTTCTTAACTAATGAGAATTTTGTGGTGAGGTGCTTTGAAATTCTGTAAATATCCCATTCAGAATCAAACTTTAAATTTATTTCATATATATATGAAATATTTAATTTTTTTCATATAATATACTAGTACAGCGTTTTTCAACCGCTGTTCCGCGGCACACTAGTGTGCCGTGAGATGTTGCCTGGTGTGCCGTAGGTGCAGACAAGACAAGAATTTTATAATTTTTCACTATTTTGTTTACTAAATATTTCATAATAAAGTAATTATAAAATACTTTCTTTGTGTTTATTTGATTCCTATTCAAGAGAATTACTTTATATATAGTCAATATAGGCACAGAGTTAAAATTTTTAACATTTTCTAATGGTGGTGTGCCTCGTGATTTTTTTCATGAAACAAGTGTGCCTTTGCCCAAAAAAGGTTGAAAAACACTGTACTAGTACATATTTAAACTGAGGATCTTCTGTTTTGTTGATTCTGTTTTATTCAAATATTTATTTTAGTAACTCACACTATTCCCTTTTTACTATTGGTAATTTCTTCAATGGATTCTGTGTTTTCTTTCTTTCTTTCTTTCTTTCTTTCTTTCTTTCTTTCTTTCTTTCTTTCTTTTTTGTTCTCAAAGAAGGCCTTTATTATTTTTTTCCACAAAATTTTTGTATATGCCTTTGTTCTGAGTTCATATAAATAATAGTTTTGAGAGTATTTAGGAGTAATAACTTTGACATTTTCTGGACTAGAAGTAACAAGTACATAAATATGTACCCACTCAAATTTACAAATCCTAGGAGATGAAGTAAATAACTTAATAGGGACTTTGGATTACTTTTGTCTGGTCCCCACATATAAATAATCTGCATTTATAAGTAATTCTTGAAAATAAAAATGTATCTCAGGAAATTGTTAGCCAGTAAAAATTTGTTTATGAACAAAGAAAGGAAAGATATTTACGTAGAATAAGAAAGTGCCAGAATTTATCATTTACTTTGATCTCATATTTATAGATGTACACTGGGTCCTAAGAAGTCACTCCCATTTTTTCAACTATAATCTGCATTTTATAGCTTAAATTCTATGTTACATAACATGTGACATTTATAAAATCTCAGTACAGTGTTCATGTACAGCCAGGTCTATAGTAGTGAAGGATGGGATAGTAGAGCTACCCTGAATTTTTTATATAAGAATGATTTAAAAGTAGCAATACTTCATTAAAAAAAATAGGATTCTGACAGTTAGGAACTCTGTCTTACTCATCCATTTTGGTATTACCTGTACCTGGTGATAAGAAGGTGCTCGATATGTCCTGACACAGACACATGAACAGAATTAGACTTGAGTCAACAGGGAAAACTGAATATCCTCTGTAGTTTATTCTCATATTCTTGTCTTGGAAATATCACCTTGGATATGGAGGTGGTGTTAACAATAAGAAGCAGCAAAGATCTATTCTAATATTCCTCCTTGTCTTACTGGCTAGTGCTCTTGACATCATTCTGTTGAGTTGTCTTCGATAATGTTCAGGTTTTGTATTTGCCTGAAGCATGTGTGAACAGAAGCCTAGTTATAGTGAACAATTTGGAATGATGACTTCTCCAAAAAGAGTGAAAAAGAATCTGAGAGAAACTGAGTAAAACAAAATAATTATTTTCCCTCTTTTCAACTTTTACATGCTTTAAAAAGATGTAATTCACTTCAGGTTATTGATGAGGCTATTTCCCCTTAAGCTGAAAGCTTATATAATACATTTTACATGTATAAATTATTTTACATATGTATTCTAAAGTCCTTGGGTGTAGAGGGGAAATGGATAGTCGTTAGCAAGTTCTGGCCTGTCCTTTTTAGTTATGTTTTGCTAGAGAAGTACAGGTATAAGCTCTCTAGTTGAACTTGGGAAGCCAGGAGGTTTGGATAGGCATTCTGTAGGTTTATAGAATTCTATACAAATGCTTAAGTCTAGATCCTTCAACAAGTTCATTTGGCTCCGTGTTCCAAGTCTAGGTGTAGCTGACAATCTTTACATCATTTCTTGTAATAAAATATAATTAGTTTTTATATTAGATCTCTGTTCCTCCCTCCTACCCCAGTTTAATTAGTTCCTCTATTCCTTTTCCACGTCTGCCATTTGGAGGAAGTCTGTATATCAGAGATCAGAGTTATTTGGTGAGCACCCTCTTCACTTCCCTGCATTTTTTGTTACAGTCATTTGTTTTAAAATGATACATGATCATTGGAATTACAAAAGACAACAGACTAATTCTCCAAAGACCCCTTTGGAGGTTATATACTAGTTATATAGTTATATAGTTATATAGTCAGTTTTATAGTCAGTTATATAGTTATATAGTCAGTTTTTCGCTTGTAATGTATTACTGAGGTGACTTTATTAGGGAAAACATCATTTAAAAATGTTAACGGTTGCTATAAACCATAACTTGGCAGCTCTCAGCTGACATTGGCACAGCTGCAATCTGAGTGAGTTTCTCTTTCAGCTGCTGGAAGTCTTTCAGTGCCTGTTCCCATGGAAATGAGAGGGCCCAGTGGGTAGAAGTAAGGGTTGAAATATACATCTCCTCATTACCTTCTTTTTCTTGCCTTCTCACAGTTTCTGTGGGAATGGGAACAAATGCCACTCCACACCAAGCATTGGGGAGCAATCATTTACATGTAAGCCACTGTACATGGACTTAATCGAGCACAGAGAAAGTTCATCTTTTGGCCTTTCCTTTACCTGTGTGGCCAACCCTAATATCAAATACACTTCTCCTTTGATCTGCTCTGCATATAAAAGTGATTCAGCCAATTCCAGAAACCCAGTTTGATATTACTTTTTTTTTTCAAAATGAGATTTCTCCTCTACTTATTCTTATTGTCAGATACACACACACACACACACACACACACACACACACACACACACTCTTCGTGTGTTAAGCATTTAGTATGCTGAATGTTTTCACTTTTCCTCTTATGTTTTCCCCCTCCAAGATGGAAGAACTGAATTTCAATTTAGGGAGCAGCATCAACTGCATAGCATAAAACATCTTCTCAAATCATCTCATTCTTATGCACTGTTTTAGAAATTGTCCCACAGAGCAGAGGTAATTATTGGCTCTGTCAAACATGTCAAGGAAAACTGCCATTTTTAATTGGTGATCACAATCTTCTCATTCAGGTAACAAAAATATCCTATGCTAAGTGGATTTTGGTGTCTTTCTACTTTTCAGCTCTATGTCATCACATATCTTGTTTAATACCCATACTCAAAGAAAATAGATGTGCAAGGCCCTTGTCTGCCTTCTTTTAAGATTCCAGTATTTTAACTAATTAACAAAATCCACTTAAGTCCTGAGATATTAAGAATATACCTAATTGTACCAGCCTGCTTTAGGCATCTATGAAGTATTCAGCTTTGTTTTAGGACAAAGCTGGAGATACCAAGTTTAGTTTTGTTTGCTTTAAGGCATCTTATTTAGATTAGGAAAATTCACACTCCAGGCAAAATTTTAACAACCACATATGATTATTAAATGCTGTATAACTAATTCTAAAGAAGTTTAAGGAGGGGAGGGATCATTTGACCTAAGTCACCAGAAAAGACTTGCTTTAACAATACCTCTTTTATTGGTTTTAATGGTTCTTTCCATTTCTATTGTTATCTTCTTCACAAAGGCTTTTTTTCCTGAACTATTTTCGTAATTTCCTAAATAGTTTTATTTGCCAACCTTTTCCTTTTCTTTGTCCTCCCATTTAGTTTAACATATGCATCATTTTCAGGGGAACATTTTCCCCCTTAAGTATGTTTTTATTGATTTCAGAGAGGAAAGGAGAGATAGAAACATCAATGATGAGAGAGAATCATTGATCAGCTTCCCCATGCATGCCCCCTTCTGGGGATTGAGCCTGAGGAAATCGAATTTTGACCTCTTGGTTCATAAGTCAATATCAGCCACTGAGCTACACCCACCAGGCCAAATGAACATTCTTACCAGCACACTTTTGATCTTTCTTTTGCCCGATTTTAAAACATCAGTGACTTCTTATCAATACTGGGACAAGACCTTTAAAAAAATAATTCTAATGTCAAATATTCTGCCTTAGAAGCCCTATAAACTATTGAATCAGTAAAGATTTTTTAAGAGTTTTATGTTCTTTTCTATTCCAAATTGCTTCTCATATCCAGAATGGGGTGCAAACATCTGTTAAGACCATGTGCCTGATTGTAGTTTCAGAAAATATGGTCAATGAACTAGCAACTACCAAAATAGGTTCACACTTTCATTTGGCGGAGATCTAGATCTTCCACCGTCTGACTCCAGTATATCCTTCCCAGCCTGCTCTGCAGGTGCCTCACACCAGGGCACCCAGGTCCTCATCCAGACAAATATAGCTGCTTAGATAGTTGGGAGGCCCATGATTTTTAGCTTCATGCCTTTGCTCACAGCAGTTTCCTCTGCTTCCTTTATGGAACAAGAAAAGAAGTAAGCAATAATGAGCTGTTCCTCCATATCTTGCCCCTCTGTACCTTTTACAGGCCTACCCTACTGTTATACTCTACATAATTTACATTAAGAGTGTCCAACCTACACTGTGTGATATAAATGTGTTTGTTTTAATCTACACCTTGAACTTGATTAATATTTGCAGTACCCTGATATGGAAATACACAGTCTAGGGGTAGTTGGTTGCCTTTGGAAAGACCATAATCAGGAGATAACTACTGTAAATTTAACCTACTTATATTTAAGTCTGTACCAGAGGGTTTTCCAATTAGCATAAAGGATATTGTAATTTTAAATTGGATTGGCTAGAAATACTACCAAGCCCCTCTAGCCTTGCATAGATTGCAAGTAAGATTCTAACAAGCCAGGCAGTTTGACACCTGTAGAATGGCCCCTGAGAGCACCCAGGCCAAGCGAAGCTCCCCACCTCCCATAAAGGTGGTGGGAAGAAACCTAAGACTTCGCCTGCCTGCAGTCCTTGGAGGCTACTGATGCCTACTTAGAAAAACCCTGACACTTGTGAATAGTCAACAGCAAAAGCTCCCTCTAGATCCAGACAGTGCTTATGTGCAAGCTCCTCCTTTAAGTCTGTCCTAAATTTCCTGGTGGATTTGTGAAAACATTTTCTCTCAGCCAATGATAGCATGAGGCTTATATGTCTGTAATGACATTAATCAAATTTTATACTTTTTGTAAGTTTATTGATGAAAGGATTGTGTCATAGGTGTCTGTCCAGCCTAGCATCCGGCACAGTGCCTCATACACTGTTGATATTTGTTGAAATAATGAGCACATACATGTGTTTCCCAATCCTGTAAGGAACAGACCCTGCGTTGGGTCATGGGGACACTGGGAGCCATGTGTGGGTTCCCAGAATTCCATTGGTTCAATATTCACACTCTTAGGGAGTCAGTAGTAATCGTTCATAACTACATCGGCTCTAGTTGGCCATCGGTACGAAGATGCAGTAGTCTGCTGTCAATACCAGAGTAAAGGAGCATTATGTATGCCATGCCATCCTATTTTAGAAATTCCTACCTAAGTGTATTTCCCATTGCTGTTTGTGCCAGCTTTGGCTCTTAATGATAAAGACAGAAAAATCTTTAGGGAAAATTATTTTTCTTATATATCTTTCAGCCAAATCAGGGCAGTATATATAGCTTAGTGAGTAGATAAAGAAGGTTAAAATGACAACACAAGGCCAGGGAGAAAAATAAAAAAGGCATAAGTATAGCACATATTTTTTAAAAACAAAGCAAAATAAAACGATGTTAGTAAATGGTAGTGTTGTATAGTAGTTTGGAGCAAGGACTTTGGACCTTGTCTCGTAGATGGAATTTGCCTGCTGTGTGACTATGGACCCCTTAACCTAAGGGGTCAGTTTCCTCCTCTGTAAAGCGAGGAAGATAATAGCCCTACCTGCTTGATGTGAGGCTAATATACAATAATGTGTGTAGAGTACATAGCACTTCATGCCTGGCACACAGGAGGTGCTGATGTGTATGGCACATCAGTGCTCTGCAGTCAGAAGAATGCTAATTTCAGTCCTTCTGTCTGTGTTTACATTCTCCACCTCAAGTGGGTAATCTTCATGCCTCAGTCTTCCACAGTTGGTGATTATACCCTTCTGTGGAACTTACCACATTCGACCCCAAATTATAGAATAATTTGTAAGCCTCTTGAAAGCAAATACTATCTTCTTTGTCTTCCCCTTAGCATAGAGTACTTATGTAAGAGCCTGGCTCTTTGGTAACTGTTTGGGGAAATGTGAAGGACACACTGTAGGCTGATCTGTGAGGCTGGTCTCTGGCCCTACACCTTGGCCTGGGGCTCATGTACTACTCAGACCTCTGCAGCCTCCACAGTCACTTCTCTCCTCACTATGTTCCAGTTGGCTTTGAGCTCCACTGCATCCCCCTTTCCCATAGCCTGCTTCCTGGGCATGGGACCTATGCAGTCACACAGGTCCCCACACTTAAGTTTAATGCTCCAGCACCATCTGAAATCATCACTTGGAACCAGGGGTCTTGACTTTTTTGTAATGGTCCTGGCAAATCTTGTAGCCTGCCTTGCTCTTCCCCATCTCCTGACTTTGCTCCTCTGTCTTTACTTCTGCATCTCCTCTGAGTCTCAATGTGCTTTTCTCTTTCCTTCTAGTTGTAGAATTTCCATTCAGCCAGCCTTTCTGTGGTTCTGGATGATGTCCGTTTTGTCTTTTAGTTGTAGTTTTGAAGTTGTTGTGCAAGGCAACAGTTCAGGTGTTTACTTATGCCACCATCTTGGTTTCTCTGTAAATGAGTATTTATTTAAATTGTGTGATTATCTCTTTCTCCCCACTGGACTGTAAGCTCCTTGAGGGCTCAGACTGCATGGCTCCTGGATGGCCATGCTTGCTACATGGAAGAGGATAAAAACATATTTGTTTCATGGGCGTTTTGATTTTTAAAATGCAATGTAGGGATATTTGTCTTTCCATGTTAAAAAAGTTGATGTATAAAAATGGAGTGTAGTCACATGCGGGCTAATGCTTCTGCTGACTCCTTCTAACCAGTTTCACTACAGCCTTTAAAGGTAGGTAGACGAACAGAGCACAGTAAAGGACCCCCCTTCTCTTTCTTTCCTACCATTTATGCTTCTCAGATTTCTGTAGTAGTAAAGTTGAATCTCTTTAAAGACTCAGATTGTTTTATACAGCTATTGCTCAGCATATTAGTCTTGAATGAAATTTCCTATTGCATAAATGTCTGTAGCCTTCTCCTACCATGAGCATGAGATATGTATTTACTTTTGATCTAATTGCTAGGAGCAATTAGGGTAAAGTATTACTTCAGGTTTCTTAGCAAACCGTGGTGGAAAGCCAGCACCACTATAATGAACGGAGCACTTGATGGTGATAAAGAACAGAGTCCTACTTGGCTCCCCATCCTCTTTCTGTCCTGTCTCATTGTCTAGTTTTAAATAAGCTTGATTAGCTCGCTCTGAATGCATAGCTGTATCAGCTTTCTGTGGCCCAGTTTTGGGACTACATCTGGTTAATCTACTCCCTGGAATCAGACCAATGCAATTCAACATGTAACTAGATTTAGTGTATTATTTACTATCTCACAATCTTAATTTTTAGTACTTAGTAGTCATTCTACTTTTTGAACACTGTAATAAAAATTGTAAACCATACATTTCTAACCAAAGACTCTTTCTCTCTCTTGTGCAAAGAATCTGAGAAAAACAGATTTGAAAACCATAGGAGGAATGCTTGTGATCCCACTGCAACTGTTGCATGTGGGGGAAAGAGAACGCAGATTATCTGTACACACAGAAACATGAAGCAGTGGGGACAGAGAGAAATCCTAAAGAAGCATCAGAAACAATACCATAGAGAAGAAAGGGCATTCTCAGTGAAGTCATTGGCCTCAAAAACTGTTCCATCTAAGCAGGACTGAGTCCATAACGTAAGGTGATTTGCTTTAAGCTGTAAATCTCCTGGGTGCTTTAGGCCTCAATACCTGTTTTCACAAGGCTGGAAGAGGAGGAAAATATATCATTTCAATCTATCCCCTCTTAATACTGTATGGAATTTTAAGCAGGCTTCTCCCAGAGTTAAGTTCCCGGTGCAGCCACCCCATGGTCTGTGTGACCTTCTCCTTTTTCTAGCTTGCCCAGAAAATTCAGGGGGAGGGTGTTTATATTTTTCTGAACTCATACTTTCTGCTGGGTAATATGACATATCTTAGGTGTATTATCTCCGAGTCAAGTGTTAAAATAGCTCTCCATCATCTTGTTGTTGATTAGTTCATTGGTTTCAGTCAGCTACTAATGAGGCTTAGCAAGGGTCCTCGGGTTAAATCTGTGTGCTGGCTGGGTGACCGGCAGTGGAAGAGACAGGCAGGGACCATTGCAGTTAAGGCTTTACCTTTGGTGTCAGAAAGGCCTGTTGGACTAGTCATGACTGTGGTCCCTGTGCATGTTACTTTGCCTTTCTCAAAGTGCTCATGTTATGGAATGGGTATGGAAAACCCAGCTCAACTTTGTGAGGCAAAGGCAACATAAAATGGATTAAGTGTTGTTTCAGTGCTGTGGTGCATTATGTGCTCAATGAAAAAAGATGGTCATTTGTGTTACCTCCATTTTTAAAAAAGGAATTGAAGCTTCCAGTAGGAAATTTAAATGATATGCTTATAAAATTACAAAGCTAGTATCTGACAGAGCATGGTTTCCAATGCAAGCCTGTTTAACTCCCATGTCCTATATATAACCATTTTGAAGTTGTAAGTTTATTATCAGTTGAACTTTCAAGCAATTGTGAATATTCTTTAAGGACATTTTCTGAATTTAGCCAAATTGGAATTATTGGACAGGCAGAACATGGGTAGTTGGTGGAACAGGACCCCAAGTTAGGTAGACATCTAAAAGAATTGGTGTTTCTTACTCAACCTCCAGTGCACACTTGCATTAAATTTATTTAACTTAAGGAGAAAGATACCTACAGTACTCTTGGGATAATAGGTTGTTTCCATTGTAATAATTCTTGATGACTTTGTGTTCCTTCAATTACGCCTACATACTAAAGACATTTTTTAAATTTCTTTCTCTAATGAGAAAATTTTCAAACTCAGCATGACAGTCACTAAAATAGAATTAATTTTATCCTAGATTATAGTTTTAGAAACTGGAACTGTCCATTTTTTGTGTGTCATAAATAACAGGAGTTTCCTATCAGCTCTTCTGTGTCTTCCTCCTCTGCCCTTTCGCCACTTTCACTTTGTGCCAATCACAGGTGGATGCTCAATATCACCCCACAGCACAAGATAAATAAGCTTGGACAGTTTCCTAGCAACATATTGTTCTGGGAACTTGTTCTGTTTCCCTGAGCAAGCTGTAGCCAAACATGCTGGAATCTCAGCCAGATGGGAAAGGATTAGCTTATTGAGGGTGTTTAATGCATTTATTTTTTAAATTCACTTTGAAATGAACCTCTTAACATATAAGTAGCAAGGTTGATTTTTAAAAGGACACTCCTTTTCACATAAAGATAATCTCAGTAATAGTTTGAATATAAAAATAGGTAGTTTTAAGAGAAATTCTCTAGGAGCAAGCTTATCACATATACTTGCATCATCGGTAAGTGGATCCATTTCAGAACTGTATAGAAAATACTTCCTCTCAGGCCTAATGTGCAGCCTAGAACCCCTGGTACTGATATTCAGTTGCAAAAAATATTGAAATATCGATACTTCTGTCCAGTGCCAAATGCTTATTTATTTATTTTTTAAATCCTAAGATTCTGTGAGATTTTAGTCTTTTCCCAGATTTAAAAGATTAGACTACTTTATGTCTTTTAAAGATTACATAATTCTAGCAAGAAATAGATGAGCTGTTTATATGATTTCATATTATCTCATTCAGCACAGTGATTCTATATTCCTTTGTACTTTCAGTGATGAGCTTTATAGTCTTCTTTCTGTCTGTTAATAACTCCATTTCAAAAATGTCGCTTTTTTTGTTGTTGATATGTCATTTTCAACATGCTAGAAGCCATGAGTGAATTTTACTTAAATTAAAGTAGTTAGAATTAATAACACTGTTAAATACATTATCAAGAAAATGGGTATGGCTTATCAGCAGTATTGTAGAACAGAGATGGACAAACTACAGCCTGTTTTGTAAAAACAAAAACACACACACAAAAACCAAAAAAATGTTCGTTAAAACAGGGCCAAACTCATTTGTTTATGCATCACCTATGGCAGCTTTTGTGCAGTAACAACAGAGTGGAGTAGGTGTGACCTACACCGCAGGACCCACAAAGCCTACAGTATCACCATATGGACTTTCAGAGAGAGTGCAACTCTAGATTGCTTCCCTCTAACTTTGAGTTGGGCGAGTGCCATCAGAACGCCAGAGACTTGATTGGAACCTCAAGAGGTTCCTCAGAGAATGTTTACCTAAATCATTTCCTCATTTCACATGCTGTTCCTCTGACCTCCCCTCCCCCCGCAGGTATCGACCAAGAAGCTGAAGAAGTATGAGAAGGAATATCAGACAATGCGCGAGAGTCAGCTGCAGCAGGAGGACCCCATGGACAGATACAAGGTAGGGGAGACACAGCACCTACGGAGCAGGGCCCTCGTGACCCTTAGCAGCAGTTGTGGCAAGTTCAAGTCCTTCTGTTCCTTCCTGCTTCATTTAGCCACTCTGGCCATGTTAAATGTCCAGGGCTATTTTCATTTCAGCACACTTCCTGAGTAGCCCACCGTAATATTTCTTTTCTTTCAGTTTGTATATTTATAGGTAACGCCATCTGTTGCATTTATACTGGGAATCTGCCTAAGAAGCTGAGAGAAAGAGAGGGAAAAGGAAAGAAAGTGGCTCTCGACTACTTTCAAAAACGAGAGAAAAAGGAAAATGGCAAAGTACTGTTTTAGCTGTACACGGTCACATCCACAAAGACTTTTAGAAGGTGATCTGTTCCAAGACTGGCACGAAAATGTTTCAGACTCACCTGTGTCTGTAGCAAATGTGAAAAATACAAGCTTATTTGGAAGGACAAATAAAAACCACAAAGGTTGTATTGAACACAGTCATGGTGTTTGTTGCCACGTTTATTTCACAAATAAATTTATGAGTCACAGTGACATTTCACTACAGTATTCAGTTTCAGAATCAAAATGATTTCATCTGAACATCTTAGTTAAATAAGTGATAGTGTTGTTGTTGTTTTTGTAAATCAGGCTATTCACAAAAGATAGATTTCTTCATTGGTAATTAGCAATACTGTTCCCATGATGCAATGACTGATTTCAAACTTACTTTTTCCAACTGAAATAATATAACAGATGCATTGTTCCCTTTCTCTCCACATCAGTACATCAGGGTAAGAGAATATTGTATTTGTACAGTGAGCAATGTTACAATATCCTGCCAAAAAAAAAAAGCACTGGGTAGTATTATGAATTAAATCACTCAGGGTGGCATGGCTTCCACTTTTGGAACTAAGGTTGCCTTTATGTGGTCAGAGAGCTGGGCACGGGCATCTACAGTCACATGGTACATCGTTGCTAAGTTGAATAGCATGCGGTGTCCCTGGAGGGGCCCCTGTAGAAGGAGTATATAGATTTTGTAGTCAGATGTGAGTTTGAATCCTGGCTTTCCAAAATCAAAGGGCCAGGATGCGGAATGCAAATTGGGAGTTTTTAATCTCTATGCCATTGTTCATTGTGTTGGACTAACTATTGAGCCTCTTCCTCTCTGCAAAACATGCAGTGTACACATTGCCTGGAAGGACTGTTGAGAAGATGGGGAATGGCGTATTTTAAGACCCAGCACATGGTTGGTGTGCAATAAATGGTCGTGTTAGCCTTAATAGGCCTACTGCTCCCACTTACCCAAGTATAACTAGAGAAGCACCACCTTTTATGCATCAGTCTCTTGCAGATCTTCCTCATATGTCTCCCAGGCATTGCTAGCCAATAATCTAATATCAGCATGTTTTCCCTCTTGTTCATAGAACTGGCTGCAGAACTGATAGTGAAGTCCCACATACTGCTCTGGTAGGGAACTGCAGCATACAAGGTGCTCCTGGAGTGAGGTGTGAAGCTAGCCACCATCCCTCAGAATTAGCTCATGTAGCGCACTGCTTTAGAAGACCTAAAGTGGTAATTAGGAAACATTTCTGAGGATCCAACCTGAAACCCTCCTACTGCTTGCGTCAACCTAGTTTTCTTATTGCTGCCATGGTTATAAATAAAATCTGGGAAGAGTGCTTTAAAATAGACGATAGGGAAATGGAAGACTAAAATTGTATATTTAAAATCTGCCTGGGACTAAATTTGTTATTATTTTTAAAGTCTTTTTGTGTCCAAGCAGATACATACAAATAAGTAGTACAATGCATAATATTATTTAAGAAAATGCTTACCATACAGCACTGTCAATGTGTATAATTTTTATTGTGGGATCAAAATAGAATTAAACCTTTGTTTTTGTTTTGAAAACAAATATTGTTCTTTAGCTTGAGTATTGTGTCCTCCTGTGTACACATCAGGCCCCTTTTAGAACTGTTTGTTTTGTATCATTGGAATAGCTGGTCAATACATCTCCTAACAAATAGCTCAACCTTTAATAGTCTAGACCTTTGTATTGGCAATAGATATAATTGGTAAAATGATAGTCCTCAAATTACATTATATATTTTTTAAAAATATATTTTATTGATTTTTTTACAGAGAGGAAAGGAGAGGGATAGAGAGCTAGAAATGTCGATGAGAGAGAAACATTGACCAGTTGCCTCTGGCACACTCCCTACTGGGGATGTGCCCACAACCAAGGTACATGCCCTTGACTGTAATTGAACCTGGGACCTTTCAGTCTGCAGACCGACGCTCTACCACTGAGCCAAACCGGTTTCGGCAAATTACATTATATTTTTGAGGTGACAATTGACAACATAGTTTTCAATCAACAGATTTGTCTCACATTCAATTTCTAGTTTAAGAATCTAATTATAATAGTTTAATTATATTAGGATAGTCTTAGAAAATACCTTTTAGCATCTTCTAAATTTAATCCTATCAAGAATAATATCTAGGTCCTAGAAACATCATAAGTCATAGATCTTTTTTTTAAACATATTTTATTAATTTTTCACAGAGAGGAAGAGAGAGGAATAGAGAGAAACATCAATGAGAAAGAAACTTCAATCAGCTGCCTCTGTACACCCCCTATTGGGGATGTGCTGGCAACCAAGCCCTTTGACCAAAATCAAACCTGGGACCTTTCAGGCCACAGGCAGACGCTCTATTCACTGAGCCAAACCGATTTCGGCAAGTCATAGATCTTGACCTGGGAACCTAGACATGTAAATTCTTAAGAATAATTTGGGAAGATCTTTGAGGCTTTGAGTCAAAACTTATACCAGTGAACTAACAACCCCTTTTCCACTATTGGGATCCATACTGCTTACAATGCCGTTTTTTACCTCTGGTTTACTACATGCAAGAGAGTTAGGACTGTTGTGTCAATTAAAAAAAAAAGTTCAGATATGTCATGCAGTAAGGTATTTTAAGAGATGTTTCAGTTTGAAGCTATTTCTCTTGAGCATGGTGGTAGACCAAAGAACTATTGCAGTAAGTCGGAGGTGGGATTAGAGACTCAACAAAACAGACATAACTCTCAGCAGTCCAATTCTTGCTCTAACAGTCTAAATGTGTGTTTGAGTTTATTTTTTTAATTACTTTAAAATATATATTTTTAAATTTGATTTTAGGGAGGAAGGGAAAGAGATAGAAACATCAACATGAGAGAGGATACTGATTGGCTGACTCCTGCACGCCCCCTATGGGAGATCAAGCCCACGGTCCCAGCATGTACCTTGACCGGGAATCGAACCGTGACCTCCTGATTTATAGGTCAACACTCAACCACTGAGCCATGCTGGCTGGGCTCTTGGGGGTTATTTTTATACGCAAATATCTGCACTCTCAGGTTATTTCACTATTCTCACTGGTATCTAATATCTACTAACACTGAAATCTCAACTATAATGAAAGGGACAAAATGGTGTTAGTATAAATTTGAATTGTAGAACCCTACACACAATGAAAATGGTTTGGAATTAGTGGTGGTGGTGGCATGACTTTGTGAATACACTGAAACCACTGAAGAGTGTATTTTAAAAGGTGAATTATATCATATTTTGTGAATTTTATGTGAATTATATATCAAGAAAATTCAAGCAAAGTGTTCCAGGAGGATGGGTGCCTGGCCTACCATCTTTCTTTCATAAACCCTGATTCACATAGAGGTACCTGTGCAGAAGCCATGCTGTGGGAAGGAGACCTTAGAATGGAGCTAATTAATGACTATAGACTCTGTGTACCCATATTTATGGGAGAAAGGACAACAGAGAGTGTGGTTGGCTTTTGGAAATAGTTATGTCATAAAATAATATGCTTTGCATGAATAGTTATAGTCAAGGGGGTGGTTTTTAAGATAATTATGAAACAACGATAAACTTCAGAAGACTGCCACTCAATCTTTCTGAGTTTGGAAAACTTGCCATTGTTGGATGGTGGAGAAGACAAGCCCTTGACTTCTGAGGCTTCCTGAGCAGGTTAGCTAAGAAAGAGCTGGTGGCTCCTGATGATGCCGTCTGCTGATTGGTTATACTTAACATTGGGAGTTATTAAGAATTCCTAAATATATTTATTGATGATCTTCAGAATGAATTCTCCAAAACTTCTTTTAGTTTTCAGTAAGTTCTATTTTCTGTTGAAGTGGTATGACTAAGTTATGTGTCACACTCATGTATTTCTACATCCTTTGCAACTCATTTGCTTTGTTTTGCTTTTTAAAAATATGTATTTTTTTAATTGATTTTGGAGAGGAAGGGAGAGGAGGAGAGAGTGATAAAAACATCAATTATAAGAGAGAATCATTGATCGGCCACCTCCTGCATGCCCCCCACTGAGGGGTGAGCTGCAGCCTGGGCATGCGCCCCACCTGGGAATTGAACCCCTACCTCCTGGTTCATATGTCATTGCTCAACCACTGAACCAAGGTGGCCAGGACCATTTGCTTTTTTAAAATTTGATTTGTAAGCTAGAATAAAGCAGGGATTTGCAAACCATGGCCTGTGGGCCAGATATGACCCACTGCCTGTGTTTGTAAATAAAGTTTTATTGGAACACAGCCACATCCATTTGTTTGGTTATTGTTTCTTTTGCATGTAATGACAGAGTTGATTAGTGTCAAAGCCCATATGGCCTGCAAAGCTGAAAATATTTACTACCTGGTCATTTACATTAAGTTTGCTATCCCCAGTGCTATAATCTAAGATTTTATTTTAATGCTAAAAGAAATGCAGTCTGGTTTGCCAACTGCCCTTACTTATTACTGACAAATCTTGTTTTTAGTTTGACATTTCAAATTTTTAAATTTTTTACCAGCCAGATAAAATTGGATATGTTGGGTGAAGGAAGAGCCTAAAACAATTCTAAATATCAAGGTTTTCTTTCTAAAATCTTCATTTACAGACAATGTAGACATTTTAGCATTTTCTGTATAAGCATTTGTCTTTGAATGTCAAAAAAAACCTATAAAATTTGAATGTGATGATTATCACCTCTTTTGATAGAGGTATCCATAAGCAAAATAAGTGAGAACTGAGTGTGCTGTTGCTCATAAAATTGCACTGGATCTTTTAGGAAAACATTTTCTGCTGGCCCTTAAATGTCTTCAAAAACATGCCAAGAATTCATTACAGCAGCGGACAACACACCCCAAACACAGCTGGAGTTTATGAAGCTGCCTCCTTCTCCATCATTTTTTCCTTTAAGACTCAGTTTATTTTCTTTTGATTGCCAGCTCACATTTTTCTGTTTCTTCATCTTGGAAAAAATGATGTTCACCATCCCTTGTACTATTCCACCCAAACTTCAGTTCTCAGACTCGGAGGAGGGCTGGAACCCAGTGTTCTTTTGCATTTCCCTGCCCAGCAACGCCATTCTATTTATTTCCTGAAGATGAAGTATTTTGCAAGATTTCCAACCTTGTCGCCTAAGGAAATTCCCTCCACCCGGCTCTGATAACACAGCATAAACAACTTACACCGTAGTTGGTAATAGTTACACACAGCATTTTCATCGTCATGCAGACTGCAAATAGTTCCTGGAGAGGGAGGAGTTTCGTGACTCAGTCTTGGTCTTTCTGAGTTGTGACTTGCCCTCTGGCTGCCTCAAGTGCACTTTCTTCCATCGAATGCTCGCAGTCCCAGAGAGAACTTAAGAGTATGTGACACTCTTAAGGAAAAGCAGCAAATCTAAGCCAAAGAGCATTGACAAGTGTCTGTTCCTGTTCCTGCCATTCCCTAAATGTATTCGTAGGTGTGCAATTTCATTGGATCTTCTTTTTTTTTTTTTTTCCAATTGTCTTTGTACCTATGATTGAAAACAGTAGTTGGTCTATGGCTTTTGAGGAGGTAAGTTTTTAAAATTTATGTATGTGTGTAATAGCTGCGTCTGTCTCTCTGGAAAATGCAGTATCCTCCTCCCAAAAGTTGCTTACCGCACTCTCCCAGCTGTGCGTTCCTGTGTAGGAGAGGAGGGGACGGATGGGAAAGCTTGTTGTCCAGTTGTACGAGGTGGGGCATGTTCCAGACAGCGTGATGAGCGAGTGAGGGGTGATGGAGGCAGTGCCTCCCGGAGTCTGTGCTGTGAGGCCAGGGAAGCGATGTGCCTGTGCGGTCTGCAGGCTCTGAGCATTCGGCACATCTGCTTGGGCAAACGTAGGACACGTGACTGTCTCCGGACTGACTGAGGTGCCTGGGGCTGAGTTCAGCTCTCTCTCAGGTGGGCAGCCCTTGCTAATGTTTCCAAATGAGCCAATCAAGATTACTACCTTTCCCAAGCCCATTGAAAGGAAACTTTCTTCTCCGTTCTGGTGTGAAGGTGAACTCTGTCTTGAATCAGTTAGTTCCAAAGTGAGTTTGGCTCCTCGGGAAAGGCTGGAAAAGACAGCTAAGTGATGCAACCTCTTTAACCCTTGGTGAGTGCGGGCAAGCGCCTCTTCATGGGAAATGTCCATCTCAGAGGCCAGGAGGGTCATGCGTGGAGGAGGATACTGCATTTTCCCTC
This sequence comes from Pipistrellus kuhlii, assembly GCF_014108245.1. NCBI lineage: Eukaryota > Metazoa > Chordata > Mammalia > Chiroptera > Vespertilionidae > Pipistrellus > Pipistrellus kuhlii. Next base: position 21,280,494 of record NW_023425493.1, on the reverse strand, counting down.
TGGCTTGCTTTCCCCACGTCTGTGAGTGCAGAGCCGGAGTGCACACTCCCCACTCTGCTGCTTGCTTCGCAGGCACTGGACTGAGCTTCCTGCTAAAGCAAACGCCAGGTGTGCCCTCGGCTGTTGTGCTTTTTAGGGACCCTCAGACACATGATTTCTCCCTAATAGCCCTCCACCCCTCAGATGTGTGTCTGTGAAGAAGCATTTGAGTTACCTCTGTCTTGGAATGAGAACTTAACCAGTCAGAATTTTAGCTCAGCTCATAACCCCTTTTGCATGTAATATAACCATCAGACGCAGCTCTGATCCATAGGAAGAGTATAACGACCTGTGCTTCTTGAATACTTTGAACAGTCCTTTTCCACTCACACCGTGTGACTTTACCTGGAGGTTATTTTAACTCGATTCTAAGCATGTCATGTAACCTGAAAAACTGGTAGCTGCAACATTTTCTCTTATGCCAGATAAGTGTGATGTAAACAACTAGGAGAGATTTTTGTACCTCGGAGTCCTGCAAGTACAATTTCAGTAGAAATAGGACTTTAACTCAGGAATAGATAATGTAGTAGTAATCTTACCAGGGTCCCTTTGGAAAGGATTTATCAAGAAATGAGAAAAATGCCTTCTGCATTGTGAAATACGTTGAGGAAACTGTGCTGGTGTTTGCTAGCCTGTTCCTGGCAAGAAGGGCATTTATGAGAGAGGTTTCTGAATCTCTTTTTAAATCTGAGTTTTTGACAAGTATGTAAGTTGTTTCCACAAATAGGGGCAGTAGTTAGATATATTGGAGTGAAAGATGCACGCTCCAGGCCTTGCTGGAATTTGGATCGTTTCCCCAAAGACTGAAAGATTCAGCTGCACAGGCCCTGGCTTCTCCATTATTTCAGTCTCCATGTAATTGTGCTTCTGTGAGAGGGCAGAGTGTCTGTGGGTGGAGGGGTCAGATAGATTTATTTGGATGAGGACAACTTGCCCCTATACATAAAAACGCTGTCTCTTCAGGAATAAACAAAGGGCTTCTGGCCAGACAGCAAGCACTTTTGAGAGTTACATTGAATTTCAGTCACAAAGGAGATCCAGTGCGGCTTCATGCAGAACATGAGTATCTAGCAAGAATGGACTTAAAAAAATTTCTTCTTTTGACATTTTTATCATTTCCAGTGAATTGAAATTCTAAATTGCTTTTTATTTTTTAAACAACCTCTTAAACCTTTAAAATACATATTCTATATCCATTGTGGAAAACTTAGAAAACTTTAAATATCACAAAGACAACAGTAAAAATAATCCACTATCCATGGTTGATATCTTTTATGCTGTTGTAAAAATGGGATTTTTCCATTTACTAAGCTCTTTTTCTTCAAGAAAGCACAAGCATTTCTTCTGTTATTAGATATTTTTCATTTCTATTTTAATACTGCATGGAATCCATGAAATTATTTAGAAATAGCTAAGCGATTTGGGGTTTTAAGATCTTTTTCAGTAGGTGTCTTTTTAAAAAATGTTTTAGCATTCCCCGATTACCCAAGCCTACCTTCCCCAGAAGAGAGGACAGGGAGGAACCCTGTTGGCTGGTTAGAGTCAAGCACTGGTTTGGCCTTGAGCTTTTCTGCCGGCCTGTTTCTGAATCCACTGCCTCCAGCTGCAGGCATTGCCTGTACCATGTTTCTTAGCCCTTCTTTGAAAAAACTAAAAGAAAAAAAGAAATTATGTTTTCTTCTTTCCATATAACAAACCCTAGGTTGTCCTATAGAAGACAAAATTCGCCACAAACACACACTCACACGTACACAGAGTATGCCATGACGAAATCTCGTTCAGGACATAGATTTATCTCCTGGTTGTGCAACACTGCTTTGTCTGAGTTTTTGCCACCCTTGCAGAAGGCTCTGCTAGGAGTGTAAATGTGAAAAACAGGAAGGTGTCATCACATTGAAATCTTTTCTGTCAGCTCTCTGGAGTCTCCTGTAATTGCAAACAATAACAGAAAAAAAGCACTTTTGATACTTTGGAATGGAAAGCACCACATTGCTATTCTGATGGGAATGTACACAATTCATAATGGCTAGTTTAGGGGAGACCTCGATTCCTAACAATGTGACTTGGTTCTCTCATCATATAACTTTGATTCAGATTTTTTTTCCCCCCCAGGGAGTTCAAGGGGGAAAAATAGCTCAGTAATGTATTTTACCCGGAATCCTTTAATCTGAAATTTAAAAAACAACAACAAAGCAAACGTAAGGACAATTGTTCTTATAACACAAAAATTGGTGTTCAGAAAAGTAAACATGTTTTTACCCAAAGAGTGAAAATGTCATATAGCAAAGTCACGAACCCAAGCATCCTGACCCCTGATATTGGAAAAACAACATGAAGCCCTTCCTAGTGGTTTCCCCCTATTCCGTCTGGCCCTACTATGTCTTGTGGTTTCCCCCGAGGCCAGGGAGGGTTATTATGCATGTTTCCAACAAAGAACTGCCTGTGTGTGCATTCTAGGCCTGTGGAAACCTCACGGATTGGGGGTACGCGTGGAAATTTTGCTTTTTTGTAGCACATTTTTAATAATGAAGTCCTGCCTGGGGGTTTAGGGGCAGGGGTAAGTTCACGGGGTAGAGTGCCGCCTCCGCACCGCTCGCTTAACTCACCGTTTGTTTCCCAGACAGCTGTCCTGCCCTCCTGTGCCACTGCGCCTTCTCCTCTACACCTTCAAGTTCACTAGTCGTTGCTGCTTGTTTTTTCCTCACCACCCATCTGTTTGCTGCTGGTACCTCAGGCACTAACACCCCCCTCTGGTTGTTGCTTATCTTCTGCAGAGGGAGAACCGGAGATTACAGGAGGCCAGCATGAGGCTGGAACAAGAGAATGATGACCTCGCCCATGAACTTGTAACCAGCAAGATTGCTCTGCGGAATGACTTGGATCAGGTACACTCATCATTCAGTAGGAAGAAATAAGACTGTGGCTACCTCCTCAAGGGCAAGGACCCAGTTGCTCTCACCACAGTCCCGCCCAGGCTCCCTCTGTACTTGCCAGGGAGGCAGCTGCTTGGTGGATGCATGGTTGGGTGTAGGGGAGAGGGGACTGCGTGTGCTGATTGGAGCAGGCGGGAAACGCCAGCCCTGGAGAAGGATTTGGGTTGCTTCTAAGCAGCATGTGTGACCCACTCTTTTATAACTCAGCACTCCCGTGTCTCTTCTCTGCACCTGTAATTTCCTAAGGCAAGGGGCCTGCCAGCATAGTCACCTGAGAGCCTCCGCCACCAGGAATGCTCATCTACAGCAAATGTAAAGGATTTATGTGACGTATGCACATTAAGATACACATATTGTAAGGTCAACGAGCCTCTTAGTGGCTAAGCGCCCACACTGCCTGTGTGTGTGTGTGTGTGTGTGTGTGTGTGTGTGTGTGAGTGTGTGAGTGTGTGTGAATCCTAGCATTGCCATTTCCTAACCATGTGACCCAGGCAGTTCTTACCCTATGGATAGGTAGAAAAAGGCTGCCTCGTGGAATGATGTGAGAATAAAGCAAGGGAAAGCAGTTCAGTAGTCTGTGTGGAATAAACTTCAGCTGTTGCTAGGAAGACATTACATGGTTTAACTTCCTTTGTTCTTTCCAACAGTACTGACAGCTTTAGGACTTCTGTTTTCTATTGCTGGAGTTTTCAAAAAGAGTTGGCAACGTGGAAGGAATCTTTTGTAGATCTAAAGTTATCACTCTATTTTCTGACTTTAAAAAAGTCAACATTCCCAGCCCTGGCCAGGTAGCTCAATTGGTTAGAGTGTGGTTCCAGTACGCCAAGGCTGTGGTTCGATCCCCAGGCAGGGCATATACAAGAGGCAACCAATGCAGGCATAAATAAGTGGAACAACAAATTGATGTTTCTCTCCCTTTCTTTTCCTTCCTCTCTCCCTCCCTTCTTCCCTCCTTCCTTCCCTCCCTCCCTCCCTTCTCTTTCTCAATTCAATTAAAAGAAATATTTTTAAGTGAACATTCCCAACAAATACTGTGGATCAGAAAAACTGAGACTTAGAAGAGACATTATTGTGCTCTAACTATGCATTGGCACTGTTTAAAATACAAATCCATGAGTAATATAAATCTGATGGAATTAAGGTTGAAAGAATTTTAGCAATGTTTAAAAAATGGTTTATGCCACAACTTCATTTCCCCATGTACACAGTTGATTTTGCAGCTCACAAGTTTTAACCACAGTAAGGTGGGAGAAAAACAAAAAGGAAAGGAAAGGAAACAGTGCTACTGGGAAGGAAACAGTACTAACGGGGAGAGGTGGAAGCTGAAGGAGTTAGCACCAACAGAGATAGGAACTATTATAAAACAAAGACTGTGCTGCTCAGAATGCCGGATACGGAAGGTAGCAAAGCAGCCCAGTCGGGGTGGGAGAGAGGTGGCCCCTTTAACCGCAGACCTCACGCAGCTAGCCTGTTTGTAAGGTGTTGGTATGAAAAGTCTGTGACTAAGAGAGTCAGAACCCCAGAAGGAAGAGGCGTCTCCAGTGGCTGAGGGCCGCACCCCACCGTACCGCAGCCGTTACAGTTTTGCATTAATAAGACTAGAGTGGTGAGTTAGTGCTGTGATGAAATTCTTGGTTCCCTGTTAGCTTTCAAAATGGCCCTAACTCATAACCGATTCTGTCATTTTGAATCTTTTATCCAATAATAGCTTTCTTGAGATGGTGAACTAAATGAAAAATGTTTTAAGCAGTTGGCCTCAGTGGGCGTTCCGTGAAATAAGCTAGAGCTGTAAATTGAAAGTTGTGTGGGTAGTTTTTTTGGTAAGCCTTTAGAAGTTTTAAAAAATAATGAAATGAAATACTTACTGACTACCTACTAGGTAGCAAGCACTATATTAGTGATTTCTAAGCATTATCTCATTTAATGTTCCTAATGACTTTATTATTTTAATCTCCCATTTTATAAATGAAGAAACTGACATATTTACAGATGTCCCCCCCAAAATGTATACACGTTTTAACAGCTGACAAATCAATTTTGAAAATGAGATGTATTTTAATAAACACTGCCTTTATAATTATTTAAAGTGTATGTGTATACACATTTTGGGGGGACACCCTATATATGTATCAGAGATTTGGTCAAAAATATACATACAAGGCTATTTACTGCAGTGTTACTTATAAGAATAAAAAATAGAAGTAATGTATATGTCCAATAGAAGGGGAGAACAGAAGTATATTTGTCTAATGTCTTTTCTAAATAGATTTTTAAAACAATGGGAAGATAATGATATAGTATATGTATTTTTAAAGTAAATTTCTTTTTTTTAAGGATAATTTTTAAAAATACATATATAAATATTATTGATTTCAGAAAGGAAGGGGAAGACAGAGAAACATCAGTGATGAGAGAGAATCATTGATCTGCTGCCTCCTGCACAACCCCCTCTGGGGGTCGGCTCCACAACCCAGGCATGTGCCCTTGATTGGAATCGAGCCTGGGACCCTTCAGTTCACAGGCTGAGGCTCTATCCATTGATCCAAACCAGCTAGGGCAGTAAATTAATGTCTGTGTAATGTTTGTATCTATCTGAATTGTAAGGATAAGGCTGGCATAGGGCCATCCTTAAGGGGAGGCTAGAATATTCCTGGACAGGAAAAAAGCCCACAAAGAAATGCATTAAAATGTTACTACTATGCCGAAACCGGTTTGACTCAGTGGATAGAGCGTTGGTTTGTGGACTGAAAGGTCCCGGTTCGATTCCAGTCAAGGGCATGTACCTTGGTTGTGGGCACATCCCCAGTAGGGGGTGTGCAAGAGGCAGCTGGTTGATGACTCTCTCATCGATGTTTCTAACTATCTCTCTCTCTTCCTCTCTGTAAAAAATCAATAAAATATATATATATTTTTAAAGTAGCAATTTCCTTGTTAAAAAAAAATGTTACTACTAGATATCTCTGGGTGATAAGAGTAAATCTAATTTTTATACTTTTCTTTATACCTATATTTTAAAATTACTAATCTTTTATAAGAAGACCTTAAATTATTTAACCACCCTTGGTTAGATAACAATATACATTATAACTTTTTAATAACCAGAAAAAAGATATTTAAATTTTTACTTTAAAATGTTTTAAATACAAAAATATATTATTTTAAAATATATTGTTTAAAGAAAAATATATTATCTACAAATAAAAATCATCATAAAATTAATTATGTAAAAGTTTTTCAAGAAAATCCATTTTGAAGATCAGTCTGGAAGGATGCTCCATGGGTACTCCAGAAATAACTGAGTGCTGAGCACCTAGGAGCTCCTGTAAATGCTGACGCAACCCCTGAAGAAACTTCACTCCCTCATCTATTCCTTCTCACTCTTATTTCCTCCCTTCACACCTCTGTTTCTCTTCTTTTAAAAGAATTAGACCTGGCCCCTGCCTTTTGAAGCTTGCTATCTGGATGGAAGAATAAAATTTGCTATTTCATGGCTATCTCCTCCTGATGCTGCAGTTTCTGCCGAGCAGGGCTTATCGCCTACCAAAAAGCTGTCCCCACAGGATAGGTGACCCACCCAGCAGCTTCAAGGAAGGGCCCTCTCCTGCCAGTCTGCCCCCCCGAGTTGGCCTAGTACTTTTCCATTCCCAGTGGGTCAAGATCAGATCTCTTCATTGAAATGGCAAAACATTAAACAAGCATGAAAGAAGATTGTATTAGAAATAATACATAAAGCAAACAAACACTAGTGATGTAATTAGGAACTTTAAAAAAATAAATTACTCCTAACCCTTGTCATGTTCGCGTGGGCTTCAGCTTCTTGGGTACGAAGGTTCTCAGTGTTTCTCTCTGACACAGCTTCTCTTTTGAGAACTCACTCTCCCTCAACCCCTTCAGTAAGGGCTTCTCAGCGATTAGAAAGTTTGGAAACGTGAACAGATACATCTCCGGTTCTGTTTCTGCTGCCCCCGGCTCTCAGGCCCTCCCTGTCCTTTCCTGGTCCCGGGGAACACAGGAGACAGACCGCCAGGACTTTCCCACAAAAGTGCCTAGGGCCCTCCTAACCACATCGTGTTTCCTGTTAGACCAGAAACATGTACTAAGTGGCAGATTCTTTTGTTTTATTTGAAACAACTGGCTAGTTCTTTGAGAAACCATCTCTGAAAGCTCCTCATCCCGATGGTAGAGCCTTTTGATAAGGTGATGGGAGGATTTTTTTTTTTAATATATTTTATTGATTTTTGTACAGAGAGGAAGGGAGAGAGATAGAGAGTTAGAAACATAGATGAGAGAGAGAGTCATCGACCAGCTGCCTCTTGCACATCCCCCACTGGGGATGTGCCCACAACCGAGGTACATGTCCCTGACCGGAATCGAATCCAGGACCTTTCAGTCCCCAAGCTGACGCTCTATCCATTGAGCCAAACCGGTCTTGGCTGATGGGAGGATTTGTGATTAAATCGCAAACTGCAGTGTTTCTCTCACATTCAAGTCACGGAAGCCTAACACAGGAGAAACTTCAGATGAAGCCTCCTGGGAAACTCTGGCTCCTCCCACATGGGGCCCACAGAAATTTCTGCAGATGTCAGATCTGAAAGCAGTAGAAATCCAGTGAGCTTCTTTACCTTGGCCTAGTGAAGAATGTGCAGCAGAAAATGTGAAATAAAAATAGGAGGCCCTCATCATAAATATTTAGTTGTTTATTAACAATTTCCTCTGGAAAGTGGCTTTCTTTTCTTTTATTATAGACATTTCCAGAACTGCATTTTTGAGGTCTACCTCTATTTTTAAGATGCTCTCCCTATGTAGATTTCCGCCCTAAAATCTAATGTATGAGTGTCCTTAAAATGGACTTTTCCACCTTAAGTACCTGACACTTTCAAGTTATCTGTAAACAGAGCTATGACCTCTGAGGTACGGGTCATGACAAACGTCAGACAGTGAGAACAGAGAAGCTGGATGTGGTTTCCCTGCCAGCACCCAGCAGACTGTGCTGGCCTGGCCATCTGGACACGCGGCAGATTCGGCGAAACAGGCAGGAGGCCACCTGGCCAGTGTTCACAGATACTTGGATAACATTTTGCTGCTGTCTGCCAGGGACAGCTTTTTCAAATAGCTTTCATCCTCTGCGTCAGTGGTTTTCTCTGCCGAACGCGTCCTGTGGCTCTCTGCCACCTCCACTCCACACAGTCTGCTGCTGTAGTGATGTTCAGAGAGCCACATCCACTTATTCGCCAAATACTACTCCTCTCTCCCTGTCCTGGGCTTGCTTCCGGGGCTGAAGTGATACACAGAGAAATGTGGTTCCTGCCTCCCACAGCTTAAAGTCTAGTGGGCAAGGCAAGTAAATGACACATGGAGTTTATCATTACAGACTGTGTGTGCTAAGTGCTGTCAAAGGAAGTATGGCAGAGTTAAAGAAACAGGAGCTAATTTAGATGGGGGTTGGAGGGCATGGCTCAGACATGATTCCCTGCACATTCGAACTTGAAGCTGAGATCTAAGGGGTAAGAGCCTTAGAGTGTAAAATAGGCACATTTTTAACTGAGTGAAACCAACGGTTAATTTGGTCCCTGTCTCTGAGTTAAGACCAGAGTATTTTTCTGAGCTTTTCTTGGCCATCCTAGAAATATGGTCTTTTCTGTTTAGATTACTTCACTTTTCTTCATGGATCTCTCTGTTATTTATTGATTAGTTGATTTTATTTTGAGAGAGAGAGAGAGGTTTGCTGGTTCCATTTATTAGTGTATTCACTGGTTGGTTCTTGTATGTGCTCTCACTGGAGATCAAACTTGCAACCTTGGCATATCAGGATGATGCTCTCACTAACAGATACCCGATCAGTGTTCTATAATTAGGTTTTAGGTCTTAATTTCTCCCTGCTATACTCACTGTCCTATGTGAATACCCTGGTGGGCTTAGCCAATCTTTGAATTTTTCTCACCTATTTTTGGTCCATGGACCAGCCTCTCCCTTGCTCACCTTCTCCGAACCCACCCATAGGAACTCCTGGTTAGAAACCTCCCTAAAGGCTTCACCCTCTTCATCCAACCATTTCCACAGCATCAAAGTGAGTGCAGTTGTGACATCTGAAATGTGTAAGGAGCATTTAGAAAGAGCATGGGCTCTGATGCCAGTCCAGTCTGAATTCGGATCATGGCTCTGATTGTAGATGTGTACCCCAGTCGGGTTATTTGATCTCTGCAAACCTCACTTCCATTACCTGTAAGATAATCATTGTTGTGAGGGTTAGAGATAATGCATGCCAAAGGCCTGGTATGTCAATGGCATTCAGGAAAGCAGCCATCCCAGGGTTACGGAGAAACAAGAAGAATGGCTTGTGGTGATGTTGGAACAGGAAGTGCTAGAGTTGGAGACATAAATACACTCCCTTCACCGTCTCTGTCTTTATGACTGTGACACGCTCTGATTTGCAGGCAGAAGACAAGGCAGACGTGTTGAATAAGGAGCTCCTGTTGACCAAGCAGAGGCTGGTGGAGACCGAGGAAGAGAAGAGGAAGCAGGAGGAAGAGACAGCTCAGGTAACAGGCGCAGGCGGGCTTTCCTTTACTCAGGTATGTTACCCAGGTATGCAGAGATGCTTCATACTTCAGACAAGAAATCATCTTATTCTAAATCAAGGGTGACGTCGGAGCAGTCCCTGTGAGTGGCATCGAGCCTCGACATTCCCTTTGCAGGTGTTAGAAGAGGAGGCAGTGTTTCTCCCCTCGAGCAACCTTTAGGAATTTGCCTTTCCTGAGCTGTCTAGCCAGCGTGTTCACTTTTCTCTAATTTTAGTACTTGGGATTATGATCCAAAAGCTTTGACAAATCAGCAAATTTCGTGTGGGATCTCAAGGTAATTGACTTCTCTGGGGTAATTTATGAGGATTGTGAAGCTCAAAACCCACAGAATCCTGGGAGGGGATTCCACATCCCTCCTGGGGGGATCGGAACGTCTTCCGAATCCTCTGGCTTGAGGTCCTCCAGTGCATCCACCTAGACCATGCCGGGCACTACCAGAATTTCAGAAATGAGCTCACACAAAAGAGACAGAGAACAGACACCCACCTTGGCCAGTCAGGCTCTCCAAGATGGGGGTCCCTCGGGGGTCTTGGGGATCCTGGATGAGTTCCCAAATGTTATGCCCAGATTTCAAGATCCCCAAGGACCACCAGGGAGCTAAGTCTGATGCAAAAGCAAAGAGCCTTTATTCAAGCTCAAGCCCGGTCTCTCCGCCTCTACTGACGCAGCGGCAGGATGCAAAGAGCCCCGAGCTCTGAAAGTATAGCCTTTTTATAGGGCTTAGGGTTGGGTGGTGGGGTGATGCTCGGATCACTGAGTTAGCTGGTTCCAATTGGTGGGGTGAGGGCCAGGGTCCAGTTACACTCGGGTTACTGACCTCTGCATTTCTATTGGCTGATTTAAGGGTGGGTTGGGTAAAAGACATATTCTGTGGTTTTTCTTGGAAAGGGGTCATGTCGGGGACATAGTTACACAAGATGGAGAGGACACAGTACAAAACGGAGTCAGTCCTGCTCTGCCCTTGAAAGAAGGCCTATGTGCTGAGAAGGGGCCATGAGACCATATCTCAAGGCCTGCCCTGGTGTCGGCACTGATAACTCTAGCTGGGGCATATAGTCCACGGCCTCTCTGGAAGCATGCTCAAAAATTCTCACTCTCCTACACAGGAGTGGACACTTGCAGCTTCCCTGGAAGAGCAGGCTGTTTCCCTCTCTCCGTCCAGCCATGCTGATTAACTCATTCATTCTAATCTTTTGTTCCGAGACATCAAAAATACTAAATATCAAGTAGGACACAAAGCCTTGCAAAGACCTACATCCAAGCAGAGAAAGTTCCAAGGAAGTTACTAGTGAAGGATTGTATCATTTAGCACCTTTTAAGGTTTATAAAAGTGTTCTGTGATTTTTATTGTATGCATTTATTATTATTTTGGGAAATGAAAAAATGACTTTGGCCTATTTTGGACATTTTTAAAAAATATATATTTTATTGATATTTCACAGAGAGGAGGAAGGGAGAGAGATAGAGAGCTAGAAACGTCGATGAGAGAGAAACATCGACCAGCTGCCCCCTGCACACCCACTACTGGGGATGTGCCCACAACCAACGTACATGCCCTTGACCGGAATCGAACCTGGGACCTTTCAGTCCACAGACCGACGCTCTACCACTGAGCCAAACCGGCTTCGGCAGGACATTTTTTTTTTTTTTTTAATGTACTTGAGAAATTTTAGGGCCTGATTATCCAGTTTAATATAGGCCTTTTGATGGGTATTGTTTTTCCTTCCTTTTGAGGGCTCACTTTAGTACCTCAGGTAAAGGTGATGCTTTTGGCAAGTGAACTTTATCTGTGCTTCTTCCCTGTTTTAATCATTATTGTACCCTCATGAGATTTGTTAATGGAAACTGTGGCTCAGAGAATTAAGTGTCAAAACCTCACAGCCATCCAAGTCTGTCCTGAGGTCCATGGGCCCTGTGATAAGAGGGAGAAAGGCAATGGCATATGTCCTTACATTATGTAAAATAGAGAATAATTTAATAATCAAGTTTGAATCAGAATAACCTACAAAATGCTTTTAGAATTTTAGAATGTAGCAAATATGAAGAAATTCAGAAATCTCCTAATGATATGAGCCCAATTTTAAATTACACTAATGAATTTCATGTACAGATTAATTATTAAATACATGATCAGAATAAATGAATTCTGTATCACAGCATCCCAAAGCTTTTGCTTGCTTGTTTAGTCAACAACTTGGAAGTCCTGATTTCTTCCCCCTACATCTGGTGGCACCTGAGCCTTTTTATTATCTTCACCTTCCCCATACCCAGAATTCTAGAGCTGCTGGATTACAAAAATAGCTGGTTTTAAGTTTAGCATTCATAATTCAGTATTTCTTTGATTGTAACAGGCACCTCCTTTATCCATCACTTTAGCTCCTTCTGAAGTCACCGTTTCTTTAGTCCCTGAATCTCCTGGCCTCCAGAGCTGTCATCTTTCTCCATCTTTTTCTGACTCCACCCCCAGAGCCCCTTGTTCCTGCCTTCAGAGAGCTGACGGCAGTGACGGTTCGGATATGAAGAGGAAGGCTTAAACTGTTTTTTCAGTAATTGATCAGATAGTATCCAGGGTACAGGCAATATGCCCTGAGGTTTTGTTTTAGACTCTCATAAGGATAAATGTAGCTTCTGAATCGACAATTAACAATAATTTATAAAGTAAGTAAAAGCATAAGCAGTTTTATAATCGGATTGCTCCTGTGTCTTATACATTACAGGAAAGAAAGATTTCTGTATCTCATGAGATGATGAGGATTTTCAAATGATCAAGATACAGCTTCATCGAGGAAAATTTATATAGTTACAGTGTTTATCTTGCCATTGGCTTTGGTTCAGGCAGACCTGAATCTACATGTTTGTGGGAATTATTTAAAGATTGTGACTGAGTCTTGATGTTTTTCCTTTTCACTCTTTCTAGCTAAAAGAAGTCTTCAGGAAACAGCTAGAGAAGGCAGAATATGAAATAAAGAAGACTACAGCTATCATTGCCGAGTACAAACAGGTAATGTACCACTGTGGTTTTTGTCGCTATGAAAGCAATTGTTGTTGTTCTTCAGGGAAATATATTTTGTTTTTAGAGTTTCCAGAACAATGACTGCACTGCATTCATTAAATTTGTTGGCTTATTTTCTCCTCTGAAACTGGCAGTGGTTGGACACGCTTACTGATAACATAAGAGGTTTATTTGAGCAAAACAATCTGTTGTTTGTTCACAATATTTGATAGATTTTAGAGGAACAAGAAACCTTATTATTACCACGGTGATCCTGTCTCTGCCCTACTCAGAAGCTAATTTCCTATAGAACACACTAGTGACATTTGCCTCTTTGCCAAGGACTAAAGTTTAGTGATTGTATCAAATGGCAGTAGCTAGGGGATCAGTGTGTCCTTTGCTGTCTCAGTATAGAATGTGGGAACTCATTTTCCCACTTGGCTATGTGGCCTTGTAAAGGGAGACAATATCTGTGTATGAATAGGAGGAAGGGGAATTTATTGCATATGGGAAGGGGGAGCCTCCCTGGAGAAAGGCTGATGTGAGCTGTGCTTCAGCAGCCAGGTGAGATGTGGGTGTGTGGAGAGGGAGAGCGGAGGATGGCCATGGAGCAACGGCATGTGCAAAGGCACGGAGGTAGAATATAAAATACGAAGGAAAGCATAGGTGAGTGGGGACCCAGTTTAAGGAAGATCTTCAGGGATAGCTGAGGTGTTTGGACTTAATTATTTGTAGTAGGAACACCTGAGCAGGAAAGTGGCATGATCCAGGACTTATTCTCGGCACTACTGTGTCCCAGTGAGAAATGTGGAACCAAGTAGGGATCCACCGGAGAGACACAGACCAACCAGTAAGAGGCAAAGCATGGCGCCCAGGTGAGAAAAAATGGAACCCTGACTAAAATCAGTAGCGATGAAAAGTGGAGGAGAGGGAACCACAAAAAGATAGCCATGTTTTGCTAAAACGAGGGGAAACATTGAAAGTGATCATAAGATTTTGAATGTGGGTAAGTGGGAGAGGGCATGGTTAAACATTAACCAGTACAAGGAACATTTACAGGCATGTGCTGTGGAACCCGCCATCGCTGCAGATGCAGTTTTTGTCATCACGTTAGGCCATATGCCGCACTCTGCAAATAGCAGTCCTTGGGACTGTTCTTGAATATTATCTGGCAAGCACTTCAAGTCATGTTAAAGGCAACAGGCCCATCTGTTTGAAGATAATTAAGACATAAAACATGATCAAATGCATTCTATAGTTGGAATTGGTTATCATTGGCTATATTTCAGAATGTTTTGGTTTATTTAAAAGGGTATGTGGCTTAAAATTACTAGGCTGATCGTTTCTCTTTAATGTTGGCTAATGCAGACCTATTTGTTATCTCCAGGTGTGGACCTGGAGAATTCAAGACTGAACTTCACAAGCAGGCCCTAGCCTCTAGGGACTGTTTTTGAGTAAAATGGGGTTTCTTTTTAATGCCTGTTTTGATAATAGAGGTAGACCTTTTATGTTGCCAGTCCAAACTGCACTTGAAAATTTGACATTCCCTCTTTTATTTCATTACTCAAAAAATTAAAGATTCAAATTTCACTCAAGTTCAATAAGAGTTGAACTTTCAGTATTTTTTAAAGCACTTTTTCTTTTTGGCTTTAAAGCATTTATTTCTACCTGTTGTAGTACTTGTTAGTACCTTATTTCAGAATTAGTAATAATGAGATTTTATTTAATGAGCACTTATCAGCCAGGTGTATACTAAACTCTTTGAGTACATATTTTCCACTGATTTTCACAGCACAACACTTTCTGGCCAGGAGAAAACTGAAACTTTGAGAGCTTATGAATTTCCCAAGGACATAATACTAGAAGGTATCAATAGTAGAACTGGACGCTCAGGCTTTACGTTTTATGCTGTGTTGCCAAACCATTTGATGAGAGTTTTAGTCTTTTTATTTTCTGGTCATTTAACCTTTTTAAAAATTTTTATTCACTCTGCCATTTCTTAAGGAAATTTTTGTCATTGAAAACAGAGATTCTTTTCATAGCTGTAGATAGGAGACATTTCTGGTTCAAACTGTTTTTCAGCCAATTCCCAGCATAAATAGTATCTTGCACAAAGTAGTTGCTCAGCAAAGATTCTATAGAGTGATTCCAGAAGCAGGACAGGAATTCACTGCAGCAGTCATGAGGCTAGAGACGGAAAGAACTCACATCTTCCCCATGTGTTTCCTTCTACTAATTAACATAGTGCTCCACACAGGGACACTCCCAGGCCTTTGGCTGCTCACTGCAGAAATGACCACATCTGCAGTTTCTTTCTTTACTCCTGTGTTGGTAAAGTTATGTGCACGCGCTGTAAGAATTATTCTATTGTCCAGTATGAAGACTCTTTTTTTTTTTTTTTTTTTTTTCCCTTTAGATCTGTTCCCAGTTGAGCACCAGACTGGAGAAACAGCAAGCAGCCAGCAAGGAGGAGTTGGAGGTGGTAAAGGTGAGGAGAATGGAGTAGTTCAGTGATAGAATTTCTTCCACATTCACAGTCCTAAGAGAATCCATCCCAGTATGTGATGCTGTCCCACAGGCAGGATGGCTTCTGCACATCACCACCCCTCGCCCCCACCCTCTGCCACCTCGTGTTGTAGAGGACTTAGGAATCATGGAAAATAATATCTCTCTTCCCTCAGCTTAGAGTTATGTCCCCATAAGTCTTATGGGCTGTCAGAGGCAGATAGTGGATGTCAGCATCGTGACAGGAGACCCCAAGCTTTCTCAGATGGTGGAAACCTGGGAACCCTCAGCAGCTGCATCCCAGCTGTGCTGGAACTGATGCAGTGCTTCAGTGAATGACCCCGCAGTTTCATCCCATCATTCTCTTGAACAGTAAAACAGCATGGTTGATCTAGAACTTGACTGGAAAACACATGTTGGGTTCAAACACCAATTTTTTAGAGGTTTGTTTTTTAAAGAAAACTTGTAGCATTTATTTATATGCTGCCCCCTAGTGGTATTACTTGAAAAAAGGAGTTTCTTATTCTGTAGAAACAACAGTAAACCAAATAAATGGATTGGTATTCGTAAGAGGTAATGTTGAGACCGCTACTCTAGAAACCTGATGTAATTCCATTTGAATATATTCAGGTTTAATACTAGTAATTTCTGTGAATTCTAGGGACCTCAGCATATAGTTTAACAACTTGGGCAAGCTATTTAACCTCTCTAAACTTTATTATTTTGTAAAAGAGAGAACAGTACAATCCATACATTTAGCCATTATACCACACTATCTCCTCTTTCTCCAGTCCTACTTTTAAGCTCTTATTTGGCATGATATGATAATAGCTTCTGATTTTTTCATCCTTCTGTAACACCATCCCCTAACACTATTCCTCTATCACCATCCTGTTTCCAGTTAATTCTCTACACTGTAATCAGAGAGATCATCCCAAATATAAACTTGACTATATCACCCTACGTATCCATTTAGAATTAGGTGGGCCACACGTAAAAACCCAACATAACATTGATTTAAACACAAAAGATGCTAATTATCTCCTGTAAAAGAAGTCTAGAACTAAAAAAAACCCTGGTTTCACCAGTGTCCAAACTTCAGTGACCCATATCCTCCACATGGGCTTCCATTCTCAAGGTCACCTAAAAGTCAAACCTGTCAACTGGAGTTTCCACCATCACACCTACATTCCATGGTGGAATTTTAGGCCAAAGAAAATGCAAGGATACAAGGACCTACCTCCAATTGGGTGAGTTTCCTTAAGTAGCCATACATATCAGAACTTAATCTTATGGCTACACCTAATTTCAAGGGAATCTAGAAAATGGTGCCTTTTAACTGGGCATTTTCCAGCCCAAATGGCATGAGATTTCTGTTATCAAGGGAGGAGGTGGGAATCTGTGGTCTCTCCCACACATCAGCATGTCTGCTCCATGATGCTAATTGCTCTACTCCAACATGGAGCACAGGCTTTGGTGAAGTGAATGCATGAATTTTCTTCAGGATAAAATCAGGATTCATGAGCATTCTGTTTCAGGACTTTCACAACGTGGCTGTGAAGAACTCGTCTCACTGAGTACCTCTTACTAGCGCATCACTTCCCCTCTGCTTGAGCGTCTCACTCCCTGCAGTTCTCTGCGGCTGCACACAGTCTCCTTCTGCTGAAATGTCCTCCTCCCTCTTGTGAGATTAATCACTTCCTTTATAAGGTTCATCAGCCTAATGACACTGCTTACCCAGCTTGGTAAACTTTTAATCACTTAAAACCCAGATCAAAGCCGCCAACTTTAACATTTTACTTAATCAACACATATTTAATCAACAATAAACATATACCAAACACTTGCTGTGTGCCTGTCTGAGCCAGCACAGGGTAATTAGGAGAGCTATGAGATATCTTTTAAGGCTCTAATGAACGTTCATCAAGCAGGAATTGAAAGAACACAGTATGGATGGGGTAAGAAAGGAACCGGTGAGGCTGAGAAGATGATTTTAGGGATTCAGGCCCAGGATAGGGAGAGTTTGGTCATGTCAGAGGAAAAATTTAATGAGCAGCTGGAAATGGAATGAAGGAGAAGCTAATGAAAAGGCACCCAAATCTTCAGGCCTCAGTGGTGGCAAAGCGCACAATGACACAAAGGGGGAGGGCTGCTGTGTGTGTGCAAAGAGGGGGTAGTAGTTAGGGATATGGACATTGAGCTTGCTGTAACATTAACATAACATTGAAATAGAAAGATTATGTGATATCTTTTCTCTCTGAACTATTTTTGGAAATATTTTAAGCAAATAGCACTTTTTTCTCAAAGAGAATTGCTGTTGTCTGGTGGTGATTATGTTGTCATTGGCAGTCCAGGTCAGAGTTACTTTTATTACCTTGAACAGTAGTGATCATCTTTGCTTAATGCTGAACAAAAGGACTTACACTTTATTTGTTGCAAGGGTAGATTCAGGTTAGTCATAATAACTTCAGTCTACTCTAAGCAAGTTACTTCCATGCTGAGTTTCTTCATTTATAAAAAGGGGGTGAAAATGGTACCTAATCATACAGTAGCCCTAGGATGAAATGAGATACTGCATGCAGAGCATAATGGATGGGGCTTGGCATCTAGTAAGAGTAATGGTAGTACATTTCCACAATGGATGTCAAAGAGGGGCTGCAATACTGTCTAAGCTCCAGTCTCTCTAGAAATACTTTGAGGAAAAGGGGCATCTGTCTTGGATAGTTAAGTTTTGTGCTGACTGGAACCATGTTGGTTGTAGCATAAGGGAAATAACAACCTTCAGAAATAGGCCTGCATTTGATGGCAACAAACAGCATCTAAATAAAAATCAAGCCGCATATTGTTTCAGGAAGTGATTTACGCTATGGAATACAGCTTGACGTTGATTATCTCCTTTGGATATTTCAGGGTAAAATGATGGCCTGTAAGCACTGCAGTGACATTTTCAGCAAGGAGGGCGCTCTGAAGCCAGCAGCCATAAGCAGAGAGGACCAGGGGATTGAATCAGATGATGAGAAGGACTCACTTAAGAAGCAACTGAGGGAGATGGAGCTGGAATTGGCACAAACCAAACTGCAGCTGGTGGAGGCCAAGTGTAAAATCCAGGTTGGTGACTTGATAAGTTCTCACAAGATATAATTTTAATTATTACAATAATATTCATTTAACTCTGTGTGTTTTTTAAACACTTTTTTAGTTTCCCCTGCAATTTTTTTTTTGCCAAGGTCCATTCTCGTTGAACTTGGTCACTTTGGAAAATGAAAGGCCAAACCTGTTTATTCTTCCCTCGATAGTTGAACATTTTTTGACACTCCCTACCCTCTTTTTTTTTTTTTTATAATATATTTTATTGATTTTGTACAGAGAGGAAGGGAGAGAGATAGAGAGTTAGAAACATCGATGAGAGAGAGTCATCGATCAGCTGTCTCTTGCACACCCCCTACTGGGGATATGCCCGCAACCAAGGTACATGCCCTTGACCGGAATCGAACCCGGGACCCTTCAGTCCCCAAGCCAACGCTCTATCCATTGAACCAAACCGGTCTTGGCGCTACCCTCTTTTTTTAAAGCTTCTTTTCATCTTTACCTGATTTGGCCAAATTTCTTTCTCTATAATCTCTTTCCATATCGAAGGATAACATAATTAGAAAGTAGTCCTGGCTTCTCATGAACTGTCCCCCATTCCCCATTTCCTCTTTAACAGTGAATCGTACCCACCATGTCCTGCCGTTGCTCCAACCCACACACACTGGTGTGCTTAGCTGTCTCTGCCTGACCTTGTATGTTCTCAGGGCAAAGGTCATGTGCTTGGAACTAGAACTCACTCAGCTTTACTCTATCAGTAAAAATTCAACCCATACATATGTTTATGTTTATTTGTAGTTTGAAACAGGTATATCAGGTTGTAACCTAACTTGCAGGGTGAATAAAAGGATAATATGAGGTTTCATTTAACTGTTCAGAGAAGGCACAGATTCTGGTTTTTAGTGGTACCTCTTTTAGCTGCAAACTTTTATTTTTTTATTTATTATTTATTTCTTGCATCAAGAAGGCAGTTAAATTTCTCCTGGGTTTTCTGAGAGGGAAACTATGACTCTATAGTCCTGGGGATGCCAAGAAGCTCTACTGGATTTTTAGGCAGAGAGAAAACATTTATAATATTCAGATTATTTTGTTTCTATTTTAATTAGGAACTTGAACATCAGAGAGGGGCCCTCATGAATGAAATCCAAGCTGCGAAAAACTCTTGGTTTAGCAAAACCCTGAACTCTATCAAAACGGCCACAGGCACCCAGCCGCTGCCACCACCACAGAGCACCCAGCCGCCCAAAGAGAGCACATAGTTCCCGCCTCAGCCCAGCACAAGAGCACAACGATCAAAGCAACGGAGACCCTGAGGACTCTCCTAGGGGCCCCTTTGAAGAAAGGAAGTAAAGGAGGCCAGGAAGCAAGCCTGCTCTTTCAGTGGCTCTCACTCTTTCTTGTTTGCCACTTTCAAAGGGATATTATTGAAACTGACCTGGTTTATGTTGAATACCTGTTTTTAAGCTTCTTCTTGGAAGGCCATGTTCAGATCCATCTTAGTATTACCCACTATTTTACATGCCTGCTATTTAGTTGGAAATCAGTAATTCAGAACTACATGCTTTTTTTTATTGAGAACTAACTGTTCATATTGTTTATCTTACATGAAAATGGAGATGTCTTTTATTCCAAGGTTGAAGTGATAAGACGGTATTTGCCACACAAAAAGAAACTAAAATCCAAAACTCTTAGCTTTCCAGGATTTATTCAGGTAAAGCACACTGTGGGGCTGGTCAGGACCACTGTCAGCTTCCTCCTGAAAGTGATGTCCTGGAGAGCAGTGCCCTGTTGGAGGGAAGGACAGGCCTGGGATTGAACAGTCCCTAAAGCAAGTTAGTTTATTTCATTTTATGTTGGGTGCATCTAGAAAGGAAGTGCCAAGAACCATAGGATAAGTTAGGCTGTTGAGAAGTCACACTAGAGAAAAGGAACCGAGATTTCGATAAACACAGGAAGAAATAAATCACTTTGACCCTGGTGTTCTAACAGGTCCTTTTAAGAACTCCACACAGGAATTGCAAGGTCCTAAATATGAACACAGTTGTGCGTGCTGGCAAACGTCAAGTCGAAGTGGACATTGCGAATTGTAGCCTTAGGAAACCTTCACCAGAAAAGCCTAGAAAGATCTAGGTTTAGCCACTGTGTTCAGAAACAGGGACAGAGAATGTCATTTAATATTGACATGCTTGCTAAGGAAACACTAACATACTGTAACTTTGTCAAAGTTATGAAATGGGGAAATGGATGTCAGCTTCATATCATCTTAGTTTAATCTTGGACAGTTTTTTTTATTTCTATAGCTCCCCAAAAATGTGCCCTTGGTACTCCTAGATGAGGCTGCAAATGCATTTGTAACATTTTTGATTGAATATGAAACCTTTATAGAAATACTTATCTCATGGAAGGGTAAAGAAAACTATTGTTTAAAAGTTGATGGAAGTATTTTTTCTATTATATTTAACATGTATATATCAATAGTCCTCACAGGAAATCCTTTGGTAAGGGCCAAGCAAATTTTACCATTTCCTAAGCTTTTTTGGCAGCTTTTGGTCTTTTCCACCAACCCAACTACTGTCAGTAACATTTACTGATACTCATTCTTGGCTTCCTTGTTGAACATATTCTTTGCAAATGATCTTAACCTCTGTGTCGCCAGAGTGATTCTCATCTGTGCCATATGGTACAATTAAAAATAACACACTCCTGGAGATAAAGATCAAGTAACAGTCATCTTGACCAGGAGCACACACTACAATTTGCTTCCCTCTAAAATGGTCATTAAACTCTAAAAAATGAAGTCCCTTCATCAGTGTTTATAGGCTTGCTACACTCATGAAATAATACTTTCTTACAGCATTTCTTTTTTGGGTCCTGACATCTTTCATCATTATATTCATTTCCTTTTACCAAAAATGAAAATAAGCCAGCATTCCAGTGTCTATGTTGACTTTAACATTCCCTACATGGTGGTTTAGAAAACCTAATATTTTTATTTTTATTTTTGTAAAATATAATGGCTAGAGAATTGCTTATCGGTTCTTGTTTCTATAAATCATTTAATATAATTTGTTAGCTTTATTGATACTTTATGCTTTGATACCAAGAAGCCTTGTACAAGTTGCCTTATCAAATGGCCAACTAAATTAATGATGTTCTTTTCTGTTTTGTGAATCTTGTAGATCTACTATATCTGTATAGTTTTTTTAACTTCCAAAAATTGGCACATTCCACAGAATGACTAAATTGCATGATTTTCCTTAAATAGGGAGAAATAGAATGGTTCTAGATCCAGTCTTTTTCTGAAAACCTGGTCAAATTTCATTTTTTTTCTTTAAACAAAATCACCAAGTATATACATTCCAAATGTTTAATAAATTAGTATTTTGCATTTTCTTTTTAAAGATTATAATGGTAATCTACAGATTTTTTTTCTTTTCCAGTTCCATATCATATTTGAGTATGTTTTGGTGCCATAAGTTTAAACTTTTTCACTGCAATGCCTTTGGGTCAGAAGCAATAGTAAAGATAGAAAGAAAATTCAAAATATGGCATATGATATGATTATTCAAACAATATGTTATAACAGCATTATCCCAAACTACATGTCCTTCACCGTCTGTTGATTAAAACTCATGCATCCTAGGATTCACTGCTAGTTTTAATTTCACTTATTTTGAAGTGTATTTGAGAATTGCTTTTTTTCCTTGATTCCTTTAGAAAGAGATTAGCCTAAATATCCAGGAAATTTTCAGATATTATAGTGTGTTCTTCATCTTTTCCTAGAACACATTATCTAAAACATTCATCCAGAACCTAACATTTGCAACATTCTGAAAAGAGATTACTTCTCTTTTCATTAAATTCTGCAAAATAAATGAAGGGAATGAACTTCAACTTGATTATTCAATTCAGTAGCTTTTATATCTTGAAAATCTTATTTAACACGTAATTTAAAGCTGAAAGAAACCAGGCTGAATTTTGCAGTGCATAATTTGCTAGCTACCCACATTCTGAACCATGGCACAATTTGGTTATATTTAGTTGCATATAATTAAATGAAACACACACACACACACACACACACACACACAGTTACCTAATGTTCTGTATATGAGAGCCTTTCAGAAACTCTATTAGGCATACCATACAGGCCTATATTAACATACAGCCAATACCTGTGTTCTCCTCTCCTGGCTATTAAGTTGGCAGTTTCTTCTTCATTGGCTTTCTTAAACTTCCATAGTAAATAGAAGAGCAGTCTTTGTACTGACGTTGGGATATTTAATCATATTTGTCTTAGTTCATTTATTCAAAGTTTTTGTTCTTTCATACTATATATTATTTATTTATTCTCTATCTCCTACTCTATTTTCTTAAACTACTTTCTAGTTAAGAACTACCGTAGTGGCTTCATTTCCCAGCCAAAGTGAGTGAAACAAGAGAATACACAAGAGATGAGGAATCCTTAAAAGGGTTGATTAGGTATTGCAGATGAGAATCACATGTAACTGAGGTAAGGGGCTGTTTTCTTTTTCTTTAGCTGAAATCACTCTCCTATTCTGCTAAGGTGGGTATCTGATTTCAGGACCCCTTGAAGGGACAAAAGAGCTTTTTAAAAAAATTAAATACCTTGTTTTATCTCTCTTGAAAAGGACACTTAATAAGATGATTCTATTGTATAACTTTTAAAAACAATACTTACAAAAGCTCTGATTCTCTTGCTTCCGTTATAAATAAATGAGAAAACGGACAAACTATTGTTTGAAAAGTTAGACTTGTGTGTGTGAAATTTTATAGAGTGTCCCTGACTCTTGTATACCCAGGTACCATGCACCTAAATACATACATAGCAATTGAATACCGAAGGGCTGGTAACGGCTCAATGGCCTGTTAACTACCGGGTGTAAAGCTCTTGCCCTCGAGTTGGAGTTGCCAGGCTCATGGTTACATTGAACTAGAACTGCTCCGAAACATCCTTCCTCTCTCATAGTGGCTTCTGTACAATAAAGGCAAAGCCCTTTACCTTAGGAATTCCTTGTCTTTCAAAAGCTACCAAAATGAAAACTTCAGTGGGGCTGCACCTCAATAGGAGATGGTCTTGAGTTGTAATGAGAAAGTGAATGTTTACAAGTAGGAAGTGACTCCAGTCAGCGGTCAGGAGTCCCCTTCTCAACTTCCACCTAAAAGACTACATGTCCAGCTTATCTCCAATGAATTTGTTGCCTGCTGTACAAACATCTTCATTGTGTCCCGTTCTCCCTACCTCCATCCCAGGTTTACCATCAGTGTATTCTGAAACACTTAAGAAAAAAAGAATCACTGAGTAGAAAATGAACATTTTAAGTTCCTTTTGTTTTCATTGGCAGTAAGTTAACATGTAAAATCTTTTCCATTGTAACATAAGTATATATTATATATGGAATAAAATATAGGAAACTGAATTATAAGGCTACAAATGCATCAAGACTCTGGTATCATGAAAGCACAAGAATAAAGCTGGAGATGGTCTCAGAATCCAAGATGTCCCAATAGCCTTTTACATCCGTTTATTTTTGGTATTTTGCATAATATATGGATCCTTAATTCAAATGAAAGAAAAGAGTTTCTCAGTCAGCCCCACTTCCTTTCTTTCAACTCCTACTTTTCCTTTGTTGAGGAGGTAGTAGAAATTATATAACATCTATTTTCAGGAATAGCATAGTTTTTGTCCGTGGTTTCTCTAATGAAAACAGGTTCTGGGATAAAGGAGTCCATTGGCCCTGACAGTGCTAATTGACCACAAAAGAAATATTAGTGAGCAGCCTCTCCTATAAACACTGACCAATTAGATGTTTCCATAATTCCATGTATTATGCATAGTACACTCCATAAATGTAAATGTAATGCTTGTTAAGAAAAGTGCAATTTATTGTACATTGTCCCCAAAATGTTTACTTTTATAATCGTTATGAACTTGAATTGGACTAGTAGCTTGTTTTCATGTGTGAATGGAGCCTTGTGAAATAAACAAATGCAACCCAGAAGGTAACACAGGTGACTGTTTTTGTGATCCAGTGATGTTTTCAATGCTTTGTGTTGCCCCTTTGGCCCCATTAAGCAGTAATAAACATTTGTTCCCAAGTCCATAACTGTCTTTTCTGTTTTCTTCTTGTTCGTTTTATTCTTAAATATCGGAACCCAGTGTTTATGTAGCACTTCTTATTTGACAAAGGATTCCAGTCAGAAAGAAAAAATACACAGGAGCTTATTCCAGGCTCTACCTGCAGGATGTCCTGTACAGCAGAACTGCCAAGGGCCCTATTTTCTTCTCTCTAGAGATTCCTTGATTGCAAGTAACAGAAACTCTTAAGCTAGCTTAATAATAAGACAATTAAAAGGAAATAGGGGCTTATTTTATTGTATTATACATACCAAAGGCCAAACGGGGCCTGAAGAGGCATTGGGACAAGAGACTGTTTATAGTATCATAGATGTTCCTCACCCCCTCCCTTTTCCCCCTCCACCCTGCCCCACCCCAGCCCTTCACCACACTATCTGTTGTCCATGTCTATGGGTTATGCATGTAAGACTATCCTGATTTTTTTTTTTTTTATAACACCTTAGGCTAGTTTTGTTTGTAGACTTCATTTCACTTTTGTGAAATTCATGCATTTGCTTTTGAATTGTACTCCCGATTTTTTTGCTAGGATAAGGACCAACCTGCGTCTTACTAAAAGCTTGTTTTTCTTTCTTTGACTTGCTGGTTCTAATCACTACCTCGGGAGATACGTAAAGCTGAGTGACTGAGGTCTATCGGACTTCCCAGTGGTTAGTGGCTATGCTCTCAATGTGCTGCAGATGTTTGAGGCTGTCAGAGGCTGGTTTCTTAGGGGCTTTTACTGAGGCTGGAGCCAGCAGAGCGGAATAGTCCCAGAATCCACACCAGAGTGAGAACTGGCGATTTGCAGAATGGTCAGTGGCGGGGGCAACGGGGCGCAGGTACCTGGAAGTGCTTCCACCAACCACAGGGAAAGCGGAGAGCGCACTTGAGGTCATAGAGTGTGGCGCTTTGTATTAATTAGTAGTCTGAATCCTGGCGGCGC
Source organism: Pipistrellus kuhlii (assembly GCF_014108245.1). Lineage (NCBI taxonomy): Eukaryota > Metazoa > Chordata > Mammalia > Chiroptera > Vespertilionidae > Pipistrellus > Pipistrellus kuhlii. Next base: position 21,255,275 of record NW_023425493.1, on the reverse strand, counting down.
CGTCACGTGCCCAACAAAACCCCACTTGGTCCCTGGTGACGCAACCATGTCGCTGACGCCAGAACACACTGAAAATAACTGTTCTCTTCAGGGTCCTCCACAGTTAACTCTTCGTTCTCTCCCGTTTTAACAACATAAATAGGTTGCCCCTTTTCCCTTTTGTGTGTTCACTTCTCGCAGAGGTTCCCAGGTTGGCCTCACACAAGATGGCTGCCTAGTTTCCCCGTTGTCCTACAGGAGACGGAAGCAGCCGCCTCTCTAATCAACTTCCGACTTGGATCTCTCACACTGATATGTTCCTTCCGGGTTGGGGTAAGGTTCCGAGTTGCGACTGCGCAGCCGGGGAAAAACAAGGCTTACGTACTAACATACAGTCGTCCTCGCGGAGAGAAAGTGGCGTTACACTTCTCGCGAGAGTTGAGCGTCGCTAGGAGGCTCGGCGGGCAAGGGGGGCGGAGCCAGGTTCGGCGGGGCGGGGCGGGGCTGAGGGAGGAGGGCGGTGCCGGGGGCGGTGACGCCAGACTCGCGAAGGTTCCAGAGGCACCGCGTGCGGTAGGCGAGCCGCGGTGTGGTGCAGGGTCAGTCCGGGTCGCCGCAGGGCTGCGGGCGTTGCGAGTTGCGTGGGTGCGGCGTTTCCTGTTCTTTCCCCCGCGGGGCTGCAAGCTTGTGCCTTGCCCACCCAGCCCGACCATGGCTTCAGCTGTGGAGGAGGTAAGGGTCCCTCCCGCCTCATCTTCCTCAGTCGCCCGGTCGCGCGGTCGCTCGCCCCCACCACCCTGTTTCCCGTGCTGACTGACTGCCCTGCGGCCGCCCCCCTGGCAGCTTCCTTCGCCGCCGGGTCCCCGCGCTCCCCCGGCGTCCTCCCTGCAGCGGCCCCTGGCGCCGCGCTGCCTCTGCGGGGAAGTGGCCGATGGCCGGGCCGGGCCGGGTCTGTCCCCGCGCGCGGGGCGGGCGAGCGGCGTGTGTCGGGCTTCTCGGCCTCCGGTAGGGCGGGCGGTGGAACAGGAGGCTGGTCCCCTTCCTGTCTGCCCCGGGCCGTTCGGCGCCGGCGGTTGTAGCCCGGGGACGGTTGTAGCCCGGGGACGTGACGCTTCCTTCCATGAGGGCCGGTCGCGGACACCGAGTGTCACTCCGGCGTGGGAGGCGGTGGGCGGGGGGAGTCTGGTCCCAGCCCGCCGGTCCTCTGGCGTGTGTTCTCCGCACACGCCAGGAGCCCTGTTCTGGGGGCGCACGCTGTGGTGCTTTCTCTTGAGCCATAGCAGTTAGTACTCCTGTCAGAGGGTTTTGGGGACCGAGGAATAGTTCTGTTTACACGGTGCTTGGCGGATGGCCGTCGGCTGTGTGGGAAGGGAGGTGTCACTCCTAGCGGGGAACAGCCCCGTTCTCTCCTCCGTTCTGTAAACTCTGCACCGAAGCGGCCTCTTTTGGAGACTGAGTTTGGCAGTGACCAGCTGGGACCGACAATATTTGGGTTGCTCTTTTCCTGGCCTGATGAGAATGTCAGAATCGCAGTGAAGTGCTGGGTGTCTGGTTTCCTGGAAATCTTTTCCTCAATAGGAACAGGTCTGGGGAATCTCAGATGACTTTTTTTTTTTTTTTAAGTCTTATACTCTGGTTTAAATGAAGAAAAAGTGTGTGTGTGTGTTTAAGTATTTATAGTATTCTGGATAACTTGCCACAAGTTTACGTTATGGGTGAAAGATAGGACTTGGGGTACTGTGTGCCCTGAGGAAATAATCTATGAAGTGCCTTTACAGTCATAACATAAGGATAGCTCAGTATTCATCCTCTTCGAAGTAAGGGCCTTGCTTTTTTTTTGCGGGAGGGAGGTGTCGGAGGAGAGAAAAAGGGAGAGACGGGGTGGGGAGGGGGAGGGGGGAAGAAACAGCCAATTTGTTGTTACACTGACTTATGCATTCATTGGTTGACACCTGTATGTGCCCTGACCCGGGATCTAAATGGAAACCTTGGCTATCAGGATGATGCTCTAATCAACTAAGCTACCTGGCCAGGGCTCTTAAAAAATAATAATAAAATAAATTGATTGATTTTTAGAGAGGGAGAGAGAAACATCAGTTTGTTCCACTTATTTATGCACTCATTGGTTGATTCTTATGTGTGCCCCGACCCCGGATGGAACTTGAAACCTTGGCACATCTGCCTGATGTTCCAACTGAGCTACCCCGCCAGGACCAAGGGGCTTTCTCAGTTGAGATACTTAAACATTCAGGGATGTTTGGGGGAGGGTGTTTTGTCTGAGATAAAATGCACTGTTTTTAACCAACTTAAAGCATACAATCAGTTTATTTTAGTATATTCACAGTGTTGTGAAACCATCACTGCCAATTCCAGAACATTTTCATCACACCCCAAAGAAACCTAGGGGTCCATTAAAAAGTCACTCCCCATTCTTCCTCCGCCAGCAACCACCAATCCAGTTAGTTCTGTCTTTATGGATTTGCCTGTTCTGTTCTGGGCATTGCGTATAAATATATAGAAGCTTATAGCATGTGGCCTTTTGCCTTTTGGTTCTTTTTCACTTAGCAAAATGTTTGCAAGTTCATCCATGGTGGAGCTTGTATTCCCTTTTATGACATTTTGTTTATCAGTTAATCAATTGATGGACATTTGATTTATTCTTACTTTTTGATTGTTAGGAACAACACTGCTATGAATACTTGTGAACTACTTTTTATGTGGACTTTGGGAGAAAAAATTAATATAAGACACTGTCTTATTTTGGGGGAAACAGGGTAACTGAGAAATTGCAAAACTCCTTCCCAAAGTGGCTGTACCATTTTACATTCCCACAAGCAGTGTCTGAAGATTCCCTTATTTTCCGGGTGTTTTTGTTGTTGACATTAGCCATCTTGGTGGGTATGAAATGGTATTTCATTGTGGTTCTGATGTGCATTTCCTTAATGACTAATGAATGAAGCTGAGCATCTTCTCAATTGCTTAATGGTTATGCCATTTGTATATTTTTTGAGAAATGTCTTTTCAGTCCTTTCCTATAGTATAGAATTTGGAACTAGATTAGAAGGTAAATTTAAATGTGTTTATGGCTGGGTATAAAAGGGATATGTGATTTTTGCTTAAGGAAAACAAGTGAATGCCAAGGTAGATTAGATGAGAAGCTACTCCATCTAGGGCACCTTATAGTATGTGTGCAGGAAAGGCTTTTACTGGTTTTAGGACTGCAGGGAACAGAGCAATTGAGGAATACTGTAAACACTTGCTTGAAGTTGTTTCAGACTTACAGTGGATATACCTTATGTTTGTAGTTTGTAGCGCTTGAGCCAAAACTGGCTATAAAAGGCCTGGGAATCCGTTAAATCTCTGAGATCTTTTCAGGGTCTGCTCAAAAAAGGATTCCTATCAAGAAATAAAACCTCTTGTTTGGTACATTTTTAAAACTAAATTCTTACTCTAGGGACATAAACTAACTTTAATTTCAACATTTTTATAATATTGGTATTAGATTCATATGAAAAATTAAAACCATTATAATAAAAAAAAATGATTGCTTTGCTTTGAACTAAAACATCTTGGTCTTATGCTCCCAAGATAAGCTTGCAATTTTTTGTCTTAGTAATAGGAGTTTTGGGGTTGTGAGTCTGGAGATGGCACAGTTGGACTTTTTATACCATTATCAGTTACAGATGGTGAAGCAAGGGCATCTGAGTTAAATGAGATAATAAAAGAATTGGATAAAAGAAAGCATTTTTCTGTCACTGCATTTTTATAAGACTTGAGAAACATTAGGACTCCTAAACTGTACTTCAGATATTATATTGAGTTATTTAAAGATGTTTATATTGAGCTTTTTGTATGTTCTCAGAATATAAATGTAAGTATCCTCTTATCATATTGCTAGTATCAGCCAGAATGTAAAATTATTTTAAGAAAAGAATTTCCAGCCGAAATCAGTTTGGCTCAGTGGATGGAGCGTCGGTCTGCAGACTGAAGGGTTCCAGGTTTGATTCCTGTCAAGGGCATGTACCTTGGTCATGGGCACATCCCCAGTGGGGGGTGTGCAAGAGGAAGCTGGTCAATGTTTCTCTCTCATCGATGTTTCTAGCTCTCTATCCCTCTCCTTTCCTCTCTGTAAAAAATCAATAAAAAGAAAAAGAAATTCCTTATTTGTAATGTGTCAGAGGATAACTGGGAAAATATTTCTTTAAGCCTATTAATTTTCTAACAGTGTCTTAACTCTCAAATTTAAACTGTTGGCTCTACCTCTAGAAAGTAGACTTCAGTAGGTGAGGTACTGGCATGAGGAAAGAACAGCAGGTGGCTTTTATAATGATCAGGAGTGTGTTGGATTGTTTGCTCAGGCTTTTTCTCTCTATTGTACAACCAAGTCCCAGACTTTCAATCATAAGTATAAGCCTGGAGCTTCAGAACAAGACTTCTTAAAAGCAGAGATACATTTTCTTTTTCTTTTTCATTTTCTTTATCTTTTGTCTTAAAAATTCAAACTTTTTAATGTGTAATATTTAGGTACTTGGTGAAGGAATATCAGTGATAGAGTTATATATCTGATAGAGTTAGATGACCTCAGTGAAGTTACTGGAATATTTCACCACACATCATGTATTCCCTCATCCTTTTACTCTATTTTTAAAATTCCAAACTAAAATTCCTGATGACTAGGACTGCATGTTATAAGGGAATCTATGAACACCTTTTCTTAAAAAAAAAATTAAAAAAAATGATTTCTTCATCGCAATTTAAATCACAGAACTATCTTGTAAATATAATGCTCTACAACAACCCTAGCCTGTTTGGTCAGGGAATGGAGCATAGGCGTTCGGTTCCAGTCAAGGGCACATGCCTGGGTTTTGGGCTCTATCTCCAGTGTGGGGTGTGCAGGAGGCAGCTGATTAATGAATATTTCTCATCATTGATGTTTCTGTCTCTCTCTTCCTCTCTGAAATCAGTAAAAATATATTTTAAGAAAATGTTCAACAAAGGCAGATAACAGTCTACTACACTGGAAAAATTAGGCTTGCTTTTCTGTTGTTTTTACAAGACTGTTAAGTTTTCATTTTTTATTTAAAATAGGGTGGAGGAAAGAATTCAAGTTACTACCCAACCTGAGAAAATTTAAATGAACCTTCTTAATTCTTAGTTCTTATTTCAGTCAACTGAAATGACCAATAGGCATAATATCAAGCTTTTATCTTATCATAGCTAACTTATCTTTTACTTTAACACAGCTACAGAAAGATCTTGAAGAGGTGAAGGTGCTGCTAGAAAAGGCCACTAGAAAGAGAGTACGTGATGCTCTCACAGCTGAGAAATCCAAGATTGAGACCGAAGTCAAGAACAAGACACAGCAGAAGTCACCGAGGAAAGCAGAACTTCTTGACAATGAAAAACCAGCTGCAGTGGTTGCTCCCATTACAACGGGGTATACAGTGAAAGTCAGCAATTATGGTATGACGCGCTCTCCTACCTCCTGCTCTTCTCACCTGTGAGCAGCTCATCCTCGGTAGTGACAAACTAGCATAACAAACTTAATTTTAAAAATAGTTTTGAGTGTTTTAGTGGTTTGAATACATCACTTATTTAATAAGATGCTTTTTAAAAGATGAGAAAGGATAGGATAAAGATACATTCTAGAAGCTATTACCAGAGCAAGCTGATTTAGTACAATGATGAATACCAACAAGAAAGAACCTGCGTATAGATGGGACAAAGCTTTTTGTTTTGATTTTCATCCTGTTTTGCATTTCATTTTGACAAACAATCACCAATATTAATTGGGTTAAGAAATCTAGTTAATTTAAGAAACATTTTTGAGCACCTATGTGCCATTGTTGTGCTTGGACTCGTGGACATGTTTTTGGTGGGTTGTTGGTGGGAGTAGGCGTGCAATGTCCTAAGAAAAAGAATTTTCTGATACTTGCACTGGAGGGTAAGAGACTGTAGAAAGCTTTATTTCTGTGGAATTATATACCCCTGAGTTTCCAAGGTCCCATTTCTCTTTGTCCTGCCATAGCAGTTTATCTGTGGCTTCAGCAGAATTTGGATCAAAGCTGTTGCCTAGAGTTTTTGTTTCATGTTGGAGCAGTGTCCAGTCCCATTGAGCTCGGTTGGCTTGTGTTTCCAGTTGCAGTCCATCATTCTATTGTGTGTGAGGTCTGCAGGACCTTGTGGCTATGGAGGGAACATGGGCATGCGAGAGAGCCCAATGAGCCAAGAGCACCAAGAGAGCATGCTCCTTTGCTTGGGGGCAAGCTCCTTTGGGGGATTATGCTTTCCCAAATTTTCACGAGCTTGCATAGGTCCTGCCCCCTGTAGTCAATCCATGGTTCCCAGGTTAGATCAGCAGGCAAGTACCTTCCCAAATTCACCCCCAACTTTTCTGCACCTTTTCCCTTTGATAGACCCCTTCTTCCAGTGTTTTGCATGGAATGGGCCAGTTGTTCGCTGGGGAATGTGAAAGTGCAGCTTCCTCCAAATGACCATGCTAATAATGTCTGGCTTTCCCTTTATTCCTTTCTTATCCATACTAATAAAAGGGTAATATGCTAGCTAGACCGGGAAACCTTCCGGACGTCCTACTGGACAAAGCCATGGTGGCGGGGCCGAGGCAGAGGCAGTTAGAGGCAATCAGGCCAGGAGGGGAGGGCAGTTGGGCCCCACAGTGGGTATCGAGACTACAACTCAGGCATGTGCCCTGACCTAGAATCAAACCATGACTTCTTGGTTCATAGGCAGACAACCACTGAACCACATTGGCTGGGCTCAAACCATGTATTTTGAGTATTGTCGTAGTGGAAAACAATGTGTCGTATTTAAGAGATGTACTATAGGAATTGTGCTATGTATTTAGTTGGTTGATATAGGAAAATGGTCTAAAGGTAGTAGGATTATAGCACATTAAGGAAGAACCTAGATTTGTGTTTAGGGAGAACTTAATGTGAAGGATGGATTGAATGAATGATAAGAGGTATGTGAAGTTCTATAGGACTCTGTTGGGCTTTTTTTCTTTTTTAAAATTGACACTATATTTCATTCTATAAGACAAACTGAGGAAGTGTGAGGGATATATATATATATATATATATATATACACACTTATATATTATATATTACATATTGTATACAATAAACATAATATGCTTTTATGTGATGTTTGTATATTTTTTGTGTTGACAAATCATCTAGATTATAAAGCCAGAAGTTTGACAGTGTATACTGAAATGGCATTTAGTAAATGTTAGGTTAGTCAAATTAGCAGATTTGGGTGAATCAGACTCTGTTTTATTTTGTCAGAGAAGGGAATTGAGGAAGCTATGATTGGTTGTGTGTGTTATACTGCTTAGATAAGTAGAAATGATTATGGAATTAGTACTGATGTTTGGTAATCCAGCTTAGTGGAGAATACTAATATTTAGGGATAGGACAAAATTATTTCCATAAATAGGGGAAATTAACTACTATTAAATAATATACTTAAGTCCCTAGCCTGTTTTGCTCAGTGGATAGAGCTGTCAGCCTGCGAACTGAAGGATCCCAGGTTCAGTTCTGGTCAAGGGCACGTACCTTGGTTGCAAGCTCCTCCTTAGCCTGGCCCTGGTCAGGGCTCGTGCAGGAGGCAGCCAATCGATTTGTTTCTCTCACATCAATATTTCTTTCTGTATTTTCCTCTTTCTTTCACTCTAAAAATCAATGGAAAAGTATCCTCTAATGAGGATACTTTATTTTGAGTAATTAAAAAAACACAGGTTTTGTGTTCAATAAACATGGATTTGAATTCAAGTTCTACCACTGGCTAAATGCCTAATTTTGGGTAGATACTTATCTGCTTTGAAGCTCTTCTCCATCTAGAAAAATATTTATAATTTTTCCATGTTTCTAATACTAGATTTCCATTTTACTTCGTTTTATTATAAGCCATATGCACTTACTGTTTTAAAGATAGTGTCAGACTTCACTCAAGTCTTTTTTTGTTATTTTTGTTACTAGGATGGGATCAGTCAGATAAGTTTGTGAAAATCTATATTACCTTAACTGGAGTCCAGCAAGTCCCCATGGAGAATGTGCAGGTGCACTTCACAGAGAGGTGAGTTCCCATTATGGGGAAGACAGTGAGCTTTAAGTCAGTGATTACTTAGTTATGGCCTTTTTTTTTTTTTTTTTTTTTTTTAAACAGTATCTAAAATTTTGCTTAACAGCACCTTTCATAGAACCAGAAAGATAGTGTGTGTGTTATTATGTTGTAGGTCATTTGATCTTTTGGTAAAGAATCTAAATGGGAAGAATTACTCCATGATTGTGAACAACCTTTTGAAACCCATCTCTGTGGAAGGTAGTTCAAAAAAAGTAAGTCTGCTTTTTTTGTCATATTGTGAAATCTCATTAAATTGTTCCCGGCTAATTCAGAATTGAGAAGTAGAATTAATCCTGTATATCAGAAATCAGCAAACTACAGCATGTTGCTTATTTTGTAAGTACAGTTTTATTTGAATGCAGCCACACTTATTTGTGTATTGTATGTGGGACTGCTTTTATGCTATGACAGCAGAATTAAGTAGCTTCAGCAGATCATGTGGCTCACAAAGCCTAAAACATTTACTCTCTGGCCCTTTACAGAAGAAGTTTGCCAAGCCCTGCTCCAGGAAAAAAAAAAAAAAAAGATTATTATAGGAATATTGCATTAAAATCTGGAGAGGACTATGCTTTTAAAATTGTTAAGAGTGGGACTTGAGTTTTAATGGCAGTCTTGCCACTTATTGGTTGTAACCTTTTGTGGCAGGTCATTTAATAACTTTCTGTCCCAGTTTCTGCAATTGTACTATAGGAATAATTTATTTCACAAAGTGAAATTATATATGAAATGAAGTATATATAAAGTATTTAAATTAACAGTAGCTATTAGAAGCTTTATGGGTTTTGATACATAAAAGGACTTAAATACTTAGCCTAATTGGAGTTAAAAGCTATAAAAATAAACTGTCTTGTCTAGCCAGTCTTATTCAGTGGTTGAGCGTAAAAATGTATCAGATCACAATTCGATTCCTGGTCAGGGCACATGCTGTGGTTGTGGGCTTGATCCCTAATGTGGGACAGGAGGCAGTTGATCAATGATTCCTTTCTTGTCATTGATGTTTTCATCTCTCTCTTTCTCTCCCTTCCTCTCAATTAAATATGCATTTTAAAAAATAAACTGTCTTTTCAAAAACTATTACTCACTAATTCAGATAATTCCTCCTTTCTACCTGATTTAAATAAATGAGATTTAATGCATCTGGTATATAGATGTGTCATTCTGCCATCTATACATAGAATTATGTAGCAGCTTAAAGGTAATACTGGAATATAATTTATTGATTAGCTTGTGTCTCACTGCGCACTTTTCATCAGCTAATTCCATAGTTGAAGGATACTCAAAGGACTCCTGTCCTAGGAATTACATGGATCATTGTTGAAAGAGTTATATACTCTAACTCGTCCTGTTTTCTTATTACCTTCCAGACTCAGTGATACTGCCTTATATGATTGGATTTTCTGCCTATCTCTGACCCCTCTTACTACTATGTTACAATCCAGCCACTCCTTTTTTCTTTTTATTCAAACACACCAAAATCATCCCATCTTGGAGCCCTTATCCTTGCTGTGCCAATTGCCTTGAAGACTCTCCTAGAACTTGGAGAGCACTTCCTGATGAAGGTCCTTCCCCAGCTGCCATTAACACCCTCTTTGTCTTGAGAGCACATAGTATTTGACAGTACTCTAATTTTCCCTTGTGGTCTTTCCTCTTCCATGATAGTTCAGACTATGACCTCTATTCATAAAGGTATTACTAGTTCCTAAAACAGGTCCTACACATTGAAGTAATGATTAGTGAATAAATAATTGTCTTCTAATGTGTATTCTAGGTCAAGACAGATACAGTTATAATCTTATGTAGAAAGAAAGCGGAAAACACACGGTGGGACTACCTGACGCAGGTTGAAAAAGAGTGCAAAGAGAAAGAGTGAGTTCATTTTCATTTTCTTAAGAATTTTAATGTGTTCTTCGCTGGGATTATAGATTTTTAATAGTTTGTCTTTATAAATAATAGAGTTATATAGTCTGTGATTTGACCACTTATTTCTCAGTGTCCACGAACTAACCCAATTATCTTAACATATGCTCCAACTATCAGAACCTATTGGAAATGTCTAGCATGTTGTATTTGGTTGGCTCTTTTGTGCTGGTTCTTAACCCTGGACCAATAGTGCGTCTCTAGATACGGTGTCCATTCCCAGAGATTTCATTTTAGTTCTAGAGAGACCCAGGTAGCCTGTGGTTTTTGAGTTCCATAGAAGTTTCTGATAATGTAGTTATGGAGTTTCATTGTCACTGATGTAGAGTGGAAAAGATAGAATATTTTTATCCTACTTTAATGCTATTCTAAAAAATGTTTATTCAAGGACACTTCCATTTTAGGTCATACATTACTCTGTATTGATAACATGGAGTCAGTTAGCCATCCACCTTTGTCTCACTCTGATAGTCAGCCTGCATTTGCTATGTGGTTGACTAGAGTTCGGCACTCTCATGGAACTGATTTTTAAATCTAAAGTGAATTACCTGAGTACAGAACCCTGTCTTACTGTTTATCTCCAGTGTCCAGTATATAACCTGGCACTTAATAAATGAGGTGAGTAAAGAATTAAATACGAACTGACCTAGGTCAGTGGTCGGCAAACTCATTAGTCAACAGAGCTGAAGATCAACAGTATGACGACGATTAAAATTTCTTTTGAGAGCCAAATTTTTTAAACTTAAATTACTAACGCTACTTCTTCAAAATAGACTCGCCCAGGCTGTGGTATTTTGTGGAAGAGCCACACTCAAGGGGCCAAAGAGCGCATGTGGCTCACGAGCCCGTTTGCCGACCGCAGGCCTAGGGTGAACATTGACTCCACAAAGGGTATTGCCTACATTAAGGACTGTTGTTTTTACTGCTGGGCACAGGCCCACCCATATATCTCAGGCTTAAGCGGAGAGCTTTTCTAATTAAAAAATATAAAATTCAGTGTGTGTCCATATGTAATGTACGTTTGTGTTTTTCTCTCAAAATATTTTTTTCAAATAATGAGGAAACATGCTTTAAAAAAAAATTCAGACAGTTCAGAAAAGTAAATGCTTATTTACTTACCTTTTCTGCTAAAAATTAACTAAAATCCCACTGTCCCAAGAAAACCCCTAGCCATTTTGATGACCTTTCTTTGCTACAACTAGAAACAATGTGTGGGGGTATATTGTTTTAATTAAGATGAATTTGTTATATGCTGTATTAAAGATACTTGATATGTTAACCTGATTTGTGTTTTCCTATACTTAGTAATCAATCATGCTTATAAAATTTCTTAAATGGGATCATTTGTGTATACACACACATAATTTTTAGATGTATACATACATATTTCTTAATTATTACGTTTTCTTTTTAACAGAAAGCCCTCCTATGACACTGAAACAGATCCTAGTGAGGGACTGATGAATGTTCTAAAGAAAATTTATGAAGATGGAGATGATGACATGAAGCGAACCATTAATAAAGCCTGGGTACAATCAAGAGAGAAGCAAGCCAAAGGAGAGACAGAATTTTGAGACTTTAAAGTTCTTTCGGGAATTGTGATGTGGAAAGTGATGTTTCCAATGAGGACATGTTGGTGAGCTGCAGATAATTTTAACAGATAATTTTACAGAGCCTTCTTCTAAGTAAAAGCAATGAATTCTCCTACAGGAGGATTTATTTAAATAAAATATGCTTATTAAACAGATCCTCTAAAGATGGTTTCCTTAGTAAACTGGTCATTTTAATATTTGCATTCTCATGTAAAATGTAAAAAAGCAAGTCTTGCCTAATGAAAATGCCATATTGTGTGTATTTTTGTTCAGCTAAGAGGTAGGGGAAAAATGTTACTGCTTGTTAAGTTCTTGACATCAGTTCTCACCAATGTAAGAATAAATAAATAAAACTTGAATTTTTTCAGAAAATACAAATTCGTATCTGTGCTTCAAGGTTGCTATAGAGATATTTCTTTTTTGTTAGCAGCTTAATACATATACCATGCATTACAGTGTCCTAATGATCCAATAACAAATGTTTTTCTCTGGGTTTAGATATAGTTTATGAATAAATTGAAACTAAATCTGATTTTGACAAGAATAGACAAATATCTTTGTATAGTACCAATTAGTAAGTTTTACCACGGATCAGATAGCTTACAAAAAGCAATAACCATAAGCTAAAAACAGATGTAAAAATCCATCTTTTCTATTTTCAGCGAAGTTAGGTTTTTTTTATTCAGTGGAATATCTTTATCTGTTTACCCAGGAAAAGTTAGGCTTTGGGAGAGAAATTGTTTATTTTTGAGGGAATTGCTGCTCCTAAAAACAAGAGGAAGAGCAAAAAACCTGTGATCTCCATAACTATGTTATATTGGAGGTATTTGCCAATGCAACTGAGGAGTAAGAGAAAACAAACACATGGAGGAGAAATCCAAGAGATTAGCCAAGACTACTATAATGAAAAACTTTGATACCAATGGTAAAATAAAGTTTGTTAAGTATTAGGTCTAGTAATAATTAATGTCGTTTTTCTAATACTTTTAAAAATCGAATTTATTTAAACAATACAACAAAATTTAATCAACAATATAGTTGCCGTTGTTTTCTACTACTTGTGCCCAACGCTCAGGAAGCATTTTAATCCCTCTGTTGTAAAATTCTTGTGATTTTGATGCAAAAAATTCGGTCAATGCATTTTTGAGGCATTCTTCATTATTAAATTTTTTTCCAAGAAGAAAGTTTTGCAAAGAACGAAACAAATGGTAATCGGAAGGGGCAATATCAGGAGAATGTGCAGGTTGAGGGAGAACTTCCCATTCCAACTGGCTCAGTTTTTCAGCAGTGATTCTTGCAGTATGCGGTCGTGCGTTATCGTGGTGAAGAATTACGCCCTTCCGATTAATCAGCGCGGGTTCTTTTTCTCTTAAAGCTTGGGCTAACCTTTCCAATTGGGCACTATACACTGCACTTGTAATGGTTTGGGTAGATGGTAAAAGTTCATAATGAAGAATTCCTTTAAAATTCCACCAAACACACAACATCACTTTTTTCGCATGCAAGTCAGGTTTTGGCGTGGGCTGCGGAGCCTCATTTTTGTCCAACCATTGAGGCCGCCTTTTCAAATTAACATACAGCACCCATTCTTCGTCTCTGGTAACAATTTGCTCTAAAAACGGCAAACGGTTTTGACGAGAGAGGAGCGAACTGCAAATTGTGACTCTTTGATTACGGTTGTTGTCGGTCAACTCATGAGGAACCCATTTTCCAAACTTTTGGACTTTGCCAAGTGCACGCAATTGATTGGAAATTGTTTTTTGTGAACAATTTAAAGTTGTCGCAAGCTCTTGTTGGGTAATTTGAGGATTTTGCACCAAAAGAGCTTGAAGAGCTTCTTGATCAAAATTGGACACACGGCCTCGACCACTCTTGTCATCTAACGAAAAATTTCCCTCACGAAATTTCTCAAACCAATGCTGGCATTTTCTGGTGCTAACTGCATCTTGACCAAGAGCACTACAGATGTTTTTTGCAGCCTCACTTGCTTTTCTTCCTAATTGGAACTCGTAAAGCATGCAGTGCCGAATATGCTCTTCATCCGCCATCTTCTTAGCTCTAGTTTTGCAACAAAAACCAAACCAAACACAAACTTTTTCAAGCAAAACTTGTTAATTGCACTTCACACGTTCTGTAGATACCACGTGTTTGAAGGTTATGTCAATATAAGTCAAGCCAAGCAAGATTTTAAACGAATGTTTAAAAACGACATTAATTATTACTAGACCCGATAGCATTTAGAATGAATAAACAGCCAGTATATAGGCTAGTTGTTACTACTGAACACTTTGTGAAACCATAATTAAAGCTGTGATGTTGATACATGAATAAACAGACCAATGGAACAGAATAGAAAAAGACCCAAGGCAGAAGTTATATTGAGCTTCACTTTATTGCGCTTCACAGGTGTTGCATTATTTACAAATTGAAGGCAAGACCCTCCACCAGCAAAAAGATTACAACTCGCTTTATTGCGATATTCAATTTATTTCAGTGGTCTGGAACTGCACCTGCAATATCTTCAAGGTATGCCTCTAATAGCATTTCAACAAGGGGCAGAGATGGGCTTTTATTGAGATAACCGTATGTGTACATAGCAAACAGATGAAAGCTAATATATATGTGAAGCCCTGTGAGTACTAGAAGACGTGGCTAGAACTCCATTATTACCCAAGAGTGAGGGAAACCTACATTATGTGACTTAAAATCTAGAAGTAATAAGGTTAAATATTGGTTAATTTTAACTACATAATAAATGTTTACATAGCCAAGAAAAAAATCCCATAATAAAAAATACATGATGTGTCAAGAAGATTCCAAAATTAAGATATTGTTCACCAAAAAAAAAATGTAACTAAACTTTAACATAAAAAGATGCCCACCTTGTTGAGAAGAGAAATTTAAAAACACTTTTACCCTTTATTGGGAAAACCCGAAGTTGAGCATACTGATTGTTGAGGGTATGGGGAAATTCATATATAGAAATGGAATAAAAACAATGAGAAGGTTAAACGTGTAGAGGGATAGTGCATTTATCACCTGGCTCAGAATTCTAGGCTCTTTCCCCAAGGCAACTGGCCAGAATTTGGAGTGATAGGTGCAAAAGATTGGAAACACCCATATGTCAACTAATAGATGTCTAGCTAAGTAAACGATGGTACATTCACATGCGGAGTACTTTGAGTCACAAAAAGAAATGAAGATTATATCTGTACACTGGTGTACTGAATAATTACCAGCATACAGTAAATGGAAAGGCAAAGTGCAGAACACCTTTTGTGGTGTATTAGTTCTTACCTGCCTTAGTGTTAAAATGGGTGGAAATTTGAATGCACATACATACATGTATTTGCTTGTATTTCAAAAAGAAACGAAGAGAAAGCCCAAAGTAATAAAAACGGTAAGCAATGAGAAAGAAAGGAGAGACAAGATGGAATTCTGTGAATGTACCATTTTCTTTAGTTTTGGCTTTAGAACCATCTAAAATTTAAAAGCTAACTAAAAAATAACCCTAAAATTTGGGGAAAAACATCTAATGCATGTCAAGTTATAAATGAATGTTACTTTCAAATGACTTTAAAACATGGTATTTTGACTGTCCATCACTAGTGAGATAGTGAAACTAGACTGATATCATGAGGAGCTAAGATTTTTATAAGTATAAAATCAATAAAAATTATTTTTATCTTGAAAAATCCATTTCTTTGCAAGTCCCACCAAAAGAGCCTAAAAGCTTACAGCAATGACAATTCAGAATTCAGTAGTAATGAGCAGCATCCCAAGTACTCAGATGTGGTCTCTTCACACCATTTCCTACTAACAGGACCCAGGATGCAAAAAACTGTATCTGGCTGGTGTTGCTTCAGTGATTGAGCTTCAACCCATAAACCAGGAGGTCATGGTTGGATTCCCGGTCAGGGCACATGCCTGTGTTGTGGGTTCGATACCCAGTGTGGGATGTGCTGGAAGCAGCCAATCAATGATTCTCTTTCATCATTGATGTTTCTATCTCCCCTTTTCCCTTCCCCTCTCTGAAATAAAAAAAAAACACATTTTTTTAAAAATGTCTGAGGCAGGAAATATAAAGGTAAGCCAGGAAGTGAGGGAAGATCATATATCCTATATCAAGTCAACAGGATAAAGGACCCAATCAGGAGTATAAGGGGCAGTGGAAGGATTAATTTGAGTCTGAAAATAATGTCAGGAGTGGACTGAAACAAAATCTACAAGTTTGGGATAGTGAAAGATTATTTGCTACCTTTGCAAGTTGCTAGATCATCAATTCATTTACTCTGAAAATTGATAGAAAATCATGCATTTATCTGGTCTTCAGTGTAAGAAGAGTATTTTAGAATAATAAACTGTTGATAAGGAAAAGTTCCTACAGACAAACTGCAACTAATGCAGAAAAATGATGGCATTTAAAATATCACCATTGCCATCCTTAGCGAAGGACACATGACGATACAAACAGCCCAATGTTAGACATTACAGTACAAATACCCTGGCTCCTCCAATAAACGAAAGACATGGAGAAAAAGGAGACAAAGCAACCAAATTTGGATTGCACTTGGATCCTGAGTCAAACAAAAAAAGTTGGGGCATGTCTTACCAGTAAATGCCAGAGATCAGCAAATGTGATGTTCTAGTTAGAATTTGATTAACACTAGTTTCTAGCAGGAATTTGCTAGAGCATTCCAGTTTATAAACTGTAAGATACATGAATCCAAGGTATACTGACAATTCCCCTCTCATAGCTCCATCTCCACCAAGTTCCTGACTGCTATCCACCTGCACAGTAGACTTCTTCAGGATGATACAGGCCTCTCACAGAGCATGGCTGAAACCTGAACTTAGAGATCTTGTTTCCCCTAAACCCATTCTTTTCCCCAGTTCTTCTATCTGGGAGTTGCCTTCTACCATCTATCTAGTCACCCTTACCAGGAACCCAGAGAGCCCTTTTACTTCTTAATTATAAGCACAATTTTCTTTCCTAAATAATACTTAGATCTGTCCCTTCATCTCCTTTGTTAATATCACTACTTCAGTTCAGGCACTTGTCTACCTGAACAATTTAAGTCATTGTCCTGACCCGTTATCTTGTATGATGCCTTTTCCTCTCATGGCTATCTCTACCACACAGCAGTAGAGCAAGCTGATGATATCATTCCTTTGCTTAAAACTTGAATAACTGGTATTTAAATTCAAACTTGTCTCTTTGCCATGTATGACATTTTCCATGGTATGGCCCTTTTTTTT
This sequence comes from Pipistrellus kuhlii, assembly GCF_014108245.1. Lineage (NCBI taxonomy): Eukaryota > Metazoa > Chordata > Mammalia > Chiroptera > Vespertilionidae > Pipistrellus > Pipistrellus kuhlii. Next base: position 21,238,382 of record NW_023425493.1, on the reverse strand, counting down.
AACACTACATGTTTGATACACTGAAGTGACTAGTTTTACTGTTTGATATCTCTGTGCCTTTGCTTCCACTGTTCTGTCTGCAAAGAGTCGCATCCCTGGGCTCCTGTTGTAAGTGCAGGCTCCGGGAATACTGCCCCAACATTAAGTCAGTGCTGAACGCCATTATCACTGGGCTGATCACACTGTCACTGCTATTTTTACTCATTTTTGTTACAGAGACTATATACTTTCAACAAAACATTTCCTCTTTGCATAGATTTTTCAGGGGCTTTGTTCTAAGGCCCCTTGAAGATGGAACAAGAAAACACTTAGTGGTTCTGCTGTTCATTCAGCCATCATACAAAAATTGAGCATTAGCTAATCCAGACATCAGCTCTACTTCCCACATACTGTTTTTCTAACAACGAACTAAGAGAACAGTGAATTGTGCAGGTTAGAAAAGCCAGACCAGCAATACAGGTCGCCTGCCATAGGTTAGCTAGCTCCATGTCGATGATTTGGATGAACTAGAAGATAAATCCTGCTTTCTGAGATAATGCCCTCACATACAAGAACCCTTTTTTGTTGTTGTTGCTACAAGATTAAATTTGAAGGAAAAGGCAAGCATACAGAGCATATTTTCACAGAAAATATTTTTATTACTCTGCATCATTTTGGGAACACATACGCTTCATTAGTCCAACAAGAAAGATAATTCACTAACAGAATGAAACATCTAGGTTTCTTCATTGAAAATTTAAATAGACATCAGGTAGACTAGACTCCTATACTGGACGCCTGTTAAAACTAGGTTTTTGTCTGTTAGAAGAGGGTTGTCTTATCAGAACTGGTTCCCTGCAAGCTCAGGAGGTTCTGGAGCTAAGGCAGTTTACCACATTGCTCGCTGGACCCCAGACATCTGCCCATGGTCAGCTAAGTGACGGAAGACGATCCGACTAAGCCTCCAACGCCGCTTCACACCACGCGGACGGGACGTCATAACACACCGGTTTCTGATTCTAACAGGACAGCTATCCCGGGGAAGGGCAGCAATTTCTTCATCAGCCACTTCCTAAGGGAAGTCACAACATGTTACACAGACGTGAAGTCAATGCTCAGAGGAAGAAAACAATAGGCTAGATTCACTAATGTGGCCAGAGTTTGGCCCAAGAACCCTGAACATCGGAGGGAGCCTTAACCTCAGTAGAAACAAACAGACCAGAAAAATCACCAGCTCATGGTTACTCTGATCGTTAGTGTTTGGTCTTCATTTCATCATTTCTGCTTTTATCATTATTTTCTTCTGCTAATTTTGGGCTTAATTTGATCTTCTTTTTCTAGTTCCTTGGGGTATAAAGTTAGGTTATTTCCTGATTTTTGAGTCATGAAAGTATGAAACTTCTGGACTGAAGTTGAAATAGGAACAAATGTGGTTGAGATGAGGCTGGAGAAGGATTAAAGGTAGGATTCTCATCTGTGGTAAAGATTCTGATAGAAAAGCAAAAGTGAGTGATCAGATGAGATTTACATATTTAAAAGATCATTTGCAAGGCAGAGAATGAGTCTGGTTAGGGCAAAAGTAGTTGAGAGGAGAAAAACAGATTACTACAGAGGCAAGTATGTCTGACCCTGTGTTAGACTGGTGTGGAAGCAAAATAATTATTCCAATGTATTAAAAGAACATAAATGAGAAAATGCCACTAAATTAACATAAATTATTAAGCATTTATGTCCCTGATCTCCAAAAGCATTTGTTGCTAGAATTATATAAAACAATACAATTAGGTATTGATTGACTAAGGGAAATAAGTAATGACAGACAGTAAGTACTATAGGAAGAACTGGAGGAGAGAGAAATGACCAGATTGGAAGAATGAAGTTTCACAGGGCAGAAACTGAGGAACAGCTGCAAATTATTTATTTACCGTACATATGTACATAATATGTACACTCACACTCCCTACCACTCCTTGTTCCCAAACACCTTTAAGGCAGTTTACAATGAGGAAATTGGGGCAAATGGAAAATGAGACAAAGCTATGTGCTCTGAAAGGCTGTAATTTGTTTAGAACTGGGATGTAAATACTGACTTGGAAGCTACTAGGCACAGGGCCACGATCAGGTCTCATAATTCAGAGAATCTCGGCACAACTATTATTGCTGCTTATACCAGACACATTTCTCCAGGGAGTCTTCATAAATAATGCCCTCCACAACATCCTGAGGTGAGGGCACTTCTTGTTGCTCCCTAACTATAGGCAAGTATCTAAATGCCATTACAGTAAAAGCTGTAATGAGTGGCCCAGTATACTCAGTTTTCTGTTCATCTGGCTTAATCTAGACAAGATTTAAAAGAATCCGTAGTAATTAATGGCCTAAATATTCTGCCAACTTCTACAAATGTATTTTGTTTTTACTCTGAGCGTTTGATAAGTTGAGTGACCTTGAGTTTGAGTTATACCCCCCGATGCTACTCTTGAATGCAGGTATTCTGTCTGTCACCAGGTTGATGCAGAACCTTCTCCTTCAGGATGCCAAACAGTATTGTCATCCTCTTATTCAAGTTAGGGAGTCTGATAAGAAAGTAAACCTAAGTGGAAGGCCACCTCAGCACACAGAGATGGGTAAAGGAGTTCAGACAGGTAGGCTAGCAGAGCTCAGGACACGGAATGAGGCGGGAGCCCAGGAGGGGGAGTCCCGAGGTCAAACAACACCCAGTTTCTGGTGTGGTTAGCATGCCCCAGTACTCTCTAAGCATCACCTAATACAAAGGTTAAAGGCTTGGCACAAATAATTCTCTTCAATCTGAAACTCACCAAAATCAGTTTCGAGGATATTCATTTGTGTTGACTGAGAACATTTGATCGTATTCTCCAGAAATTATTTTGACAGTAAGTCACAACAAACAGTTTCAAAAGTGGTCTGATTTGAGTTAATGATATTGGGTGGTCAGGGACTCATCTTAATTAGCTAACCTGAAGGTATTTTGGCAAAATGGCATTCTTCCTAATCGAATTAATCCGTAGCCTCTCATCTGCATATTCATAGGCCATTTTCCTTCTCTTCACATCACGCAACATTCTCCAGTCTACGTAGTAGCCTCGAACTTGGCCTGAAGCTGATGAAGGAACCATCTAAAAAAAATAAAGAATAAATGAGGGATAGTTAGATCCAGGCTCTGCCATATCCCCATCCTGTAGTCCTTTTAGTCACTACTAATGATCAACTATTTTTTTTTTGTAATTTTAAATAGACTTCTTAATTCAGAATAAATACCTTTTATGGATGTACATTAAACCAAAATGGTGGCAATTAATACAATGCCAATAATTTGTGTTGGAAGGTGAAACATTTTCCCCTTAAATTCTTTACAATCAACTTTCTCTCTACTATTTCCTAACAGACTTTGACAGGGTGTCACAAACAACAACAACAACAAACAAAAACACTTTTTAACAGTTCAATTTTGATTGAAATGTATTTTAATAAACACTGCCTTTGTAATTATACAAAGTGTGTACATATATATTTTGGGACACCCGATATTTTTTTAAAGAACTTTATATACCTCTTTTTCTGATTACAAAAATAATACACTTTTAAAACTACACACTTTAAAAATGAATTGGTCTACACTATTTCTTCTGTGAATGTTTTATGTTCTTTGCTCATATTTTTATTATGGTTTTTTCTTATACCAGTGCTTTATATATTAAGATTGCCTTCTTTCAGTTTTGTACACATCCTACCCTGCCCCCCTGTCTCTTCACCTCCTAAAACTCCTCTTCATCTCCTAGAACTCTTCCACTTACAGCTATCAAAATCTAACTCCTGTTTCTTCTCTTAACAACCCCTTCAGGTTTTTGCTCTAGCTGAAGCTTGACTCCTTCTGATAGCTTCCCCTGTAGCTCTTTTTTTCTCCTACGACTGGGGGAGAAAAATTAACTTAATATTTAAAAAAAAAAAGTATTTTAATGTGCTACTAGAAATTTTAAATTACGTATGTGGTTGGCATTATATTTCTATTAAGCAAAGATACTATGGATGAACTGACCATGTACCAACTGTCCATTGGTACTTCGTGAGACCCATCATCTCTTGCCTACACAAGCGTACATACAGCTCCAACAATTTCCTCCCCCCACCCCCATCTTTTTCTCCTCACTCTACAGGATCTCTTCCGGTACCACAAAGATGCTTTTACTTCTGTCATGTTAAAAACACTCACACACAAAGCACCCACTCTTTACTCATCACTCTAGCTCCGGACCCATTTTCCTGCCCCATTTTGCAGCAAAACGTCTTCAGAGACTTGTCTCTACTTCGTGTCCGCTTTCTTCCCCATTCTCTCTGGAGGGCTTTCACCCCAACAGCCTCCACCATGCTAACCACGGTAGCCAGTTCTCAGCCCTTCTTCGTTTTTTAAAATGTATTTTTTATTTCAGGAAGGAAGGGAGAGAGAAATATTAATGATGACAGAGAATCACAGATCCTGCACACACCACCCTGGGGACCAAACACGCAACCCCGGGCATGTGCCGTGGCCCGTGCCCTGACCGGGGATTGAACCGTGACCTCCGGGTTCACAGGTCCACGCTCAGCCACTGGGCGCCGCCGCCGGGTCTCAGCCCTGTAACTGGCCGTTAGCTCTGCGCCGAGCTGACTGCTCCCCGCTCCTGGGAATTGTCGCCTCCCGCCTCCAGGACACCCGCTCCGGGCTCTCCTCCTCCCCCGCTGAGCTCTTTTCAAGTCTCCTCGGCTCCGCTCTCATCTCTTATCCGCGGGGTCCCTGGGCCTCACCCTCAGGCCCCTGCCCTGGTCCCCCTGCTCTCACTCATAAATCAGGCCAAGCTGCAGCGTTCAGTGCTAGTCAGCTTCGGTGACGGACACCGAGTTTACATCGGCGGCTCGGGCCGGAGGAGGGGACCCCCTGGGACGGGTCCGCGCCGAGCTCTGCAGGTGGCAGAGCAGTGGGGTGCCCGCGGGTTTGGGGGTTCCGGAGGAAGGGGGAAGGGTGGGATTAGGACCCGGGCCTAACCTGCCGGAGGGTCCGCAGCAGTGAGCCCAGCATGGAGGTCGCCATGTTGTTCGCTGCAAAGTCAAACAGCTGCAACTTTATTGACACCCGCGGGGCGGAGCTTATGACGTAGGGGGCGTGGTCTGGGCCCCGGGGGTGTGGCGTGGCGGCGGGCGGTCTGTGCCACATGGGGATGAAGGAGTTAGTTACTGAATGTGCGTTTGGGTGGTAATGAACTGGACTTGGGCAACTTGCAAACCCGAGAGCGCAGCTCTGATGTCGATTGGGCAGCCTGATGCTCCCTTTCCTCCGGCTTTACCTATTCTCTTAAGCGGCCTTCGTTCCTACCGAAGTCCTTTCTTTCAGTCCCTGCCCCCCACCTACCATTCCATATCACCACAGTCTCTTCCCATAAGTCTTCCATCTGACCTGCTCCTGCTCTTATATCCTCCATTCAGTTTAGGGGCCTACTCGCCAGAAACCTACAATTATTGTCAACTCCTCTGTTATCCCTCCTGTAGATGTAGTAAATCTCTTTCCATTATAATGGTGATTATGATTATGCTGATGATAGCGATGATATAATTCCAATATATATATTCTGTATTGGAAGGGGAACTTTGCCATTTAAAAACTGCTGATTTCAGTCGGTAGCACAAGGAGCTTTCTGGTCATCCCATTCATTTTTAAATGTACAATTCAGTGGCATTAAGTACATTCACATGGCTGTGCAATCATAACCATCATCTATCTCCTGAACTTTTCATATTGCAAAGCTATGTACCCATTAAACTAGGGGTGTCGAACTCAATCAGAGAAGGGGCCAAAATCTAAAATCCAGCCTAAATCGCGGGCCGAATGGTTTACTGAACAGTCATAAACTGTCATTGTGATGGAAACGCAGCGGAGTGCAGTGATGACAGCGCGGTGCGGGCCACATTGCAAGGCCTGGCGGGACGGATTTGGCCCGCGGGCCTTGTGTTTGACACATGTGCATTAAACAGTATCTTCCCATTCCCCTGCACTACTAACCTCGGGCTACTACCGTTCTGTTTTCTGTCTCTATGAATTGGACTCCACTATGTAGCTCAAAGAGGTAGAATCATACACTTGTCCTTTGGTAACTGGCTTCTTTCACTTAACATGTCTTTGAGATTCATTCATGTTATAGCATGTGTTAATACTTCCCTCTTCTTTATGATTGAATAATAAATACTCCATTGTATGGATATACCACATTTTGTTTATCCATTCATCTGTAGATGGACACTTGCTTTGCTTCTTCCTTTTGGCTATTGTGAATAATGCTACTACGAACATGTGCACAATGTCTTATTTGCACCTACTTCTGCTAGCAGCCCCAGTGCCCCTGCCTGGGAGTCTCCTCTGGGAGCTCTGTGCTGTGCATGAGTTGAACACAAGATGGCAGTAATAGCACACCTGAGCATCAAACCCTGGGCCCTCCTTGGCCTGTTCCCACCAACAGGGTCTAATGCAAACTGGAAACACACACACACACACACACACACACACACACACACACACACACGCATGCACACACACGCACGCACATACACCACCCATCATCCAAATAAGATCATGACACGTTGGTACCTTGACTATCATCAGGTAGAACCTGTGTTTGAGTTTGCCTCCCTTATAGGAGTCAGGACAGACTACATAATTTGTGCAAAATGAAAATTAAGTGCCCCCTATTCAAAAATCAGGAAAAAGTTGCTGTTAAAAAGAGTAAAACATAGAGCTGAGCTCAATTCTTTGAGGTGACTTGGGACACCTGAGGAACCAGGGGTCAGCTGGGCAGTGGACACACACGAGCCAGTGTGGGGTGGAATGGCTGCTCAAAGGTCCTAGAGATATGGAGTCACTAATCAAGTTCCTCATCCTGGTTTTGCTTTGCTCTTTCTTGCTGCACTGCTCTGACTCCTCTCCCCCGCTCCCCAGGGTCCTTGCCCGAATCTCCTACTTACACACACACTTCTGTCTGGGATGCTGCCTTTGCAGGTGGTGCAGCGGTTGTGTAGGAACTCAGGCTCCGACAAACAGACCCCATCCAACAGCATCCAAACGGTTCTGCTTCTGCTTCTGATTCTGATTGTCCCTTTCACTTTCTCCATCCTGCTCCTGCTCCTCTTGCTCAGACCCTCTTCATCTCTTGCCTGAATTGGTGCTCACTGGATTCCTTATTGCTTTTTTTGCCTCCTTTTTTGTTTTAACTTATCACCTTCCCCCAAACATGCCTACCTTTTCCTGCTTCCAGAGTGAACCTTCCAAGCCATGACAACTACTCACTTGGGGTAGCTCCCCGCTGCCTGCAATATAGAAAGTTCTGCAAGACCATTGCCCATCCCCGAACTCCCCAGCCCTACTGGATGGCTGTCCTCCACTGCTTCTCTCGGTCCTCCTGCCTCGTGAAGCCTTTATTTCAGGCAACCTTCCCGTTCAGCTTTGTTTGGTTCATCAAATGCTTAGTTGAACACCGGGAACATAGCAGTTTCTGCCATCCAGGGGCCGAGGAGCAGACGGGTGGGTGGGGAGATACTACGTGACAGGAGCTAGCGGTGCAGAAAATGCCGCATGTCCACAGAATCCCATGTAAATCAAGGCTTTTAGCTCAGCCACCCCAGCTGAGGGGCCTGGAAATACTTTTCACCAGGCCGAACCATGATGAGGAAAATTTGCTTTTGCAGAGTGTGAGGTCTTGTGGAAAAATAGATTCTGAGTGGGGAAAATATATGAAAAGCCTTTTTATTATTACATTAATCCTAAAACTGATGTCTGTAAAAAGACAACACAATTGGCATTTTGCACATTTTAAATTAGTAGTCACAATTAGTATGTGACTCCAAAAAAAAAAAGTAATAAAAAAGTGTTCTCTTTTCTTTCGAGTAGTTTTAGGGAGATGCTTGCATATTTGTTTGGCTTTGTTGCAGATAATATGCACGCAAAGAGATTTTTCTTTTCTGAGCCTCATTTTCCATTCACATATTCAGTCTCTTCCCGACCAGGGTACTTGGGAAGGCTGATTTTCCACCTCCCTTGTCTTGCCTGCGGGGCCCTGGAGATGGAGTGCAGGCTGGCACCAGCCAAGGGGGCGATGGGCCTGATGTTCAGCCAGGCCTGGCTCCTCGGCTCACAGCTGCATTGCTCTTCTTTCTTTCTGCTGTGACTTAGAGGTGTCACATAAATGGGTGCTTACGATAGAAAGGTTTAGAATGATGCTGTTTAACCAGTGAGGCACAGCTCAGCAGGTAATTCTCAACCCTCCTCCAGCTCCCAGGGCTGTGGTCCCAGACCTGGCCTTGGTATCTGTGCAGAAGCACATGCTATCAACGACTCTTTCAGGCTTAGTGCCCACCTTCTTCCTCTCAGGCTCATTCCCACTTCTAAGGACCTGATTTACTTTGTACTTTTCCTCATTGTATTAATTTCTTGTGGCTGCCATAACAAATTGCCACACACTGGGTGACTTAAACACAGGAATGTATTTTCCCACAGCTCCAGAGGCCAGAAGTCCAAAATCAAGGTGTCTGCAGTGCCACACTCCCTCTAGAGTTTCTAGGGGAGGCTCTTCCTTGCCCATCCCAGCTAGTGGTGGCTCCTGGCATTCCTTGGCTTGTGGCATCATCACTCCAGTCTCTGCTTCGGTCTTCACTGGCCTTCTGCCCTGTGTGTATCTTCATGTTCTTTTCTGCCTCTTATAATAACCCTCTCTTTGCATTTAGGCCATTCGAATCCAGTATGACCTCATCTCAACCCTTACCTATGCCAAGATCCTATTTTCAAATAAAGTCATGTTCTGAGGTTGTGATTGAGAATTTTTTTTTTTGGGGGGGACACTTTTTAATGCACTACTCATCTACTTGAATTTTTCAAGACTGCAACGCCAGCCCCTCTGCTCTTTGGCTGTCTGCTCCACCTCCTTTCCTATTCTCACCTCTAGTTCCTCTTTTCTTCTCTGACTCTAGTAGAAGTGGCTCGCAGTGTATGTGGTCAGGGCTCAGCCCTCCTGACTTTCTAAAGAAATATATGAAGGTAAGCACGTATTTATTAGAATTTCTCGTAGAAGGAAGTCAAAGTCAGGAAGGATCAGACTAATGTATTCACATACAACTCTTTTAATATTGTACTTGGTTGACATGTTCCCTAAGTGGTCGGCAAACTGCGGCTCGTGAGCCAGATGTGGCTCTTTGGTTCCTTGAGTGTGACTGTTCACAAAATACCACAGCCTGGGTGAGTCTATTTTGAAGAAGTGACATTAGAAGAAGTTTAAGTTTAAAAAATTTGGCTCTCAAAAGAAATTTCAATCGTTGTACTGTTGATATTTGGCTTTGTTGACTAGTGAGTTTGCTGACCACTGCCCTAAGCTATCATATATATACATAGTATATATAGACACATACATTTCTATAATAATAAAAGCATAATATGCAAATCTACCAAACGGCTGAACAGTAGAATGACTGTCTGGGCAACCTTCCAGATGAAGCCAGGCTGCAAAGGCCTACTCTTGCCTCTAGTCCTATATAATAAAAGATTAACATGCAAATCGACTGAATGGCCAGACGACCAGTCACTATGATGTGCACTGACCATCTGGGGGCAGATACTCAACGCAGGTGCTGCCCCCTGGTGGTCAGTGCGCCAGAAGCCAGGCTTGCCAACCCCCTGCCCACCCCCTGCCCCCTGAGTGCACGAATTTTCATGGCCTGGGTCTCTAATATATATATTATATTAATTTCCCCAACTTATTTGAAGTTTCTAAGGCAAAATATTGTTTTTAACTTACTACCCACGTTCCTAGCAGAGTGTCTGGTATCTAGTAGGTGTTGTAAATATGTATTGGGTTGAAATGGTTCACACTCTCAACTTCAACCCCGTCCTCACCGGACACTCTGAATCTGAATGGGAAAGGACTGGCCTGGCATGAAATCTCTCTCCATTGCTCATGCACTGTTCCTTCAAGCCCAGCCTCTGTTGGCACAACCTGCTGGCTTCGAATTTTATTTTTTAAAAAGCGCCTTTCTGTCTGCCCCCAGGCATGGCCCAACCCATGCTCATGCTGACGGGTAACTAAGGGTTTTGTCCCTTCCCGAGGCGAGGTACCTGAGTTGCCTCAAGAAAACGATGGGGGAGTGAGGGACTTTCCTGTCATAGGAGTGTGTCTTGTCCCCTTGGTAAGAAAGTGATGCCCTTGGGGACAGAGAGGAGCTTGGCTTCTATACTTTTAGGATCATGCCTGCTGCCCTGCATGGACGGAGCCAAACCAACAAGTCCTAGGCGATGATGACAATGTTGATGTATTTGGCTGAAACTCAAGCACACGTGGTCATGCCGATGGCCCCTGAACGCCCGAGAGAACCTGGCCAGCTCCCTGGAGAGAGTGGGGGCCAGGGCTACCTGGGCTTCCTGGATTCAGACGTCCTGCCTCAGCAGAGTTTCTCTTTCCCAGCGGCCTCCATGCTCAAGGCCAGGCCCTCCTGATTGTCAAGTTGGTCCCGTTGTTCTCTCTGCCTCTGCAGCTGTGAGGGTGCCCTTCTCTCCTCTAACCAGAGGGAAGCCTATACTTACTCTGAGGTTGGTGACTCAGTGCCCCGGGGGGCACTCTCCGCCAGCTGCTGGGCCCTGCCTGAAACAGTGTTCGTGTGGTTCCAGCGATGAGCTCACCCATTTCTTTTGCAGGGTCCTCAATAGATTTTCATTTGAGGGAATAAAGAGTTGAGAGGAAAGCAGCTGCTTTCTTTCAGACCATTTCCTCCTTTTTCTTTCTTTATCCACTTCCTAGTTTTTCTAAATTCTAAACTCTGATGAAATGGCAAAATGTTAGCAACTTAGCTAAGGTGCATTGCTTTTGGTAGCTATGGGGACAGAAATACCAGCCCCGTGAGTTAATGGGAGTCAAGGGAACAAAACCTCTGCAGAGCCGCAGGGTGAGTCCTGTGGATGCCAACACAGGCCAGAGGCGCTGCATGACCAGGTGACCCTCCAGGTCGCTCAGCAGCCCCAGGGCAACGGAGTGTGTACTGTGGGTGACCTTAGACCGGTCCTGGGAAAGCGCAAGAGGGAGGCACGCTCACTTTCTATTCCATGTCTCTCCCAGAAACCCAAAGATCTGGAAATTCTATCCCCTTTCCTACCTTTGTGCTAACATGTTAGAGCAAGAAAAATGTTCTTGGATACACCTCGTCTCCTGCTGAATTTATCAGTTGTCCATCAAACCAGGTGGTCTTGGATTTTCACCTGATTAATTTTAGAAAAAAAAGTTAAGATTGTGTTTCTGGAATTTTTTTTTTCATCCTCTGTTCTTTGCTGCATAAATAGCGAATGTTCTCGTTTGTATTATTCACTAACTGTTTCCTGTCTTGTCTTTCTGAGGGTAGGATTCATGTCACAACAGTTTCTTGGATCTCTCAGATGCACAGCTCATAGTAGGCATTCAGTTCTCAGGAAACGCCCTCTCATCAAGTAATTACTAGTAAGCTGCTGGATTGAGTTAGACTTGCTGGAAGTCACCTTCAGGGTTCCATGTGGGCGTTTTTTCTTCCTAGGATGTAATTCATAATGAACAAGAGCCCTCACCTTCTCTCTCTGGGAAGAGAAGAGGGGGGGGGGAAAGGACAACAGTAACTACTTAGTCGCTTCATGTCCATAGGAAACAAGCTGTAGGGTCATTAGTATCTTGTAAAGCTGAGAACTCTAATGTCTATTCCCAAAAAGGTACATGAGGAATGTAACCTGCCGTTAGTTCCCTCACTCCTTTCGTACAACCCCGAGGGCCGTGCCTTGTTAGTATTGATTCCCTTCAATGGCAGGGAACGCTGGCCTGTCTTTATCTCTAGGAATATAAACCCTGCAAGGGCAGCAACGATGATGAGGATGGCAGTGATAGCCTATTTTGTTCAAGCCTACACCCTCATCTCCTGGAACAGTCCCTGGCACATGGTATGCATTCAATGAACACTTGAGTGGATGGAGTTCAGATATGTGGGGAGATACCTGACAGGTGATGCTCATCAGCAAAGCGGAGATTAGTGTGTCCTCTCGTACATGGGAAGTCTGTCCTTGAGGTCTGATGTCAGGCCGTGTCTCCACTCTGATTTGGTTTGGTATTCCAGAAACCTCAGCCTCATGCCTTTAGCAACCACAGGGACTGCCTCTGGAAGAGGAGGGACGGTGCAGTAATGAAGGGAAGGAGAGCAGATGCAATGGAGACGAGAACAGGCCCACACCTGTGGGTGCTCTGTTCCAGAAGGCATTGGGCTACATGGGGTGTCCACAGCCTCCCCCGAGGCCTTTACGGGATCTCTGTCTCCGTTTTGCTTCATTTCCTAATGCTCCTCCACTCTGCAGTGAGGGGTTGGGTTTGACTCATGTTGATCTCAACACTAAGGAAGAACTGGAGAGGGTGGGCACCAACTCATCTTTGTTGCTGATGTCATTTGGTGAATACATCAAGGCCAGCCCATCCTCCAAGGGCAGCAGACCTGTCCAGCTCATCTCCCAGCTGAGCCTCTGCAGCTTCTTGGTTCTGTCAGTGGCTGGACCCTTGAGGCTTTCTGAAAGCAACCACACAGTGTGTGCCTGCAAAGTGTTCATGCCAAGCACAGTCTCAGGAAGACCCTCGTAAACATACTGCCAGTTACCGGCCACCTTTGGAATGCTTCCCATCAGTCCAAATTGTCACTTTCCTTTCCAGCCCCACAGACACCTCGTCCTATGACACACACACTTCCCAGTACACATTGCCCACCAAGGCATCACCAAGGTGCCTCCCTGTACATTCAGGTCACATACTCACTGTGTAACCCAACTCCTCTTCATCTTCCTCTGTGGTTATGTTTAGCCAAATCTTCATTTGTGATTATTTCTGAGGCTCAGCTTTGAGCCTCTCCCCAAACCATAATGGCATGGTAGAAGGTGAAATCAGCAGGGTTTAAGAGTCATGATGCCTGGTGTCCCCTTGCCTCAGGCCTGTTCTTCTCCTGGAACATTGTGGTGGGAAGGGACAGACATGCTTCTGCACTTGTCTGGTGGCTCCTTCCAGAACATAAACCAGCACGTGGTTCTTGTGGCGCCGAGGCTCATCATAGAGGCCGTGGGATGCGCTGCGGTTGGTTTTGGAGTTGGCTAGCCCAACAGGATTCCTGGGGGATGCTCTTTCATCCTTTACCATTGCTGAGGGGATGGCCATAAGAACCAAGCAAAAATAATGATGACCTTTGAAATTCTGGGTTTGAAATCCAGCTCCTTCAAGTCAGTGGTGACTTGGGTTAGAGGACATATTTGTTTTAATATATTTTATTGATTTTTTACAGACAGGAAGGGAGAGGGAGAGAGAGTTAGAAACGTCGATGAGAGAGAAACATCAACCAGCTGCCTCTTGTACACCCCCTACCGGGAATGTGCCCGCAACCAATGTACATGCCCTTGACCGGAATCGAACCTGGGACTCCTCAGTCCGCAGACCGACGCTCTACCACTGAGCCAAACCGGTTTCGGCAACAGGACATATTTGTTGATGAGAAATATACTCTTAATAGGCCATTCTCTACTTCTTATCTCCAGATTTTGACTGTGTGAATCAAGATTTTTGGAGCCCTGACCCACAGTGTTTCTCAGTCCCCTGCAGGGGTGGGAGGCTCAGCCAGGCACAGCCACTCATACCCATTGGTCAGCACCACTAATCCTGAAGGCACTTCCACAGACATCACAAGAGTATTTCAAGACAGAAGAATACTTGGCAGTGACTCAGCTCACAGAGGCTAACACCGATTCTGTAGCACTACCAGTCACCGCTCAGAGCGTGCACCAGTGTTTATTAACCATCCATTGTGTGTCCAGAGCTTGCATTAGGCCTTACTGGGATTGGATGCGGGGACAATTAAAATAAACTTGTGTCTATATGCTAAGTGCCTAGTATGTACCAGGCATGGCCCTAGGTGTTGGAATTATACATTGAACAGAAGTGGCAGCTCTGTTCCCCCAGAGATTACAGCTATTAGTAACAATCTCATGTGTGATGGGTTCTCCTGGAAAGGAATGAGGCCAGTCATTCCCTAGTCCCACCCACTCCCTGTGCCTCTGGCATGATTGTCATCAGGCTCACCAGGCCCGCTGAGCCCCAAGCAAAACACGAGACTAAGAGATGAGGCAGCATCCCAGCATCTCTGTGGTCGGGTTCAGCTCGATCCTTTCAGGGTTGCTTGCTTTGAGCTCAGCATGTCAATCACTGTGAAAGGCTGGCTGGGAGCTGTGGCATCCACCCTTAAGTACTAGAAAAAAGGCGAGGAGAATAGTACGTGGTTGGGCGAACTTTTACAAATAAACTAGATGGTATTCTTGTGCCAGGCTGCAGGGCAGAACTTACACATAACATTTACATACTATTCTTTGAGATTTTAAGGAAAAAGAAAAGAAATGTAAAAATCCATTAAATAGCTGAAGGGCAGTGTTTAAGCTTACGTGTCCACGTATGTAATAAAAGTATAAAGACACCCACTGCAACAATAGTCCAGGCCCAGGAGAGTGTTTCTCTCTCAGAGGGAGGGGAATATGATTAGAAGCATATGCAGGGACTTTAACAGTATTTATAATAGTTTATTTCCTAAGCTGGGTAGAGATACAAAAGTGTTTAAAATACTTTTCTCTAAACCTTTTTGAATATCTGAAATATTCCATCACTCACACAAAGGTCTGTCTTCAGCTTTGGGCTCCAGTGGGGATGACATGGTGTTGATAATAAATTTTTCCCCCTTGACATTTCTCAAACCTGTCATTGGCAAGAGGGAAGAGAGGAAGAAGATCCTGTAATGCCCTGCTGGCATGGATATGGGGTAGCAGAGATGGGAGGACAGAGACCTGAGGAACAGCATTCTGCAGGGGATCCTGTGGGCCCTGTTCCTCTATCACTCAGCCACCCAGGGACTCATTTCCCAGAGACCACAGTTGGCCACAAATGGGCGACCTCAGCAGTTCCACAGTCAAACCTCATCATTACCCGTGGCTCTGCCCTCACAGGCCATGGAACAGTTACCACACCGCTGCCTTGCTGTAATCCTACACTCTTAGAAAACAGCAACTAAAAAATAACAACCCAAACCAGAAATGTTGATGGTTAGGCTATTAGGGAGAATGGAAGTAGTTTAAAACAACAATAGCAACAACAAACCTCCCCCCCACACAAAAGCCTGGACAGCCTGGCCTTAGGAAGAACATTTGAGATGGGAGGCTGTGACTCAGTTTGTAAAGAAAATGATTGGATTTTCCTATCGTGTTTCCAGAGGTTAGTCATCTTCAGGGAGGAACAGCAGAGTTCTTCGCTTTGATTTATAGCCATGACATTTGGGAGATGTTATGTTTGTAGAAGCCCCATTCGACAGAAATGGGTTAGGTATCCTTTCCTAAATCAAATCATGTCAGAGAGCCTGCAATTACTATGATTCATTTAGGATAAGTCAGGGTTTAACCATGAGTCACATGGGGGAGAGGTAGACACTCAGACAAAATTGTGGTCCTGCTTGTGGGCATCTGTGGTCCCAAGGATCCTTCCACTGTTCTGATCCTAAGACTGTTGACTTGTACAGATAAGTTTGGTCCCTTTGGCTGATCAGAGAAACCTACTTGAATCAGACCACCATGATCAGAAACAAATTATGCTGTTTACAAAATTGATTAGCCTCAAGATCAATTTATCAACAAGTATTTATTAAGGACCTAATGAGAATTGGCATTGAAAGTCAGAACTATTAGATGCTGGATCCACTGATGTGTGGACTGGACAATTGGACTTAGAGGTCCTAATCACTAACAGTGTGAGTGACCTCCACCACGCCCCGCATGGTTCAAGGTTCAGGTTCAGGGTTCAGGTTCTGGAGGAGGCCACATGCAAATGAAAGAGACTAGATAAGAAATATAAATTATCATTATAATATCAACCTATCGATAGTAAGTGACTATTAATGAGCGTGGGGTTTGTTCTTTTTTTTTTTTTGTATAGCCATTTATATTTTGTGAAAATTACATTTCATGAGATAATGTACATCCTAAAGTCAATGGCTGAATATGTTAACTCTCTTCACATATACAGTTATTTGCAAGCTTTTTCATTGTTCTTCACAGTGCTATAGGGTTTGTTCTTGAGTTGAAGAAAATGCTCTCAAAGTAAATAATGGCAATGGCTGAACAATCTTGTGAATATAATAAGATCCACTGAATTATACTCTTTATTTTTAATTTTCATCAGAGGATATTACTTTGAGAGAGAGAGAGAGAGAGACAGAGAGAGACAGAGAGAGAGAGAGAGGGAGAAAGAGAGAGAGAGAAACATTAATCCGTATATGCCCTGACCAGGGTTCGAACCCACAACCTAGGTATGTACCTTGACCTACAATTGAACCCACAACTTTTGGTGTACAGGACAATGCTCCAACTAATTGAGCTACCTGGCCAAGGCCTAAATTATATACTTTAAAAGGATGAGTTCTATGACATATGAGTTATATTGCAATAAAAATATTTTTATGACTATCTCAGGACTTTGGAGAGAAATAAGACAAAAAAATCAGTGGACTAATAAAGGCTTAGTTGGCAAAATTCATAAAACTCTTATGATTCTGAAATTTACAAGTCCCGTTTGATCTCCTGCTTCCGTGGTCCAGTGACTTACTGCGCAGATCAGTGCTTCTCAGCCCTGCTGCACGTTTTAGAACCACCATGGGAGCTTTTAGAAAATATGATGCCTTGGCCTGACCCATGGCCGATTAAATCAGTCTCCGGCTCCCGTTTTCCCAAACCTTGGCATCCTATTTTATTAAGCACTCCCAGGCGATTCGCACGTGCTGTCGAGACTGATGAGTTAGGGTAGAAACGATCTGGGCAGCATTGGGTCATATAAGAAGTGGTCCCTCAGCGACATCTTTTAAGTCAGGTTTATGAGGTATCATTTATATACAATAAAATTTACCCTTTTTATGTATTCAGCTCAATGAATTTTGAGAAATGTGTATAGTCCTATGGCAGCCACCATAGTCAAGCCAGACTAGAACTTTTATTTCTATTACTCCCCCAAATGCCTCCAAATTCCTTTGTAATCCATCCTTCCCCCATGAATTAGATGCACATATTAGGACTCTATGCAACGTTAAAAAACACATGCCTTTGAAGACACATAAAAGAAAACTAGAGACCTGGTGCACAAAAATTGTGCATTCAGGGTGGGGGAAGGGTAGGTCCTTAGCCCAGACTGCGCCCTCTTACAGTCTGGAACCCCTCAGGGGATGTCTGACTGCCACTGAGGGCCTGCTCCCAACAGGGGACATCCTTCTCTCAGTCCAAGACCACTTGCTCCTTATCACCTGTCTGCTCACTGCTCCTTCCCACTCAGCTCACTGCTCCTTAGTGTCGCCACGGAGGTGGAGAGACTTCTACCACTGCTGCTGTGCTTGTCAGCCGAGAGCCCGGCTTCTAGTCAAGCAGCACTCCCCCTGTGGGAGCGCACTGACCACCAGGGGACAGCTCCTGCATTGAATGTCTGCCCCCTGGTGGTCAGTGCACATCATAGCAACCGGTCATTCTGGCCATTCTGCCATAATGGTCCCTTAGGCTTTTATTATATAGACGAGGAGGGAAATACTATGTAAGTTTAAAACAGCACAGAAAAAAAACCTCTATGTAATAGAATTTTAATTGTTTAACATTTTAAATACATGTGCACAGATATATACATCTTTCCTTATATGTATACATTTGTAGAAGAAAAATTAGTGTTTACCTCTGGTTGTAGGAATTACAGGAAAAGTTAAATTTCTTCTTTATATTTTGTTGTATATTTTAGTTAGTCTCCATAATGTTACTTTTATAATAAAAATAATAATGAATGCCAAAACCGGTTTGGCTCAGTGGATAGAGCATTGGCCTGCGGACTCAAGGGTTCCAGGTTCGATTCCGGTCAAGGGCATGTACCTTGGTTGAGGGCACATCCCCAGTAGGTGTGCAGGAGGCAGCTGGTTGATGTCTCTCTCTCATCGATGTTTCTAACTCTCTATCCCTCTCCCTTCTTCTCTGTAAAAAATCAATAAAATATATTAAAAAATAATAATAATGAATGATGTCTACAAAACAGCCATCTTTGGGCCATGAGGCATGAAGAATCTCCTAAAAACCAAACTGCCTCCCCCCCCCCCCCCCCCCCAGGTTCCAGGCCCCTGGTTGCAAACCCAGCCCTCTGCTCCCACACTCTCAGGCTCACAGCAACTCTTATTGTCAGAAAATATTAATAAGAAGATATTGACTAATACTGAGATGGATATCAGAAAGTATTGACCCAAGAGAAGGAAATATTGACGGAAGAAGAATCATTGCCTCGGAGGGAGTCATAAACACTCCACTTTGCTGCAGGCTGTGCTCTGGGGTCTATGTTTGCAGGCACACGCACAGTTAGAGGTGAGGATGGCACATCTTGAAAAACAGTTAGAGCTTTGACTTCAGAATCTACCACAAGGGGAAGGTGATCCTGTGGGTACAGAATATATATATTTATGGCGGAGTGAGTGAGCTGGGACAAGATCTTGAGGTTTGGTTCCAGTTCCTTTAAACTCAGTAGAATCCTAAGTAAAAAGCTAAGACATAGCCTCCAACCAGCTCAAACAGACCCAAGCCAGACCAGGTCAAGGTCTCCAAGCCAGACACAGTGGATCCGGGCTCCCTCAGAGCCAGCACGTGGGTCTGTTGGGTTCTGGATGATTTCATAGGACAAATGAAATCAGAGATGACTGCAGTTGGAATACTTTTTTCTACATTTTTCTCAAATAAAAGAAGACGCTATAATAACACGTTGCTTGAACCATCATTTGAACTCGCAACTTCGTGGTTTTTTTCCAGGTTGTTCTGGAATGGGGGTTACGCTATTTTGACGAAATAATGGATTGAAATTAGTTTCAAGTTAAGTTATTCCCCTAGTTTGGGTACAGGCTCTGTATCACTTTTCCATTGTTGCATAATAAACCTCTCCAAAATACAGTGACTATCAACAGTTATTTGCTCCTAATTCTGTGGGGTGGCAGTTGGGCTGGGGTGGCTCACATCACATTCGCTCGGCTCATTCATGAGTCTGGGCTTCAGCGAGCACGGCCAGGCCTTTCTCCTTGGGCTGCTCATACTCCGGAGGCACTCACTGGTCTTCCAAGAGGGTGAGAGCAGATGCTGGAAGCCACTGGTGGCGCCAGCTCAGTGGGTGGAGGGGACCGATCACCACTTATCTTTACAAGAACAAAGTATGAAGCCGAAGAACAACTCTCCCTTACCTGTCGGGGCCTGAGTGTCGGCCTTCTTGCT
Source organism: Pipistrellus kuhlii (assembly GCF_014108245.1). Classification (NCBI taxonomy): domain Eukaryota; kingdom Metazoa; phylum Chordata; class Mammalia; order Chiroptera; family Vespertilionidae; genus Pipistrellus; species Pipistrellus kuhlii. The sequence continues at coordinate 21,219,037 of NW_023425493.1, read as the reverse complement.
CTCCCGGTCTCCCTTCTGGGCCCACACGTGGACCGTGTACTCCACGCCCGGCCTCAGGCCCGTCAGCACGGTGCTGCTCTGCTCCTTCCCCACGGGCACCTCCCTGGTGTCTCCGTCGGCGGAGGTGTAGCGCACCAGGTACCTGTCGATGGCGGCCTGCACCGGCTCCCAGGAGATGGTGGCCGTGGTCTCTGTCACCCGGTCGGTCACCAGGTTTTGGGGGCTGTCAATGCCTTTGGACATTTTTTAAGGGTGAAGATCAGTTATTTTTGTAGAATGTCCTCATTTTGATCGCTGAATCGAGGTGATGCACGCGTGTGTCCTTATTTGGGGGAAATATTACACACTGAAGTGATTTTGAGGTTAATCTGTCTCTAAGTCACTCTCGCATGTTTTAGGAAAAAATAGACGGGGAAGCGAGTGATACTGCCCCTTTGGTAGCATCTGGAGAATGTGGGGCAAGGTTACATGGGGATTCTTTGTAATATTTATGTGGTTTCTCTGCAACTCTGAAATGACTGGAAAATAAAAAAAAGGTTTTGTTTCTGTGTTTTTAAGGAATGGGCATCCTTCGTGCCTCTCGCTGGCTGAGAGATGGCCCTGTGGACGGGGAGCCGTGGCTGGGGGCACTGCCCTGGCAGCCCGACAGCCTTCTTCTGCTGTTATGTGAGAGCAATCACCTCTATCTAATTGAGGGGGGGTGGTCTTTGTGAGAGTGGCATGGGCTGCCCCCACCTAATCCAGGCTGGAGGAAGATGGCTTCTGGGGATCCCATTGTGCTGGTTTAGTTATATCCCTAGTGAGGGGACGGAAGGTGGATAATGGGGAGAGTTTGGCAAGTCCACTAACTCAGGGAGAAATAGTGAGAGGAAATGAAGAAGCGTGGAGCAACTTGAGGGGACAGTGGGGTTCTAGGAGCCTCCAGGGAAAACCTTTCTATTCAAGAAGCAGAGAAGAAAGGTTCAAAGGAGAAGAGAAATGTCTGGGGCTGGGGGACATGCCGGTGAGCTCTGGTTCACACCGCAGTGTCCCCTCTGTGTGTAGCTTGCCTGATTCTGGGGCAGATGGCAGGACTATTTGAGGTCATAAGAAAGGAAGGGCAGAGAACTGTGAACACATCCAGACTGGAGTGCAGATCATCAAAGACGACTGTGGGGTATGCAAGAGTGACAAATGGTAATAATGATAATGACAGCAATTGCAGCAGCTACCATTTATTGACCCCTCTTATGTGTCCCTGGGAATAGTCAAAATTCTTCATCTGTATCAACTCATTTATCCTCACCATAACTGTTTTATTGGTCTTTAAAGATGAGTAAACTGAGGCACAAAGAGGTTAAGTCAAAGGTCATTTGCAAGGAGCAGACACAGGCTTCAGGTACAGGCAGTCTGGCTCTGGACACGCCCTCACACAGATGCTGGGACAACTCCTTGATCACCCTCCACTTCCCCTGTCCCCTTCCTTCCCCTCCATCCACACTCAGTGTCCACATAAATGAAATGAGACCTCACAGGCTCCTTCCATTATGTGGTAGATCTGCCCTCAGGGTGGGGTTGGGGGGTAGAGAGCAGTTCTGCTTCATAGGAAGACAAAGGTCTGTCCATCTGATGGCAAAAGAGGAAGGGGGGTGTAAGGGGTGTCCTGCATTCCTGGGGGTCTGGCTGGACTGAGGAATTAAAGGTGCTGGGTCTTCACTTGCTCTCTTGTCCTCAGAGCCCTGCCACTCACCGCTGTGAGCTGATGGGCAGAGGAGGTGTGTGTGTGGGGGGAGAGGGGGAGAGGGGGGGTGGCCCACAGCGGGTTCTGTCCCTGGGGGCCTTTGCTCATGTCTTTCTATGCTGAAGGCCTTTCCCTAAGTGGTGGGCAATAAAGCCTGAGTGCCTGAAACCTGGGAAAGGGAAAGAAACTTTAGAGATACTCTTTCAAACCCTGAGGCCAATTCCCAGCTAGGAGGCATGTAAACTCTTCATTTAATAACCATAGTTTGGAGCTACATATTATTTTTTGTTGAATTTGTTGGGGTGACATAGGTTGGCAAAAACCATACAGGTTTCTAGTGTACAATCAACAAAACATCTGCACACTGCATTGTGCACATCGCCCCAAGCAAAGTCTCCTTTCGTCCCCATCCCTCCCATTTGCCCACCTCCACTTCCCCCTCTTTCCCTCTGGCTGTCACCACACTGTTGTCTCTATGTGTTATACACACACACACACACACACACACACACACACACACACACTTTTGCTTAACTGGAAACAGTATTTTTAGTGTCTGGGTAAGCATTTCCACCCCTTTGTTAGAAGAAGCTGCACTTCACTGAGCTCCTGCCAGGGAGAGGAAACACCCAGGAGGACCATTGCCAGCTCCTCCCCTGGCCCGACCAGTGTTTAAACCCAGGGAGGGAAGCCGGGGAGAGAGCGAGGGACCAGGCACGACCAGCACTGAGGTCTGGGCGGCTGGAGAGTTGGACGTGGTGCCCAGCAGCTTCCCAGGTAAGAGCATTGGTCTCCGAAGGGCTCCTGTGTGGCTGGGAAGGTGGCCAGGTGGGAACAAGCCTGAGCCTCAGGCGCCGCAGCACCAAGAACAACAGAGTGTTGTAGAAAATGTTTCCTGCGTGTAGTCTAGCATCTTTATTTCTTGGCTGGCTTCTTCCCAATGTCAAAGGCTCCCCACCCCTCACCGCCCCCCCCCTTTTTTTTAATTCATCTGTGTCACTGTTTTTAAATATATATATATATATATATATATATATATATATATATATATATGTATTTAAATTTTGGTTATAGTTGCATACAATATTTTATTAGTTTCAGGTATACAACATAATGATTAGACATTTATATACTTTACAAAGTGATGCCCCAGTAAGTCTAGTATATATGGCTTATTTTTTTATTTTTTTTAAACTTTTTTTGGTTTGTGAAAGGTGCTCACACTTATTTTTTTATAGAACTTGTGACAGCTTTTTTTTTCTATCACCATTGACTTCCCCTGTACCTTCCTTCACCTCCACCCATCCCCTTCCCCACAATCAGCACGCTGTTGTCCAGGTCAGTGAGTTCTTCCTCCCTTTCTTTCTTTCTTTCTTTCTTTCTTTCTTTCTTTCTTTCTTTCTTTCTTTCTTTCTTCTTTCTTTCTTTTTTTCTCAATCCCTCCATCCATGTCTCACTTAAAAAAAAAAAAATCCCCAAAGAGAACCTTTGTTCTGGTTGTGATCAGGAAACTGTGATGGCATCCCCGTCTCTGGCAGCTGTAAATACCAATTACGATGAGGTTTGCAAGGGAGCTTGATGAGCTTTGAAGTTTATTCATTTAACTTTGTAGGTTTTGATTCTGTTTGTGTGATGACAACCTTTCCCCCACAAATCCTCATGCTATTCCCTCACAATGCCTCAAAGAAGACATTTTGAAATCTTTCAAGACATGATGTGGACTTGTTTTTGGAGGTCTTTTTAGTTACCTGTTTATTTTTGCAGTTGGGAGAGCAGTGGGGGAAGGAGAGGAAGAATGAGTGAGAGCAGTCACTTCAAAGCAAAAACTCAAGATGCTTCTACAAGCATTAAAAAAAGAACAAGTCCTAACATAGCAAACTGCATACATCTGGACAGAGGTTAGCCACAGTGCCTGGGGTCCACTGGCTCATGCAGAAGCCGGAGCATCGGCAGGCATCAGGTGACACAGGGTGGCTGGCAAGGCACAGATGTGTGTGGAAAGACCCGTGATTTTTGCCATTTGAGCGTTTGTTGCAACATCAGCCCAGAGAGGCTGAGAAAATCCACTTGACATTGTTTGATTCCGGCGATGGTCAGCCTTTTTCATCTCATGGCACATAAACTAATTACCAGAAAAAGTTATACCTTTTTGCTGATTGACAAAAAATATAAAAAATAGCTGTACTTTTGATTTATTCACACTGGACGGCTGTTGTTATGTTGGTTTGACAATCTAAGGGAAAAGAGGTCAGTGCCCCTGACTAAAATAGTCAGGTATTGCATGTTGTAAAAATTGTGGCATGCCCATTGAAAATAGCTGTTTCGTATAATTTTAATTCCTGCCGTGTCCCCAAGTTTGTGGCCTCCTGCAGGAGGGAAATAGGACCGGCGACTTCAGATCATCTCTGGCTTCTGGGGTCTGTCCCTGTTGGTTCTGTGGTTTGAAATGTAGGGTAGACAGAGGTCTGTTCCTGAGAAGACGCCTGAGGAAACTGTGCCCAGGCCCAGTGGAAACTCTTGTCCGTCCAAGGCTCATTTGGAGCCTTGGCTCCTGCAGGTCTGGATCAGACATGCGATCGTGGTCTCGGTTTTGCAGCAGCGTCTGGAGTCACCAGTCTGCGAGCTGCTGATGCTGAGGTCTCGGGCTCATGCCCGATGGACCCGCCATAGGAGACTCACTGCCAGAGCCCCAGCCACCTCTCAGCATGGCTGTTGGTCTTGAAGACAGACCCGGAGAGTGTGGCTGGGGCAGGGCAGGCCCTTGAGCAGGAAAAGCCTGTCTCCTTGGGAGAGGCTGGGACTTGAACGTTACTTCTGTGTGTGGAAAGGCAGCATTGAACTAAGAGAAGGAATCGTAGCTTCTCTGCCTGGTCCTGTTCTTGTCCTTCACTAGGAGCAGTTTGGCATCAGGTGCCCGCCGCGGGGAAAAGGCTGGCCGGGTCTCAGGTCAGACATAGTCGTCCTAGTGCATAGGGGATCGGGCATGTGCTTCGGCTGGCTCCAGGCCCCTGCACTCATGCCCTGTGTCCGTGTGATCTTGCCTTTGTGCTAGAACCCGTGGGTTTCCAAGAAAGTGAAAGGACGGTCTTTTGTGAGAAAGGGGTTCCTTCCTGTGGGGTATGGGCATCTTTGCCTGGAGCTCAGGAAGACCTTTGGCACCTGGCACAAAGGCCTGAACACAATAGGTGCTTGGGAAACCGTGCCACCTTTCCCTTCACCCGGGTGAGCCTTTGCGGTGCCGATTAAGGTTCGGTTGACAACACAGTCAGTCACACCAGCCTGTGGCCACCCCTGGGAAAGGGACTGAGTGCTGAGACTGGTTCAGGAAAAGGGGTCCGGCCCGGTGGGAGGTGAGTCATCTGCAGGGATATTGGGGGTGCTTGCTGGGTGTATTCCACCGAACCAACCAGAGGAGTGAGGGGGCAGCATGATGCTTGAGGAGTGACCATCCTAAGCGTTATCACACGAGACCATACGTGTGCTCTCACGCACACCTGGCTGCCCGTGTTCTGTATGGCACGCCCGTGTCCTGTGTGGCACATCCGTGCAGTGTCTGAGCCCCCGAGACTAGAAACAAACAGACACGCTCCTGTCCGTCCTAGGTCGGACGGAGTGCGCCCCGCAGGAGCCGCTCAGCCTGGCAGGGCGCTGGCCCGCCTCCCTATCAGGGACGGCCACCCTCATTTGAGCACCTTTCTAATGACTTCACTGGAAACCCACGATAATCAGTTTTCCTAAAACCCCAGGCAGTGCCCTCACATGCCTGTGGTTAACTAGGCAGGATGAGGTAATGAGAGCCAGAGAAAGCCTGGGTCTAAGCGGAAAGGTCTGTCACGGCGGCTAAGACACGGCTGTGCTCTCTCTTTGGTGCAAGTAATGTATTTGGTCCTGACCCGGGTGTATGCCCTGCTTTGGGGGAAATGAGGTGACACGAGGCCATAACCCTGTGACTGAGACGGCCGTGTGGGACTCAGGGTCCATCCCTCTCTGGCCAAGGCTGGGGGACGCCTGGCCCTGCACAGGGGCCCGGTCCACACTGCTTCCCGGGAAGGGGACGCCCAGCCTCTCAGAGGTGCGGCAGGATCCCACCTCCCGGAGAAGCCCCGGGTTGTTTTCCCCTGGTCCTGCTTGCACCGCCCAGAGGGGGTCAGCGTGGGGTTCAGTCATTGGACAATTAGCCTGTAACTAGCACCTGCCCTGCCTCGGTTTCTCCTTTATTTCAGGAGAGCGCCTCTCTGAAGCGCCATGGGAAAGAGGACATTGGGTGGCAGTCTTCTCACTGGGCTTTCTCATTTGGGGCAGGACGCACAGCAGAAGGAGGGAGACACAGATGTGGGGAACGGACGATTATGTTTTACCCCAGCCCTGCTGCTTATTAGCTCTGTGGCCTTGAGCAGGTCACTTGACCTCTCAGAGCATCTGGAACAAAGAACGGATGCCTGGGATTCTGCAGATTAAATGAGAATAGTGCTCATAAAGTATTGGGCACAGTACCCATTATCTGACAAACAGGCAGAAAGCCCCGAGGCTGTTATAATTTCACACACAGATTAGGTAGGCCAGGACTGTGCTGTGAGGCTGGGGGTTCAGTGGGGACCCACAGTCCTGGCACTGCCATCCCTGAGCTTACAGGGACGTCTGGCCCAGGGGCGCATATGTAGATTTGGGAGCCGTCAGTGTTTGGCTAGAAATTAAAGCCATGGCACAGAAGTGGCCACCAAGGAAGAATAAATAGAGCCCAGGCATAGAGCCTGTGATGTCAGGGTGCCTCTCAGACAACCAGGGGATCGTCCGTCCAGGAGACCGTCTGTCCAGCTCACTGACAGCAGCTCACACCTCCAAGAGCCTTTCTTGTAAAAGCCATTGCGGGCAGCATTCATCCTGAGTCTCAGCCTGCCTCTGCCCCCACCTGTCCCCACCACCCACCACCCACCTGCAGGCAGAATAAAGGATGTGATCTGAGATGGGAATGATTCCTGGGGACACTTGATGTCCTGCGGTCTCCTGCTAGCACATCCCCTGCAGGTGAACCCCCTTAGCCTCAGACATTCCTGCAACAATCACCCCACTTTCCTCAATAGGGGCATCATTCCATTCGGAGCCTTCCTGCCCGGCATGTTTTTGATGAGCTGTGCAGCCCTGCAGGCCCCGGCCCGCCCCGGGAGCTCTGTCTGTGGTCGGTGGTGCCTGCAGGAGTGGGTGAGCTCATCCCTTCCTTAAGCTGAGACACAGGCCCCGCGGGAGGGAGAGCCAGGAGGCTCCTCGTGCTCCTGACCCTGGGCAGGACTGCTGGCCGAGGATTCCCCTGCCCGCCAGCCCCATCTTCTTTCGAGCAATGACTCTGCCCAGGAAAATCTGAGCTCAAGCATGGAATCGACAAGGTTGTAATTATCGAGGACATCTTGTTACAGCTCAGGACAGGGACACCCAGGGCTGCTACAGGGCTTCTGGGGCTTCTCGTATTCCCGGCTTCAAAAAACAAACACTGCGCCGGGGCTTTGCCCAGCGTTGCGGTTATGGCAGGAGTCTGTGGCTCTGCATGCGCTGGGAGCGGCTTCGGAAAGAACATCTGCAGGCCGTTTGTGGCCCAGAGAACTGTGAGCCCGGCTGGGCCTGGGGCCTGGATGGCAGGAGAGGGCAGAGAAGCTGAGATTGCGTTTCACTCTGTTCTGCCCGGGACCAAGAAGGTCCTCTGAGAGCAATCTATGGTTTTGGGGACGGCAGACAGACGCGCACAGGGGTTAGGGCTCGGAGAAGGGACCCTGTGCACCTGGGTCATCGCTGCGGCCTGGCATAATCGGGTGCACTGCTTCATGCCTCTGAGCTCCGTCCTGTCTGGGGAGTAGGTGGAGAAGATGTGCGGGGCTGCTCCATGCCACCAGCTGAGCTGGGAAAGATGCAGTTGTAAAATAGCATCCTGTTCATCCTGCACCCACCCAGCAGCCCATTCTGCTGGCTCTCCTCTCCTCCTCTCCCCCAACCTCCGACAAAAATCTCCAGGGATTCCAGGGCTTTTCTGGCGCCTTTAGGTATTGGAAGAGAAGCCTTTGGAAAGGCAGGTCCATCCCAATATCAGAGCCTCAGTGTCCATCCAGGTCATATCTTTCTTTTCACCCACCTCCGGCCTGATGCTGGAATTGGAGGTGAGTGGAGGGGACCAGGGACAGAGGTTGTCCTGGGCTTTCCTTCCTCCCCCTACCACACCTGTAGCTGCTGCTGGCTCCCCCAGGTGGCTGACGGAAGCACAGAGGCGGGGGCAGGAGAGAAGGGAGAAGGGGTTTTTATGCGCTGGGCTGGTGTGGTTCCCTGTGGTCATCAGATGCCCTTGTTATAACAGCTGTGCCCGTGCTCCACCCACCACTCCTGTGGGAACCTCCTGTGGTTTCTGCACAGTCCCGTCTGTCCTGCCCGCTGGGCGCCTCCTCCTGCGGTTTGCCCACAGGGGCAGCACTCTCTGGCTGAGCGTGGACTGCGCTCAGCTCTGGCTCCGGTTGCCTTCTTTCTGTGGCAGGACTTACCTATCCTTGTTCCCCCGAACTTTGGGGTGTTTGCTCTGATTGCTCTGCCCCGGTGGCACTGACGGATTTGAGGGGGATTGAACCCCTCTGTGCCCATGGGAAGATGGGATGCAGCAAGAGGAACTATGCACAAGGTAACCCATCAAGGGACCCACAGAGGGACCGCAGCATTTCTCTGAGTGCTAAGCCGAAGGAGGACTCGTTCCAGCTGGGATGTGGAAGACTTTAGGGAGAAGTTATTTTTATTGGAAATTGTGAACTTTCGCTGGTCTGTAGGCAGAAATGGTGAACGGGACACTGGCCTAGAACCTTAGCACAGGCGTGGCCCTCGCTGGCCATAGTCCCCAGGACAGCATGCTCCATCCCTCCGTCTACACGTCCTTCTCTGCGCAGGACAGAGCGCTGACAAGCATGGACTCGAGCCAGACTGCCTGGCTTCAAACTCTGCCGCTCTTGGCTGTTTGCCTGTGGGCAAATCATATAAGGTAGCTAACTGTGCCGTGGTTTCCCTGTCTGTAAAATGGGGGTGATAATAGTAAATCCCAAGAAGTGTTGTTGTGAAGATGACGTGGTAAGTGTGGAACACTTAAAATGGTGCCTGGCACAGCACGCGCTCTCTGGGCCGCCATGAGATTGGCATCATCCATGGGGAGGACAGCATTAGGGTTGTTGAAAAGATTAGGGACTAGGGGACCAAACCCTGGCACACAGTGGGCCCTCAACACAAGACAGTTCTTCTCCTTGTCATTATTAAAATGCAGGTGAGAACAGAATTAGACGTGCAGAGAAGGGCCTCCCAGCAGCGAGGACAGTGCAAGGGAAGCAAAGACAGCAGGCAGGCATGTGCAGTGTGTGAGGATGGAACAAAAGGTGATGTAGCCAGAACCTCAGTAGATGCCGGACAAAAGTTTTCTGCTGGTTTTCCCGCTGCCTGTGGACACTCAGGGTCCATTTTAAAAGGCCAGTTTCCATCAGCAAATCTCCTTGGCTGTCTTCCTTTTCTCTGCCTACAGGCCTGCTGGAGGATCTGCGCCTCGTCTCTCCAAGGATGGGGACCTTCTGCTCCCTCCTGGGGCTCCTGTTGGGCTCGGTGCTCCTGGTGGCCTCGGCGCCGGCCCCTCTTGAGTCTCACAGCTGTAGTGACAAGGAGCAACAGCTGACTGTCAGCCACACCTACAAGATCGACGTGCCCAAGTCTGCCCTGGTCCAGGTGGAGGCTGACCCTCAGCCCCTCGGCGACGAAGGGGCCTCGCTGCTGGCCCTGGGAGAGGCCGAGGAGCAGAATATCATCTTCAGACACAATATCCGCCTGCAGACACCGCAGAGGGACTGCGAGCTGGCAGGCCTTGTCCAGGACCTCCTGGCTCGGGTGCAGAAGCTGGAGGGCGAGATGGCGGAGGTGAAGGAGCGGTGTGATGTCCAGCGTTGCTGCCAGGGAGCTGCCGGTGAGCCCTCTCCTGGTATTCATTCAACAAACCCTTGGTGAGCACCTTCTCGGTGCAGGCGTTCCCCAGCCTCGTGAGCACGGTTCATCCCTGCCCCTCACTCTGGGTTTCCCCGGGGAACCTCATCGCTGGCACTAGCTCCAGGGGCATCTGCCAGCGGAGCAGAGAGGCACGTGAGTGAATCTGAACTCCTGGCTAAGGCTTCCCCATGAGAAGGCTGCTGGGTGCTGTTTAGCCAATGGGCCAGTCTCTTCTCTGGGGAATGCAGTGGAGCTGAGAGGGCCTACGGTTCTCAGAGCAAGAGCCCTGCTGGTCTGCTCTTTGGGGCCTCCAGGGAAGGAGGCCCTCACCCCTCTTTCCTCTCCTCTCACCCCCCCTTTCCTTCCCTGGCAGGTCAGGGCCCCCAGTGCAGCGGCCACGGGACCTTCTCGCAGGAGACCTGCGGCTGCCGCTGCGAGCAGGGCTGGGAGGGCGCCGCCTGCGAGGTGCCCTCCTGCCCTGGCGCCTGCAGCGGCCACGGGCGCTGCGAGGACGGCCGCTGCGTGTGCGATGAGCCCTACGTGGGGGCGGACTGCGCCCACCCCGCCTGCCCCGGGAACTGCAGCGGGCAGGGCGTGTGCGTGCGCGGGCGGTGCCAGTGCCACGCGGACTTCACGTCGGAGGACTGCAGCGAGCGGCGCTGCCCCGGCGACTGCAGTGGCCACGGCTTCTGCGACACGGGCGAGTGCTACTGCGAGGAGGGCTTCACCGGCCTGGACTGCTCGCAGGGTGAGAGCACCGCCGGCTGTCATTTAACACCTTTTAAAAATTACCTTTATTTAAATTTTATTTTATTGTTTAAAGTATTACAAATATTAGTACATATGTCTTCTTTTCCCCCCATTGACACCCCTCCCCCCCCAGGGTCTCGTGCCCATTGGTTATGCTGATACCCATGCGGACAAGTCCTGCCGTTGATCTCTTTGTCCTCTGCAGGGGCTCCGCCTCTAGCCCACCTCAGATTTGCCTGGGGGGCTTGTTCAAGCACAGATGGTTGGGTCTTAGAATTGGCGTGTTTTAAAAAAAAAAATTTTTTTTTTATTGGTTTAAAGGAGGAAGGGAGAAGGAGAGAGAGAGAAAAAACAGCAATGATGAGAGAGAATTATTGATCAGCTACTTCTGCATGCCCCCTGCTGGGGATGGAGCCCATAACCCAGGCATGTGCTCTTGAACTCGAATTTACGTAACCGTGACCTCCTGGTTCATAGGTAGATGCTCAACCTATGTTGAACCACACCAGCTGGGCCTGGGAATTTGCATGTTGTAACAGGTGATGTTAATGCTGATGCTAGTTTGAGGACCATTGGTCTTAGGTGATCTAATGGCTGTGTGTGTGTGTGTGTGTGTGTGTGTGTGTCTGTGTGTGTGTGTCGGTGGTCCATCAGATGTATGTTCCACACCCACACCTGTTATGACAGTGGAAGCATCATACTATCATAACCAGTATGATGGATGTGCAACCAGTGCTCACTGTGTTCCGCCCCTCTTTCCTCACCTTCTCCTGTTCCCGCTCCCCACGCAGTGGTCGCCCCCCAGGGCCTGCAGCTGCTCAAGAGCACGGAGGAGTCGCTGCTGGTGAGCTGGGAGCCCTCCAGCGAGGTGGACCACTACCTCCTCAGCTACCACCCCCTGGGCAGGGAGCCCTCCAGGAAGCAGATACAGGTGCCCAAGGAGCAAAACAGCTATGACATCCTTGGTTTGCTGCCTGGAACCAAGTACATAGTCACCCTGCACAACGTGAAGAAAGGGGTGCTCAGCAACCCCCAGCACCTGCTGGCCACCACAGGTGAGGGACAGCCTGGGCCCAGGTTGCCCAGGAGAGAGGTGCTGTTTCGAATGTTTTCCTGCATTGGTCCCTGCCAGTCCCCTTCCACCCTGTTCCCTGGATTTGGGGCTGAAACACAGCTGCTGAAGTTCTAGGTTCTGGAGGAAGTCTCAGTTCTGGCCCCTGCATTCTACTCACAAAGTATTGGTCCTCCTGGCTGGTGACAGAGCCTGCTGGATTGTGGAACCCAAGGGGTCTTCTCCCCCTGATTGCCTTGCACCCCCACACGAGCAGCCACATACCTGCATCCCCAGGTCCTACAAGTGAGGATCTTCGGAGCCACCTGTTAGATTTCCCTCAGCGGGAAAGAAGGGGAAGAAATAGGTCATTGATGAAAGTGTAATGAAAGGTTATTTACAGAGGTGTGGGTGGGGTTTGGGTGGTCTAACACCCGAGGGCCAGCATCAGGGGGGATGCACCCCAGGCTGAAGGGGCAGGAGGTGGGAGTTGGTACTGGGACCCAGAGAGAGCGGGGAGAGGCTGCCCGATGAGTTGCTTTAGGTAAAGGGAGGCAGGCAGGCCCTGTGTCCCCTGGAAGGGATGAAGGAGGCCTCTCCAGCCCCCTGGTCTTCTGGTGACTCTCACTGGTGGAACCCAACCAGGAGCCAGAGGATAAGGGAACCTGGCTAACACAGGTCATAGAGCCATAATCTGGGATACAGAGCAGGATGGGGGTGGTCTGGAGGGACAAACCATCAAATCGCCAGGGCACCAGCAAATGCTACCAAAATGTTTGCAAGGATCAGCACCGCTACTTACTCTTTAGCAATTCTCATGAAAGGTCTTAAAGCTGCTTAGACATCCAGGGGCTTGGAGGAACCCTGTTGTGTGAGTGGTTATGATTCATTCCTTCACTCCACATATTTTATTGAGCACCTACTATGTGCCAGGCACTGTTCTAGATGCTGATAAAAATGAGCTGCCTTCAGCCTTCCCTAAACTCCTGGGGAAAGATCCGGGAGACCTAGCTGGGTGGGCCTTGGGCACACGGTGTCTGCAGAAACATCTGGCTGCCTGTCCTTTTGGCGGTGGAGCAAGGGCGGCTCAGGGTTGCAAAGGGCCGTGAGGGACTTGTCTTCCCGGGAGCACAATTTGTGAATGCCTTTGTCAGCACCCTCCAGCCAGTGACCCCCCCTTGGAACATCCCTGCATTTGAATAAGTTGCATTTATCAATGTTGCAGCAGAGGGGGATGCACCCCTGGGGGACTCGTGGGCGTCTTAGTTGGAGAGTGTCAGAGAGACTGGTGTAGGACGTGGGCTGTGTTCAGGGGTTCGGAAGGATTCAGGGAAGCACGTTGTCAGGAAGTGGGGTGCTTCTCTATTTGGCATCCTGGAGATTCTTACCTACAAAGGGAGAGGCTAACGCTGTGATTGCCACAGAAGCAGCAGTCTCTTAGGAGAGAGCTTGTTTGGCCTTTTTGTGGTTTGGATATTGTTCATGAATGTGTTCAGACATGATCACGAATGGTCTTGTTTTGGTCTTGATCTGTCATGGCTGCAGAGTGCCTTGTCCAACATTGACGTTAAGTTCAATGGGAGAACACAAGGCCTACGTGTGCGAGCCAGGCCGGCTCCCAGCTCTCAGCCGCTCTCTCCTCCTCCCCTCTCTGTCACTGCCTCTGCCTTCAGACAGAACAGTGCCCAAAGCCCCGGCGACAGACATTCTGAAAGTCTTAGCCACCCCTCTCGGCTCCTTGCTCCTCTGGGGACTTGTAAAATGTGGCCAGGAAGCTTGTCTTCCTGTCTAATCCGATTCAAGTGAAACCATTCTCATTTGCTCCCCAGGGGAGCCTCAGCCAGAGAGATGCGTACCCCCACAAGAATCGTGAACATGTCAGCAAGTCCCTGCTTTTTCCTTTGTGAGCGCTGCAGGGCCTTCTTCACTCCTCACCTCCTGCCCTGCAGTCAAGGGAGGGAGAGCCTCAGGCGAGGCGGGCAGGTGGGAGCGGAGGGCGGGGCCTCAGAGGGGAGGCTCCCGGAGGCTCTTTGTCTATAACACAGTGAACCAGGAGTATTCAGAGCCCAGGGGCTTTGAGACCACTGAGCTCACTGCCCCTCACAGATTCTCTTTCCCACGCCCTCCACCAGGGCCAGCCAGCTGAGCTGGGAGCACTGCCAAGGCAGGGAAGGTGGGGCTGGGACTGAGGAAGGGAGCAAGGCTGAGAGCCTGGGGACTTGTCTCCCAGGCAGGCTCATCAGCTTGGGGTCTGGCGACTGGAACTCAATGTGCCCTTAAGACCCAAACCCCTCTTCACCACTACCCACAGCTCTTCCCTTAGAGCCACATCGCAATCCATTCTGTTGTGTTAATCATTAAATTGTTTTTTTTTCTGAGTGGAGGGGTAAAGATTTAGCTAGTCACACTTTCCTATGAATGAATGTGTGCAGTGCTTCCCCCTCCCCCCCGCCCTGTCACAGGATGGACAGGATGGGCAGCCAAGCACACCAGGGACCTGGTGGAGGTGCCAAAGTCTGGTCAGAGGTCAGGAAGGGTACCTGGAAAGACCAGGATAAAGTTCACCTACTTCATAGTTTTGCCTCGGATTAATCTTCCAGGAGCATTTGGGAGGCTGAGGAAGGAGGGGGTTGTGGTATCAGAGTTATACTCCAGAACATCTGAAATGCATCCCAAACTTACATGGATGGGAAGTCTAGGCCTCTATTCTGGGGCTCTGCAGCTAGAGGCCGAGTGTTCAGTTCAGAGCAGCCTGAACCCTGGGCCGAGTGGACGAGAGGGCTGCTGGTCCCGATGGGATGGGATGGGGTGGGATGGGATGGAACGGGATGGGATGGATGGGACGGGATGGGACGGGATGGGATGGGATGGATGGGATGGATGGGATGGGATGGGATGGGATGGATGGGATGGACGGGATGGGGTGGGATGGATGGGATGGGATGGGATGGATGGGATGGGATGGGGTGAGATGGATGGGATGGGATGGATGGGATGGGATGGGATGGGATGGGATGGGATGGACGGGATGGGATGGGACGGGACGGGATGGGATGGGATGGGATGGATGGGATGGGATGGGATGGGATGGATGGGATGGACGGGATGGGATGGGATGGACGGGATGGGATGGGACGGGACGGGATGGGATGGGATGGATGGGATGGATGGATGGGATGGATGGGATGGATGGGATGGACGGGATGGATGGATGGGATGGGATGGGATGGATGGATGGGACGGGATGGGATGGGATGGATGGGATGGGATGGGATGGGATGGGATGGGATGGGATGGATGGGATGGGACGGGATGGGATGGGATGGATGGGATGGGATGGGATGGGATGGATGGGATGGATGGATGGGATGGGATGGATGGGATGGATGGGATGGATGGGATGGGATGGATGGGATGGGAGGGATGGATGGGATGGATGGGATGGGATGGATGGGATGGACGGGATGGGATGGGATGGATGGGATGGGATGGGAGGGATGGGATGGGATGGGGGGATGGGAGGGGATGGATGGGATGGGATGGGATGGGATAGGATGGGATGGATGGGATGGGATGGATGGGATGGGATAGGATGGGATGGATGGGATGGGATGGGATGGACGGGATGGGATGGATGGGATGGATGGGATGGGATGGATGGGATGGATGGATGGGATGGATGGGATGGATGGGATGGGAGGGATGGATGGGATGGGATGGGATGGGATGGATGGGATGGGATGGATGGGATGGGATGGATGGGATGGGATGGGATGGGATGGATGGATGGGATAGGATGGGATGGGATGGATGGGATGGGATGGGATGGATGGGATGGGATGGGATGGATGGGATGGGATGGGATGGATGGGATGGGATGGGATGGACGGGATGGGATGGGATGGATGGGATGGATGGGATGGGATGGATGGGATGGGATGGGATGGGATGGGACGGGATGGATGGGATGGGATGGGATGGGATGGGATGGATGGGATGGGATGGGATGGGATGGGATGGATGGGATGGGATAGGATGGGATGGGATGGATGGGATGGGATGGGATGGATGGATGGGATGGACGGGATGGGATGGGATGGGATGGGATGGGATGGGATGGATGGGATGGGATAGGATGGGATGGGATGGACGGGATGGGATGGGATGGACGGGATGGGATGGGATGGATGGGATGGGATGGATGGGATGGGACGGGATGGATGGGATGGGATGGGATGGATGGGATGGATGGGATGGGATGGATGGGATGGGATGGATGGGATGGGATGGGATGGGATGGGATGGATGGGATGGGATAGGATGGGATGGGATGGATGGGATGGGATGGGATGGATGGGATGGGATGGGATGGATGGGATGGGATGGGATGGATGGGATGGGATGGGATGGACGGGATGGGATGGGATGGATGGGATGGATGGGATGGGATGGATGGGATGGGATGGGATGGGATGGATGGATGGGATGGGATGGGATGGGATGGGATGGATGGGATGGGATGGGATGGGATGGGATGGATGGGATGGGATAGGATGGGATGGGATGGATGGGATGGGATGGGATGGATGGGATGGGATGGACGGGATGGGATGGGATGGATGGGATGGATGGGATGGGATGGATGGGATGGGACGGGATGGATGGGATGGGATGGGATGGGATGGGATGGATGGGATGGGATGGATGGGATGGGATGGATGGGATGGGATGGGATGGGATGGGATGGATGGGATGGGATAGGATGGGATGGGATGGATGGGATGGGATGGGATGGATGGGATGGATGGGATGGGATGGACGGGATGGGACGGGATGGGATGGGATAGGATGGGATGGGATGGATGGGATGGGACGGGATGGATGGGATGGATGGGATGGGATGGATGGGATGGGACGGGATGGGATGGGATGGGAGGGGACGGGACTGGATAGGATTGGATGGGATGGGATGGACAGGATGGGATGGGATGGGACATGATGGAACGGGATGGGATGGAATGGGATGGGCAGGCACAGGAGGCTTTCCCTGAACAGAGTCTGTTCTCCACCATGTGCACACCAACAGTTTCTTTGTGCCTGGGTGGTCCTAGGACACCTGTTGAGAACCGTGTGCAGGGCTGCAGCCTGCTCTGTGCCCAGAAAGGAAGCTGAGCTGGTAGCCAGGGGCCTAGAACTGAGCTTCCAGCCCTCCTCTTCACGTCTTCTCCTGCCCCTGCCCCCGCCCTAGATCTTGCTGTGCTTGGCACCGCGTGGGTGACAGATGAGACGGAGAACTCCCTGGACGTGGAGTGGGAGAACCCCCCAACCGAGGTAGACTATTACAAGCTGCTGTACAGCCCGCTGACGGGGCAGGAGGTGGCCGAGGTCACAGTGCCCAAGAGCAGCGACCCCAAGAGCCGATATGACATCACAGGTAAGAGCCAGCCCTGGGATGGGAGGGGTTTGCTGGGGATGCTGAGGCAGGGACAGCGTGTGCACAGTGTGTCCTGGGGCCTTAGGAGTCACTTGAACCCTGACCCCAGAAACTCCCAGACGTGAGCCCACTCTGGAAGCCCAAGGACTCTGCTCCAGCGTCCCAGAGCGACACCAGAATCTCAGAGTGAATCCAGAATCTCAGAGCCCCTGCTTAACAGATGACTCATCTGACACGGTCTTCCCTGTCTCACCCTGTCCGTGTCTCAGAGAGATGTGAGGGCTCAGAGACTTCCCTTTTGGAAGAATGTGTGCGTGTGTTGTGTGTGTGAGATATAAAGAGGAGGGAGGGAGGGAAGGAGGAAAGGAGGGGGGCGGAGAGAGAGAGACAGAAGGAGAGGGAACTTGATTGATGAAGATAGTGTTTTCGGCATAATCCATGGAAGGCGTTGCTGGGTGCTGGGCTCGGGGAAGTCCTGTCCCAGAGGCCGGAGCCAATGCTGTGAGAACAGGAAATCAGAGGCTCTGAGGGAAACGGGCCACGCAGGGCCACGTTATGTGTTGTGACACCTGCAGCTTGTACAGTTTCCAGGGCCGTCTTTAAGAAAAGCAGTATGGCAACCATGAATACCCAATTTGTCCTATGGCTCCAGCTGGGGTCTGTTCCTCCATCGCTCCGAGTTCCGTGTTGAGTGGCCGTCCTGGGGTTCCCATTGTGCAGTGAAAACCAGGGTCTCACTCATGCTGCTCTTTGCCTGCACTTGCCACCAGAGTCTGGGTGTTTGTGCCACGAAGAACAATCATTCAAGTCGGTGCTACAGAGAAATAACAACAAAAGGCAGAGAAAATAAAAAAAATAAAAAGGTGGTGGTGGGGATTAGGCAAATTATTACAGTGAGAAGGAAAGAAATGTTTGAGGAAAAGGATTGTTTGGGCTGTAAATACACTGGGAAGTCAGTGCTCGGTGGTGCACTGTGTGTGTGTGTGTGTGTGTGTGAGAGAGAGAGAGAGAGAGAGAGAGAGAGAGAGAGAGGGAAAGAGAAAGAGAGAGAGAGAGAGAGAAAGAAAGGGAGAGAGAAAAGGAGTGAATGGGAGCTTCCTCTCACCCCTCTATCCTGCCTGCCCCGCTGAAGGATAAGTCGGTGCTCAGTTCTGGGGCCCCACTGGTCCTGCAGCTCTTTCCCTGCCTTACATGGATTAGTGTGTAGGTGGGAGATTCTGGCAGGGGGCAGGGGACAGGGGAGCGGTGCTGGGGTCCGGGCTCCGGAGCCAGTCCTCAGGCCCAGCACTGGCTGCTTGTTTGCAGGTCTGCAGCCCGGGATGGACTATAAGATCACAATTGTCCCCGTACGAGGAGACCTGGAGGGCCAGCCCATCTTCCTGAATGGCAGGACAGGTAAGAGCTGCCGGGAGGCACCGGAGCTTTTCTCACGTTTGCCTTCTGCTGTTTTCCTCAGCTCACTCCATCCTGGGCAAACTCTGGGATTTAGGTGTAGAGATAGTCTGTCTTCGTGACCTGAAGTCTGTTTTGGGGGGCACAGGGATGCTGGATTCAGACTGTGGGAGCCTTTCCGGTCACACTTTTAAAATTTACTATTATTATTATTATCATCATAATCATCATTATAATTATTAAAGGGCCCTCTTGAAGTCCTCTCTCAGCGTAGGGTTCAAGCAGAGGCCAGTGTCCACCTGTCTCAGGTGGTGGAGACAACCTCTTGCGTGTGTACACTGTGGAACAAGGTCACCCAGAGGAACTAGATCTTGAGGATTTGTGACCTTGACCAGCCAATGACTGCTCTAGTTTTTCTTTTTCACATATTTTTATGAAGAAATTGATGGCCCGACCAATGTGGTCACTGATCGAGTGACTGAAGACACGGCGGTGGTGTCCTGGGACCCCGTCCAGGCTGTCATCGACAAGTACGTGGTGCGCTACACCTCCGCTGACGGGCAGTCCAGGGACACGGCCGTGCCCCGGGAGCAGAGCAGCACGGTCCTCACGGGCCTGACGCCTGGGGAGGCGTACAGAGTCCACGTGTGGGCCGAGCGGGGCGGCCAGGAGAGCAAGAAGGCCGATACCACGGCCCTGACAGGTACGGACGGAGCAGGACCCTGGTGGCAGGGAGGAGGCCGACTTTTGAATCAGGAGGCTGGTGTCCATGGGCCGCAGCTCTTTTCTTTGTAAGGGTTAGGGAGGGGTTTGCGAAATAAATTTCAAATTGTATAATTATGAAATTTTTCATTTTTAAACCTCAAACAAAAGATACAAAAGGTCACACTTATTTGGGTTGGAATTCCATACGCAGCTCCCTCAGAGTAGGGTAACTTATTTCCTAATTTTCATTTTTTTTGGTTGTGAAAACTCAAAACATTTGGAAGTTGAATGCTTATCACTGTTTGCAGTGAAGGTACAGGCACTTCACATGTGATTGGAGCTCCATCAGGTGTGGGAATGGTTTGTGTGCTGACTCAGCACTCACCAAACTACTGACTCTGCCTGGGACTCTCAGAAACCACAAGGTCTCCACACTCCACCTAGCGCTCCGCTCAGCTCTGACAGGTGTCCCAAGACTGCCTGGCATACCCAGAACATTCCTTCCACTTACACCCTCCTCAGCACTGTCTCTGAGTTCACAGGAGCCGGATCCGGGAGAACACTTGAGGCTTTCAACACTTGACAAGAAATCATTGAGAGAATCTCACCCAGGTTACTCACCTATACGCTCAACAGATCTTATAAGTAGGGCTATTTCTATCAGCCCAGACCTCAAATGCCATTAGTTAGAGTCTTGGTTTTTTGACCACAGACATAATGTTTTTTAATGTGTTTTTTTTCTTTTTAAAATAGATTTTTAGAGAGGAAAGAAGAGGGAGAGAAAGATAGAAACATTATTGAAGAGAGAGAATCATTGATCGGCTGCCTCTTTCACGCCCCACACTGCGAATCAAGCTTGCAACCTGGGCATGTGCCCTGACTGGGAATCAAAGCTTGACCTCTTGGTACACAGAGCTCAACTTCTGAATCACGCTGGCTGGGCAGCATAATGTTTTAAGTGGAAAGAACTGGAAGCTCCTATTTCCAGGATAATTTTCTTCCCCAAAAGAATAAGAGCAGATATTGAGATTTATTGAAGTAGAATTCCTTTCAGGCACAAGGAGTTGGAAACTGAAAGAACCCTTTTTATAAATTCAGTGGAAAGGAGAAAAAGACCATTTTTTTTAAAATCCAAAAGCAACTTGTAGGAAAAGTTTACAAATTTGAGACTTTATGGTGGCTTTGTCTGAACACCCTACTTCTCATGAAATGCAATTAGACCATCCTTGAAATTCCAGACCACTGTTTAATTAAACCCTCAAGTTATCTCAATCATTTGCATTTAACAGACTCTGAAATTTATCTAGGTCATCATTTGGGCAACCTGGCCTTTCATGAGCCAGAGAGTTGCTAAATACTGCCCTCTTTTCTTTCTCTTAAAGACATTGACAGCCCCCAAAACCTGGTGACCGACCGCGTGACAGAGACCACGGTCACCATCTCCTGGGAGCCGGTGCAGGCCGCCATCGACAGGTACCTGGTGCGCTACACCTCCGCCGACGGAGACACCAGGGAGGTGCCCGTGGGGAAGGAGCAGAGCAGCACCGTGCTGACGGGCCTGAGGCCGGGCGTGGAGTACACGGTCCACGTGTGGGCCCGGAAGGGGGACCGGGAGAGCAAGAAGGCCGACACCAAGGCCCCCACAGGTAACAAGATAGAGGCGGTCAGTTGGAATTGAATTTTGAGCACATGGTAACAAAAGACATGGCCTGAGTTGAGAGACTTTGCAGAGCAAGTCCTAACGCTCCAACAGGACAGCACATCTAGTGCTCATCTCCGTGTGCTGCTGCTCCTGCAGCTCTGAGCTGCCCAGAAAACCCTCTACCCACTAGAAGAGAGACATAAAGTTGTGCAGTAGCAGTGTTGTTAGCAGAATTAGCGGAGACTTTCAGAGGATATGGCCATTGCAGTGCTGGTAATACTTTGAGAATGATCACCTGTGCAGTAGCCCTTGGTAAAATGTAAATTGGGTATCCTGAATGTCATGGCAGATGTACGATGGATTGTTTTGATTGTGCCATAATGTTGCAAAGAAGACATCATTGTTGAGAGCTGAAAGCCAACAAAGCATGTCCAGTTTATAATGAGTGGGCCTCTGGAATTGAGAACCAGGGGTGACCTTTGCCCTTGACTCCCTCTCAGGGAGAGACTCAGGATGGGAATATCACTCCTTGTGCCAACCAAGCTCCAGAGGATGAAATCGTGGAGATGGGCTGCTGGGTATCTCTGCCATGACTTCAAAGCTTAAACTTTCCTAAATATTTTCTTAAGAAATTGACAGCCCAACAAACCTGGTGACCGACCGGGTGACAGAGACCACGGCCACCATCTCCTGGGAGCCGGTGCAGGCCGCCATCGACAGGTACCTGGTGCGCTACACCTCCACCGACGGAGACACCAGGGAGGTGCCCGTGGGGAAGGAACAGAGCAGCACCGTGCTGACGGGCCTGAGGCCGGGCGTGGAGTACACGGTCCACGTGTGGGCCCAGAAGGGAGACCGGGAGAGCAAGAAGGCCGACACTCAGGCCCCGACAGGTAAGGGAGAGTTGTTCTTCGGCCTCATACTTCGTTCTTGTAAAGATAAATGGTGATCAGTCCCCTCCACCCACTGTTCTTCCCATTGTATTTCCTTTGTGACCAGTCACTAAATTATTTCTTCTTAAAAGGGAAAAATATAAAGAGGCCTTATATGTTAGGATCTGTGAGCTAAGCACTTTTGGGCAATGGCTTTTGCTATGATCTCTTTGGAACAAAAAGAGTCATTGTTTTCTCGGTGAATAAGTCCTCCTGAGCACTTTGTGCCCTGTTCTGAGGATCCTACGGTCACGGTAATATACAAGAAGAGTTCATCATTTTTAAATATTTTCATCTGTTTCCTCATTTTTGAAGAACAGACATATGGAGATATAACTTATATACTATAAAGTTCACCCTTTAAAAGTATACAATTCAGTGGTTTTTAGTATGTTCACAGAGGTGTGCACCCATCATCTCAATCTAATTCAGAACATTTTCATCAACCCTGAGAGAAACCCCATACTCATCACCAGTCATTCCCCATCCCCACTTTCTCCAACTCTAGGAAAATACTACTTTTTGTCTCTATAGATTACCTTATTCTGGACATTTTATATGGATGGATTCATACAATATGTGGCCTACTTCACTGGCTTTGTTCACTAAGCATGACATTTTCAAGGCTCACCCATGTTGTAGCATGAATTGATACTTCATTTTATTGTCAAATACTATTCCATTGTATGGATGTAGCACGTTTTATTTATTGTCAGCTGCTGGGCATTTTGGCTGTTTCCACTTTCTGGATATTATGAATAATGCTGCTAAGAGCATCTATGTATACATTTTTGTGTGGGAATATTTTTAATTCTTTTTCAGTATATGCCTAGGAGTGGGATTACTGGGTCATATGGTAACTTGTGTTTAGCTTTTTGAGGATCTGCCAAGTCGGTTCCAGAGTGGTGGCACTATTTTATATTCCCACCAGCAGTGCACGAGGATTATATTTCTTAGTTGGTCCTCAGTGGAATTGGTTGGGATGGGCAGAGCAGGGATCAATATCCCTATTTTATAGATAAGAAAACTCAATACCTGTGCATGACTTCTGTAAGGCACAAAGAGAGCTGATGTTTCATGGAGTCAGATTTGTGGGATATTCATGAAATATGATGGTCCCTTAAACTCTGTTTAGTAAGGTCCACATTTTATAAATGAGGACACTGAGGCCCAGCCAGAGGCAGCAGAGTAGTTTGGGGCCAAGCTGGGCTCTGCCTGCCCCTCTGCTCTGTCTCTGGGCCGGAGCTAGAAGCCAGCTCCTTTGACTCTGTGTCTGGGCCTCATTCTACTGTGCTTCCTCCTTGAAGATCCAAGAGTTCAGCCATGGACAGGAGGTCTCTGTCCATGACACAGCTGAAAACCCGAGTATGGGGTGGGGAACCTTAAGAACAGGAAGCTGTCTCACCCCAAGCAACATGGCCATGAGATCTCAGTCTGCTAATAATGTTTATTGATCAGCATTTTCCTTTCAGACATTGACAGCCCCCAAAACCTGGTGACCGACCGGGTGACAGAGACCACGGCCACCATCTCCTGGGAGCCGGTGCAGGCCGCCATCGACAGGTACCTGGTGCGCTACACCTCCGCCGACGGAGACACCAGGGAGGTGCCCGTGGGGAAGGAGCAGAGCAGCACCGTGCTGACGGGCCTGAGGCCGGGCGTGGAGTACACGGTCCACGTGTGGGCCCAGAAGGGGGACCGGGAGAGCAAGAAGGCCGACACCAAGGCCCCGACAGGTAAGGGAGAGTTGTTCCTGGGGAATGTAAGACCTGTCACACTAAGTGTGTGAGTGATTAATTTTTGTTTTCATCCCTGACACTGGTAGAATCCATGGTTTATGGAGGGAAGAATGGTGTCCTGTTATAATAGACTATACCCATCATGCCCCACTCCCTTTTACCTGCTTTCCTTACAAGTCAGGGCCTCATGGCTGTCTATAAGCAATGATTTGCCGTGATGGGCACATTGAGCCACAAGAATCTTTTGTTGTGGACAGTGTTGAGGGTCCCCTACTGAGTTTGTGAGTGGGAACAGAAAAGGAAAACTCAATGTTGTTTATATGTTAAATATGTTGAAAATTTAACTTTAAAAAAGTAGACTTTATATCTATCAGAGCAAGTTGATGTCTGTAGTTTGCTTTACAGTGAATAAACAAGAGTTGATTTTTATTTTGAGAATAAGGATAACTTCTATGCTATATTCCTATCCTATTGTGAAAGAAATGAATGACCATATTTCTGTATAGAGATTTAACTAGCAAACTAATGTTCTGAGTGAATCTATGATAGTATAAAGAATATTAAAACTAGATTTTAATTTTTGCCAATTCATTTAGCAGTACAGATTGAGCACTTTCCATTTGCCCTGTCCACTACTAGGCAGCAAGAGCCCTGAGGGTTTAGGATGCATCCCTCTTCCTCTAGGAGCTTCTGTCTGTGCCTTGCGATTAGAACCTTCTTGTATGAAATGGGAAGTCTTCATTGATAGGATGCTAGAAACGATATTATCAGCTGCTTGTGAGCAAAGCCTGTGTCTTCCATTGGCACTGATGCTCTAACTAGCACCATGCATGTACAGGGTCAGAGTGTGATTACTAAATAAGTAAAGAGATTTGTTTTGCTAAACTCTTAGTAGAGATAACAACATATATTTTCAGATTTTGGTCTACTGTGCTGTCTCGTTGAGGAGCCAAAATCTATCTGGGGAGAGAAGATACATGTCCAGGCAGGAGTTAGAGCGTATGAAGTGGAAAAACCACAAAATACGAACATGTTTTGCCCTAAGCAAAATAGCCACTAGTTTCTGCACTCCCATTAACAGTGCATATTGATCATGGTTTTTTAATTTCTAGACATTGACAGCCCCCAAAACCTGGTGACGGAACGGGTGACAGAGACCACGGCCACCATCTCCTGGGAGCCAGTGCAGGCCACCATCGACAGGTACCTGGTGCGCTACACCTCCGCCGACGGAGACACCAGGGAGGTGCCCGTGGGGAAGGAGCAGAGCAGCACCGTGCTGACGGGCCTGAGGCCGGGCGTGGAGTACACGGTCCACGTGTGGGCCCAGAAGGGGGACCGGGAGAGCAAGAAGGCCGACACCAAGGCCCCCACAGGTAACAGCAGAGAGGAGAAAAGCAAACCAGGGTCATCACTATGGATTGATCTGCTGGGATCTGTAATGAGGTTACTGTGAAGAGGGATTCTGGTGTGTTTTAGGAGAGTTGACTGTAAAAAACTTTATTCACCTAAGGAAAAATAAACAGAGCAATCTCATGACTATCTTAAACCCTTTCCCAAACCCTGTGTTATTATTAACCACTGTGCTACTCAGTTATAGGCAATTGTAGAGAACAAGTTAAGCGAATATACAATTCCTACACTGGATTAAAGAAGTGTTCTGTGGCAAGCTATTTTATGTAGGTTTGACTTAATAGATGGTGTGTACTTTGAAAGAACAAGTGTTGTCCTTGACAGCTGGAGCTCTATATTCATTTCTACATGAGCTAAATTTTCTAAGTGCCAGGTCTTGGATATAGTGGTAAACAAAACAAATATGATTCTTTTATATGATTCTAATTATCTTGAAGTCCAGTGGGAAAGATGGACCATCAGCAAACAAACACATTTCTAATTGTAAATTATAAGTTCTGTGAAGGACATGAACATGGTGTAGGTATAGAGAATGACAGGGTAGGGATATTTCTTAGTTGGTATGGATTGAGTAATAGTTAAGGTACATGTTGACAGAAATACCCAAATAACAGTTGCTTAAATAAGGAAGAAGTTCATCCCTCTCTTATGGAATGGTCAGAGTGAAAGTAGGCCAGGGCTGGTATGACAAAGGACCCAGGCTCCTTCCGTATTGTTGCTCAGTCATCCTTCAGGAATTGCCGTCAAATATATTGTCATCACCTAACCTCACTCCGGCTTGTGGAAAGGGGATGAAGAAAGGAAAGGACATGATGGGAGCATCGTAGGTGTTAGTTTTTCTCACATCCCATTGGTCAGATGCAAACTCCAGACGTGGTGCCAGACCTTATTACAAGGGAAGCTGGGAAATGAAGCCTTTAACTGGATGGCCATATGCCAACCATAAACATCTTTTATACTGTCCTTTCTAACGTACATATTACATTTTAATGAAGTAAAACTAAAATAAAAAATATTTTCTCAGTTGGACTAGCCACATTTCACATGGTCAGTAGCCACATGTGACTAATGGCTACTGAATTGGACAATGTAGATAATAGAATATCTCCATCAGTGCAGAGAGATCATTGGATGGTGTGCTTGTAGAAGGAGAGGAGAATGGATAGTGAGGGAAACTAGACATTTCTGGCCAAGGGAACAACATGTGTGATGGCCCTAAGCTGGAACAGCACGCTGAAGAACTGAGTGGCTGTTGGTGTTGCTGGAGTGTGGAAGGCGAGAAAGAAAGTGACCCAAGATGGGGTGAAAGAGGCAGAAGCAGATCATACAAGCCACATGGTATATTTATTGGAAGAGTGACATGATGTGATATTCACTTCAAAAAGGTTATTCAGGCCACAGTGTGGAGAATGAATGGAAGGGACAACAGGTGGAAGTGGGAAGAGTAGTAAAGAGGCAACGGTAAAAGTCTGGTGAGAGGCAATGATGATTGGCACACGGGTGATGGCAGTAAGGTAGAGAAAAGGAGATCTCTGGGCACATTTTGGAGGCGATGACAGGGTTTGTTGATGGGTGAAATGTGGGGCAGGATGAAAATGAGGGATGAAGTATGATTGGTGTTTCTGACTTGAGCAACATGGACTTTTGGGGCATCATTCTCTGAGAGATAAATAGCTTTGAGGAGGAACATTAAGATGTTTATATATGTATGTCAGCTTGGATACTTGTGACCTATTTCTGTCAGTGGAATTGTTTTGTGTGAAAGAAATTGAATGGAGAGTTCCTGGTGCTGAGGTGCTGGGGTGCTGGGGTGTTCCCCCCTGGCTCTAAAAGTCTACCTTTTCTTTTTAAAAAGACATTGACAGCCCCCAAAACCTGGTGACCGACCGGGTGACAGAGACCACGGCCACCATCTCCTGGGAGCCGGTGCAGGCCGCCATCGACAGGTACCTGGTGCGCTACACCTCCGCCGACGGAGACACCAGGGAGGTGCCCGTGGGGAAGGAGCAGAGCAGCACCGTGCTGACGGGCCTGAGGCCGGGCGTGGAGTACACGGTCCACGTGTGGGCCCAGAAGGGGGACCGGGAGAGCAAGAAGGCCGACACCAAGGCCCTGACAGGTACTGTGAGGGACCCAGGCAGGGAACCCTTCATACGTGCCAGGTGTGGGGAGGGGAGCAGGGAAGACCATGTCACCTGAGGACATTCTTCAGAGGGGTTCCCTTTTTACCTTTTTAAGGTCATATGTTGACATGATGGTTCAGGTGAATAGGAAAGAGTGTAGAGGAAGGGGTGTCAAAATAGACTGTGTGACTGTCCAAGATGGCCACCTCCCTGACCACCCTGCCCGCCAGCTCCCATGCTCCCACGTGCCCCCGAGCCCTGACTGGGCCTCAGCTCCAGCTCAGAGCACGGGGAAGCCCAGGCGTCTCGCTGTTTCCCTCTTCCAGATGGGGCCGCGGTGGAGCATCGTCCCTCACTGTCCCTCCAGTCAGCGATCAGGGGCCTGATGCCTGTCTTTTATGTGTGATGGGCCTCTGGTCTCACTGAGCCTCATGATGATCAGGCTTTGAGGGTCCCGCAAAGAGCGCTGTGCCCACCCCGAGGTTCACAGTCTCCTTAGTCTGGGCAAGGCCAAGTCCCCATGGCAACTGGAGTAAGAGGGGACTTGAATTTCTTTATTAGTAGTTACAATTAACAGGAGTTTTTAACCAAAAAAAAGTGATGCATGCTTATATAAAATGAACTGAGTTTCTGTAGAAAAACTATTATCCACATCCCAGGCTCCCTAATAAGAATGCAATTCTCGCCCTACCTGGTTTGGCTCAGTGGATAGAGCATCAGCCTGCGAACTGAAAGGTCCCAGGTTCGATTCTGGCCAAGGGCACATGGCCCGGTTGTGGGCTTGACCCCCAGTTGGGGGCTTGTAGGAGGCAGCCAATCAACTATTCTCTCTCATCATTGATGTTTCTATCTTTCTCTCCCTCTTCCTTCCTCTCTGAAATCAATAAAAATCTATTTAAAAACAAAACAAAACACAAATGGATTTAAAAAAGAAGAGTGTTGCTCTCCAGCCCTGGCTGGTGTGGCTCAGTTGGTTGGAGCATTGTCCTGTACACTAGTACATCAAAAGGTCATGGGTTCGATTCCTGGCTAGAGCACATACCTACATTGCAGGTTTGATCCTCAGTTCGATCCTAAGTCAGGGCACATATAGGAGACAACCAATGTTTCTCTCTCACATGCATGCTTCCCTCTCTCCCTCTCTGAAACAAATAAAAACACATCCTCAGGTGAAGATTAAAATAAAAATAAAATGTGCTCCTAGAGGCAACCAGTACCTTCCTCTTTCTTCCCTTCTTCCTTCCTCCCTCCCCCATTCCCTTCTCTCCCCCCCCCCCCCTTTCCTTCCTTCCTCTCTTCCTTTTACCTTCTCTTTGCTCATTTTTAAAGGCAGCAATATTACCATGTTTCTGCTTCATGGACATATGAGTAAGATAGACACTTCAAGTCCATAACCTGGATGGTGGGCAGTCACAGAGGGGGCAGAGCCAGTCTAAGATATTTAAATCGCTAGGTTCTTCCTGGCCAATGCGGCTCAGCTGTGGGCTCAGTCCCCAATGTGGGGCTTGTAGGAGGCCGCCAATCAATGACTGACTCTCATCATTGGTGTTTCTATCTTTCCTTCTCCCTTCCTCTCTGGAAATAACTAACTAACTAACTAAATAAATAAATAAATCGCTCAGGTTTTGCTTTGACTTCAAAGCGGGAAATTCAGTTTTTCCGTGGGACAAGGACACTAAAACCCATACCAAAGTCAAACCAAGCTGACATTGCAGAAATTCTGCATTTGTCAAAACAACCTAAAACAACAGCTGCCTGATTTCTATTAAAATACTGCAATTCTGTTCTCAGCTGAAATGCTACTGGGTATGAAATAGTCTGGAGGCATCATTTTTGGGAACTTTGAAATTAAAAGCACCTTCTTTAATGACTTTTCAGGATGGAGATTTCCATTCATATCTCATTTGGTTGGAAAAAACATAGTCTTCTGACCAATTACTGTGCTTTTGTTTTTCTGGTCCACCATGCACACATCCCGTGTTCCCACTGGCTTGTGTGTGAGACAGGGCGTGGGGACTAGAGGGAGAGCTCTGCTTTTGCTCTTTTCTCTTGTTTCTCCCCCCCCACCTCTCTCTCTCTCTCTCTCTCTCTCTCTCTCTCTCTCTCTCTCTCTTTCTCTCTCTCTCTCTCTCTCTTTCTCTCCCCCCCCCCTTTGCACAAACACCTCTTCCATCCCTGCTTCTTTTTGTGCAGAGCAGGCATCTCAGGCCACACACTTAGATGTGTAAGAAATAGAACTTCATATTCCTCTGTCGACTTAATGTCCATCATAAGCCCTACGCTACTCGTTGGACATGGATCTCAGTGAATTTAGGGTCACGCTCCTTCCCCAGGGCTGATGTAAAGCCTTGTGTGGTTTCCAGATATCCAGCTGGGGAGCCCACTCTGGGGGACACCCTACTCTGGGGGGCACTCTGAATGCCCGTCGTCCTTCCCAGCAGCTGTTTGCCAAGATGCTCTAGTTTCTGTGTGCAGGCTTCGGATCTGCACTCGCCCATCGTTTCCACGCCAATGTGGGGCCTACCAGCTCTGAATCTAGCCACTGCTCTAGATTGCTCCTACCCATCATCCTCTGTGGGTCTGCTGGGAAGTGGGCCCCAGGGTCACTCCACCTGGGAGGGAACTCACCCCAATACCAGTTCCTTAATCTTTGTCCTTCTAATGCCTTTGGGAACAAAGGTCATAACGGGCTGGTGGCAAGGAAGAATAGAGCCTGTGTGATGGCAGAAAAGACACGGGAAGGTATATGGGCAGAGAATGGAATATATCAAAAATTACTTCCATTCCGTTAGTGATAATAATTGCCTAACTTTTGATATATAGATATCGACCCTCCCAGAAACCTTCGTCCGTCTGCTGTGACCCAGTCTCAGGGGGTACTGATCTGGGCACGCCCCTCGGCTCAGATCGATGGCTACATTCTGACCTACCAGTTCCCAGATGGCACCACTAAGGTACTGCATCCTCCTGCCTCTTCTCACGGGGCCCATGCCCAGCCCCTTAAGAAGCAACTAACTGGGGTCAGCTTGATTGCTGGTCCCATGACAGCCTGCTGATAGGCGAGGTGGTCCTTGTTGACCACCTGCCATGAACACTGGGTCTCATTTTGTAGGATTAACCTGTGCCTGCTCCCAGCTGACCATTGCATGTTTGCTGACCACACAGGGCCCATGTTATTTGTTTATCTTCCCCAATATGTGTTAACTCCATGAGGACAGGGACTTTTTGTCTGTTTTGTTGAGCGCCTACCACATATGTAGCTGCTCAATAAAGATGTATCGAATGAATTATTAACCCTTATTTCAAAGATCATACTGCCCACATGGAATCTGAAGGCCAGTAAATTT
This sequence comes from Pipistrellus kuhlii, assembly GCF_014108245.1. Lineage (NCBI taxonomy): Eukaryota > Metazoa > Chordata > Mammalia > Chiroptera > Vespertilionidae > Pipistrellus > Pipistrellus kuhlii. The sequence continues at coordinate 21,188,806 of NW_023425493.1, read as the reverse complement.
GGAAAATTGTTATCCTCTCTCCTTGATGAGGAAGAGATAGGGGAGGAGGGCAAAAGGAAAGGCACATTGATTTAATCATTGCTTCAATGACTCCTTAGACAGCCCTGCTAGAGGCAGAAATACAGGTTAAAAAGGAGGCTTATTGAGAAACCAACTATCTCCCTGCCTCGCAGATATGGGGATGGTCTTCTCACTTCTCAGCCTGGCGTTGAGTGCCCCAGTGTGGATCAGAGGGCAGAGGTCTCGGGAGACTGGCGGGTCCCCTTCTCCCCCCATTGCTGCTGCCTCATGCTGGCTCCCAGCTCCAGCACCAGCAGGAGGCCATTGAGGGGGACACTGGGGTCCTGGGCTGCCCCTGAGCCCTCAGAGACAAGCACTGCTGCCCAAGAGCTGCTGGCATCGGCCCCGGGGAATGTGATGGCGCCAGGCTGCTGAGGTGATACACTGAATGTCCCTTCCTGTCTCCTTTGTGTGGTAGGAGGTGCAGCTTGGACGTGGGGACCAGAGGTTTGAGTTGCTAGGCCTTGAGCAGGGCGTCACCTACCTTGTCTCCCTGGTGGCATTCAAGGGTGATCGCCGGAGCAGGAGTGTGTCCACCACCCTTTCCACAGGTACGTGGCCTCCTGCACTCTGAACAAGACCGTCGGAGAGGCCGAGCCTGGGAGAGGCCAGCAGAGTGTCCCAGGAGGGGTGTCCGCGGGAGAGGTGTCCGCGGGAGGGAGGTCCTCGGGAGGGGTGTCCGCGGGAGGGGTGTCCACAGCAGCGATGACCAGAGTTGGGGGTTCTCTAGGATGGGAATGGGCGGGGTACGGGCTCAGGAGAAGCCCCTCCCCGGGCGGAGAGACGAAAGAGAGGAGCGAAGTGGAGTGTTACTTTGGGTGCAGTTGGGTTGGAGAAGAAGAGCTGTGAACTTGACCTTGTTTCTAGTACATCTGGAGGGTTTGATGAGATCAGAGTGAGTGAAAAGTGAAATGTGAGTGAAGAGTTGGAATGAGCAAAGTAGTAGGAGGCTATGAATCATTCCCAAGCGAAGTGAATTAACTTAAAATAGGGACTGGCCCGCTGCCCTTCTAATGAGGCTGCCCTCTGCTCGGCTCCTAGTTGGTGCTCGTTTCCCACACCCTTCGGACTGCAGTCAGGTCCAGCAGAACAGCAACGCCGCCAGCGGCCTGTACACCATCTACCTGCACGGGGACGCCAGCCAGCCGCTGCAGGTGTACTGCGACATGGACACGGACGGCGGCGGCTGGATCGTGAGTGACGCAAAACATGACCCTCACTAAGTATGACCTTCACACAACTATGAGCCTCATATAGTATGACCCTCATACGAAACGTGGCCCTTGCCCTAGCTGGTTTGTTCAGTGGTTAGAGCGTCAGCCTGCAGACTGAAGGGTACCTGGTTTGATTCCGGTCAAGGGCACATGCCTACATTGTGGGCTCGATCCCCAGTAGGGGGCGTGCAGGAGGCAGCTGATCAATGATTCTTTCTCATCATTGATGTTTCTATCTCCCTCTCCCTTCCTTTCTGAAATAGATAAAAATACATTTATAAAAAACAAAAAACATGACCCCCACACAAGTATGAGCCTCACACAAGTATGACCCTTACACAAAACCTTTAGAGTAACTGAGATGATTATTCTGATTTTACATAAGTACAGTGAGGCCCACAAGGGGATGGGCCTTGGCTAAGTCACACAAGTTAATGACAAAGTGGAAACCAGATTTCAGGACTGCAGCCTCCTCCTCCATCACTGATCTTCCTGGGGGTCATGTCAGATCACCTGAAACACATGACCTCTTTGGGGGCTCTGCCCTCTGAACTGGAGCCCGTTGTCCGGGTTCCTCAGCCTGGCTCCTCAGTACAGAAGCAAGGGCTTTGATTTGAGAGGAGAAGGCCTGAGAGAAGGACACGTTCTGATGGTGCCATGTATGTGTGAGGCCTTATTCTCTTGGCCATTGTCTGCTGAAACATGGCCCTGTCTCTGATGGCGGCAGCCTGACCCAGGGATCTGAGGCGCTGCCTTGGAGAGTTGCGGTCTGATCCTCTCATCTCCCCAGCCCCTGCTTCTGCACCTGAGCAGAGAGAGGCTCTCACTGCCCCAGACCAGCACCCACTTGCCCAGTATGCATCCGCCACTCAAGGAAGCAGAAAGCTGAACCCATCCCACTCAAATGCATTCATTCATATGCCCGCTCAGGGGCCCAGGAAACCAAAGACAGTTGAGCAGCCATGGATAAAATAATACCATCTGATAAGCAGCAACAGAGAAAACTTATTATCCGCACAGCTGCCTCCGATGGCTGAAAGGCAGTAATTGGATTGTAAGGGCAAATTCCCGGTTCATCTTTACAAATATGGGAACAGAAGGTATCCTAGGAGGTCTTCCACCTGACCAGACCCACAGGCTGCGCTGCTGCTTTTCCTCAGCATCGCTGAACTTGGAGCATCCTGCCCCAGAAGCTGGAGGCCAGGTCCCTGCTCTGGAGGCCATAATTGACCTTGGCAGGATGTTTGTGCTGCCTAGTGGGCCTTTTCTGAAAGCCAGGGAAGGAGACGTTTGTCTCAGACAGCCTTCAGAGAGAGATCTCCCAGTGTGTCTGCCTGCCTGGGAAGACCCATGGATTTCCCACAAATATTTGAGTGCCTATTATGTGTCAAGCACTATTGTACCGACTCAAGAACCGCAAGAGAACCTCCTACATCCTGCTCATGCAGAGGACCCAGAGAAAACAGCTCTGGGGTCTCAGTAACCCCAGGCCCACCTCGTCCAGGCTGTGTGCTCTGGCTGACTCCTAAGGTGACACGTGGCCTGGGAGTCTGTAGAGTCCTCCTCGAAGCCAGCACACCTGGATGACACATAGACCTGGAAACTTCTCCATCAAACCTCTCACTGGTGGTGTCCATAGTTTTGGATTCAAGAGTCTGTTTGTCACAGAAAGATGATCTCAGCACATTGCTCTTTTTGGTCAAGCTCACGTCCTTCTAGGGAGGTTATTTACTGACCCAGCAGCTGAGCCCAATCTGATGCACCGGGAGAGGGACTTGCCCCCGGGGAACGGAGGCTGAGCGCAGGAGCCTGCGGTGAAGACCCCAGGAAGCACTTATGTGTCTCAGACATTTCCATCTTTGTTTTTCATCTTGCAAGTTTTAAGGGCCACATTTTCCACAGGCATTTAAGTGAGATTTTATTTATTTTTCTCCAGTTTAGTCGTTCAGGACATCAAGTAAATCCTAGTGTACCCGGTCAGCTGGAGTGTACAACCAGACAGAAAAGATCCTCCCCCCTAACCCCCAACTTCTGAGACGTTTTTGCTAAGAATAGTTCATTAAACTAGTTCACCTCCTAGAGTGGGAATAGACGTGATTCTCGGAGTCAGTTAAGGCTTCCTGATCAAGACGTCCACATGGTCCCCGTGGGTTAGTTCATTGAGAATCTGATGTAATAAAATGCAAACCAACACTTACTGAGATATAGTAACATATCTTTATTTGCCAGGCTCTGGACTCAATACTTTATGATTTATTTTTTAAAATATATTTTTACTGATTTCAGAGAGAAAGGGAGAGAGAGATAGAAGCATCAATGATTAGAGAGACTCATTCAACACCCCACACTGGGGAATCAAACCCACAACCTGGGCATGTTACCCTGACCAGAATCAAACTGTGACCTTCTGGTTCATAGGTCGATGCTCAACCACTGAGTCATGACAACCAGACAATATTATATACTTTATTATGATTCATGACCTTGCTGAAGCCTCATTTAAGCGCATGACAAATGGGCTATCTTGGTCTGATGGTTTAGAGAAGCGAGGCCTGTCAAGGTTAACTAACTTGCTCAAGGACACAGTTGGTCAGCGGAGCGCTGGGTCTCGTCTGAATAGTGATGTGGAGAGCATGGAACCATTGCCCGGAGTTTCCCTGGCCAAGCTGGGGAATTTTCTAACAAGGAAAAGTAATGAACAGGAATGCTCCCATCCCACTTGGGCCCTGTGTTCAGTTCATTGATTGACGGCAGGGACCAAGTGCCTTCGTAATGTATCTGTCCTGGGGGTGGGATCAGATTGGAGCCTGACCTTGTTACTGGGCGTGTATTTTGATGTGATGTTTGTGGAACTAACATCAGTGCCACCTCACCTTGGGTTCCCCTGTCTGTGGTGTAGAGATGGCCCCGGGGAAGGGACTGGAACAGTCTTGGTGCTAAGAAACTGACAATGAGCCTCAGAGTGTTAAGAAATGCTTTTTGGAGAATAGACTCAGTAGAGCTGCTCTGCTTTTTGGAGAAAAGACTCAAACTTTCCAATGGAATGGTGAGAGGATCGGTGTTTTCTCCTGGCATCAGCCCCCAAACACTTAGCTGTGTGAACTTTCCCATCTGTAACGTGGCATCTTCTATACTTGCCCCGGAGCCAGCACTTAGCAAAAGCTCAGTAAATGATTGCTACGTCAGTGAATCAATGAGGCACCAATGAGGGAATGAGGGAATGGGGCATCTCTGAAGAAGGACTCGAGCGAAGGGGCAAGAGAACAGCAGAGCTAACTGGTGTCGTTGTTTGCCTGCCCTGCCCATGCAGGGACTAGGGATTCAGGCAGATTCCAACTTGTGGCACCGCCCTGTCCCATGTGGCCTTCCCGAAGGCAGAGGGCCCGTGGCAATGGAAGGGCGAGCAGGGAGACCCTCCGACTCCTGTTCTGTCTGTCCTCGGGTAGCCCCGACCCCAGCTCCCGTCCCTCTCCCCAGTCACGCTGCTGAGTGCTCAGAGGGAACCCCATCTCCCTTTCCAGGTCTTCCAGCGGCGGAACACCGGGCAGCTGGACTTCTTCAAGCGCTGGCGGACCTACGTGGAGGGCTTCGGGGACCCCACCCAGGAGTTCTGGTTTGGTACGGGCCCCGAGAATCTGGAAGGCTGAGTGGTGCGAGGGGGCATTCCCCTTGAGAACCAAAGGTGTAGAAAATGCCCATCGATGGGGATTCTGCTAGCAGGCCACCCTGGCCCCAGCAATGCTGCGCGTTCTGCCAGCCCGTAGGGGCCCCGCGCTTTCTCTCTTCCTTCTGCTCTGTGCTCCAGCAGATGTTCATGGAGAGTGAGGGAGCGAAGAATGGGAAGTCACAGTCTGGATGCCCAGTGCCTGGGAAGGTAGGAGACCGCCCATGCGTGGTTGGTCTCCGCCAGCTGTGAGACTGGAGGACAATAAATATAAACCATTGGAGCCTCAGGGATGAAAGCCCCATGAGCGCCTGCACTCTGCCCTCCTGCAGGACACGACCTCCACGCTCAACAGCACGACTGCACCAAAGAAACAATAGCAGGAGAAAATGCGCCCCCTAAAGAGAAGGCGGGGGGGGGGGGGGGGAGGCCCCCATTAGCAGAGGAGGTGAAGGCCAAGGTGACGTTCGGTGATTGGAATTCCTTGTTTCTAGGACTCGACAAACTGCACAACCTCACCACAGGCACCCCCACCCGGTACGAGGTGCGAGTGGACTTGCAGACGGCCAACGAGTCGGCCTACGCCGTGTACGACTTCTTCCAGGTGGCGTCCAGCAAGGAGCGGTACCGGCTCACGGTTGGGAAGTACAGAGGCACAGCAGGTGTGCGCAGGGTTCCCCCTCACCCCGAGGCCGCTGGCCCTGGTCCAAGCCTCGGGCTGCGGTGTGCCAGGGGTCAGGGGATGGAAGACTGTCCTGAGAAGGTGCACGGTTCTCCTGGACACACGAGGCCCGCTCCCAGCTGGGGGGCAGAGGACAAAGGTCTTAAAGCAATCCTTGGCCAGTGTGAGACAGAACATTATACGTGGACACCCCCTCCCCCCGCCCCAGCGCACCCCCAGCCAGTAAAAACCCTCCTCTTGTACCCCCAGTGCAGGAGGCTGCCCCCTCGCTGAGGAATCACACTCTGAGCCGCCACCCCCTGGTGCTGCCCACCGCCCACTCGGCTGCCTCCGTGCACAGCCTGGGTGTGTGATTCCTTAAAGGCAGAAAGGTCGAAGTGCGGGGCCAGCGCTAGGCCTGTAGGTCCCGTGATGTTAGGCAGCTGTGACAGCACAGGGACAGCCGTTCCGTGGAGATGGGGCTCACCCTCCCTGGGCTGCGCCCTGGTGTTTATTTGTGAAGGAAAATCACAAAATTAATCCTGGGATGGTGCCATTGGACTATTTTATTTAAGAGGGAGGCGTGGTTATTGTTTTAATGTTATAGTTAAGCCTATATTTCTAGTTTTTAAAATCCTAACAAGTAGGTCTGCTGTTTGCTTCTGCATGTTTTGACTTTGGGGTAACTAGGTAGGAATGTGTCACCAGCCAGATCGACAGACTGCGTAAGACGCGGTCTCTCCCCTGAGACCCACATGGAGATACATCATTGAGAACAGAAGATAACTTCGGCAAAGAGTCTAATAAGTGGTCAGGGGGTGAGAGAGCTCCAGGAGGAGAAGGTGGTACGTGGGGGCTGAGGCGAGGCAGGGGCCTCTGCAGGCTGGCTGGCTGGAGTCGGGTCTGAAAGGGAAGAACTTAGCTGGGAGGGAGGAAGGGGAGTCTGGGACTGAGAAAGGAAATTGGGGAGTACTCTTAAAACCGCAGGCCTTCTCAACATGGTCTGCTCAGTGACCCCTAATGGCAGAAGACTGAACACACACTGTGATCTGAAGTGGCCAACCACCAGTGCAAAATTTCTTCCAGGTTTTAGGACTCAGTATTTAAAAAAGTCACATGAATTTTGCCTTTGCTCTTAGCTCCCAGTGCTCAGCATGGAGCCCGGTGGGTGAGCTTCCATGGAGATACTGCCGGCAGGACCTTTCTGTCTAATCCTAGGGGTGTTTTATGTTGTAAAGAACAGTTCCTGAGTCCCAGATAGCTGCCATGCAGGTGGGTGGAGGGGGAGTCTGGTGACACGGAGGAGACAAGCTGGAGGGGTGGGACCCTGGATAAGCCATGGGCTCTAATGTATGCGAGTTTGCTTTCCTCATGGGACTTGTTTGTGAAGGTGATCAGTAAACTCAGAGACCAGATATAAATATGTTTATTTTCATTAAAACCAGCACTTAATTAAGCTTGGGATGCATAGGGACCCTTACTGCCTTTTGTGAGCTGAGTTAAAAAGTAAACTTATAAAAGGACCACACATGTGATGGTGAACTAGGAGAAAGGCGAGTAAAGTAACTACAGGTCTCCAGACACAGTGACATGGAGCGTGAACCTGTGAGCTGTGCAGAGAGCTCCAGAAGTCAGGTGTGCGGCAGGAGGTGTGAGGGAGGTGCGGGAGGAGACTTGCTCAGGACCGCTGAGCTGGGCTTCAGGATTGGTTAGGATTTAACCAGTGGAGAGCCGGGAGGAAGCGGTAAGAGGGGCACAAGGCTGGACCTGTGCGCTCCACAGTCGGAAGCTGCCTGTGGGACAGTGGGCTGAGGTTGTGCATCCGAAACAGCCAAGTCACAGGTCCGCAAAGCCGGGGGAGAAGTTCACGTCTGTGTGGCAGGAAGTAGGATGTGAGGCCTGAGAGGATGGTGCCTTACCCTCAGGAGAGGGTGTGGACTAGGCCCAGAGAGGGGAGCAGGCCCCCTGGCCCTGTGGGGAGGGCACCTCGGTGGAAGGGCAGGAGGAGGATACAGGGGATTGTCGGATGCGGCTCAGGGGCTTCTGGGCTGGGCGGCTGGGCAGATGGCCGAGCAGAGACCGGGAGGACAGACGGGTGGTCAGGTGCTATGGGAGAGTCATGAGTTTGTTTTGGGATTTGGCTATTTCACAGAACTGTGATGCTTCTACCGAGCATGCTGTGAAGGCTGTTGGCGGACGAGGCCTAGAGTTTGGGTGGCAGACCCGGAAAGAGGACCTGTGACATAATGGACCGGGTCCCTGTGAAGCCCTCAGGCCCTCGGTGGCGGAACATGGCTCTCACCCTCGTCTTCTCTCCCGCAGGCGATGCTCTTTCTTACCACAATGGGTGGAAGTTCACAACCTTTGACAGAGACAACGACATCGCCCTCAGCAACTGTGCCCTGACGCACCATGGCGGCTGGTGGTACAAGAACTGCCACCTGGCCAACCCCAATGGCAGATACGGGGAGACCAAGCACAGTGAGGTAGGGGACTGGCTCTGCACACTCATTTTCCCAAGTGACACCTCAGGCGGGTTTGTCTGCCTTCTGCTTCTGAGGCTCCCAGGTAGGTCAGGAGTTGGTTTTCAGGCTCCATGGCCCTGGGTCAGGGGCCTTCTGCTCACCCCTCCCCATGGCCTTGGGGTCAGGGCCTCCTGACACCTGCTCACCCCTCCCCCATGTCCCCCACTTTCCGCAGGTGGTGAGAGCCCAGGCTGCCCACTCAGAATATTCACACATGATGTGGGTCCCGCTCCATCTCTCTCGACCAGCCCACATGGACATGGTCTTGCCCAGCTTGGTGTGCTGTCACCAAACACTATAGGCTGTGGGGCTTGAGCAGACATTTATTTCTCACTTCCTGGAGGCTGGGAGTCCAAGATCAAGGTGTGGGTGGGCTCCAGTCCTGGTGAGAGCCCGTCCTTGTCACGGCGCAGAGAGCTCTGCTTCTCTTCCTCTTCTTAAAGGGCACGAGTCCCCCCTGGGGGACCCACCCTCGTGGCCCCAGCACCATCACCGGGGGGGATGGCTTCAGCTAGCTGTCCAGGTAAACCAGAGCTCTTTTTCTCAAGTCCTGCGATCACCAGGGAAAGAGTCCTTTCTGCCGGAGCGCAGACCCATCCCTGGGCCCAGTTCATCCAGAACCAGCCAGTCTGCCCAGAGCTCTCTGCTGAGCACCTGTCCATTTCAGAGCACAGAGGCGCATCCTCACCGCCCTGTCCCCTCCTGGCTCTGGAACTTCCCCCCGCAGCGGTGTCTCCAGCTTCTGGGACCCGTGAACGTCACCTTGACTCCTCACCGCTATGGGCATCTCCTGCTGCTTCCTCACAGCTTCTTGATCCTTCACCTTTGTTCCTTCTCAGCATTAATCCGTGCCCTCGGGCACTCTCTGAGTGCTAAGCCTGGCTTTCTGCCTCCATCCCAGGCCCATCCTGGCCTCCGGGAAGCCCCGCCCCGCATGCCCCTCGCCAAAGGCACTCACTGTGAAGACCAGCACACTTGAGGCCTGGGGACGGGATTGCTTTGGCCCTGACGGGCAGCAGCGGGGCTGACCAGGGTGGTTTTTCACAGGGAAGGAGAAAGATGCCCCTGGGAAGACAAGGCGGGGTGGGAGACCGGGGGTGAAAGGGGTGGGGGGGAGGGGGGCAGCACCAAGGGGGCAGGCTGGGCCCACCCAGGAACGCCTGTGATCAGAGACCAGCTGTTTGCAATGAGCAGCCAGCGGGCCCCAGCCAGGCCCATGTCTGCTAATAAAGGACATTCATCTGGTTAATGTGCTGCTCACAGTCGGCAGGGCGTTTATTTCCTGTTTATTATTTACCTCACAAATTAAAACACACAGAATCGGTCACTTGGGCTCTTTATTGGCCAGGTTGCGAGGTTATTAAGTGAATTAAATATTGTGCTCTCCAGTCAGAAGACATAAAATGAAATTTAGTTTTCAGCAGGCTGTTCGTTACCCCAGAGCTAATATCTAAACAGCCTAAATTGAAAATGATTCCACACAATTGGCCAATTAATATGTTTATTTTTGCCTTTAATTTTTTGGAAAGGAGAAGAGTGAGGCAAAGAGAATGTGATCATTGCTGGCCAGGCTGGCCCTGTTATCGGAGCCCCTGCGCCTCCTGGGCTCACCCCGCCCCCACCTACCACACACACACACACACACACACACACACACACACACACACCCCTCCACCACAAGGGGCTCCCAGCCTGTCTAACCCTAGCTGACCAGCAGAGGGCGCATGTTCCTAGATCAACCCTCACTTCCCTGAGGGTAACTTCCCGGAGGTTGTGGTTTCCCAGGCAAGGACCCTCTTACCCTCTCCCCCCGACATTCCTCTTTCTGATGTTGGCTTCTGGATGTAGGGGGTGAACTGGGAGCCGTGGAAAGGACACGAATTCTCCATCCCTTACGTGGAGCTGAAGATCCGCCCTCAGGGCTACAGCGGGGAGCACGTCCTGGGCAGGAAGAAGAGGACACTAGGAGAAAATTCTAGAACGTTCTGATGACCTGTCTGAGCAATCATCGCATGAGGCAAGGCCGGCCGGGGTCGGGGCTGTGTGAGCTGGGGGTGGGTGGGTTCTGGTGGCTGGTTAGTGGAAGCTGGAGGGAAGTCAGCCCGGGTTCCTGAGATGGCTGGTCACCAGCAGACACAGTCGCTCACCAAGCCCAGGCCACCTGCATTCTTTCCCATCCACACGGACGTGAAGGCCAGCTCAGGCGTGGTTGTCCAGTGCATATGGGAGAGAACCACAAGGTCTTTCTTTCAGTCTTTCTTCAGTAACAGATATATAGGACTAGAAAAAAAATAAAATAAAAAACAGAATCCAGCACTTTACTGCCTGGAAAACTCTGGAAGCGGTGTGTGACTATGAAGCTCTGCTAACACAAACCTTCTCTCTAGAAAGAAGCACCAAGGTGTCCCTGACCCAGGGCTGAGGTCGCCTGATGCCATGACCTCCCTCCTGTGACTCTGGGTTTTGGGGAAAAGGGGGCACACCTTCCCCTTCCCAGAACGTGCTGCTGTGGTGAGGAAGAATGACGGGAGCCCAGGGGGCGAGATGGAGTCGCAAGGAGCCGAGCCCCGGCTAGCCCAGCTCGTGGGAATCACGCCTTCCAGGTTTCTGCTGTTTCAAGAGTCCTCTCCCCAGCCCTTTGCATAAATCACGCTCACAGGCCTGTGTACGTTCTGAATAAATTCTCACTGGTTTCAACTGTAAGTCATTTGCCTCCTGATAACTGGTTGCTCCCAAAGTCTCTTTCCTGAGACTCCTGCTCACGGCCCAGCCTCCCTCCCTTCCCCATCCGCCCCCTGGGAAAATGTTAAGGTTGTGCCCAGCGGTGTGGCTCAGCCCCGGGGCTTTCCAGAAAGTACCCAGCGTCTGAGCCGTGTTGTCGGAACAGACAGGTGGTCAGACCTTTCAGCTTATTTTCCTGTCTCTTTGGAAGGTTTTTCTGTAGGGAAATCAGTGACCGTTGGAGTAAGACAGATTCCTCTTCAAGAAGAAAATACTAACACACCACCCGATTTAAAAGATTTGCCTGTGTTCTTTTCCCCATGTGAGTGCACTTGAATTCTAGATTTAACCCAAGTGTGAGTGAAGGCAGGGTCTGTGCACTTTAATGGGATAGGTTGGCTGTGGTCTCTTACTCGCATGATGGCAAATAATGGTATTTGGAAGCAGGAGGAGAGAGTGGGAAGGAGGACAACTGTCCCCTAAAAGGTGTCCTTTATTTCCTTTATTGCCTCAGCTTCTCCCGGGTTTAACCTCTACTTTTGGAACTTAAAAAAAAAATAAAAAATCAGCCTTTAAAATTTTACTCCCCCTCCCCAACCTTCCCTCCCTCCCACACACATTGGGCAATGCCATAGTCACTGCTAGATCTATCGGTGGGTGGTCTGAGTGACAGACAGTTCCAGAGCTGGAGCTGATCATGAAAAACGGCCCACATTGTTCTTTGATTCAAGAATTTAAGTGTCTGCCTGCTTCTTACCAGGAGGGGTGTCGGGGGGAGGGAGGCAGAGGAGGTCCTTGCACGGATGGAGTGCATACTATCATTCATTTATTCGTTCATTCATTTGTTCGTCCAACACATTCCGAGTAAGCCCCAGTGTGTGCCAGCCCTCCTCTAGGCACTGCTGACCTTCCCGTGACAGCTCTGGCAGCTCCCCCTCTGGGGGCTGGAATGGGCCTCAGGAGTGGGCTTCTGGGTAAACCTCTTCAGAGGGTCACACTCTTAAGAGTCAGGTCATAGCCTCTGGGGACGAGCCGAAGAAAGCCACAGCTTCCTAGGAAGGACAGGCTGCCAGCCAGGCCCCAGCAGAAGCGGCACACACATTTGATAGCGTCTCCAAGCCATTGCCTAGTTCACGTAGGACACTGCAAAGCAGGGCACGCAGCCCCGGCCCACAGCTCGGTGGGGACAGCCTGGGACACACCATGACCGTGGCGGTGAGGTGGGGAGAGCAAGTCCACAGGGATATGGACAGGGTGCTGTGAGGGGGGAGGGTGGGTGGGGAGGAAAGTGTCATGGGAGTGATGGGAGAGGGTCTGCAGGGATGCACCTGAGTTTGCTGGGAGACAGGAGAGGCCTGGGAGGAGGCAGGGCACCTGGGAAAGGGAAGTCTGGTGACAAAGACGAGAGGTGGAGTGTGGTGAGTCTGAGGGAGGAAGTGGTCTCTGGGTGAGGGACGGTGCTCTGTGTGGGGCCGAGCGGGAGAGATGGGCAGGGACTCGGTCTGGGCCACGTGGCAGCGCCCTCCATCAGAATCACCTGGAGCTGCTCCCGGTCAGCTGGGCCCGTGGCGCCTGCGCATTTAAAGCGCCGGGAGGCAGGGAGGGAGGTTTCGGAGACCGGGCAGCGGGCGCGGACCGGCCGGGACTGTGCCCGGGGGTGAGGGGAAGGGGGCTCAGACCCCAGAGCTGGTCAGGAGGAAGGGGAGAGGCTGTGAGGGAGGGCCGAGGGCGAAGGCAGGAGGCCCTCCCCGGCAGGTCAGAGCTGGTGTGGACAGGAGCGCCCGCTGGGACGGAGGCCCGGATTTGTCTGTCGGACGAGAGCTCAGCTTTCACACGGAGAGCTCCCGGGGACTCTGACATTAAAGCCAGAAACTGCTGGCGGGGCCGGAGAAAGACAAGCATGAGGGGAGGCCGCGAAGGGAAAGGGCCACGTGCTGTGTGCGGAGAGGCCTCTGGCAGGGAGAAACGCACGTGGACAGGCAGCGTGCACGTGATGAAAAGCTCCGGCGAAACTCCATCGTTTGCTGAAGTCCTGCGTGGAGAAATGTCCGGGCCGTCCCCTCAGCGGTCCCAGGGCGCCAGGGAGGAGCTGAGGAGCCGGGTCAGGACCAGGGCCGGGCCAGCAGGCGGCGCGGGGGCCAGCCCGGCCAGCAGGTGGCAGCGCCGCCCCGCGCCAGCGCCTCCTCTCCTCTGTGAAGGTGAGTGCTGGGGATCCCCCTTTTCCTCCTTCCTGGACAGCGTGGTCTTTCAGTGGCCTGTGGGTCCAGCCTGTGCTTGGTGGCTGTGGAGGCGGCGTGGCTGCTGGACGAGTGGTCCCTGGGGAATACCTTGGACAGATTGCCTGGTGAGCCCGGACTCCATCCGGGACCTGGTCTCCTGGGCTGGTGGTGGGCCCGGGGCCGGGGGCTCTCAGCTTGGTGAAAGCAAGGGGGCACCCCCTAAAGGGGCTTCAGGCAGTTCCTAATATGCAAATAACTCCACTTCCCAACGTCCTTCTGGCTGCTCGAACTGTCTATGGGGGAGTGAGAAGGCTGTTTTGACTCCAGTGTTACGTGGGGAAGTTAGGTCCCCAGGCCAGCCCACAGAAGCCTGCTTATCCTATATCACAGCAAACAAGGGCTCTGAGAAGGCAAGGACTAGCAAACGAAGGTTTTGGGGTGTTGTGATTTAAATAAGAGAGGGTAACAGGACGGAATGAAAATGCTGCTGCTTGTTGGTAGGTGAAGACAATCAGCTTTAATCAGAGAGCGCCAGCGGGAAAGACGCGGCTCCAGGTGGAGCCTCGAAAGGAGGCATCTGAGGACTCGAGAGCCCTTTGTTGCCCCCAGGGGCCCCGGGAGGTGAACACGAAGGAGCCCGGGCCAGCACGGGGCTGACCACGGTGCCAGGCGTGGCAGGGCCCCGGGGAGGCGTTCGCGGCTCTGTTCCGTCCCGGTGTGGGAGCTGCGTACCTCCTCTGGGCCCCGTTTCTTCATTTGTAAAACGGCACCACCCCTGGTCTATACCCTGCATGGGTCCCTGCAGGGGTCAGATGGGATCCCGAGATGCTCTGTGTGTTATACAGCGGGTGGGAGAGAGCCCGGGTCTCCCGTCTCCGTAACTTCATTCAAACGTTCGGGTTTTCCTCGATGGGGGTGTCTCTAGCCAGCCCCGAGGGCTCCGGGCCATGAGTAGCCACCAATGGGATCAGACAGAGAAACAGCAGCGTGAGAAGCAGAGGTGGGAAAGGTGAAGCAGAATCTGTGCATTTCGGAACAGGTTTCCTTGGGGAATGCAGGAATTGAGCTGTAAGAATGGAAGACAGGAACATAGAAGGCATGGGGGATGCCTGCCAGGGCATCTCTTCCCAAACAGGGTTCCTTGGAACCCCTGCTCCTCCCGGTGTGCTGAAAGGGGTTTCAGGGTCCCATCGGCTTGGGAAGACTGAGTGCACAGAGGCCCCTGTTTCTATTACAGCGCCTGTTACACCCGAATGTGGGCCACGTGCTGTGGGCCTCAGGCAGCGGGACAGCCGCAGTACGCAGTGTTCTGCAAACATCTCTGACCTGAGCATTGTTTGTTTTCTGAGTACCTAGATCTGTGGTCGGCAAACTGGTTCACAAGCCACATGCGGCTCTTTGGCCCCTTGAGTGTGGCTCTTCCACAAAATACCACGGCCTGGGCGAGTCTGTTTTTGAAGAAGTGGCGTTAGAAGAAGTTCAAGTTTAAAAAAGTTGGCTCTCAAAAGAAATTTCAATGGTTGTACTGTTGCTATTTGGCTCTGTTGACTAATGAGTTTGCCGACCACTGATCTACAATAGATAATCACACGTAATTCAGAGACCACTAGCATTTACTCAGAGTGGTGATTTTCAACTGGTGTGCTGCAGCGATTTTAAACACATGCAATACCTGACTAGTCAGGAGCACTGACCTTTTCCCCGTAGATTGGCAAATAAAAAAATGACAACAGCTAACCAACAGTGATGGTCTGATGTGCCCGGCACCTGCAAAAAATGTCAAAAATGCTCATGGAATAAACATGGCCACCCTGAGTGACATGGCCTAGGTATTTGAAAACATTCTCTTTGAACCTAAGACAGAGACCAAAGGCTGTGTTGAAGTGACTCTTTATTTCAGTCTTGTAGTCTGCGACTTTGAATTTGGTAATAATACTGGGGTCAAAGGTCCAGGAGCCTGCACAGAGGGTTCCTGTGAGCTGAGAGTTGTGGCATTGTCCAAACCCAAATCCCCCCCCAAGGTCAGGGCCAAGGCTGGGCAGGTGGAGCTGATGGCCTCCCCTCGGTGTCGGCAGCTGGGAGGGTGTGGGAGGGAGAACTAGGGAAGTCTCAGAACCTGTGGGATGGGCAGGAACCCACCAGAACTCCAGACATTCCCCTTCCGGGGGGGGGGAGCACACAGGCAAGGGCCTTCCTTCCTCAGCCCTTGCTGATGGCCAGGATGTTGACCCCGACCCCCACGAGCTTCTGGACCCTGCTCTCCAGGGTGGTAGCCACTGGCAACACGTGGCTGCTGAGTGATGGGAGCCTGGCTGGTGTGCCTCGGCGCCTGCACCTTCACTGCCTTCGCGTCACTGAGAGCTGGATGGGGATGACGCACTGGCGGGCAGCGTAGATGAGGGACAAGCCGTCGTTCCTGGCCCTGGTGCACAGCCCTGTGCCAGCCAGTGTGATGACCAGCTTGGCACCACCAGGGAGGGGTCAGGAGCACCCAAGCCACTGCATTTCAGAGGAGGCCAAGCTATGGCCAACCCGGAGAGATATTTTTATGTGCATATACGTGTCTCTCTAAGGATTTTAATTTCTCCCCTTCCCAGGACCCGAGTGGACTCATGAGTCTGTTATGTGGTTTGTGCTGTTTTCCCTTTTTCCTTGAGGAAGAGATTGCCCAGACTCCTGTAGGGAGCTCTCCCTAGGTGCTGCCCAGGTGCCTCTGACGCCTGGACCCCCAGGCAGCTGCTCTGCAGGCTGCAGGCCGGGACCTAGGGCTCTGCCAGGGCAGGGCTGAGGGGGGAGGGACAGTGCCCGAGGGAGTCCCTGTATCCGTCATTCCATCCGTCATTGAGTGAGTGACGTCTGGGCGAGGTCCTATCGAATGTCAGGAAAGGAACCGTCTGGCTCCAGCAAGGAAGGAGGCCAGGCGGGGCTTTTATTTTTTAAAGTATTTTATTTAAATCAGTTTTTCTGTTGATGTGTTTGAATTTTTTCAGAACAAAAAAAATACTGACGAATACCGTACAATCTGGGCCACTTATATCCTTCTTGAAAGGGTGACTACCCTTTCTCCATACCCTCCCCTCCCCCCAATAACCGGAGTGCGAATCCGGGGAGCAGCAGCAGCAGCAGCAGCAGCAGCAGGAGGGGAGGGCCTGCTCTGACGGGCTGGGCTGGCTGGAGCTGAGTACACGTCCTAGGGGCTTCCAGGCCTGTGCCTGAGGAAGCCCCTTCCCTCCTACCCTCTTGTCCTTCATTAGCTTAACCCCCCCAGCTGGGCCAGGCAGGCTCCCCTCTGAGGCATCCTCGTCACCAGAGGCAGGTCTGGGACAGAGGCTGGGAAGGAAAGGAGTGAAGATGGAGATGAAGGAAGGGATGGAGCCAGGACAAGAGGGGATGGAGAAGAAAACAAGGGAGAAGGGAGGAGAAGGGAGAAGGGAGAGGGAAATGGTGCTTGGGCTCCGTTCACGCCCCTTTACTCAACAGGCATGTGAGGCCTCCCCTGCCCGGGCACTGTTCTCGGGACCCCAGGGAGGCCCCGGGGAGGCTGGGTGGGGAAATGAGGGGTCTCGCTCAGGGCTCGGGTGTCCTGGGTCCGAGGCCATGGGAGCAGCTGAGGTGTGCATGCTGGTGCTTCGTGGTGGAGCTGGGGCAGGTGCGGTAGGTTAGGAGACAGCAGGGCCTGCACCCGGAGAGGGAGGCCTGTCGTGGAGGTGACACACTGCTCTCTTAATTCAAATGAGCAGCCAGTTGCCACGGCAACCATGTTCCTGGTGATCTTTCTTGGATCATATCTAACACCAGCCTCAGCCACCAGCCCCCACGTCTGCCCAACTCATCCATTTGGGACTGAGAGTGCAGACGGGAAGGGCCTCGTCCTGGGCAGCAGTAGATTGGGGGGAGGGGGGAGGAAGATAACTAGCTGTCCTGTGATGTCCCAGGATACTCAGCTGCCCTGTGACATGCTCTCCCTGTGACAAACTCTCCCTGTGACACGGGGGCAGGGAATCAGGGTGTAGCTTCTCTGCTCACGGGGCTTTAGGAGTCAGGGCCTGAGTGCCTGGGAGACTTGGGGCCTCGCAGGGGGAAGGGATGACAGTGTACGCTACTGAACTCCGCGTCCTGGGTCACTGTGAGACCTGGTCGGCAGGTACCTCCCAGCGTCCGCTCTGCACAGGCCTGGAGAACACCTGGGGGTAGTAGATGGAGCACATTTTCCCCTTAGCGCAGTCTCACAGGGTTTCATTTCTGCTACCGTAAGTACCTTAGTTTAGCTATATTGTTAATGAAATGGCAATTGCACACCATTTGGAACAGCCTCTGAGGGCTGCAAATGAATTTGGCAGCACAGCCCGCTCCCAGGAATTACCCACCATTGCAATATGGTCGCGATCCAATCCAAATACTAGCCAGCTCATCAGACAAGCGGACTACCTCGGCCCCCAGCCTCAGCCTGGTGGGGAGACAGCCCTCAGCTCTCCGTGGACCTGGTCTCCACGTCCTCACCGACCTCGGGGCCCACGTGCCAGCCCTCCGCCTGGCTCTGCAGAACTCAGCACCCACCCCCACCCTCGCAGCCCAGAAGGCCACCGGGGGGGACTGGCGAGGTATCACAGCTCACCTGCCGCCATCACAGACCCAGCAGCGTCAGGGACGGTTATGAGTACCCACTGTGCGCAAGGCACTTGCCTGAGCCTCAAGGTAAATATGAATAAACCTCTCTCTAGCTTCATCCTCTCACTTCCGTCCGAATCTCCCACCTCCCGCCTGCAGCTCGCCGCCCGCTGCTTCCCGTGTGCCTTCCGCGAGGCTGGGCCGGCGATGGCTTCCTTCCTTCCCGCCGAGAGCCTCTGGCTCCGGGGATGCCCAGCTCAGGGGGCATCTCCTCCCACCTCCGCGCTGCACAGGACACGGCGCACCCGGTGGAGTGGGCGGAGCAGCCTCGTTACCTGGCGCCCATCGCTCTCCGGGAGCCCGGCCAGCGCTGCATCCTGTGCGGAGGAGGAGCTTTCCTCACGGGCTCTGTGTGGTGCGTCTCAGCCAGGGGCCTCGGACCACATTCACCACCGACCAGGGGAAGTGAGGACCTTGCGAGACCTTAGCTTCCGATGAATTCGGATCCATTGCACTTTGAACTTGCCCCCCTCGGAGCGGGGTCAGGAGCACGGGAACTGGAGGGTCCGCATTGATACACAGCGAAAGGCACTGTACCGGGTGCTGAAAAGCCCAAAGATGAGCCTTTCCAGCAAAAGGGTTTGCCAGGAATCGGAGCGGGAAAGCGCACCTGAGGAGCATCGGGAATGGGGATGGAATTCATAACCCGGCCCGGCCATGCAATTGTGCACACGCGCCTGAACCTGGCCAGGCCCTCCTGCGAGATGTTCTTGCAAGAGTGGATACGTGCTGTGTGTGTGTGTGATGTGCACGGTGAGCCCGGATGGTCACGGATACGTGTTCCTTGTGCTTTTGGGTAAGGACTGTGCCGGAAGCAGGCGGACGGCACGTCTGCATCTGGAGTCAAGAGTGTTGCTATTGGACACACAGCTGCTCAGCCAGTGCCCACGCATTGTCCCCGTGCTCCCTGGGGGTGCCCTCTGGGACCCTCAGTCTGAGGTGGCTCTTTGGCTGAGAAGCTCCTCTGTGGACACGTGTGTGATCTCCAGGCCCCGTGAGTCCTTGGAAGGCGGGCCCTCTGCTGCCCGCCCGGCTAGACCGGCAGCGACGGCCTCTTCTCCAGCTGCAGGAGCTTGGGCTGCGCGGAGATCCACAGGTCTTCCTCGCCCTTCCTCCTCCTCCTCCTCCTCTTCTTCCCCGGGCCGCGCTCCGGCTGCCGGCCCGCGCCCGGCCGGCTCCAGCAGCAGTGGCAGCAGACGAAGACCAGGGCGAGGAGCACCAGCAGCGGCAGCGCCAGCAGCACGCCCAGGCAGACGCTGTTGAAGAGGCCCTCCCGGTGCTTGGTCAGGATGGTGTCCCAGATGTCACGGAAGAAGGAGCTGAGCTTCTCCATGGCGCTTGGCTCGCCACCACGTCCTGGGCTCCCGCTTGGGACCTATTCCCCCTCGGGCCGAGGGTCTGGGCATGCACGGAGGGCACCTGGAGAGAGAGAAGCAGATCGCTCAGGGAACGCGCAGTGAAATGCTCTACTGTTCTTAACGACACCATGGATCCTGGGCTCAGGAAAGGGGAGGAGCTGCACATTTCCAGGGTTCACTGGAATCCTATTGAGGCCCAATAAACAAGACGGATGCACGCAGTTAGTCAATAGGCAGGTGCTCATTCTCGCCGTGCACGCACGCTGCTATGGGCGCAGGGTGTGACAATCGATAGGCTGTCCGCCTGGCACGCGGTGGATGCGCAGCGATTTTCAGACAAAGGGATCGTGCGCGTTCAGCACCCTGAGGGCCGGCTCCCGGCCCGAGAGCTGCTCCCAGTCGCCTCCGCCCGCAGCGTACACTGGGACCTCCCGCCAGCACAGCGCCGCTCCCAGCGCACACGAAAGCGGAGGCGCGGGAGGCAATGCTGATGTCCTGCTGCCTGTCCGAGGGGACCTGGGCATCCCCAGGCTGCGAGGTCCTGGGTCCCCATCAGCCTCGCTTCAGCCTTCTTCCTGCCCCCTCTCCCTGCTCCGAGCCCCCAGCCCTGCTCCGAGCCCCCAGCCCTGTCCGCGCATCCCACTCCCGTGTCTGACGGCACTCGCCATGTTGGGTCCCACCTGCTGGTTCTTCTCCCTCATCGCCCTGTCTGCTCCTGGCCTTCTGCCGAGTATGCCCACATCTTCCCAGCCGGCCCCCTCTTTACAGCGGGAAAGGGGTCTTGACAGTGACGGTACCTGGAACAGGGGTGGGGCCCCTGGATGCCTCCCTACTCCTGCCCGGAGCTCCGCTCACAGCGGGCCTTTCTGGTTGGTTGTCTGGGGGCCCCCTCTTCCTCCGGCACCTCCCCCTCTACCCATGCATCTTGGCCTTCAGCTGTCAGGGGTAAGGTCTTCGAGGCTCCTTCAGTTCCAGAATCCCTGAGTCCCGTGTCCAAGCAAGATTGGAGGATAGGCATGATTCAAGGAAATACAAGAGGCTTCTTGGTGCAAGACACTACCCAGGACCAAAGGTCACATTTGCTCTTAGCCTGGAGGCCGAGAGGCGATGGGACCCAAAATCAAAGCCATTGGCTTTCAGGCTCAAGACCCAGTCAGCTCTCTCACTTAACGGCGAAGAACCTACATCGTTAAGGTTCTTCATTCATTCGAAGAACCTACAAATGCTACAGCAAAAACCAGACCCTGCCCAAGAGAAGGTTTACAGAAAGCACAGGGCTGCCCAGACAAACACAACAGGGGCCTGGAGTGGGAGGTGACGTGTCTGAGGACCCACAGTTGTGACAAACACCCAGACCCCTGGACAGGGGGCCCAGCGCTCGCCCAAGGCCGCCGGTAGGGGGGGAGGGAGGAGGAGGAAGGGGACGAGGAGGAAGAGGAGGAGGAGGACGAAGTGGAGGAGGAGGAGGTGGTGGTGGTGGTGGTTACATAGTGCTTGCTTTTCCTCTGATACTTTAATCGCCTTTATGTGAATTGTAGCTTCTAAGTGAACAACAGGAAGGTGCATTGTCAATGGGGGCAGCGCAGGGAGACGTGGCCCAGAATCATTGTTTCATTGTCTGTGCTCGGGAGCAGGGCCCTGTGGGCACCTGGGCCACAGTGTGTCACGATGGTGCCCTGGGCTGTCCTCGGGGTCTGTGTCCTTGGGTCACACGCTCTATACGTGTCCCATGTACCCAGGGCTCCCGTGTCCTTGGAAGCCCACATGACCTCAGTCCCGGTGTGCTGGCCGGTGGACCCACGCCCTCCTGGTACGTCTCATGCAGCCGTATAAGCTGGCTCCCGGCACTGTGCCATTGGTCCATGGGAGGAAGTGAGACTGTAAGTTGGCATGTGCCACTTTACACCTGCTGGGCATTCAGTCTAGTCTTCACTGCTATCCCACCCAGTGGGCACGGCCATTCCGCAGGCCTCCAGCCCGGGACCAGAGCATGGGTGGGTCCACAGGCGTGAGGGGCGGTGCTGGCCTGGCTGGTTCTGGGAAGTTTGCTCCTGATGCCCCAGGGCGAGCCCTTCCCTGGTGCTCTGCCTCCTCGTCCTTTGTCTTAACCCGCTTTTGGCAAGTAGCCTGGGATGTTCAGAATCTTACGCTACTTGGCTACTCCCCAGACTGACGTAAACGTTTATATTGGTCCGTCGTCCACAAAGGCAAAGAGAGTGACTTCCTGTTGTTAGATACTTTACAAATGTTTGAGAGACTTACAACAGAAACCAGGCCCTGCCCAAGAGAAGGGTTACAGAAAGCACACGGCTGCCCAGACAAACTCCACAGGCAACAAAGGGAAGTGTTCTGAGACGGCACAGTCCCTCGGGGGCCTGGGAATGCCGCCCCGGGTCTGCCCACAGGCCCCAAGCCCCAGGGTCTTGACAGGAAAACCTCCCTGGCCACCCGCTGCCTTGCTCCTCACACCCCTCACCACCTCCCTGGCCCTGACCCGGCCGTGACCTCAGCCTTGGATGGGCCAGTAGCTTTCTGCTCTGTGGTGGGAAGACCCAGGGTGCTTTTCTCTGCTTTCATCTTCCAGGAAAGCTTTCCTGCGACCACTCGCTCTCCCCACTGCGTTTCTGTGGTTCAGAGTAGATGCCGCCTCCACGTGTGTGGACAGTTTTCAGGAAGGTGGATCCAGTTGGGGAGGCCCTTGTGGGTGGGCAGGCTCCTGACGGAGAAGCCTGGGTGAGAAGATGCTCAGATTCTGGGTGGGGAAACGTAGAACTGGGCGGGGCGCAGGGGCCTCTGGGTGCGCCAGTGGGCAGAGAGGAGGCTGTGGGTTGTGGCCAGGGTCCCCAGGGCCTTAGGGTGCGTGTTACTTTGGGGGCTTTGTAACGGGAGGCAGGTGTTGTGATCAGAGCTGCCCTTCAGGAGAGGATGACGGGATCTGAAAAGCCCTGGGAAATGCTCTCAGAGAGCTCTCTGTGCATTTGACAGTCAGTCAGTGAGCACCCAGGGTATGCCCCACGTGGCGTCAGGTGTTGGGGATTCGCAGTGAGGGACAAAGATGGTGGTGTCTGCTATCACAGAGCCTCGTACGATCGGATCACAGAGGGATCATGCCATACAGGTCAAACAGAATCAGCAAATTCCAACTCGGGCTGCCTAGCTGGCTAAACTGGAAGCATGTATTTGAATTATGAGTTTATTCCAATGTCCCAGGCCCTCCTGCCCCTTTGTCTCAAACGCATCCATCCCATGGCACCTGAAATAGCCTTTGAATAAATAGAATTCTCTTCAGGCTTAAAGCGAAGTCAATAATTCCCGTCTGGATCCCTAAAGGTACTGATTTGTGTCGGCTCCACACAGCCAGAGAGCAGTCATTAACGTCTGGGAACCCGGTCGGGGGAAATGTGACTAAAAGGCGTTCTTTATACCTTTCACTCTGAGAAGTCTTCTCTAGGCCCCGGCACTCGCTGGGCTCGCTGGTCTGCAGAGTCTGATTAGTGTTTATGAGGCTGGAATGACTAGCATTCCCGAGCCGATCAGAGTTGTCCGTGGTGGTGCGCTAAGTCAGCGCTCCACGGACAGTTGTGCAGAAGGAGCCGCGCTTTGGGCCTCCGAGGTGCTCTCCGGGGAGCCGTCCTCTGGTGCCTCCTGGTGTCGCTGCCGCGGAGCCGGTTCCCCTCTCCACCAAAGCGGTGCCCACCAACCTGGTTGTTCGGTTGCGATTGTGGGGATTGTCGCCCTGTGTTTCCAGACGTTTAGCCCCCAAATGTCTGGAAACACAGGGTGACGATGCGTTTACTGTGCTTTTTTCCAGACAAACAATCGGACCTCTGGCTTCTCCGGAAAGGACTCTGGCTGAGCCCAGCGGCAGCGGCGCCGAGTGGGGTGTCCGGCCCGCAGGTAGGCGCCCCCCAGGGGCCTCTGCGCCGTGTGGCTGTGGCTGTGGCTGTGGCTGTGGCTGTGGCTGTGGCTGTCAGAGGAAGCGAGGAGGGAGGGGACTGATCCTCTGTGTTTGTGAAGAACACTGCCCTCAGGGGGAGACGGAGGAGATGGCACTGGGCCAGGAAAGGCGGGGTGCAGGGCTGTCGAGGCCCCACGTGGGTGTTCTCTGGAGGGTGTGGGGGGAGGGACGTGAGGCCGTGTCCCTGGCTGTGCTCTGCTGGCGTCTTCCAGCCCCGGCCTGGCTCAGCCGTCGAGCTGGTGCATTCATTTTCTCTCGGTTGGGAATCGCATCCAACAGCCTGTGCTCGTCTCCCCACCGTCTGTCCTTGGGGTTGACGACATCTTAGCCAGCCCAGGTGTCTCCACCTGCCTGCCCACACGGGGCCCCAGCGCCCAAACCGCCATGCAGTCCTGGCAAGACCCCGGTGGTGACGGTGGCGTCTCACACGCCATCGCTGGGCCGAGGGGAACCTCCGCCCGTGGTTAACGCTGCTGCTGAGTATGTGTTCTCGGTGGTTCTCGCCTGGCTCTCCTGTTGTGCTCAGGGGCCCTCTGACCAATGGAAGGTGCCACTTTGTACAGAAATGGTCGCACCCCAGCAAGTGACCTGCGTGTCGATGATCAGGTTTATAACTGACCCAGGCCTGGGCGTGATGACACAGATGCCTGTATCCTCCCCAGTTCGCTTAACTGCTGTCCCCAGAGTATGCGCACGCGGTGTGTGCCAGACGAGAGTGTGCGGGGGAAATAGGTGGTAGTTCCCTCGGAGTCAGTGTGATCGTTATGGTTGATTTTGAACAAAAGCACAAGCTCCTGGTGCGGACTCACTGGAACACCGTGACCATTAGGATGAAGTGACGCTCCGTCGTGTGGACATTGTGCAGGTGAGTCGGTGGCGGGGTCCCTGCCCGCTGAGGAGGAGCAGAGGCCAGAGGGGCTGTGACTGGCCGGACACACGATGGCGGTTGGTGGAGTCCGGCGAGAATAGCTGTTTTCCGACCCCTGCTCCTCCTGCCAGGTCTTCCCACAAAAGTTCTTAAAGACGAGCCTCTCCCGGGGCACAGCGGACTGCTTCCCTGGCCCCCTGCGCCGCTGCGGGGCCGTGAGGGAGCTCTGGCCACGGGACGGTTCCCGTGTTCTCGCTCCGCTCGCTCCGGGCTGGTGACAGGCACAGACCCGGGGAGGATCGGGCCCTGGATAACTGTGGGGCACGGCGCCCCCTGCTGACCGCAGTCAGGAGGGGCTGAGTGAGAAGGGAACCTTCTTGGTGCAGCCGGAGAGGGAGGGGGCCTGTGCTCGGCAGTGAGCCTGCGCGCTGGTCATGGCTGCAGCAGAGAGGCGATGACCAGCAACTCCCCGGGGCGCCGCTTCCATCCAACAGGGCTCAGCCAGGTGCTCCCGGTGCCGTGCTGGGCCCGCATTTCCCGGGTTCGAGCCCTGACTCTGCTCCTCACTCTGGGTGGGGCTCCATGTGCTCATCCGTGAGGTGGTAACCGGTTGTTGTGACAAGTTAGTGAGGCCAAACAGGGAGGAGGCAGTGCTGGTTCCGGTCGTGGCTTTGGGTCTGTGGGCCTCCTTAAAGCGAAGGCGCTGTCTCTGTAGTAAGGAGATGCTTTCTAACTCACCCATCCATTTCCAGAGAGACCGCTTCAGCATTAAAACATGGACGTCGCTCAGAGCAGCGTCCGGAGCGACAGTCTCTTTCTTGCCCTCTCTCCGGGGAGCTCACGTCCGGCAGAGTTGGGCCTCATCCTCTCCACCCCCAGCCCACCCCAGTGGCCTCTGTCTCTGTGAATGCACACACACATCCCTGTGGGCTCCCTTCCCTCATGCTTGTGCTGCTGACTCGCAGCAATCCACTCGCTGTGGGACTTGACAGCTCGCTCTGGGCCTGATCACTGTGTGCTGAGGGAATGACTTCTTTCAGGGCTCGGACTAAGCCGCAGACTGACTGCGTGTCCTTGGTCCCCCTCCCTCCCATCATGGGTCAAACTGTGCCCCGTTGCACAGGCCTCACCACGGGGCCTGATGTGGCCACGGCGTTCCTGCAGGCGCACTGAGGGAAGAGGTCAGATGTCATGTGATGTGCTGAGGGAGGGTGCCCTCTGAGAGGGGGTTTGGGCACAGCCGGGCGTGCACAGAGGGAGGCAGTGGGAAGAGGCACTGACAAGGGGGCCCTTACAGGGAGAGGGGCCCCGGGCTTCACTAGGAACCTGCCTACCAACATCCGGAGTTCGTATTTCTGTTGTTGAAGTCCCCAGCATGTGGCACTGTCAGGGCAGCCCCAGGGAACTAGCGACAACACCCCTTCTCCCCCACTCCACATCTCTCCCCCTCTCCCCCCCACCCCCACCCCGCTGGACCCTGCGGCTCCACCTCCAAAATCCATGCCTCCCAAATCCGCCCAGCTCTCCGTCCATGGCCAGGCCACCACTGTCTCTCATCCAATGACTGCAACACCTTCCCAACGAGGCACTGGTTCCCCAGGTCCCTCTAAAGCCTGCATCCCTGTCCCCCCACCCTCTACCCATGAGTCAGATCACGTCACTCCCCACACCCTGCACCTCCACTCACTCCCATCCCCCTGGCTTCCCAACGCCTATAGAGTGAAACCCGAACTCCCTTCTGTACCCCCAAATGCCTCCATCACCTGGCCCTGCCTCCTTCTCCATCCTCATCCACCCCTCTCACCTCCCGCACCTGGACACACCTCCTTCAGGCCTGCCCGCCCAGAACCTTGTCTGTCCCTGGGGCACTAGCTCTCAGATCTTGGCGGGTGTGACCACTCCTCACATTCGGGGCTCAGTTCAAATGCATTTCTGCTGAAATGTGAGCTCAGCTGTTACCCCATCAAGCCCCACCCCCAGTCAACGCGCCAGGCCCGTCCTGCTGCCCGTGGCAGGAACTTCTCCTCACGTGTTGCTCACGTGTCGTGTCTCATCACTACACATCGCTGACTGCCTTCCTGTGCCCAAACGGGAGTGCAGTGAGGACAGGGCGCTGGCCTGGCTCATTCTGTTTGGATGCCCAGGGCCTGAACGAATGAATGAGGTCACGCCAGTGAAAGGGCCTCCAAGAAAAGAGATCTGGAAAAAACATTCATCAGTCAACCCCGGTCACCGGGGAGGGAGCAGGGGCAGCGAAGGCCATAGGACAGCGACCACCAGCCACGTCTCTGACTAGACACTGGTGACAGTCACTCACCACTTAGCCCACAGGCCAGCCAGGCCCTCCAGCCAGTAACTCTTTTCAGGAGGAAATAATGATCAAGAAGATGCCATATCGCTGAGGCAGCAGGGAGTGTGTGTGTGTGGGGGGGCGCCTTTATCAGTGCCCAAATAATTGCCTACCTTCCTTTCCCTCGGCCACAAAGGGCTCATTGTAGCGGGGACTTTCTGATAGCAAGGGATCCTGTCCTAATTACTCTGCGCTGTTTCAGGTTCAGCAGAAAGGAAAATGAAAATGCTCCATTCATTTCACTCCAGGTTCAAATGAGTCAGTCTTTCAATCAATCAAGGATTAATTAAATTGTGCTAGGAAGTGCAGGGGAGGTAAAAGACACCCTCTCTCTACTCAGAGATGACACCAGGGAAATAGAGAGCAATTTAAGAACTCTGGAAAGAGTTTACGGTTTTCACCTGGGCTTCTCTCTGACTTCCGGTTGGGGAAGGCCTAGGGGCTCCAGCCACTTTATCTCCATGCCTTTTCTCCTCCTCTTCTCTCTTCTCATCGCTAATTACATGGTCTCCGCAGGGTCCATGCGAATAGTCTTTTCCAGGCACCCTTAGGATTTGACACTAGAAGTCCCGTCCGAGTCTCTGAGAATCCCAACTACGCTAACTTTAGTCGGATACAGTTCCCGCTCCAGCCCATTAGCAAGGCAACAACTTCCTCATATTTCCATCCCTGAGATGATCAAGGACATTTTCTGGTGTTTCTTCTCCCGAAGAGAAAACTTATGGTAAGAATGTGGTCTCCTCCCCTAATGGAGTGTGCAGTCTGGGCAGCATTCGCTTCAGCACTTTCTCAAGTTTTCTCTCCGGTAAATAGATATCAGCACATTTCTCCGGGGGTTAGTGTCCCACCCACTGCGCTGCATCAGTTCTTTGAATCCTTACACAAGGATATCTTTATTGATTTGAGAGAGGAAGGGAGAGAAAATGAGAGGGGGAGAAAGAGAGAGAGAGAGAGAGAGAGAGAGAGAGAGAGAGAGAGAGAGAGAGAGAGAGAGAGAGAATATCAACTGGTTGCCTCAGTATGCACCCCAAACAGGTATCAAACCCACAAACTAGTATGTGCCATGACTAGGAATCGAACCTGCAACCTATTTGTGTACGGGGTGATGTTCCAACCAACTGAGCCACCCAGTGTGCTGCATCATCTTAGCCTCAATACCTAGCACAGGGTCTGGTAGGTTGGTAATAGATATTTGTTGAATGGATAGATGGGTGAATGAATGAATGGGTAAATGAATGAGTGGGTAGATCACATGTGTCAAACACAAGGCCCGCGGGCCAAATCCGTCCCGCCAGGCCTTGCAATGTGGCCTGCACCGCGCTGTCATCACTGCACTCCGCTGCGTTTCCATCACAATGACAGTTTATGACTGTTCAGTAAACCATTCGGCCCGCAATTTAGGCTGGATTTTAGATTTTGGCCCCTTCTCTGATTGAGTTCGACACCCCTAGGGTAGATGAATGAGGGAATGAATGCCTTATTGGGAAGAATAAAATAAGCCATGTGTGGGAAGCATGCAGCTTAAGTACACCTCACACAGTGGGTGCCTTACAATTGCCTTGAGAATGACATACTACTATCTTGGTTATTACACTACTCTCTCCATTTGAGAAATTACTTCATTGTGACCAGGGTTCGATCGGTTCTCACTGAGCTGGTGTGAAGAGGGAGCCAGCCACCTCCCCAGGAATCAGGGCAGACAACTGGCCATCGCTCCGCCTTCTCGCTCTTTCCATTCACCCACAGCCCTGCCGCCCGCTCCTGCCCTCCTGCCCTCCAGCCCCTCAGGACCAGTTTCTGAGGGGCACCTTGTTTGCCCATCGCTATCACCTTTCTCCTCCCGCTTCGGCGAGAATGCGCGCTTGTTTTCCTCTGGCGGCCTCTGCTGACACAGATACCTCAGGAGGCGCAGCCTCAGCAGAGGGCTGGCAAAAGGTCTTATTGCCTTCCCCAGGGACAGAGGGTGATCTGTTGAGCCAAACGGCTGCCATTTGCTGCGTTCTTACTAAGAGCGCAACTCGGGGTGTGTAATCCAGGCCAGACTCATTCAGCAACTCAGGAGGGGGGGGGGGGCCTTTGTGGTCCCATTACACAGATGGGAAAACCGAGGCTACCAGAGACTAAGTGCTTTGCCAAGGCTACCGGGCTGCTAAAGTTCAGAAGAGGTTTGACTATAGTCCCCATCTGAACCCCAAGATCCTATACTCTGGATTAATTAAGACACCTCGGAGCCTTCAGGCAGCTTACATTTTCATAGGACCAAACATGTGAGAAGGTCAGAATAATATCACCCTGACAGTGGGCATTAGGGATTATAGCCACCTCATGGGCACCTTTGTTTTAGTTTTTTTTTCCTCTTCTGATTTCATATGAAATCCTCAACCTTTAGCTAGTCCTGGAATTTGGCCACGCGATCCTCCCACACGGCCGAGGTCGGCTGGAGCTTTCGAAGGGCCTATGTTCCTCCCGTCGCACACCCTGTCCCCCGCCTGCTTCACCCGGTCCTGTCAGATACCTGGTCCCAAGCTTGTGTTCCCTGGCCTGTCCGCTCCCGCTGGAGTAGGGACCACACCGCCTATTCTGGGCGCTGTCATCTGTGGAGGGGACAGCCCCCCAGGGGGCTTGTCACACAGAAACAGGAAAAGGTAAAGGCGGCCTCACTCCCCGCTGCCACCTCCAGCTGGATACCTGACGCTGGTCTTTGTCTCGGCTGATGGGACAAAGGGTGAGGAGGAGGGACGTTTGGAGAGGAACGAGTAGCTATCAGAACGCCCAGGACAGGACAAAAGGGCAGAGAGGGGCGCAGTGGGAGGAGCAGTCAGCTGGGAGCAGAGAACCCCGTTTGAGTCTCCGTTCAGTTTCCTCCAAGTGCCTGACCTTGGGCAGGTCGGTCCAGCTTTCTGAGCCTTTCCCTCATCTGAGCTAGGGATCTATTCGCCCGCCCGGATATTTCTCGAGATTGTTGTGAAGACCACACAGACTGTGTGTGAAAAGGACTCCGGGAAGGGAAAACTACCGTCGAAATGCATGGCCGTGGCCTGGGAGAGGATGATAGTAAAAAGCTGAATTAAAGCTCAAGTGAGAACCCTGGGCGGGTCTCAGGGGCACAGCCCGCCACCCCCCTGACCCCTCCCGCCCCTCCCGTTCCCCCTGGTCCTTTATGAATGGGCATCATTATTGGCTCTGTTTCCAATTTGGAGAATTTGTGGGCACACGCCGTGACACTGCTCACACTTGCCTTGGCCGTCTGCGTCTATCTCATCTGACCACATCCTGGTGTTTGGCTAATAAAGCCCGTAGCCATGGTTACAGTGATGATGGAACACCTTGGTCACACAGCTCTCATTTTTTACTTCGCAGGCTGCTTGGCTGAGAGCATGGAGCCAGGGTCTGTGGGTGTGGTGGGTGCCTAGGTGGGTTTATTTTTGGAGACGGTGAGCCGAGGCTCTGAGGTCACCTCTGAGTGAAGTGGGCGGGAGGGCGGGGCCTTCTCTGCTCCACAAATAAGTGCGGAGGGAGGCTCGGCAGGCAACGGAGGGCCAAGTCTTCCCGCGTCACATCCTCTTGGAGGGAAAGAGTGTTTTTTGAAAAAGCAAGAAGACAACCAGGCGCTTGTGTGAAGCCGGGTCTCCCTCTCAGGTGGCAATAAAAGACAGGCCTTCAATTCGAAGTTGCATAATTCCCCTTAATATTGCAGAAGGGGACTCAGAGTTCTGCAAACTCTGCAGCAGTGACCGAACGGCCGATTCATTTCTCTCGGCGGTGGCCAGGGAGAGGGGGGTAGGCTGGAATACTCGAAAACTAATGGGGTGGCGAGAATATACAATTATGCAACTCAACAGCAATGCAGAGACCGGCTTATTTTCCTTCCCATTTCCTCCCTCCGTGGAATGTTAACAGAAGTTCAGGACAATTAAAAGCCCAGAGCTGCCTTGCTGCAATATTAAGGCTCAAAATGTAAAGGCCAGGCCATAGCGGGAGCGGGCAGAGCTGTCCTGGTCCAGCGTGGCTCAGCGAGGCACAGATGCACAATGTGGGGTGCCCAGACCCTCTGAGCCAGCTGCCTCCCCCCATATTTCCCCCCAAACCCCCAGAAGGGGCTGTGCAGAGGAGCTGGTGTGGCTGGAGACCACCATCACTTCCTGTCTGCTCCATCTGCACCCTCCTGTCCATGCAGGGTTTGCACGGGTGATGAGTGACTGTGAATGCAGAGCACACGCTCTGGCCAGCAGCCCTGGCATAGATGGCGTTTTCTCGTCTAACTGTCCTGCCCAGCTCCTGCACAGAGAATTCTAGAATGGTCACTGCCTTCACCCCATCCCTAATCCCCTCCATCTGCCTGCTCTCGTCCCCAGACGTCTTCCTCTCTACCTGTAACGTGTGCAAATAAGCCATTGGGGAGAATGGATAGAAGAAACTGCAGGGGGAGGGGGGGTGCTCCACAGACGCTAATGTGTACACACATGCATACTAGTACACAGCACACACACTCACTTCGGCCTCAATCCCTCACTCCCCCCCGCCAAAAAAAAAAAAAAAAAATCTCTCTTCATCCTTGCCTGGAGACCCCACGCTTTGTGAAGACTTTCCGGAAGTGGGGGAATGAGGCAGGGAAAGGAAGACCTTGTCTGATCGCACAGCAGAGCGGCCTCATGGCTCCATGGCTGGGCTGCTGCAGGCTGGAGCCAGCCTCTAAGCTTTATCTCCCACTGGCAGCACAGAATACATTTTTTTTTTTTTTTTATCAGACTAACCCTCCAAGTATCAGGGCTTGAAGAACTGCAACATGGGTGGGGACAGTTTGACAGAGCAACCGGTCTGAACGTGTGGCCCTGCCTCAGGTCAGAGGCAGGGGAGGTCCTGGGGTGGGCGTCGGCTCGGCCGTCGCAGCAGGGACAGGTGTCCTTTGGGGCCTGAGGAGGGCAGGCTGGTCCCCTCTGGGAGAGCCTGCGGGCCCTGCTCTGCCTCTGACTCTCTGGCTGTGTGTTCAGGCTCCTGCAGGCCACAGGAGCTGGGTGCCCAGCTGGAAGGTGGTCTGATGACCAGGAGAGGGGAGGTTCAGAGACTGGGGTCTCCGAGGCCGGCTCAAATTCTCCTCTGAGCTCCCATGTGTCCTTGGGAAAGGCGTTCAGCTGCCTTGGGCCTCAGTTTCTCCATCCCCAAATGGGGAAAGTGATCACAGTGTGGCCTGGATTGAAGGACCCTGGGGCAGGGCTGTGGTTTGAAGGTCGGGTCACATGCACCAACTTCAAAGGAATCCAGCATGGACCCTGAAAGCTCCGGCCTGCGAGTGCGCCCTCAGGGGGTGGGACTGGGCTGCTATTTGGAGTCATAACGGGAGTCCTGGGGGCGTGGCAAAGACACACCTCAGTTCTGCGGGTGGCAAGTGGCCTGAAGATCTTGGGAAGTTGGCTCCCATGTGAGTCCAGATGGGCAGAGGGATGGGCACCCCACCCCCACCTGGTGGCTTTCACCTGGCCGTCTGGTGGCCCAGGATTCCCCAGAGCTGGCCGAGCACGGAGCACGTCCCCCTGCTGAGCCAGTTCTGAGAAGCACATTCCACCTTCTGCCCCAGGCCTTGGGCCCATTGCTGCTTGTGATTAACTCCATGACCGCAGTGGGGGAGTTTGTGTACAGTGGGTGCGAGTCCTTCTCTGCACATATAAAACTCATGCTGCAAGCACAGTCTTTGTATACGAAGAAGCTACTAGTACAAATCACCATTATCTTCAGCAATGGAATGTGCCATTTGAATCACTTTTCCTGAAGTTGCACCTGGGTTATTCCAAGAAGTGCTGGTTACAAATCTGTGTGACCAACGTGGTGCAGAGGGAGGACAAGGAGGTGGGGAAGCCGGCTCCTTCCAAGGAGTGTTTCTTAATGAAGCTCAGAGCACTCCGGCCAGGGGCCAGGGTGAGTCCCCGAGCCCCAGCCATGCTCCTCATCTCTAAGATAGGAAGGCTGTGAAAGCAATATGAGAGCATCCTGAGCCCTTTACAAAGTGAAGATGCCCTTTTCATTTCCAAAAATAACCACAGCAATGAGAGGCTAAAGTGAACATCAGAAAATCCCAAGTGCAGGCACCAGGAGGAAGGAGGTCAATGTTGGGTTTGGGGGGAGGGGCGTGGAGGAGATGGAGGTTGTGCTGGACCCTGTGTGAGTGTCATCACCCGGAGGGCTGGACACTGGGAGGGAGAGGGAAGTTGGGGTGCAGTGGGCAGGAAGGGCCTCCAAGAGCAGAGTGTGGGCCTGGGTGGCAGGGCAGAAACCCTCCGAGGAAGAGCGGGGTTTGAGTGGTTCAGGAAGGCCGGTGAGAGACACTCACTGTGCTGTGATGGGCCCCAGGGAGGCCCCGGAAGTTGGGGAGCAGAGGACACAGTAGGGCCAGTGTTTCAGACCTGATCTCTCTGGTCAACCAAAGGACGCCTTGGCCAGAGCTGGGGACAGTGCAGGGTTAATCACCAATATTACAATTTAAAAAAACCCTTCTATTAATAGCTCACTTTCTCCCTCGGGCAAAATCTGATTAGGAACTGAAATGAAATATCACCAAAGCAATCAGAGAGAAACGGCTATTTATCTCCTGCTCCCTTGGGAGGGGGGGAGGGAGATTAAAACTCCGAAGTAATGGCTTCCCAGGCCCGGCGGACACCGGGTGGCCTGGCTGGTTCATTTGTGAGTGGGGAGGGTCCGTCAGGGGCCCTGCGCTCGTAACTCATCTTAATTTTTCAAAGGCTCTGCAAACACTTCTGCCGGGTGCAGGACTGTGGGCAGGAGCGGGGTTTCTCGCCGTTTCTCAGCCGGAGGAGCTGAAAAGCAGTGTTCAGTGTTGGTTTACAACAGCAGCTGCCCGCGGCAGGCGGGACTCGGCCTCCGGTGTCCCCGTGGATGCTCTCTCACTGCCCCAAGTCCCAAAGAGCGACAGGAGACGGAGCACCCGGGGCCCATCACCTCTGCGGCCACAGGCCTTCGTTTCTCAGGCTCCCTGGGAGCTGCGGTTCTCCCTGGTTTGGGGCCCCACACAGGCTTCTTATCTGGAACCCCCAGTGCCTCCCAATCCCACCCAACCACTGCCCTGGGCCTCGGCAGAGCACAGGGAACGGAGGAGAAAGCAGGACGAGTGAAGCATCCCGAGGGAAAGCGGACGCATGGTGGTGGGAGCAGCAAGGAGGCAGCTGCCACTCCGCCCAGGCCTGGGCCGGGCTCGGGGTGTGGCCTGAGCTGGATGACTGGGTGCAGGCGGAGGGGATGACGTGTTCCAGGTCACTCAAGAAAGCAGAGCTGTCTCCGAAGAGCCGATCAGGGGCGCCAGATCTGGAGGTTTCCATATCGACACTTCCTCAATTCCCTCCAGCCACTGGTTCTGGTCCATGGACTCCTGAGCTGCCTGGCCGCAGGCCGGAGGACTCCTCCTCGGTGGCCCGGGAGAAGGGCTGCTGGGACACGTTCTCCCCGCTGTGCCCCCTTCCCAGGGCCCCGGGACAGAGCTGGGTGGCCGATGGCGTGCTGGGCTTGAGGTCCTGATGGGATGTTTTGCATGTTTGGCCAAGAAAGCAATTACGTAAGAAACCTCGAGTGGAAAGGGAATAGTCAGCCTTCTCCTCCTCCGACTTGAAGCACATTTGATCCCTCTGTATGTTCTTAGTTTTGGTGATAATCCTGATTTCAAATCTGGGGTCACAAAGGCAACCAAGCTGGTTCTAGTTGGCTCTAGTTCTTTCTCTTTCTCTCCCCCTACCATCTCCTAGCCGCCACCCCGCTCCTGCGCCTACTCAGTTAGCTACCCATGCAGCAAAACTGCTAACACTGAGCACAGGTTGCTGGAAAACACACGAGATTATTCTCCCAAGAGGGGCAAGCCTCTGTCACAGGTTGCAAATTGGAAGCCCGTGAGGCTGATGTGACCATGAATGGGTTTTGTTTCTTCTACAGCTTTCCAGCTTCTTAGCACACGCTCCCTGCGTTCCCACCCACAGCCTGGGTCAAGGCCTGGATCAAAGTCCCCCCTCATCCCCCCGCCCCATTCACTGGCTGTCTGACCATCTCCTTTCCCTGATCCCTGGGCCACGTCTGTTTTGAGAAAGTCTGTGAGTTGAGATTGAGGCACCAGGCATTGAGGTCACGTGCCAGTTGACAGGGGCTGGGAGTGCCATCTGCACAAGCACAGGTTTATGAGCCCGTGTTTAAGGAGCAGCTACTACGGACCAGATTCTGTGCACTGGGAACTCAACGGAGCGGGGGCACCAGAGGACACCTGGGGGAGTCCGCTCTTACCGGGGGTCACAAAGGTTACAAATAAAATAATGCCGGAGCCGGGGGAAGAACACTTAGCTCCTGGTAGAGTCCTCAGTTTCCTCATCTGCAACACAGGGACAGTAGCTGAGCTGTCACGAGGGCTAAATGAGAGGAAGGAGGTGAAGTGGCTACTTCAGTGCCTGGCACACACACATACAATGCTCCATGGATGTTGCTGTTGTTAGCTGTTGCTTCCTACCGAGTTAGTATTTTCTTTGTTAAGCATCCAAATAACTATCTCTAGGACAACATGAATGTGTAAGATCAAAGGCAACAAATATATGGGACTACGCATAGAAAAGTGCGCCACATAACATGCATATTATCTTCTAGAAAGGAAAGGGAATTGACAAGTATGTTGATAAGAAAGTGAGGGAAGGGAAAATAGCCTGGCAGTTCCTCAAAAAGTTAAACTAAAAATTGCCAAGTGATCCAGCAATTTCACTCCAATTACACTAGGTATGTGCCCAAAGCAACGGGAAGTAAGTACTCAGAAATAAATCCTTGTTCACCCATATTCGCAATAGTCAAAAGGTGGAAACAGCCTCAAAATCAATCAGCAGAGGAACAGGTAAACAAATGGTGCCATAGACAGGCAATGGGCTATTACTCAGTCACGAAAAAGCACCAAGCTAGACCATGGGTGAACCTTGAAAACACTGTGCCAAGTGAAGAAGCCAGACACTAAAGGTCATACGTTGGATGGTTCCACTTACAAAGAGTAACAGAAGAGATAACTCCACAGAGACAGCAAGCAGACTGGTGGCTGCCAGGAACTGGGTAGGGGAGCAATAGGGGTACCTGCTGAGTGGGAACAGGGGTTTATTTTGGGGTGATGAAAATCAAGGTGGTGGTTACACAACATCGTGACTGTACTAAATGCCACTGGATTGGCTAATGGCTAATTTTATGTGATGTGAATTTCTTCCAGGTAAAAATAATGTGGAAAGATATAATGCAAAGTTGCTTGAAACCTAGAGCGGTTAAGTGGAAAAGAATGATCCAGTTTCCATTATTAATTGCTTAAGAAATAGAAAATGTCATAGTTGGGTGTGTTTTTTCTTGGTGTGAATTTATTCATTCACTCCAAAAGCAAATGTTGAATGACTGCACACCTCAGGGGTTTAAATGTTCCTATTGAAGGAATAATTTTTTTAAAAACCACCAATCACTTATTCCTGGAAAATGTCAGTCAGGAAGGAGCTGGGACCTTCCCCGTGTGGCACATGCTCTGTGACGGGGTCCCTTCCCCTGTGCAGACAGGGCGGGGCAGGCAGGGCGTCTGCGTGGGCCTGCGGTGTTCTTCCCCTGGCTGCTGGAGTCCCTGCGTCTGTCCACGAGGACACAGCGGCCGTCGGCTCTGTCCTCAGAGGGCCCATAGTGTCCTCTCTCGAAGCTCGACGAGCCCAGTGGTTGGGCATCGGCGAGTCCCCCGAGCCCACCTTGCCTTTTCCGGAACCAGAGGCGGCTCTGGGCCAGCTGTCCGTGGGCGGGACCTGCGACTCTAACCTGAAACCAGGGGAGCTCCGAGCAGGTGGCAGGTGGCGTCTGGGCCGCAGGTGTGGCGCCTCACGATGGGGCGGCGGGGTCCTGGAGGGTGTCCCGCGGCCGCTGTGCTCAAGCAGGCTGTGGACGCTGGGCAGCGGGAGTGTTTCCGGTCAGGCGTGGACGGCAGGGTGACAGAGGGAGGCTGGAGGCCATCAGTGACTCCCAAAGAAGGGGCTTGATGGATGGGGCGTGCCTGCAGGGCTGGCTCCTCCGGGCTCTGCCCCTTGTCCGGGCATAAGGCGGCATCAACAGCGGTGACGAGCTCCGAAAGGTGGGTGGGGGACCGTGTGTGCTTCGGATTCTTAGCTTCAACAGACGGCTAGGACAGCCCAGCCCGCACACTGAAAGCTCGCGGGGGCCGCGGACGGTCAGTGGAATTTTACTCCCGGTCCCTCTGGGGCAGGTCCCTCTGGCCCCAGCGTCCGTTCCTGGGTGGTTTCAGGCCACTACCCACGAGTGGCAGCTGGCGTCTCGGGGTCACGGCCATGCACAGGCAGTGGAGGGATGCTGGGAGGCTGGCACTGTCCCCAGGGGAGCTCCCAGGCTGGGTGGGGAGGGCAGCACCTCTTGTTAGGGTGGCCACGGTCCCGCGTCATTTAGGTGAAGACATGGCATGTCCACTGCCTGAGGGTCGGTTCCCATGATGCCCAGTGGCCAGACTCCTCAGTCCTCCTCTGTGCCTGCCTCCCCACCCCCCTTAAAGCCGCGAGCCACCCTTTCCTTCTCACGGCGGACAGTGCAGTCGCAGGCAGCTCCCTGTTGCCATAACAGTTCTCCTGCTTTTCTGCCTGTTTTCACGATTCGCCCACAAGCGAAAAGGAGCTGCTGGTGGCCCTCCGTGGCCTCTCTGGGGGGCGGTGAGGACTGCCTGGGTGGAGAACAGAAGTCAATAGCGCCTCGGCCCCGGGAGAAGCAGGGGCAGGTCTGCAGGGGCTCACCACCCAGCCTCGTGCTGACCAGGAGGCCAAGCCGCGAGGGGGCTGCGGTTTCTCCCAGGGGCCGCGATTCGGTGGACGCTGTCCCGGCCCTGGGAGCCGCCCTGAGAGAGGAATCTTGGTTTCCGTGAGGTTCATTCTGGAGCTCGTCCTTCCTGGTCCAGCCTCTGCCAAAGGCCGGCTCCTGGCTCCTGGCCCCCGGCCCCCGGGATGCCCTGACAGGCTGCTCAGCCCGTGTGGAGCTCGGTGGCCCTGGGGCCGCCTTTCGGAGGACTTGCGTAGCTTTTCCTTTTGCTGCTCGGAGAGGAAAGAGGCTGTGAGCCCATTTCTTTCCCGTGTTTGTGCCGAGTCTCATGAGCTCTCTGCGATGTGCCTGGAGCCGTTCTCACTTAGTGGCCCACCATGTGTCCGTGTGTGAGGTATGCTGGCCCGTCCACCGGCCTCAGTACGGTTTCCATGGAAAGTTTCACCAAACACCCAATGCTGCCCCTCTTACCCAGGGGTCTCCGGGGATTCTCGCAGATCTGCTCCCAGTTTCCTCTGGAGTTTCGGGGGAAAGGGCCGGTTTTGAGGGCAGTCTGTCTGCTCGACCTCAGCCGGCATTCCAGTGTCTGTGTGTCCCCGTGTGTGAGGTGCAGAAGCTCCAGGAGACAGAAGCCCCTGGGTGTCCTCTATTCCTGAGCGAAGAGACCGAGCGCAGATCCCCGCCCCTCCCGTCACCAGCTGTTGACCTGGGCACTCCCTTTGCCTTCCTGAACCTTGGTTTGCTCATCTGTGAAGTGAGGGGGTGGGTGTTTTTCCACTTGAAGACTTTGCATGTGCGGTTACTTCCTTTTCTGCATCAACAGCCAGCCCTGTCAGAAGCCTGTTGACTTGAACGTTTTGATGTTGGCATAACTTGCAAGCTTCGCTTGGTTGGAATATGCCAGGCTCCCCTGCTTAGGACAGAGGGAGAATCGCACAGACACAGACACACCAGGGCAGGAACCGATGCACAGGGTCAGGGCCACTGCTGGTGAGGGTCAGAGAAAAGCAGGCCCTCTGGGTGGACGGGGCCGCCCGGGGGTGGTCGTTGGCCGAGCATGGGGAAGACTGGCCTCTTTCAGCCCCAGGAGCCCCCAGGAGCCCTTGCGCAGTGCGCACCCCGCATACGGCTGGTAAAGCTCTGACCACTGTGGGCAAGGAGTGAAAAGCAGCAGCCAGAACAGACGTGTGCCGTGGACAGGACAGGAGACGCAATTGCTGCCTAAAAATATTTCTTGCAGCGAAAGAGCTGCAAGTCTGGGCCCAGGATACCGCTCAGATCCCACGCCTCCAGGTCCCATCTCCTAGCTCCACAAGGAGCAACGACAGTGAAGCCCCTCACCTCTTTCTAGAGCCTTACAAGGTGTGAAGCACAGTAAGTGTACTTTCTTTTCATTTTGATTCAATTTTAACCACTGGCCTGGTGAGGAGCAATCCGCCAGCCCCATTTTAAATATAAGGGGAGTGATTCAGAGACTTGTTCGAGGGCGGCTAGTGGTCAAGGCAAGAATAGAACCCATGTCTGTCTAGTTCCAAGTTCAAGGTTTCTTTTCTTCCATAAGATCCTGACCTGGGCAGGGGCAGCCAGACCTAAAGGACTATCTTATAGGGGCTTAGAATTAGCCTGAGAAAGCCGTTCTCTTGTTTCAATGATGGCGGGACCCTCCCACTCAGGTGCAATTGCTGGACCTCGGAGAGGTCTTGGCAGATCTTACAGTTGATCTTCTAGTGCAGTGGTCGGCAAACTCATTAGTCAACAGAGCCAAATATCAACAGTACAACCATTGAAATTTCTTTTTGAGAGCCAAATTTTTTTTAACTCAAACTTCTTCTAACGCCACTTAAAACTCAAAATAGACTCGCCCAGGCCATGGTATTTGGTGGAAGAGCCACCACACTCAAGGGGCCAAAGGGCCGCATGTGGCTTGTGAGCCGCGTTTTGCCAACCGCTGTTCTAGAGCATTCATTTCTCACACTGGGCAGTGATGCCTGGGTGCCGGCGTGTAATTACCTGTGTGCCGTGAACCAAGGATTCTCCCCAGTAGCTCAGGTATCGCCCTGGGGAAAGCCTTGGGAATCTACAGGGTCATTTGGAAGCCAGTCATTGGAGGTGAGTGGTGTCAATGCTACTTTTAAGTCTTACGACTCAAGAATCTCTCAAGGCTCTGGGCACCCACATGGTCTCACAGAGGCTTCTCAGCCACCTCCAGCACGGCTTTTATGCACAACATCTGGATAGCCTCCCTCTCTCTGAGCTCCCGACCCGAGTACGCACTGCTCACCACCTGAATCCCCCGGCACCTCTCCTTAACCCAACTTAAATGTGTCCAACATGTCAACTGCTTTCTCCTCCCGCAGTCCACATCCCAGGCCCACTCCTCCTGTAGTTCCTATGATGCCCCCACAGGCACCACCTCTCCAACCCCGGCTCAACCCGATGAGCATCCTCGCTCCCATTCACTCCTCCACATTCAGTTGGGCAGCAGGTACTCGGACTCTCCTTTCAAAAACACCACTGGCACCCTCTCTCCTCAGGGTCCACTGCCACCATCTTAGTTGAAGTCCTTCCCGTCTCTGCCTCGCATCTCTCTAAGCCAGCTTCCATCTGGTCACTAGCTGTTGCTTCAAACACAAATCTGACCATAGCCTTTCCCTGCTTAACCCCAAACGACTTCCCATGTGGGAAGTTCTTAGTTTGGTTGTAGTCTCCCCATGACTTGCCTTTCCCCCAGCCAGCCTGCCCTTGACTTGGCACATAGTTTTCCGTTGGCCCAAACATCCAACCACCACCCTGCCCACCCAGCTCTCTGGCAGTGTAGACGCCCCAGATAAGTCCTGGGGAGCTTATCACTCCCTCCCTGGGATGGCTCGGTGTCCCAGGGCCACGGCCATTGGGATGTGGATTACTCTGAACTGCGGTTTGTTTTGGTATCGGTCATACTGATCAGACTGTGGGTCCCCACCAGCAGAAACGGCCTCATTCTTTCGGGACTCCAAGGTCTCGACAGACTGCCTGGCGCACAGTAGGCCCAGTCCGTGTGGGGTGAATGCCCGGATGGGATGGATGTGAAAGCAGTGACTGAGCTTGTGGAGTGCGTTATTCTCCCGGGTTTCGTCTTCGGGGAAAAGGGCAGACGTCATCCTCTCTGTGTTCCACAGGCTAACTATGGGCCACGGGTTTGGCAATGAGTTCCTCTCCTAAAACTGAGTCTGCACTGGGGATGGGGACCAGAGTTTCAGAGAGAACGGAGGACTCAGTCAGACTTCCCAGCCCTGGGCCCGGGGGAGGCGTCATGGACCACTTAGCAAGGCCTGGCCGAATCCTTTAGGTGGTGCTTGCAAACCATTGGTAGGAACGAGACGGGTCAATGCTACTTTTAAGTCTTACGACTCAAGAATCTCTCAGTGGCCAACGGGACTTCAAAATGAGGGGTCCTGCCTGGCCAGCATGGCTCAGTGGTTGCGCGCCCACCTATACACCAGGAGGTGAGAGTTCGATTCCAGGTCAGGGGTTGCCAGCTGGATCCCCAGTGGGAGGCATGCACGAGGCAGCCGATTCATGATTCTCTCTCACCACTGATGTTTTTATCTCTTCCTGCCCCTTCCTCTCTCAAATCAATAAAAATATAGTTGGGGGGGTGTGTGAGGGGCCCTTAAAATTAGCTTCAGGTTCCTAGGAACCTGGCGCAGCAGCCTGGGAGGAAGTTGCTTCTGAGGGGGTCCAGCGCACTCTCCCTCCCTGACCCCATTCAGCAGGACAGAGGGGCAGCCTGCTGGGCTGCTTCGGTTTCCCTCTGGGCCAGCAGGACAGGCATTCCCAGGAGCTAAGAGCTGCCCGTTCACTTAGCTCTCTTATTACATAAGCGAGTGTCCTTGGGGCTCTGCAAAACTCCTAGGGAATCGGGGCTTATTGTGTCCCTCGAGCTGCCTTCCTGGGTGGGGTGAGGGCTGGCGGAGGGACCTTGTGGAGAGGAAAGAAGTGAGGTAGCAAGCAGTCTGCTCCCAGCCACAGCTGGGAGCCCGGGGAGCCAGGGAGGTGGGCAGGTCCCCTTCCACCCCTGGCTCCAGGCCGGGTTTTCGTTGGGGCCACTTTCTTAGCTGGGAGCTGGGGCTCCACCTGGGCTCACTCGGGACGCGAGGAAGCGAACTTTTTGGAGGGTCACAGGCCTGGCTTCTCCAGTCGCCAGCGGAACGCCCGTCCCTTTCCCACGTCCCAGCGCAGCCGGGGCGCCCTGCCCCGCCCGCCCCACGCAACGGCCAGCGGCGCACGCAGCCCCCGGCGCTGAACCGCGGACCGAGGGGAACCCCCCATCCCACACCCCCCTGGAGGGGCCGAGCTGACGTCCAGAAGGGCCAGGGGCAGGCGGCCCTGGACGCCACCCCTGAGCACTGGTCTCCTCCTAAAATAAGAAGTGATCCCTCCCAACAGATGGCCTCCGCGGCGTTAACTCCGCACACTCACCGCTCCGTCCCCGACGGGAGGCTCGGGCGCGTCCTGGGTCCGCGGGGCGCGGGGCCGGGCCGGGCCGGTGGGATGTGGGGTGGCGGCGCCCAGGCTACCTGCGCCGGCAGCAGCGCCCTCCGTCCGCCCCGCCCGCCCGCCCGCCGGCGCCGCGCATGTTGGAGGTTTCGCTCCGGCTCCTCCGGCCCCGAGGTCGCAGCTGAACTTCCTGAACCAGCGCGGCTCCGGCTCCGACCCACCCGGCCGCTCACACCGCGGGCCTCGGAGCTGGGCACACGCGCCGGCCGCACCCTCCGTCTTCCCGCCGCCGCCCCCGCCCCGCCCGCCCCGCCCCGTGCAGTCCGCCCCCTGCGCCCGGGCACGCCTCCGGGGACCGGGGCTGGCTCACCGGGGAGTTCCCGGGAGCAGGAGACCTGGGGCGGGAAACTCTAAGGGAAGCGGCCCTGCGCCCCATGGAGGGGACTCCTTGGGAAGGGAAGGGCGGGGGCGGCGGGGAGAGGCGGCCCTGGGCCGCTGGGTGAAGGCCCGGCCTCCTCTGGACAGACATGACCCGCTCCCTCCCCGTGGCCACCGCTGCGCCCAGCGGGGTGCACGCAGCGCCTCTGACACTGGTGCCCTCCCTGAAGGCATGAAGGGGCACGGCGCCCACAGGAGCTGTGGGGAGGGGGGAATGCCAGGCCCTGTTCTGGTGGGGCCTCCTCGGCGTCATCTTCCAGGACTCGGACATGAGATGCTGCCCTCTTGCTGTTTCCGCCAGGTCCCAGGTCCCAGGTGCTGAGCCAGGTCTGCAGGCCACCTGCTGTGCCAGGCTGGTGTCTCCTGGCCTGGGCAGGTCAGCCTGTGGGTGACTGTGCAGCCAGCTGTTTCCACGGAGAAACAGAAACCACATGGCTCTGAGCTGAAAGGCCAGGGAACACCCAGCCCTCCAGGCAGAAATGCCAAGAATGATTAAGGAAAAAGATGTTTTTTTCCCCCTACAGTGGAAGGAGAGTGGATGAGATTCTCTTCCGGGAAGTCCAGGGGGAGCACACGCAGTCTGGATTTGAACAGGAAGGCGGGGTGGTGTGTCCCGGAGCAGGTGGGCTGACAGGCACTCGCAGGACCAGCGGAGATGGCAGGTTGGGCTTGAAAGACAGTTGGAGGTCCCAGCCCGAGCGTGTCCCTCCGTACACGTGTTTCCCACGCTGTAGTCACACTTGGAGCCTAACTTGTAGGCTTAAAGGCAGAGTGTGG
This sequence comes from Pipistrellus kuhlii, assembly GCF_014108245.1. Classification (NCBI taxonomy): domain Eukaryota; kingdom Metazoa; phylum Chordata; class Mammalia; order Chiroptera; family Vespertilionidae; genus Pipistrellus; species Pipistrellus kuhlii. Next base: position 21,146,043 of record NW_023425493.1, on the reverse strand, counting down.
TGGCCTACAAGACAGTTTTTAAAAATATATTTTTATTGATTTCCCAGAGGAAGGGAGAGCGATCGAAACATCAATGAGGAGAGAGAATCGTGGACTGGCTGCCTCCTGCACCCCCCTGCTGGGGACCCAGCCGGCAACCCGGACATGTGCCCTGACCTGGAATTAGACCGTGATCTCCTGGTTCATAGGTTCACGCTCAACCACTGAGCCACACCGGCTGGGCTGGCTAGTAGGCAGTTGAGGAGGACAGGTGTGGGGGGCCGGCAGTGAGGCCCAAAGACCTGGGAAGGGGCGTTTCCTTGCATGGTCAGGAAGGTCACTAGACGGTGGGCCAGGAGCCTTACACAACAGCGCACTCATGGGATGCAGTATTATTGCCCTTGATTGACAGATGAGGACGCGGAGGTTCAGAGAAGCTAAGGAACTTCCTCAAAGTCACATCGCTCATCAGTGGTGGGGCCCCGGGGTTTGGGTCCCAGTGTTTCCCACGCCCAGCCCACCCTCTCGCCACCATACCACCCAGCAGAGGAGGAATGCACGTCTGCGAAGGAACCCACACTCCAGCAGGGACAAGATCCAGGCCCTGGATGGAGGCCAGTGAAGGAAACGCTACAGAAAATGCTTCCCTGGAAATCCAGAACAACATTCCCGATCGGCCGCGGCCCAAGGGACCGTTACCTGGAGCTGCTTTTTAAGAGAAAACAGGAGGAAACCAAATGAGAGAAACCGAGGCAATTGGCTTGAACTCAGGCTTCTTGGGCATGACTGGCAATGGCGGAGAGAAAGCCAGAGGCCTCCCTCCCTGTAAGGCGGTAACCCGCTGATGTCTTGGGGTGAGAAAGAGAAACAGTGACTCCAAAGTGAGCCGGACGGCGGGCCTGCCCGGGTGGATGGCCGCGGCTGCCACCTGCGGAGGGTCTGACACGGCGAGGGAGACTCGCCCCTGGCCAGAGGGGGGATGGGAGTCCGGCCAGGATGCGCTCACTCCCGGCGGATGATGCATCCCTCTCGGAGGAGCAGGGTGGAACACCCGCCTGCGATTTCATCCTCTTGGCAGCGAAACCCCAGCCCTGATGAGCTCACGAACGGCCCCGGGCAGCCGCAGGGCTGTGGCATTTTGCGAAACCCTTATTATTTTTCATGTTTTCGCTAAAGATGTTTGCAGGTGGTCAAGCAGTTAGCGGGCTGTAAATGCAGTAAAACAGAGCATTAATATCTAATTACAAAAAAAAAAAGAAGAAAAAAAAAAAAAGAGAGAGAAAGCCCAAAAAGCAGACTTTCGCTCTGAGACTGGAAATTGGAGTGACCACCCGCTGCTAAGGGTAGCACCTGCTGAGCCCTGGAGGCCGTGTGCTGGGGACAAGAGGTGTTGCCTCCCTCCCGGACCGGACCGGAGCACCGGGAAAGCCAGCGGGCGCCCAGTGTGGAAGGCAGCCTGCCGGAGGCCCGGACCCACCGCACTCGCCTTTGCCCTGGCCGTGCCCCGTCTCAGCAGGTGACGGGCACTGTCGGTCAGCATCCATCCACCCCGTGCCACCGGCAGACTCTCTCCCGTCACTTTGCAAACCCCCCCGAGTTCAGCAGGTTCATCAGATCTGCTGCCTTTGCGCCCAGGGCAGTGCTGCCCACAAAGGGCCACATTCTTCAGGGGTGGGAGATAGTAAACAGGACCTCCCGGGGGTGTGCTCTCGCCCGCGACACGTGGGTGAGAGTCCAGGAGCATAAACGGCCGCAGAAACGGAAAGAAATGATGAGATCAGACTTATTCACCTCGGAGCACGGGCTGGCAGGCAGCGATCAGCTGACCCACGGTGTGGATGAGATCAGACTTGTTCGCCGGGTCCTGACATAGCAGCGTCTTAACCCCACGACGGAGGCAAGTTCAGGCGGGAACACTGCCGCCGCGGCAGGAAACGGGTCTCGGGGCTGGGTTATCGCCCTGAGGTGGCTCCAGCTGGCAACGCGGAGGGGCTCCCCGAGGGTCTGGACAGAGCTACGGGGAAGCCGCAAGAAGCCGGGGTCTACGCTGTGCGTGCATGGTGCGCGGGGTCTTTGTGGGGCAGAGCCCCGGCTGCCATAGAACTTGAACTTGAGCCAGTTGGCAACCCCAACACTACCTCCCTGAAAGCTACTGTCTCGGTGGCCTTTGCTCAGGAAGGCAGCAAAACCTCTTTCTTTCTACCCTAGCCAAGAGTTTTCTGCTTTTTGTTGGAGTCTCACGTGTGTTCAGTCTTAGCGGCTTATTAAAAAAACACAGTGTGTTTTCCAGCTTAATCACAGTCATTCTAAGAAAATACTTCCTCTGTGACACCCCGTCCCGCCCACCCCTCACAGCCCTTTAAAAATGCATTGCTTTTTCATTTTGGCTTTGGGCTTCTAAACAGATCCCGAGAGCTTGTTTTTGTGCCAGCTGCTTTACTTATCTCCCGCAATTCCGTTTCCGTTCGGATGTTCCCTCCTGAACTGTCAAACTGACATCATAACGAAAGCTCCTCTGAAACGCTCCGTGATGGCCGACGTCTTTTAGGGTGACATGTACAGGCCCTCGGGGCTGCACGCCGGCACCGAGGAGCAGGGGAGCTCCGAACCTGGCCGTGGGGGAGTTTTGGATCCTGGGACATCTCCTCTAGTACTCCTCGTGTGTCTGGTGCACACACACACACACACACACACACACACACACATCCCCCCCCCCCCCCCACCGGTCCCTCTGCTCATGTGCTTTGCGTGTTCTTGAGTGAGCGCTCCTGCAGGTTCTCTGGATGGAGTGCCCCTCCCAGGAGTGCGGGGGGCGTGTGAGTCGGTGCTGGCTTGGTAGACCATTTGCTTACACCCTTGTGCACGAAGGGGCTCAGTTTTCATTTTCTGTTTCTGGCGCACAGCCCCCCAGAGTTGCGTCCCGGAAGCTAGTTTTACTGCCCCATCACTGGCACTGCAAACAGGTGGGCGGGCCCCTCTGTGGAGTGTAAACAGAGGCCTCATGGCCCATTGTCCACAGGGGTCTGGGCGGGAGGGCACCCCTCCCCCCTTGCAGAGTCCTCATTTGGCCTGTCTGTGGTCCGCCTTGCTCTCTGCAGTTTGCTTGGAATGGTTACGTATGGATTGATCTATTGATTGATTGAGAGAGACCCCCTCGTGGGAGCTTCATCTGGCACTCACAGGCGCACATCGCTGTCACTCTGAGCGCCGCCTCGGAAACCCCCGCTGGCCCGGCAGTCATCCCAGGCCGTTTTGTGAAGTCTGACATTGTTTATTCCTCCTGCCCGAGGGCCCGCAAAGTGGCTGCGCCCTGGAAACCGGCTTCCTTAACTAGTTCAGTGACTCAGATCCCGGACGCCCTGCAAACAAGCTCCCCCTCCTGTGCCGGCTCGCCCGCAGCAGCTAACGGGAGGCTGACCTGGTCAGAGGCTGTGTAGCCCTCATGATCCTTTCCAACTCCGAGACCCCAGGGCCTGTGTTGTTAGCAGGACAGTCACATTCCAGTACGTTAGGGTCCTGTGTGTTTTCTTGCAATTCGACAGCAGTTGGTTTGTTCAGTACAGGTTATGGGGTAACATGGGAAATGCTATTGGGGGGTAGAAATCAACCATCTGGGAGGTGCTGGGTTGAGTGCTTATGTAGTTCAGCACTGCTGTGTTCTCTGTCATGTTATCTGTGCGCCAGCCTTACGTGGGGAGCAGCCAATCCCGTCTCTACCGGCCCGGGTCTATACCTGCACCATCTCCTCCCAAAGGCTCTCCCGGACCCCCCGGGGTGAAGGTGGGGCCAGGCCTCTGTATTCCCATGGTCTCTCCTGTCCGAGAGCCTGTGGATTGGCTCCCACACTGGGCTGCAGCTCTGTGTGAGCAGGGACGGCGGGTGAGAGGCTCGGTAGCCTTTGACGGAGGCCCTGGGCCCCGTCAGAGCGTGGGAGGACCTGGCGGGCGTCCTGGGGAGCCACCTGCTGCGATTGCCTGGGCACTGGTTCCTCCTTCCTCACACTGCCTCAAGATCTGTGATTCCGTCTCCCCGAAGCCCTGACCATTAGGGACTGCGCATGAAAAGGGCGTTAGAGGGGAAGAGGACAGAATCAAAGGTGACATGGGGGTCAGGGTATGTGGCAGGAACACGAAGGAGGCCCTTCTGACACAGGGCAGGGGACACGGTTCCTAAGATGCTGTGACGGGGATAAGGAGAGGACCCTCCCGCCCCTCCCGCCCGGGTGGCGGCCTTGGCGCTCCTTCTCACAAGGTCCAATGCTGCTCCAGACAAAGTAAAGGAGGAACCAGCCCCGAGGACACTCCACTCTCTCACGCTCCCGGTGTGGCTGGGCCCGGGGGACAGCATGCCAGCTCAGGGAGGATTCCCAGCCCGGTGACACCTGGGAGGAGGGTCTGAGTGCCGGAGCCACCGCACAGGTCCCACCCGGAGGAGTCTGAGTTCAGAGCAGAGCGGTGTCTGCCCGGGAGCGGCCCTGCCTCCTCCCGTGGAGCCCCACCGTTCTCAGGGCTCCAACAGCGAGTGGGTAAGAGAGTCTCTGCTCCTATATATGGCCAGACGGCAGCCCAGTCTCAGCCGGCTTCCTGGTTGGCGTGCTCCAGCTTTTCCAGACCTGCAGGCCCCAGAGGCTTCCCGCGGGGACGTCATGAGCGTTGAATGGAAAGTTTGGGTTGTCCTGCGACTGCCCCAAGTCGTCCGGGGCCCCACCCCTCCACCACCCGGTCCCCTCCTCTCTCAGAATCTGCAGCTAAAAGCCAAATAATGAGGCTCTTCCAGCTGCAGGCCTGCTAAAAATAGCAAGTTTGTTTGTTTTTATGGTCACAAAGCCCGTTTCCTGCTGTTGCTGTTGTTATGAGCCGGGCTGGTTGGGCTCTGTGCTGGTCACCCGCCAGGCGCATTCTCTCCTGAGCTGGGGGCGCCCATCGGAGCCTCCTCAGGGCCAGAGACCCCGGTGACCTGCGCTCTGTTTTGAGCCTCTCCCCTCTCAGCTGACACCAGCTCTCCTGAGCTGGGGCTGTGAGGGTCATGTTTTCAGGTGACGTGCATGAATGCACTTCCCTTTCAGAGATTTGCTGGGAGGGAGGAGAGGCGTGGCCAGGGAAAAGGATGCTGGGCCAGGTTTCAAGAAATATGGGATGTTCTTCCTCGCTCTGTAACCTTGAGAGAGTCACAGCCTCTCTGACCTCAGTTTTCTCATCTAGAAAATGCCATATGCCCAGAATTCGAGTGGGATCGTCGACACGAGTCAACTCTGAAAAGTTCAAGATATCTGCAAGGGATTGTTTCTTTCTTTGGCTAAACAAGCCCAGGCCCAAGCATGCCTCAAAGACAGACATTCCTTTCGCCTCCAGGCCTTTTGAGACCCCCCTCCCAAAGGGAGATGTGGGAGGGGGATAAGAAAATAGTACAGGGGGGAGTACTTTTGGATCACGGCTCCTTTGAGATCCGCAAAAAGCTAACGGCTATTGTAAAACCTGGGCGGTGATCTGGGCTGGAACAGAGCATCGTGGGTTGGGATTTGGGAAACAGACAAAGGGGCCTCTTTGACAAACACCCTTGGCTTACTGTGGGCTTTGGAGCCAGGGTCACGCTGCTGGGTCCTACCTCCCTTCTCAGGATGTAGAGCATCATCAGCGGCTCCTGTTCCTGCTAGAATGGACCTCCACCTGCTCGGCCACCTAGATCACTTGGTTTATTCCACACACACACGGCTTGTCCCATGCTCTCTATTCGGCACCCTGGAGTGTCGCCATCGACACTTTCTCCTCTGAGATGCTAACAGCCGAGCTGGGTTGGATCCATCCTTCTGTGCTGGCTTGCCTTCCGGGGAGAACTCTGGCGAGCCCAGGGCTGTCCTGGCGCCTGCGTCACCTTGGGTCCCTGTGTCCCATAGTTGTCTCTTTGTCATCAACAAAATAACAGCTTTGACTGATGGAAACAGAAAAGGAATTTACGTAAATTTTAATTCATTATGTTTTAAGGTTAAACTAAAATGTAGGGGTTCTGTGACCTGGATGGATCACTTTTTTTTAAAATATATTTTATTGATTTTTTACAGAGAGGAAGGGAGAGGCATAGAGAGAATTAGAAACATCGATGAGAGAGAATCATCAATCAGCTGCCTCCTGCACACCCCCTACTGGAGATGTGCCCGCAACCAATGTACATGCCCTTGACCGGAATCAAACCCGGGACCTTTCAGTCCGCAGACCGACGCTCTATCCACTGAGCCAAACCAGTTTCGGCTGGATGAATCACTTTTTAATTCTAATATTTTGGGTGGATCACTTAAAAAACAAACAAACAAAAAAAATAAGACTCACTGAATTTAGCATTTGCTTACGTTATTAACGTAGGCAACGAACCAAGGAGCTGGGCCTCGGTTAGCTGTAGAAATCCCAGGCGTTTTCAGCTCGCATTTCAGTCACTGCAGACCTTCCCAAACGTTGTTTATGCACAGGGCTGTGGGTAACAGCAGTTATTAGACCTGCCAATGGGTTTATTTAATGCGCTAATAAAAACAGCACACATTACGCTATCGTGTATTTTTAAAATACGGTTGAACTGTGTTTCGGTATAATTGGCTTCCTGTGTGTTTCACTTGGTGTACTTGAAAACATTCTTTGTGTGTGTCCGAGCTTCCAGCCGCCGCCCCGGGCCCAGTGGCTCGCAGAGGTTAAGAGCTCCTTGACCTGCAGCACATTCTCGAGTTCACGGCCAGGCTGGCTACACGATGTGCAGCGCCTGGCGCGAAACGAAACCGCGAGGCCTCTCGGTAAAAAATGTGAAGAATTGGGTGGTGGACAGCAGCCCGTTACACCGAGCCCAGGGCCACGCCCAGCCCGGAGCCCCGTGTGGCTCCAGGTGAAGTGGGCCAGGCTCCGGGGAGTTCGGGAAAGGTCAGGGGGCCTGGCTCTGACCTGCCAGTTTTGCTGGCGACAACCCAGGCTGCTCCTGCTGAGCACAGGTGCTGTCCCCCTGCCACATCGACTCTGCCTGCGTCCCTGAGGCTGTCACCACTGGTATGTCACTGGGCTGGATGGAGCCGTGCCCGCTGCCAGAATGGATTCCGTGTCCCTCTCTCGCTTCCAATTTCAAGTCTGGACCAGGTGCCTTTGCCTGGCAGCCTCCTTAGCTCCTGGCCAGCCCTGCAGCTGCAAGGGTGGGGAGTAAGCAAACTGTCACTGCTCTGCTCCCAGTGGGAGACCAGCTCTGCCCCCGAGGGAGGGGCTCCCCAACCATAGGAAGGGGGGGTTAAGGTGCTACGTGGCCAAGAGGCAAGAAGAGAGTTCTTGGCTGTAACCACATACCCCTTGGGCACCCTGACCACTTTTGAAGGAAGCCCATGAGCTGGCAAGAACACGTGGCCACGTTTAGGCAGACGAGGCTGGGAGAGAATGCAGATTAAAACGTTTTCAATTGCTGGGACACGTGGATGGTTTCTTGGGTCAAAAGGGCAGGCTATTTGGATTAGAGGTCATTCAAGAAAATTCCCAACCTATGGAGGTAGGACATAAAAACTTGGGACTTTCGCCAAATATGCCCAATCTGCAAGACCAGACACTGCCAGGAAGAATGGGTGGCCTCGCACTGCCACACAGTGTAGTTATTAATAATTAAGTTTTCTTAAAGAAAAAGACATAATAGCCAGGCCAAGCCAAGGGGACCCAATGTTTCTCTAGAAATATACGCGGGGCCGCTGTGTAAACCTAGGTTTCTCTGTCTGCCTGTCCCCTCTGAGCGATGGAGCAAGGACACAGCTGCTGCCAGAAGGCTTAGCCGCGCCCAGCAGACCGCCAGCCGCTCTGTAGACGTGGGGCTGACGGGCCAGGGCGGCTGTCCCAGGCTCAGCCACCCAGCCAGGAGCTCAGGGCCCTGCCTGCCAGACGGAGGAGCGTCCCTCACACACAGGGACCACCGGCCAGCTTCCCTGAGGCTGATGGAGCTGCTGGCCATGCGTTCTGAGGAGGAGGGAGGACGTGCCACGTGCCAGCTCCTGCCATGCTGCCTGTATGAGCGCCTTCCCCCCGGGATGCTGTGAGGGGTCATGACCTCCACTTCACAGCCCAGAGCCCTCCTCCTGGAGCCCCCGCTGCTCCTGACCTGCCCAGCAGGTTACCTCGAGGAGAAGAGCAGCCACCACCGTTTGGTTGATCTCCAATCAAAGGCCGGCAGTTTCTGTCCTTTTAATGTACTTCTCACTGCAGAGAGAGAAGCATAATCTCCACCCCTCCCACCCACCGAACAAAGGTTCTTTGGCAAATAAGTCTTGACATTTTTTTGTTTCTATTTTAAAATAAACTCTGGAAATAATTTTAGATTTATAGAAAAGTTACAAAAGTAAATACAGAGATCCAATCTATTCTCCACTCAGTTTCCCTGAATGTTGGCATCTAATGTAACTCTGGGCACATGTCAAAATTAAGAATGAGCATTGGTTGTTGTACTATTAGCTGAACTAGGGACTGTTCGGATTTTATCAGTTTATCCACTAATGGCCTTTTTCTCTCTCTCTGTGTTTGGGTCCAATTTAGGGTACCACATGGCTTTGGGGAAACCTTGAATTGTAAGAGAACTTTCTGATGGCCTGTGGGGGGTTTTCACCCAGGAGGATGAAAAAGTGGTTTTATTTGTATTTTCCCCTCATTTTTCTTACCAGAGTGCGTTGACTATTAGTTGCCCTTGAAAGCCTGGTGGCCTCAATGAACTCTTAGCTGCTTCTCCGAGATGCTCATGCGGATAAGCTGGCATGGTTCGAGAATTTTGGCATAAGGATGCTGCAAAAATGCAAAGTATTGGGGTCTTTGGAAACTTGGGATCCCCAAGTCTGTTTCTTCTCTGAAAGTTGTAGGCACTAACAAGCAGGGTCCTTTTCACAAGAATTCTCCCTCCCATCTCCCGCAGAGCCGTCAGTGTGGGCTCAGTCTTCCTTTGCGCCAATGGCCGGAGTGAGCGGCAGGAGGTCCTGGTTCCATGGGTGGCTCACTGCATTGGTTATAGCACAGGACTTGTGCTGGCAACACTCCGAGTCTCAGAGCGTCTTTTAGTATTTGTCTGGGCTTCTGCCTATCGATTGGGCATCCTTGTTAATACAGTTTGTTTTCTCTTGAAATGGAACTGAAAATGAAATTATGGTTAGGCACCCTTGACTCTATGAGGGGCCTCCTTTTACAGTCCTGCCTGGTGCTTTCCAAAATCTGTACAATCTCAGCGCGCGCACGTGTGTGTGTGTGTGTGTGTGTGTGTGTGTGTGTGCACCCTCCTCTGGTTATATGGAAGTGCAATTCCCCCAGAATGCATTGGCTATTAGAGTTATTTATGAGGCTTCATGGACTAGATACAACACCATAAGCGCTGGATGGATCATTTAGCTCCCTATCCACCATCTTTGCCCACCATAACATAAAGATGTGCGTATGTTACACAACCGAACATATAACTGTCCATCTGCCCTTACAGCCCACCTAACTCTCAGGGCTTTTATTGATTTTATTTATTTTTTCCTTTTAGAATAGCGACAACTGCTGATATTTGTGGAGCATTTGTTACATGTTAGGAAGTCTTAAAATGTTTTGTGCAATTTCCCCCAATTCTATGTGTAAGTGCCATGAACATGTTCATGTCTTGGTTGAGGAAAATGAACAAGCTTAATATCGCCCAAGGCCACCAGCCAGGAAGCGATGGGGCCAGAACTGGAGTCAGAGCATCTAACTCCGAAGCCGGGTCCGGTAGCCGCCGGCCGCACCGGCCCAGCTTGCTAACACACACACCTTTCCAGGCAGCGACCTCCTCCTCCCCTGGAAGCAAAGATTACTCGCGTTTCAGAAACTAATCATCGGCATCATGTAAACTTTTTTCTACACCCAGGACTCTGCCCTTGTCGCGGTAAGGGATGGAGAGATAAGAGAAGATGAATAAGTCTGGGAGGGGAAAGAGCCAGGGGCTTCATTTCTCATCCCAGAATTCTCACTGACTAGTTCGGCCACATCCCGTAGCCTCTCTGGGCCTCAGCTAAGTTATTTGTAATGTAAACAAGTGGGATTCGATGGACCCAAGGGTCCCTGCCAGGTCTTGGATGCTGTCCCCACAATTTGGTGCCAGGCATGGCCTAGGATAAATGCCAGCCAGGGGTGCTCCCCATCAAGGACATGGGACCACACCTTCAAGCACGTGGTGACAGTGGTGACCTGTGTGCCGTGGGCTCTCGGCAATCTCTGGCAATGGTCTTCCTGGGAACGGGGAGCAGTGACTAATAAGAGGCATCAGGTCATGACGTGCTAAACAGTGGTGTGTGGTCTTTGTGTGATGATGGCAAAATCATGGCAACCAGCACCTACTGAGTCCTTAGGCGAGTGTGCAAGATTTTAGGGATGCCGCCTAGAGCCCTAGAATTCAAGGGAAGTCACGCTGTAGGGGAATGCTTCTCAAAAAAATAAAAATCTTCATGATGCACAACATCTCAAGATTTTTAATTAATGACAGTCTCTGTACTATTTTTCCTTTTGTCTCAGCTTCAGGCTTGGCTCAGCACGGCTCTGCGTGCTAGCCGCACACCTTATTGCTTTAGGCCCACGATCTTTAATCCTCACACTGCCCCTTAGGATTCGATTCCACGATGACGGATGAGGAGGCTGAGGCTTGGAGGGCAGGAGGCACAGAGGTGGGAAGGGGCAGGGGTGAAACCTGTGCCCCGTTCTCTGGGTGGAGAGCTCATGCTCTCAAACACGGCCTAGATGCCCTTACAGTGCACAGGCAGAGCTCACGGCCCAGCAGCTGGGGGTGTTGCTGGGCTGGGCTCTCCCTGGGCACCGCTGAGGTGCTCGGGGAGGGGTGTGCGGTGGAGGGGTGCGCGGTGGAGGGGTGCTCAGTGAAGCTGCACTCTCACACCTGGTGCCTCCTGGCTGGGGCTGTTGGGGAGGGGCCTCTTCTTTCCCTACCCCAGTGGCTGGACCAAACCCCAAAACTCCAGGGCACAATCCACCCTCATTTCACCCTGAGGCAGGGAATGGAGGTGAGGGCTGGCTGCCTGACCCGCAGGATGAAGGGGCTGCGGCATGCTTCCCAGCGCCTCGCAGCAGAGGAAGCCGCTCTGCGCGCAGCACCCGCCTCGCCGCGTCTGCCTCCTCGGGCCCATCTGCAGCGCCGAGCACGGCTTCCGGGCAGGAAATGAAACCACAGGGCAAGGCCAGGCTCCCTTTTCAAGTCACCGCTGTGCGGGCAGCAGCCATTGTCTGGTAGCTCTGCATTCAGCACGCATTTGCCCACAGTGCCAAGGCCAAAGGGGCCCCGGGAGCATTTTGGCGGGCCGTGCCGTTTGGACCAGGAATCCACCCATGAGCCTCGGGGGACGAGGGTTTGGATGTCTGCTGCCTGAGAGCGTTTGGTGTCAGCACAGATAGAGGCGGAGATAACGGCTGTGGGCGGGAAGCACTGGCAGAATGATGAAGTGCCAGGGGAGCTGGCTTTGGAGGCCATCTGGTCCGGGGCTTCCTTCTCCAGGAGAGGAATGAGAAGCCCGGGCGAATGGCGTGACCTAGGGGAAGGTCATGTGACCATTTGGGGGCAGGCCTGGCACATGAAATGGGGCCGACAGCACATTGCAGTGGCAGTTTTTTAATGCCACCGTAGGGCCATTTGGGTGATGTCAAAAAACACTATTTTCAACAGCTCCCGGGAGGCTTGACTGTTTGCTGACCTCGCCTGCCCCTTATCTCGGGGCCACTGATGTCCCGGGATGCCTGCAGGGGAGGCGGTTGTGCAGCACAAACAGAGCCTGTGAGTGTCTCTCTGTCTTGTCTTTGTCTTTTATCGTGATGGGGATTTTCTAGGTCCATATTGGGGATACCGATTTCTGACAATCCCACAATATTTACGTCTCCGGGATGTGGTATATTGTTTTGCCGGGCCACTGAACTGCCCACGCTGGGAAGTTGCGTCTCTGTCTTTCGGCCGCCTTCCTTTCCATCCACCTCAGGACATTTATCATGGGGGTAAATGTCCTAAAGTCTGTCTTAAAGTCAAGAACCTCTGGGAGCAAGCATGGGTGACTGAGGGTCATTTAAAGACCTATCACCAGTAAAAACTCCAGGTGCTTAATCTAAAAATATTCGGTGAACCCATTCATTCATGCAATAGGGAGTGTAATTGGAAATAATTGTTTGCTGCCAATTTCACGAGGATAGTAAGCTATGTCTACATTATGCATTGTGTACATTATACATGTATGTGTATGTATGCATACATTATGTGTGACTGATAAGTGTCCCGGTTCTTAGGAACTACCCACAGTTCCCTGGTTTCGCCCCTCTATTTGGTTGTTGGGCCTTTGTCCCAGGGGCTCTGCTGCCGAGACTGCTTTACCCTCTAGGGGTGAGGCAAGCACTTTATCTTTGAAGAGTCAGCTCTGGTGTTACCGGTACTTCCCCTGAGAAATATCCTCTTATTCCTTCAGGTTCAATGGGCCATATCTTTCTCTGTGCTGCTTATGTCCTGTACGGACCTCGGGGTCAGACAGTCACTTAGTGATGGGTCTACCTCTCCCCTTGAGCGCAGGAATGACGTCTGTCCATCTTGTCCCCGAGCCCAGCACGTGACCGACATGAGGAGCTCTGTGAGCGTTGCTAAGTGAACCACGGCCTCGGGCAGTGATGCTCTGAGTGTTCAGGTCACGGGTGCCGGATCACCTGCTCCCTGGGTCACATGACAGGAAGTGATACATGAACCACGTCAGGAATACATGAACCACTTTTGTTTGTTTTGAGCAATTTTACCAGTAAGATGCCAGCATTTTGGATACTGTGCATCTAGGTGTTCCTATAAACTTGTGTCTATACAAGAAAATCTGATTTTTCTTTCAAATGACTTCCACTGGCTTTCACTATTGCTTTTAAAGAATGAGACAATTATTGACGTTTAACCATTATCCTGGGCTGATGCCACAGCTGGGTTTTTTTTTATGCTGTTTTGATGCTGTTATCTCTTTCTGTCTCTGTGATTTTTCTGCTCTGACAATGCATTTGTCAGTCAAGGAAGTAGTATTTACTGAGAGCCCTGCAGGGTAGCGAACATTTTTAACACACATGTTTCTCTTAAGTATTCTCCTGGTGTGATAACTCCGGCTTCTAATACGGTTTAAATGAGAGAAATATTTCACTGGAGGTGTTTTGGAGTTCATAATCCGGAGATCGGAGGCTTTGGTGGGGACAGTCAGAATTTACTGGCCAGGCAGCATGCTCCCAGGCACAGAGTGATCTTGGTTCCCGTCCCTGACCCATGTGGCAGTGGAGTTCACGGCTCAGAAAACAGATTCAGAGATGCCAGGCTCTGCAAGGTGCAAAGGGTCACGCCAGGACTTGAACTCGTTCCGTCTGAACCTAAAGCTCACACTCTTTGTCATGCATTTTCTCGTTACATCAAACCACCCCACAGGCAAACGTTTGGAGTGACCACAACGGGAAGTAGGTTGTAAACTCCTCGAGGCTGGGACCGTGCATTAAACTAAAATGTGCCTCTTGGCGATTTTGACATATCTCTGTGTCTCTACACATGACCAACAGGAGTCACTCTGGGCGTCCTCACTGAGTGTCTCACACCCTGCCTTCCATCAGCCCCAGCGACGGAGTCCCAGGACCTAACCCCCATCCTGACTCCGAGCAGCGGCGATCCTGATTCCAGCCACGTGCTCACCTTCTATGTCTGTGCTCCTGCTACACAGGGCTCTTCCTGCGAGTCCAGTGGCTTTTCAGTATCTGTCTGTTCTCTCCATACAATGTCCTGGAGCAAAGAAAACAACTACAAACCTACCTTGTGTAATTTACAAGGTATTTCAAGGTCATCATTCATTGGCCACACACCCAGTGGGACAGTTTGTTTATCCATCAGTTCTGAGCTCTTCAATTGTCTGAAGTGCGTCTCAGAAATGCCCACTGTGCCTCCGTGAGGAACTCAGGCAAGCTTGCACACAGCCTGGCAGGACATTGGATTTGCTCCATTATTCCCGGGAGCAAAGTGTAAGGGGCTTTGGGCGAGTAAGAAATGAATTGTATTGGCGCGAGGATAAGGGAAGGGGAGCACAGAAGCCTGCAGGACGGAGGAGTGAGGGGAGATGGGTATTGAGCCATCCCTCAAACATCTCCTCGACCACCTTCTACGTGCCTGGCACTATTGGAGGCACTGAAAATGCCAATGTAAGCGTTACACGGTCTCCATCCACAAGGCACCCTCAGACTCGAAGAGGGGAGAGACTGTGAGCACCTGAGTGTGGGGTCCAGGATAGATGTGCATGGTAGAGGGGGATGCAGCGAGAGAGGGTGGCGACCTCTCTCTGATCTGGGCCCTTTGGGAGAGAACGAGGCGAGAACTCCCACAGGAGGTGGGTTTAGCTGAATCTTGAAAGATATGAAGCTGCTTTGATGCTCTGAAAGCTACAAAGGTGTTGAGGGGCTGTGGGGGGGGGGGGGGGAGGAGGGGCATGCAGAGAGTGTGAGAGAGACAGCAAGGCACATTAAGGAGCCCGAAGTAGTCAGAGCTGGAGAGGTGTGTGTGTGTGTGTGTGTGTGTGTGTGTGTGTGTGTGGGCAGTAGTGAAAGGTGTGGGCCAGGGTCTGGCACAGCAGTGACCAGCAGATGCCAAGCTAAGAGTCTGTGTCCTGTAGGCCTTGGAAGCCACAGAAGATGTTTAAATCAGGGAATGGTAGTGTCAGAATGGCTTTTGAGTATATGTTCACAGTGATTATGGACGTACCATGTGTTCTACACCATTGTACATAAGGGACTTGAGCTGCTGTGGATTTTGGTGATTGGGGGGGGGGGGGGGGCAGTTTCCTGGAACCAATCCCCTGTGGAGACCAAGGGATAACTAGAACTAACTTTTGGGGAGTCAAAAGCTGTATTTGGATTTTCAACTGCACAGGGGTTGGTGCCCTTAACCCCCTCATGGTTCAAGGGTCAAGTGTAAATGTTAAAATGTGAAAATTTCACATTATTTTTCATGAAGTTACTGAAAAAAAAAATTAAAAGCACTTATAATTATATATTAAAATTAAAAAATTACAAGTTATAAATAATTTTTCAATACATTTTTAATTCTGAGATAAATGTGGATTCACATGCAGTTATAAGAAAAGTCCCATGTACCCTTACCCCGTTCCCTCTTATAAAACTACTAGAGGCCTGATGCACGAAGATTGTGTAAGAATGGGCCTTCCTTCCCCTGTTGGCACCTCCTTCGCTCTGGCTGGAGCTGCCTTTCCACCTTCCCATGCTGCCCAGAGGCCTGGTGCTTGTGCATGCAAATTAACCCACCATCTTTGTTGGGTTAATTTGCATACACACTCCTGATTGGCTGGTGGGTGTCGTAAAGATATGGTCAATTTGCATCTTACTCTTTTATTAGTGTAGAAGATTGTACAGCTTAACAACCAGGATATTAATATGGATAGTTAAGGTTTTTGCCCAGGGTTTTGAAGTTGTACTTAATGATAGGTATATCTTAAGTATATTTTATTCTCTCCTCCCTGAAGAAGTATCCTATGGCAATGTTTTAAAGAAAGCTGAATTTTAATTTGATGTCTTTGTAATGTAAGTATTTTTACAAAAACAAAAGCACTTACAGTTTTAGCAGTCAACCGTCTTCCCGTTACCAGTAAATAAACTGACATCATGCTTCCTCCACATACACGGATTTAATGGTGACGTGACTTGTTTAATATTGCAAACTGTCCCTCAGCTGCTACTTGCATCTGTTGCAAATCCGGTGTGCCTTCCATCAGAAGGCAGAGGGAGGGAAGAGAACAGACACCTGGTGCTACTGGGAAGGGCCTCCCAGCATTCGTATGCAAGGCGCATGGCGTTTTCGCCGAGAGGAAGGATCTGACAAGTTAATTTGTCTCTTCTCTTCCGCTAAGTGCTCTGGTGCTCCAGTCCCCCAGGGTCCCGTGTCTGCAGGACAAACCCACAGCCCTTCACGGCATGCAGACCCAGCTGCCTTCCGCGGTGAGGATCTGGGCAAGGGACGTGAAGTAGTTCCCGGGGGCCTGGAGGGCTCTGGGAGCAAGAGAGGATGTGCGGGTGCGGGCTGCTCTGAGCCACCCCTTTAATGAGCACCAGACCCAGGAGGTGTTCTCCGGATTCAGTGACTGTGTGCGTGCGGCGTAGTGTGTGGTGAGTGTGTGGTGTGTGTGCGGTGAGTGTGTGGTGCATATGTGTGTGCGCGTGTGTGCACGCACATGTGTGCTGTGAGGTGTGCGAGCCCCTCCCACAGCTCCAGGCCTGGGCCTCTGGTGCCTGGGACCTAGGGTTACTTTCGTGGTCTTCTCTTTGGAAGTTCGGGGAAGACTTGGAAGCTGTTTTGCCGAGGGCCTTTCGTATCTGTTTTCTCCTAATCCAGTGCACGGTTGTTAACAATGCAAATGAGGCAGAACAAAACATTTCCACTTTCAATGGAGAATTAACACGAGGTAAGCACGGATCAGGAGATGGTGAGCGTCTATTCGGTGACTTAGGACCCGGCATTGACGGGATGCGCACTGCGCCTGTGCGGAGACGGTGTGGGCAGAAAGGGATATTTCTCTGAATTGTGGGGAGAGGCTTGCTTTTACGGTCAATTTCATTTTTTTCTAGAGTCAAATGCTTGATATGATAATTAAAAATACATCAAGTCACCCGGAATGGGAGCCGTTGTGTGCTCGGCTAGATGACAGCATAATTGCCACCCTTATCTTCCATTTTCAGACTAAATCTCTCCCCGTTTAGTTTTAATTGGCTGCAGGCCTCGCCGTCCTGAACTTGGGGTTCGTTTGTCACACGGTTTTATCTGAGCTAAGTTGTTCTGTAATGAACACCGTAAATCTGTGTGTGCGATTCATCTGGGTTTTTGTGGTTAATATTTTAAGATAACACCCAGCTCTCCTGAATGTGAAATACAGAATCCCTCTGTTCATGTCTGTGGAAAGGCAGTGGCTTATTGAATCACATTTAGAAAAAATTATTGATTTCAGAGGGAAAGGGAGAGGGAGAGAGACATCGAAGCATCAATGATGAGACAGAATCATCGATTGGCTGCCTCCGGTCCGCCCACACTGGGATCAGGCCTGAGACGCAGGCATGTGCCCTAACTAGTAGGATTCGAACCCTGACCTCCTGGTTCACAGGTCAGTGCTCAACCACTGAGCCACACCAGACGGGCTGCATCACATTTTTGAAAAAAGCCCATGAAAAACAAGGATTTGTGGTTTTGTGTTTTCTGCTCTAACTCCCAGAGCAGTGTGTTGGGGGCTTCAGGGACGCTGTGCCACGGGGCATAGGGTCCTGAGGTTCCTAGCCCCGGGGTGAGCTGTGGGTTTGCACACCCAGTGGCAGAGGCATGCGCAGTGGTCACGGTGTGGCCACGTGGAGGCGTTGTCTCCACGAGGCCCCAGCAGGTCTGAGGAGGCGGCGGCTGCTGCCGCCTGCGGGGCTGGTCCCAGGCGGGAAGCCATGTCTTTAGCTCAAAGGCAGTAGGAGGCCCAGAGCCCGCAGGACGGGGGTGGGGGGCGGGGATTGGGGGGAAAGGAACTACGCTACCCGTCAAAGGGGAGTCTGGGAAGTGAGACAGACACTTTTTCTTTGCTCTCGAATGAATTCAAATTAAAGTCATCATTTTATTCACGAGACAAAGGAAAAGAAACGCCATGTAAAGCACGTGTCTTTGACAACTGGTCCAAGCCCGAGGGTTTGGCCCCTGGCACAGCTGGCTGGGCTCGGGGTATGCGAAGGGGGTGGGGGGGTGAGGGGAGCTGGGATGGGGGAGCTGCAGGCCCTGAGGGGCAGGGGGAGAATTCTCGTGAGGGAGAGAGCCCAAGCTTTGTAGGAAGACATGGCCAGTGAGAAATCCCTAGAGAATGTTGGAGAAATGGGACATCTGGTATCAGATGCTGGGTTGTTTGCTGTGTGGTGAGAAAATGTAACCCGTCCCTCCTGACCTACAAACCGCCATCACAGCTCTGCCAACGAGCCAGGCAGGAGCAGTGGGGAAGGGGCAGGGGCAGGGAGAGCAGAGAATGGAAACCCAGGGAGGCTGGCAATCAGAGCCGAAGGGGACAGGAGAATGGAGTTCCCTTGCAATTTGCAGAAATCCCCAGACAGGCCTTCGATTCCCCAGGACACGGAGGGGATGGAGCCAAACAGGGTCCCCGCTGACCTCTCACTAACCTGTCTAAAGTGCCTGTTCGCACGGCTGTTCTCCTCTGAGTTCGGGTCACGAGCTTGGGGGTGCTTGCAAGGCTGGCTGAGTCTTGTGATGCTGGGCTGCTGAGGGAGGGGGACAGAGGGGAAGATAGAGGGAGGGGGGATAGAGGGAGGGGTGGCGGAGGGAGGGCAGCCATCATTGAGACGCAGAGAAAATCCCAGTGGGGCCTGATGGTTTGGAAAACATGCACAAAGCTTCTTTACAAGGTTTGGGGCTCAGTCCTTTCTTATTCCCACGAGGGACAGCCAGGGGCCCCAGGCGTCACTCTGCTCTTTTCTGGGCTCATGAGAACACATGACCTGAGCTGTTCCCGCCTCCTGGCCTTTGGGAGCCATGGGGGGGCTTGGGCAGGGGCGGGCAGGGACTGGCAGGGCTCAGTCCTTTCTGCCCTGTCGCTGGCAGACGGGTTTGGTCTGGGAATCTGTGTGGGACTTTTCACACGAAAACAGACCCAGGCCTCTGCCTTTCCTGCTCCTCAGTGCAGCCGGTGCGTGTCCCCGTCCGCACAGGAATGCGAGTGGTCCGTGGGGGGCGGGCATCTGTGTGGAGCGGGGGCTGCAGGCCCCAGAGGCCGCCGGGCTGGCCTGCCGCCCTCACCTGCACCCACGGTTTTATGATGTGGTCTCAGGGCGTCTCCCTGAGGTGGGTGAGGACCCATCCTCTGGTGGCGACGATGCTACCTTAAGCCCTCGCAGGGCTGAAGGGGAGGGGGGGATGAGAGAGGGGAGGCGGCCGCGTGGATGAGCAGGTGCTGACCCAAGGCTGGGCGGCATAAGGGGTGCAGCCGGTGGTCCCCGCCTCCCGGTCATTCAGATCCCACTCCTCCACCTCCAGGGAGAAGCTCCCGACCCCTCGGCCTCTCAGTCTCCCTCCAGCCCCCATTGTCTTCTCCTCGCATCCTCACCGCTGCCCGAAGGCCCTTGTTGATGGCTGGCTTCCATGTGGTTAACCCCCCCACACCCCATGCCTGTCCCTTCCACTCCCACAGCAGAAAGCACGTCAGCCCCACCCCACTGGGATCTCAGCGTTGGTGCGGGCCACAGTTTTAGCACCAGAGCCAAGGAGGAGATCATCACCTGGGACTGGTCAGGTGCTCAGTGAACATTCCTTCAGTGAACGGACACCCGGACCCATCAGATGGGCCTCATTTTCCCTCTTGCCTGGTTTTCCAAGAAAACCAAAGCCCACCTTTGCAGTGTCATCTCCCAGCGTGGGAGTCAAATCAGCCCCGCCTGCAGGATTCTTTGTCCCAATGACTTCAGTTTGCAGCCCCTGCCCTCAGCCCCAGCAGATTCTGTGCTGGGTTTGTCAGAGGGAGGAGAGGGGAAGGCGCAGACCTGGGAGGGAAAGAGGTGACAGAGGAGGAGAGGAGAGGGTGGTGGCAGAGGCATCTGGGGGTGCAAAGGGTGGGGACTGCTGCTTCTGAGCTGGCCTGGTTTGGATGGAGCAGTGCAGGCCCCCAGGTCCCCTCTATGAGTGCATGGAGACCACAGGGAGGGTACATGTCCCAGGGCCATCTGGAGGGTCCAGTGCAGGCATCAGCGTGGGCTAAGAGGCCTCACAGATATTTTGGGCGGCAGCAGCAGCCCCAGGCCCTTTGCACAGCCCCAAGGGGCCCATTGGATGGGGTCTGGCTGTCCGTTCACTGAACAAGTATTTATTGAGCATCTGTAATGACTGGATTGGATTTCCCATCGACAAGGGACAGGGACTCTGAGCCAGAGTAACATTCAAGTCAATACAGCAATATGACATTTCTCATGCCACTGTCTGTGGATTCATACTCAATATTTTGTTTTAGTCAAAGTGGGGGAGACGACTGGGGAGGGTGTGGAGAAATCTAACACAAACCCCTCACCAGCACAGGCGCCTCACCTCAGCGGCCCCTTGGACTCTCAGCGCTTCCTTGGCCCCTCAGACCGTGCCCTCCCACTCGCCCCACCCTGAGGGAGGGTCCTGCTCACCCTCAGGCCTGTCCCTGAGGAACCTGCAGGTTCTGAGAGCAGGGCCAGGGCTGCGGCATCGGGGCCCTCCATGGTCCAGGGGAGGGGCCGTCAGTGCCACGGGTCAGCATCTGGGCTGCGTCCCCAGCACCAGGCTCCTCCGGCTCAGGAAAGGGAATTCCCAGGCTCTGCGGGCTCAGCTTTTTTTTTTTTTTTTTTTTTTTTTTTAGAACAACAAAACCTTTTCTGACCCTTTTCATGTTCTAAGCATCCTTCTCCTCCTACCTCCTCCCCTCCCTTCTCTCCCCCCCCCCCCCCCATTCCCTAGTGAGTGACCCACAGGAAGGAAAGCAGCTGCCTCAAGCTGGCGACAGGGGGAGACTGTGCCGAGAACTGTCCCAGCAGCCAGCGGTGGTGGAGAGGGGTCCGCCCCCAGAGGTCAGGGCTGGGAGTGGGCTGCCCAGCAAGTGGGGATGAGACTGGGGCCCCTCTATTGAGCTGCCCCGAGGCTGCCTCCGGGGGCCAAGGCCTGCTCCCTGTCTGACACCAGCTCTGCTGTGCTCGCCGCCGCCGCTCCCGCGTGTCTGGGCATCTCGGGCAAGTTGGCGAGTGAGCCGGCCAGGGACTCGGGCCTCCCGAAGACTCCGCGTGCTGTGGAAGCAGGAACCGAGCCCCACGACCTTGGCCCGGTCACAGGACCTGGGCTTCTGAGGGGAGGCGTGATGTGTGAGGTCAGACGGGTCTCGTGCGGCTGTCTCAGCCCTGGCGCTGCCCCGGGGAGAGGGAACGAGCTGGGAGAGGAAGTGGAAAGAATTCACGTAAATTCCACCAGACCTCGGGCACGGACGTTTCTGCTTCGGGAGGAAAGCTCGGTGACGGCACGTGGGACGGGCGCTCCTCGGCCTTCTCGGGCCCTTGAGAACTGGGAGTATCGCTGGGCCATGGGCAATGGCTCAGGAAGTGCTTTATGGGGCCCCCCGGGGCTCAGGACAGGACGTGGTGGGGGGCGGGGGAGAAGTGGGAGAGGGAGAGAGAAAGACATCAATGTAAGCAGATTCACTGAACACAATTAAATGTAGGGATTTACATCAGGACATTGATCCTTGGAGCACTTAGGACCTGTGTGATCCATTGCCTGGCCCACGGGGCTTCTTAATTTTTTTTTTTTTATATTAAAAATAGATAAGAATATCTTGCTTCTTGGTCCAATAAGGAGCGAGCATCTGCTCTAGGCTGGGCCCTGTGTGGGAGCCAGGGCTCAGTGGAGAGTGTCAGTGTGTGATGCGGTGAGTACAGTTAAGAAGGTATAAGCCCTCGCTGGTTCGGCTCGGTGGATAGAGCGTCGGCCTGCGGACTGAAGGGTCCCGGGTTCAGTTCAGGTCAAGGGCACATGCGGGTTGTGGGCTCGATCCCCAGTAGGGGGCATGCAGGAGGCAGCCGCTCCATGATTCTCTCTCATCATGGATGTTTCTCTCTCTCTCCCTCTCCCTTCCTCTCTGAAATCAATAAAAATATATTTTAAAAAAAGAAGAGATAAGCAAAGAACGTTGCGGTCTAAGGTAGCCCTGATTTCGATGGGAGGGGTGAAGAAAGCTCTTTGGAAAAGTCAGTTGAGCTGCGCCTTGAAAGGTGGCTAGAGTTTTGACAGCAGAGATGCAGGGAGAGGATCTCCCAGGCTGCCCTGTGTCTGAGGAATGTTGATGAGCCGGATCTTGCTGGAGTGTTGTGTGTGTGTGTGTGTGTGAGAGAGAGAGAGAGAGAGAGAGAGAGAGAGAGAGAGAGAGAGAGAGAGAGAGAGAGAGGGAGGAGAGAGGCGGAGAGGAGGGGAGATGGCTGGAGCAGTTTGCTGGGGCTGGAGGGTCGGAGGGAAAACGAAAGAGGTAGCATGATCTGGAAAGGTCAGTGATGGGAAAGGCCCTGACCACCTGGGAAGGCATCACATAAGCCCGCCTCTGGCAGGATGTGAACGCGGGTTGAAAGGTGGTCCGAGGCTGGTGTGATAGAGGTGGGGGTGGGGGAAAGGGCGGAGCCCCTGCAGAGGCAGTGGGAGTGGGTGTGAGGGGACTCATCTGTGAGATGCACTGATGCGTTGAAGGCAGCACCTGATCCTGCAGAAGCTGTTCTGGCTGTTGTGGGAGGCAATGGCGAGTTTACCTGTTTTAACCGTGTGTCTCCTGTTCCCTCTCCCCCCCCACTTACCCACAATGGAGGCTCATGGATGGCAGAGAACTGGGCTCTCATCTTCATGTCCCCTCAGCCTTAAGCTCAGGGCTCAGGCCAGCTGGAAGCAAAGCCACATAAATGTGTGGGACAACGAAGGACCCCAAGAGGCCAGGCGGTAGCATGCAAATCGCAGGAGGGAGGGTCTGTGGGTTGCCCTGTGGGCACGGTGCTGGTATCTGAAGTGAAACTAGGTGGAGTCCATGTGTGGGGCTGGGAGCCTGTGTGAGAAATCCCCTTCGACACCCATGAGCGGCCGCCTTCTGGGGCCACCTGAGCTGCTGAGTGGGGGAAGGTCCTGTCCTGGGCTGGACACGTTCCTTCATTAAGAAGCCAGGCTGCTGGGACTCCTGCTGAGCAGGCGGCGGGTCCTGACTGGCCAGGGGCCCAGGAGTCACCACATCAGGACCTACAGAAGCCCCTGGAGGTTGTCACTGGTTATAGGTTTCTGGGTCACCCAGAGAAACTTGCCTGGCAGGGTGAAAAACATGGGCTAAATATTCTCTTCTTTATATTTGATTTACCACCACCCCTTTATTTGGAATGAGTAATATATGCTTATTGTGGAAATTTGGAAATTTGGAAAATAAATACAAATAAAATTCTATATAATAAAAGGGTAATATCTATGCAAATAGACCAAACAGCAGAACAACTGAACAACCAACCAAAGTGTAATATGCTAGTGATGCGCTAAGGCTGCTCAACCGCTCACTATGATGTGCACTGACCACCAGGGGGCAGACACTCCAACTGGTAGGTTAGCTTGCTGCTGGGGTCAGGCCTATCAGGACTGAGTGAGATGGGGATGCCTTGGAGCTCTCCTGTGGTCTCTCTCTGGCCCAGCTGTGCACCGGTGGGGTCCCTCAGCCTGGCCTGTGCCCTCTCGCAATCTCAGACCCCTTGGGGGATGTCAGAGAGCTGGCCACTCCCTCTGGGAGAGTGCCAGATGCAGGGTGCTGTAGTAGTGTGAGCCTCTCCCAATAGGGACTGACTGGGCACAGGCCCGCGGCAGGCACAATGGGGCTGGAATGAGTGGGAGCAGCAGGTAGGAGCTGCAGGCGGCATTGGACTGCTTGATGGGCTCAATCCCTGCAGTCCACCTAGAGGGACCCCACCCGTGCACGAATTCATGCACTGGGCCTCTAGAGTGTGTGTGTGTGTGTGTGTGTGTGTGTGTGTATACACACCCATTGTCCTACCAGTAAAGAGAGCTAGTGCCAAGCTTTCATGCTGTGAGGCGGTAGGTCCTTGCCGTATGTGTGTGTGTGTGTGTGTGTGTGTGTGTGTGTGTGTGAGGTAAATACCGCATACATAGTCATTACCAGATCAGATAAGGGGTGGGAAAGCAGGCTTGCCGTTGTAATGCAAATGAATCCTGCAGTAGTCAGTAAATAACAACACAAAAAGAAACTGCTTTGCAGACTCCCAACAGTAATCCCCCCCCCCCCCCCCCCCCCCCCCCCAGTGCCCACTCGGTCCATGGCGCTGTTCCTTTCCTCGGTCACGGGGGTCCTCGTCTGTCCTTGTTTGCAGGATGTTCAGGATCTTACCTTGAGCCCCTTCCCTCTTTTGTTGTCCTCGAACACCAGGGTGGCTCCCTCAGCCCAAAGGGAGCCAGAGCTGCTCTCAAACACCAGGGTGGCACGGCCAGGCCTGGTTATGCCCGTGCCATGGTTCTCCTTGCTGCCATGTGGCACCACCGTTGAAAACTGTTTGTCACCGCTGATGTCTTCACAGCCCTAGACTCCTCACTGCTACCGAGGAAACCTGTGCATGGGCTGCAAGGCCCCAGCTCTCTGAGCTTCCATTCCAGCTCATGCATTGTTCCCCAAGACCCAGGGCCAGCTGCTAATATGTGGGTTTTTTACTTCCTGCAGAAAAAAATGTCCCAGCAGGAGTCCAGGTGGATTTCAGAGGATGTGTATTAAGGCTGGGGACAGGGAAGCAAGGAAGGGCCTAGGACGGAAGGAGCAACAGGAGAGGGACTGGATGGGGAAATGAGCCCGGGCTGGGCTGCTTTAGCTCTCTAAGAAGTCAGACAAAAGGGGGTCTTGGGGATAGGATCAGGGGGTTAGCCTGGCATGAGCTGCCGCTGCCCATTCCTCCCTGGTTGCAAACCTCGTAGGGCCCCTTAGAGTTTAGGAGAGGCATGCCTGCGGGGGGGGGGGGGGGGGGGGGGGAAGGGAGGCAGGGGGTTGGAGAAAAGAGGTAGGTGTGGGTGTGCTCTGGGGAGAGAGAGCATGTGTCAGGATTTTGATTTGAGAGTTTAGGGGAGGTCTTAGAGGAGGGTCTCAATAGAATACTCATCAGCTTTGTGCTGATGTATCTAAATGAGGTTTATTCTCTTAATTTCATCTGTCCGTGGGTGTGGTTGGCAAATGGCTCTAATTGGACTTCTGCTGTCTCTCCCTGAGGAGGTGATTTAAGCTATTTACCCTCTGGTTAGGGAGAAGTGCTAGCCATTGACTCTAAGTGTCCTTGGTTTAGGGAAGATAGGATTTCCTAGGTGGCTGCAAGCTGCTGTAGAACACCTGCCTCAGTTTCCCCATTCCTTGTGTCCTGGCTTACTGGCCTGTCTCCACAGCAGCAGTTTGAAGGGCATTTGCGTCTGTCCACCTTGGACATCCTGGAGGAGCTCTCAGGCTTCTCTAACCTGGATGTTTCACTGGGCGAGGCCGGCCCGGGAAGCTGGGGGAGGTGGGGGTTTCTGGTGACGGACATAAAGAACCTGACCAGTCGCTGACTTACCTTAAATGGCCACTTCTCTTACTTGCAGTTCAAGTAAGTTGCTAAGGGAAGTAAAGCTTGGCCTGGCAACTGGGATTCAGAGCCAGGGTGGTTGTGAGTCGAAAGACTTTGCTTTCTTACACCGTCCTATACTTCCTTCCCGTGCTGTGCATCTGCCACTAAGTCTTTTTAGAATGTTAGAGCTAAGTGAAAAACTGGGTGGCAGCTTGCTGCCAAGTCAAATAGTGCCTCACCCCAGGTCACCTGGGCCAGGCAGAGCATTCTTGGGGCTGGCTGAGGATTGCCCAAGTGCATTTTCTCTTGGTTATTTTTGAGGCCAAGCCTCCAGGGATTTGCAGGCTCTACAGTCCTTCCCTGTTCCAGCTATTTTAAAATCTTGTTTATATGCTAATCGTACTCCACCCTCAGCCGGCCTTCTATCATCTGTCAAGTAAATAGTGGCTGTAATGAGAAAAGGAACCAAAAAATGCAAATGAAAGAAAACAAAAGAGTGAGCAGGAACTGGGTTAGCAGAAACGTATAAATTCCTGCTCAGAGACACATTGTCTCATAGCTATACTCACACCTTTAGTTTTTATTTGCTTTGGCATAGGAAGGTTCCTTGCATTAGTAATGATGCTGTTCCTATTTTATAGAGCTTGGAACTTCTCCCTTTGTAGATGGAGGGCTTCTAGACTTATTGAAACACTAGAGGCCTGGTGCATGAATTTGTGCACTGGTGGGGTCCCTCAGCCTGGCCTATGGGAATCAGGCCGAAACTGGCTCTTTGACCATCTCCCAAAGGATCTCGGATTGTGAGAGGGCACAAGTCACATCAGCTGACTGGCCAGTTGGTTAGGCTTTTATATATAGATATCTATATCTATCTATGTATAGATATAGATAGATGATATAGATATAGATATAGATATAGATATAGATATAGATAGATATACTGAGTTTCAGTTAGACCAGTTAGATGAGTTGTGGTTTGCTGCTCTGTTGACTAATGAGTTTGGAGGTGTTGGTGACAATGGGGAACCTTCCATTGTTAACATACAGTCCTTTATGCTCAAAGCTGCTTCAGAAGACCTTCAACCTTCTTCCTTAACACACCCGGATCTCCCCAAAGTCTTGACTTCTGCACTCCACACATTGGTTCTTTGTTCTGCATCCATGCAGCATCCTCCCGGGAAAAAGGTTGCTGTTCTGACTCACTCCACCTCCAGACCTTCAGCCTTCAAGTAGGCGCTCTTTTTCCTTCCAGGTTTTGTTCTTTTCCTCCTGGTCACTGGACATCTGCTTATTTCCTACTGGGTTCCCTTTCTTCACTGACCATTTTGAGATGGCTGTCAGCCATTACTCCTATTTATTTTAGACATAGTCCGAGGATATTTTACCATTTGTAAGACAACCCATTCAGCAATCCAGTCTCCAAACTCTTAGACATCATTAACTCTAATGTCCTTCATTCGTTTCCTCTTCAACCAACCTTGCTTGGGCAGCACTCCACGTCCTCCTCTCTTTGGCCACACTGTCCTGTCCCCAAATGTCTCCCCCATTACTCTGACCTCATAGGCACTTCCTGCCCCTGGATCACATCATTTTCTCACAATTATCTGCTTTTTCTTGATCCCATGGGTTATAGAGCAATCGGAGCTACGCTTTCACAAGCCTCTTTGATTCCTTTCCATCCTTTATCCTTCTATCATATTATCCATAAAATCCCAACCTGGAACAAATGGTATTCTTACTTTCTACTTCCTTTGCTCTTGCATCAACATAGGGAAATGCCTGGAAAAATAGTCACATATAGGTTGGCATGTGGGAAAATTCATGGTCTCCCAGCTCAGCTTATCCTTTAGCACTGCCTCTCAAACTTTTGTCTTTAGTCACCCTTTCTCTCATTTCCTCCACTGACTTTCAAATCATATGTTTCTTTAAGCCTCCTAGTCAACCCATGTTCCTTCACTCCCACCAGACAATCAAGGAAATTAAGCATCACTTCTACTGCTGGGTACAAACTTTCCACATACGTTCTCATAGCAGCAGACACTGTGGTCACCTACCCAACAGCCATGCCCACCCATTCTCTCTTGACAACAGAGCCCAGATTTGGTCGAGGTACTTGGTGGCCATGCTCTCAGGGAGGCTGGGCTCCTGCTGAGCCCCGTGGATGAATCATAGTTAGCCTAACACACGTGTGAGCACTTCATTCCTTTGTCAGGCCTCCGGGCTGACCTTCAGATCCTTCTGTAGAAAGACTTGCTAGAAATCTTCACCAGGATGCCACTCAGCCCCCTGTAGCCTACCAAACCCCATCCCTCCTGTCTTCTCTAGTTACACTGGTGGCCCCTCCAATTACTAATCACTCAAGTAAGACACTTGAGGGCCATCCTGAATATCTTCCTTTCTTCCTTCTCCTTATCCAATCTGCCACCAACTATGGTTGGTTTTGCCTCCCATCTAGCTCTCAACATTATTCCTGTCTCTTCATCCCCATAGCCACGCCCCCAGTTCAGGCCTCTATCACCTCTCTCCTACCTACAAGAACGACCTCCTAACTGCTTTCCCTGCCTTTATTGTTTACCTCCTTCAACCCTCTCAGAGAATTGCATCTTCATAATTAAGTTTAACTGTGATATGCCCGTGATTGAATTCTGTGCATGGCTCCCCAGCCTGAGTTTACAGGGTGAAGTGCACATTCCTTAACCTGACAGACAAGTTCTTCATGAGCGACCCCTGCTGGTTTCTCCAGGTTTATCTCCTGGCATTTGCCCCCATATTTTATTCTTCAGCAATAAAAAGTTTATTGTGTTCCCTATGCACGCCATGTTATGCCTCTCTCCATCCCTTTCCCCCACCTCTCTCTCTACACACACACACTCACTCACTCACACACAGGTTGCCTAGCTAACTCTAAGTTGGATGCCATTTCGTAATTCTCCTGCAAGACTCTGCCCTTTTACCTCTACAGTTGACCACATTGCTTTGTCATTTTCTGTTTTCTGAATGTCCAGAGCAGTTTTATTGATATCTGGGCTGCCAGAGACCAGCCTCCTGGGCCATAGTGCAGATTCCTTAGTATTTGTTGAATGAATGAACGGCATATCCTCTAGGGCAGCGGTCACCAACTGGTGGTCTGGGAGGCCCGAAAGGTTGGCGACCGCTGCTCTAGGGAGTTCTGTCAGTGTAGACGGGGCCCCTGTAGCTTCAATTCCGAACTTGAAGAATGAACTGACAACAGCGCCGATCCCTCTGCGGCCCCTCGTCACTGCTCCCACATTTCCCTTCCTGTTGTAACTCTCTAATTGTTTTGTTCCCCCTCTAGTGTTAGAATAAAAAGAGAATTTCTCCACGGATCCACATGCAGGAAATAGTAAAAGCAACTTGCGATTCTGGGATCACTTGCATACAATTACCGCGGACATAAACACGCTGTTACGTTCGCTTCCAGGCTGCCAGAGCGGATGTTGCTTGCTGAGCTTGTCTTTTTAGGCCTCCTAGCTCCCACTCCATGCTGGATAAGACGTGATCTCTCCTCAGAGAAGGACATTCTTAGACCTGGAGGAGGCAGAGACCCTGCAAACGCAGCTTCTTCCTGGATTTTACAGAGAATGGCATTGGGCTGGGAGTCTTTTCTGGTTTAGAAATGCTTTTATCTCTGTGACTACCCCTCTCGCCCCCCATGTCTCTCCCCATCCCCCCCTAATCCCCACCTGGGCTGCCTCTCCCCTCCTGAACCTGTGAAAATCCCAGAGCCAGGTGAGTCCTGGGCAAATGGTGGAGTGCATGAATTTAGATGCATTGTTTCCTGCCCCCTCTAACCCTCAACTGAAAGCGAAGGAGGGCCTTTCCGTCAGCAAATTAGAGGCAGGATCTCAGAGAGAGGCGGGCAGACGTTTTGCTGGGTAATGCCTTCAGACCACATTGCAGAAGCCATTGACTATGTGACCTGCTAGTCACGCTAGGGAAACGTCTGTCTTTGCGCAGTAAGGTTTGAGATTCTTCCACCTTCCTTCATTTTTCTCAGCTTCTTTTAATCACCAGGATTTCTCCACGCCAGCTGCGTGAGTGGGGGTGATAGTGATGAAAGTACAGGTTTTTCTCTGTTGCACAGGCGTGTTGCTGAGGTTAAGAGACAATTCTAGTGGGAAGTGCCCTGCGTGAGGGCCAGGAGGACAGCAGGAACACTTGCTCACCAGAGGCGGGCTCTGTTCCTCCTCTTGTCACCTGCTGCAGAGACGTGAATCATGACCGCATCTTCCAGACCAGGCGGCCGCAGGGTCACGCGGTGGCTGAGGTGCGTGCTGACACACACCCTGTCAGAAGGCTGGTGTGACTAGCAGCTGCGAATGGTCATTCCCTGCCGTCAGGGCACAGAAAGGGAAAAACCCCAGAACTGCACTGCCCTGGAGTCCTGGACTCCCAGGCCAGGTACCCGGTTTCCGTGGCTGCTGGGTACCAAGGACGAGTTGGAAGATGCTAGTGGAGGTGTCCTGGGCAGAAGCAGTGGGCAGGTGGTCGGTGTCACAGGTAGGTAGGATTGTGCATTGCAGGAGGGGCTCTGGGGAAAGAAGTGGGAATCTGAAGGAACCCCCCCCCCCCCTTCTGCATCCTTCCTTCCTCAGAGCTGCAAGCAGGGCAGTATATTTTGTCTAAGAAAACATTATTCTGCTTTTGATTTTACATAGTTATGATCCTTCAAATGGTATAATCTTGTAAAAATGTTCAAAATATAGATGAGCCATAAAGTATCTCCTACCAAATTCTTTAATGGAGGAGATCCATAAATTTTAGAATTCTCAAACTTCCTAATTCATATTATGAAACAATCATAATTTTAATCTCAAGATCTTCATCAAGAACTGAAATAAAAAGGAGAACTTAGATCATTTGAATCAGAGATTGTCAAACCTCTCCCCCTTCCCCCGTGTCCCTCCCTCCCCTGGTCTCAGGAATTAGAGGTCATGGGCACTCTGGAAGCAGAGGAAAGGGAGGGTCTAAAGCCAGGAGGACTGGTTCTCATTATTTTGAAGAAAGAGGTGGGCCCCAAATCATTTCCCCGTCTGTGTGAGAAGATGGGGCCCCACGTCCACTCTGGCAGCAGACTAGAGGGCCATCCGTGGAGGGGATAGGAGCTGATGCTCCGGAAGCTGCGGGCAGGTGACATGATGAGCATGGGGAGGGGGCTGTCAGTTTTGCCCACCAGGAAGTTGGGGTGATTTTACCTGGAACAGTATTGTTAGAGTAAGTGACCTTCAGAAGCCAGATTGCAGTGTACATGGGCCCAGGAAGCAGTCAGCTGTAACCAGTTATTTATCTTTAATATGTGGGGTTTTTAAAATTTATTTTGAGAGAGAGAGGAAGGGAGCAAGAGAGAAACATTCATGGGAGAAAGTCACTGATGGGCTGCCTTGTGCACACCCCACTCTGGGGATTGAGCTCACAACCCAGGCATGTGCTCTCCTAATGGAACCGTGACCTCCTAATTCATGGCTCAACCACTGAGCCACACCGGCTGGTGAACTCAGTTATTTCTTAATGCCTCAGGGTGGACTCCATTCTGGCTCCAAGCCCATCTCCGGGGAGGGAACGGTTTCCACCCAGGAGGCCACTTAGACACACAACGTTGGGTTTCTGCAACGACTGTGTGCCACCATTTCTGGGGATTCATGGGCCCTGGCCAGCCCCATTACTGCGCGCTCTGGTTGGTTATTTTTATGTTTTTTTAATGTGAAACATTCAGTGGGATGAAGTGCTGAGACTGGCCAGGAAAGTGGGTGTTAAATGACCCTGTCCTTCAAGTAGCTTCTCCGTCTGAATGGAGAATTTCCCACCTGGAAAAGTGAAAGCGTCCCGGACAGCGAGAGGGCGGTGTCAGCTTGTTACCGGAACCTCTGGCAGCACAGCAGTGCTGCACCAAATACCCACCGTTCATTCATTCATTCATTCATTCATTCACATAGTCACCATGGCCATACCCATCATTCACTCACTCACATAGTCACCACGGCCATACCCATCATTCATTCATTCACATAGTCCCCATGGCCATAACCACCATTCATTCATTCACATAGTCACCGTGGCCATACCCGTCATTCACATAGTCACCGTGGTCATACCCATCATTCACTCATTCACATAGTCACCACAGCCATACCCACCATTCATTCATTCATTCATTCACATAGTCACCATGGCCATACCCATCATTCACTCATTCACATAGTCACCGTGGTCATACCCATCATTCACTCATTCACATAGTCCCCATGGCCATACCCACTATTTATTCATTCATTCATTCACAGTCACCTCAGCCATACCCATCATTCACTCATTCATTCACATAGTCACCTTGGTCATAGGCGTTACAGGGAGCAGGGCCCAGGCTGGGTGAGTGCCATCCCAGGCACTGAGAGATCCCAGTTTGATTCCCTGTCAGGGCACATACCTGGGTTGCAAACTCAGTCCCCAGTAGGGGGTGTGTAGGAAGCAGCAGATTAATGTGCTGTTTCTCTCTCTCCATTTCCCTCTCAAAATCAATTAAAAAGTGTTTTAGATAAACAAGGAGCAGATGAGGAATGTGCTCTCAAGAAGCTACAAGAGAAGCAACAGGGTGTGGTGTGTCCAAATAGCACCAGCACCAGGTAAAAGGACGAAGGAGACTTATCTGTGGAGGCTTCTCTCTGAATCCACGGTGCGTGGGGCACTGTTCTGCGTGGCATTGCGCCTCGTGTGACCGGAGTGTGACCTCAGTCTTCCCAGGGCTCCGTGGGCTGCGAACGGTCAGCCCGTGGAGCTGCTTCGGCCCAGGCGAAGGGAGGGTGAGAGGGTCCACCAGAGCTTGTGCTTGGAGTTCATGGTGGCCGCCCTCCCCTGTGAAGGGATCATGAATGTGGGTGTGGGAGTAAAATGATCCTCTGACCTGCTAGTACTCAAAGGGGGGCATTAAAATGTAAATGAGGACTCAGCCCCTGTGCTTAGAGGCCCGGACCTTTCTGTGGCAGAGCCAGGTCAGTGCTGTGAAATCCAATCAGGTTTGCAGGGACGCCCCAAATCTCAGGACGCAGAGCCCACCACCCTCCACAGGCAGAAAGTCCTCTCGCTTCCAGGGGTTTCCTTCCCAAATAGTTTTGGGCTCTTTTTGGGCAGATCATTTGTGCGTCTCACTCGTCCCCTTGGTCTCCCGGAGTCTTGCTCGGGAGTGTGTGTGGGGCCAGCAGTTCTCGCTGCTGTAGTCAGAACCTGGGTGGCAGCTCTGCCGCCTTGTCTTTGGGGACAGATGATGGCCAACGGGGGCGCTCCGTGTGCGTCCTGATGGCCCGTTGGCCTCTGACCGCCCCTCCCGCTGGGTGGGCTGGGGAATGCTGATGGTGAGCCTGTCCCTGTGACTTCACACAGACTCCGAGGAAAGGAAGAAAACTTGATTTTCCTCAAAGAAGGAAACTTCAGGGACCTCAGACAGGCTTGGCATACAAATGGATGTAGCGTGTCCGCCATGCTCCCAGTTGTGCCCTGGGGTGGAAAGAGGAGAGATCGAAGGAGACTCGACTCAGAGGAAAGAAAAATATTGGCTCCTCTGTGGGGCATGGGTGATAAAGGGAAAAACACTCCTTCACTTGATTATCTGTTGTCACTGGCTGAGTTGGCCCCAGGAACTCGGGTGCTGGCTTAGAGCTGCAGTCCATCGGTGCCCAGGCAGGCACCGCCATGCGTCTCCATTTGGACTCACATTCAGGGGGGACAGGGACTTGTTGGCGTTTTCCCTGCTGTATGGGGAATGGGGAGTAGCGGCACCATCAATATTATAGATTTAATAAAACCCGGCCCCTTAGAGAGAGCTGGGCTGGGCCTCGTTGACAGAGGCTGAGCCTCCAATCCCCAGCAGCCTGCCCTTCCCATTTGGTATGTAGCTGTGCCTGGAGACAGTTACCATCATGTTCCTCCATGTCCCCTTTGAAGATCCGTCAGCCCCAGGTCTCTGCGTCGCCCTGGTTTGCGGGGATTCGCTCTGCATTATCTCCTGGCTGCAAACTTGCACGTTCAGAAAACACATAGCTCCGTTTCTGGTAATGCATTGTCTAGGTACCTGCCTCAGACTCTCTGCTAATAACAATAAAAAATGCAAGTGAGTGTGTGTTTTATAGAATCTTCTTAAAGCATTGAAGAACGGGTAAAAGACAGAAGCGGGGGCTTATCCGCCCAACATCTAAGGGAGAGCAGGAAGCAAGAGAAGAAAGCACAGTTTTTACCCCGGGGGCTGGTGCTGAGTCCGATGAACTTGAATTTCCATTTTCATAGTTTTTTAGGACAAGCTGTGTGTGTGTGTGTGTGTGTGAGAGAGAGAGAGAGAGAGAGAGAGAGAGAGAGAGAGAGAGAGAGAGAGAATAGTTCAGTGCTTGTTCCCAAATCCTGGAACTGCAGGGGACCCAGACCATGTGTAAATACGATTCCAAACTAGACCCAACTGCACCTTCCACACACACAGGAAATTTCAAGGCAAGTTGCCCAAGTACCAGCCAAACCAAAGTTAATAAAAATCCCAACCCCAAACCAAAACCCAAAACCCCAAATCAGCTCTTCCTGATAATGAAAATCTGAAGCTGACCTTTGTGTGGAAATAAAAGTCAAATTTATGTGACCTGGGTGGCCCCCAAACCGTCAGGCCCCCTGCCTTCCCAGCATCCTCACAGTCACGGCGAATCGATGAGCGTGCGGGCAGGTAAATTACATCACAGACCCCGTGAGTGCCCGGCAGTAAATCTAAGGAAAGGTGTGTAAAAGCCCTCAGGAGAAAATGAGAATCCTTTGTTGAGAGACATTACAGACCATATAATAAGTTCAGAGATACTTGGTGTTTATTGACTAAAGGATTCAAGATTGTGGAGAGGCCCATTCTTCCAAATGATTAGAGTCAACGGCATTCCAATAAAAAAAAAATCCATTTTACTCGGTAGAACTTGACAAGCTGATAGTAACATTTATTTCGAAGTGCAAAGAGCCAAGCAGAGCCAAACTCTCTCAAGAGAGTTGAACAAAAAGGACAAAGTCAGAGTCTTTCCCTACAGATACCAAGAGTTCTCTTAAAGCCACAGTAACGGAGATGATGTGGGACTGGGCATGACCGGAGGCCACGTTAGGAAGGAGGCCTTGCAGGGAGGAAGGACAGACTTTTAATAAACGGTGCCAGGAAGGTTATTACTCATATGGGAAAACTATAAACATGTCCCCGCCTCACACCGTAGATGGAACCATATAGAGCTGTCATTTTGTAGTTTAAAAAACAGTCAGTTGTAGGCAGCTACATATAATTTTATTGAGTAAAAAAAAAAAAATTCAGGCAGATTAAAAACTTAAATGTAAAAAATAAAACCACAGATAACACAGGGGAGCATTTTAAGTCTGAGGATCAGAAAACGACCGGCAGACACAAACCATCGAGGGAAGATGGGTAATCTGATTACACAGACACCAGAAACTCTTCATCAAAGATACCGGCAAGAGAGTGCAGGCCAGCAACAGAGCGCAGTGAGGCATTTTAAACCACAGAACTGGTAACTACGTCCCCTCTAGAATATATCACAATAACTCCTAACATCAATGAGAAAACATCAGGCGAACCAGTAGAAGAACCACTCAAGGAGTTATAACAGATCTTTCAAATCTGACATAGCATCTCATGCAGAATTTTAAGTTCACATCTTTTACCACCGCCACCGACCTCACCAGCTACGTCCTGGCGCATGAGGAAGCTGTCAAGCATGGCGTGGCGGACACGAGGTTTTCAAAATTCTGGTTTTCTTTGGAGAGCTCCAGCGTTATCACCAGCTGCGAGCACTGGCGACTCTTGTCCTCAGAGGGACGGGCTGGCCTGGCTTGCTGTCGGGAAGCCATAGCTGTGGGTCACGGCTCTTCCAAGGAGGCATGGACAGAGGCCATGAGGTCAGCTGGAGACTCGCAAGCAGTCCTTCCCTCCAGCGATGATGGCACTCGAGGGCGCGCTCTCCCAGTTGGTGAGTCACAGTGAATTACATCGACAGGCAAGCACTCGAGGTCAAGACACGCGAAAATTAATTTCTACTTTTTCGACAAATGAAACTGGCACTTTTAATATATATATGTTTTTGTTTTTTTTTTTAACCGCGAGTAAAAATAGATAACTGTGCGTCCAGTTTGCTGCCATCGACTTGGCCCAGGCTCAGCGTCTGCAGCTTGGCCATCAGTGCGAGTGTCTGTGCACCAAGAAGCTAAAGGCTCATAAGAGAGCCTGGAGTTTGTGGGTCCCCCGGAAAGGGCTCCCCCTGGGGACCTGTGAGCCAAAGCTTGACCTCACCTGCCCTAGATGGGGTTCCCCCAATGGCAACAGCAAGGCAGGCATCGGCACACCTGGAGCCCGGGTGTGGTCTGTCTGTCCCCCTCGGGGCCCCTAGGCCCATCCGGCTGGGCCGGGACCAAGGACGTGCTGATGGCAGAGGGATAGGCGGGAACTCCTTTGACCTTCTCCATGTGACTTCACGAAGGACGTGAATGTGGGGTGGATGTGTTGATGTCAAAGATGAAAAGAGGTCATTTCAACCTTTCTTAATTTCCCCCCCCAGAAATGGACGTTAACAGTAGGTTATTTTTCAGACTGGATCAAAAGTTTCCTGGGGTCTAAAAGTTATGAACCTACTTATGATATTTTATTAGTTAAGTTTCTTTCAGTATCAAATAACAAACAAACAAACACACAAACCCTCTGTCTTCAACAAAAAAGGAGAGGATTCCTCAGTGCAGCTCAGGCTGAACTCGGCAACTTAAAGGACCAGAAGCAGTTCCTTTCCGTGTCTGTGCCCGGCCCCCGGTGGTGTCGGCTGCGTCCTGAGCCTGGCCTTTTCCCGGAGAGAAAAGGGGTGCACGCAGCGCGGAGGCAGTGGCGTGTCGTATCGGGAGCCACCAAACAGCGTGGGCTCTTCTCTTCTGGGATGGAACTGGGTCCGTGCTCACCCTGAACCCATAACGGAGGCGGGAACAGAACCGAACCGCTGTGCTCTGTCCTGGGAGCAGGGTGCCTCCCCCCCCACCCCCGGGACATTTTGGTTGTCATAACTGTGCGTGTGTGTGTGTGTGTGTGTGTGTAAGTGTGTGTGTGTGAGAGAGAGAGAGAGAGAGAGAGAGAGAGAGAGGGAGAGAGAGAGAGAGAGCGAGCGCGAGCTCACACTGGCATCTGATGGATGGACATGAGACAGCTCGTGCTGAGTGGCTGGATCTTGGAAGAGGAACAGGCGGTCCTGGCAATCCCATCGTGAGTGCCGGGCAGACCGGTGGGGGAGGCACTCCGTGGCTGCTCCTGTGGCTGCTGATCAGGAGGGAGACTCCGAGAAAAAGATCCCGATGGGAAGATGCATATCCGTGGCGCCGGGATGGGGATCCCCAGGGTCCGCCTTGCTGTGAGCTGCAGGAAGGGCCCTGAGCGGGTTGCTCCAGAGCCTGAGCCAGACCTGTCCCCTCTGAGCAAGAGAAGCCAGCCTGAGGGCTGTTGCCCGTCACCTTGGATGTGGACACCCCCCCCCCCCCACACACACACACAATCCTCCCCCCGATGCCGGGTGGCTTTCACAGCTCACTGAGCGGGACACGGATCTGTAATGGTGACCGCACTTTCTAAGCACAGAGCTAGGCCTCCTGGCCCAACAGGCAGGGCTGGGACCCCAGGCAAGAAAAACCAACATGGTGCGTTTTCTCTGCAAAAGCTGGAGGAAATGATGGCGTTGCATCCCCTCCCTGAGCACGGCGCCCCCTCCCGGCATACCTGGCCCCCTCCCCCCTCGTGCAGGAGGAGCTCGCTTGGCGGAGAGTGGGGGTGGGAGTGGGGGCAGGAGGGTTGGTGGGAGGCGTGCTTCTTGGCCACATCCTAAGGCTGCAGGGGACTTTTTCACGGACAACTTTCCATTTCCGTTTGCTTCATCTCTGTCCCGCGGCACAGGTTAGGCTTTCCTGGGCCCTCGGTCTGCTCCCCAGCACCACGGGCACTTAGGCCTGTGCCTTTGGTGCCCGCATTCTCCCTGGAGCACGGACAGCGACCCTGGCTGCCTGGCTCAGAACTCTGGGACGAAGCCTTCCGGGCCTCCCCTCCTCCGCTCCTAACTCACCCTCATTTCTCTTCTTCGGAAGACACCGCCAGGACCGAGGAGATGGGGAGAGACTGGGGGCCTTAAACCATCAGCAGAGCCCTCGGTCTGGTTCACAAGCGACCCCGGTTGGAAACGTAACTGGTTCCGGGAGCCCTGGCCGGGTGGGTCAGTGGCCGTCCTCGGTGAGCGCCGCCTCAGGAACGCCGGTCCCGTCCGGGGATCTCATCTCCTCTCGCCCCGGAGAGAGCCCCGCGAAGTGGAACCGAGAACACAGGCCGCTCTCCCAACGTCAGACACACACGGCGTGAGAGAAACTCGGTAGGGAAGCCACGGCCCTGCTCCGCGGGGGGGCTGCTTTGTCTTTCGGACGGAAACGGCCTGGGTGGCGCGTCTCAAAATGCGGCTTTGACGGAGCCCCAGTCGGCGCCGTCGTCTTCTGGTGACAGGTCTTAGCGCAGCCGCTCCCAGCTCAGCTCGGGCCGGGCTGCTCGCGGAGGGCACAGGGCGTTTGGGGTTGTGACGGCGTCGGGGAGGGAAGGGGCAGAGGCCAGGGGTGCTGCGGAGTCTTCTCCGACCGCAGGACAGTTTCCTGCCACAAAGGAGGATCTGACCGAAACGCCGGCGGAGCTGGTGTATGCAGCCCTGCCCTCGGCAAGCGTGGCTTCTCAAACTGGGCTAGACCTCCGCGCGTTTCTTTGGGAAAACGAAAGGGGAGGGGTAGGTGTGAACGCTAGCTTTCCAGGAATGTCCCTCAAAGTACGTGCATGCGAGGCTCCTGACTGGGGGGGGGGGGGGGGGGAAGGGAGGGGAGGGGAGGAGAGGGCGGGAAGGCAGGCTGCTCCACGGGGCACGTTACTGCTCCATCATCGGTGACTCTGATCTCCACGGGGAGATCGGGGCTGTCCCTGCCGACAGTGGTTCCAGTGTCGCTTTGGCTGTAAATACACGTTTCGGTGATGGCGCTGCGGGTTTTATGTGGGGATGAGAAGTCATAAAAAAGTGAGCCTGGCCCACAAATCACGCCAGGTAATGCGTGCACACAGACATAATTCACACCCTCCCGCCTGGTCCTCAGTGCTTTTCTTGGCTCTTTAAATTTCCTGCACAGCCAGCATATTGAATTTTCATAATTGCTACTGCGTTTTTTTTTTTTTTTTTTTTTGTAATTTATACTCGCTTCCCAGAAACCTCCAAAGGGCTTATTGTTTGTCGTGAAGAGCAGGCCCAGAACTTTTCACACGAGAGATGAGTGAGTGCTCGGTGCTGATGGCGGCCACAGCGAATCTTCTTTAAGGCCTAAAAGGGCAATAGAACCTACAAATGCCAGGGCGTGTCTTTCCTGATGCCCCTTCCACTCCCCCAAGGAAGATTCTGTGGTGCTTCAGCCTTGGAGAAGGTTCTGTTAGCGTTTCGGATTCAAGAACCGCCTTAATTGCCACTTTTCTTAGCGCTTGAAGTGTTTGAAATGTGTCTGAGTGAGAAACACATTGTCAATATTGAAATGACAACCCTCATCCTAATTAACTGGATTCTGTCTGTGTGTGTCCCTTTCCAGTCCCTCGTGAACACACACACACACAGACACGGGGAGACTTCCTTCTCTTTTCTCCTAAGACCCCTGAAGCGAGGGCCTGGGCCGGCAGGTGTGGGACGTCCAGGCTGGGGCGTGGGGAGCTCGGTGAAGCGGATGGAAACGGCAGGGGGCAAACGGAGGTGCAGTCTCTTCAGGGGGGACCAGGCCTTCCATCCCCGCAGGTCGGGGGGCAGCACCGGGTGCGGAGAGCTCACTGAGCGGGGCGGTGCAGGAAAAGGAGGGACAGGAGAGCATGGTGTGTGCGTGTGCACACAGGCTCTCTCACAATTCCTCGGGAGCCTGGGCAGTGGAGTATGTCACGCATGCCAGGCTCCAGCACCCTCACTCCCGGGAGCAGCCTTCCCGCGGCTGGCGGAGAGGTCCCTGCGGGCACGGGTCCCGGGCCGTGGCGCCTGCAGGGAGGACAGGCTGCGGCAGGCCGGGCTCGTGGTAATTGCTCTGAGTGCTCATGCCGCTCACAGTTCTCCTGCTTAATCATCTTCTCTCCACTCTCCCCGTGGCGGTTCCTCGTTCCCACCACACAGCACGGCTCAGTCTGTGTGCAGATGGTTGTAAACGCGCCCGAGGCCTTCGGTAAGGGGGGAATGACACTCATTTAAGTCAGAATCGGAGGTGAGCATCCAGCCACCGCAGGAGTAAGCCCGATTCCCATAGGCCCCTGGCTCTCCTCTCTCCCCGTTTATCAGCTGGGACAGCGCCCGTTCCTCTGGGGACAGCCCCGAGGAGAGGAAGGTGGCTGGTTTCACAGGCCTCTCGTCTGAGGGTCCAGAGATCTGGGCTCTGGGAAACGAGCCCCCGGACGGCTGGGCAGCCCTCTGCCCAGTGCAGGGGGGGGGGGCACCTCCGGGGGAACTCGCTGTGGGGGGAGCCGGGATTTTGCCGGTTTCCAGGGTTGGGAAGAGGCCTGGGGTGCCTGCAAAGCTCTGGGAGGAATGGATCATTCTGTGTGTTTTTAAAAAATTATTTCCAAGCTTGGGATTCTGTCCCTTTCCCAAGTCCTCTCCCTGTTTGACAGGGGACATGGAGACGGGCTCTCCCTCTTGTCTCCGTGTTCAGTCTGTCCCTGGCCGCCTGGGGGAGCTCTGTGCTTAGGGCCCCTCACGGGTCCAGGGAGGCGGGCCACTGTCCCGGCCCTGCTCCCACAGGGTGTGTCCTCTGCTCCGACTCTGCCGCACTGTCCCCCACTGCCGTCCTGCGGGGTTATTCCCGTGGTCATCACACCCAGCCGGCTGGCCTGCCCCGGAGTCTCCGAACCCGCCCTCCCACGCCAGCGGGGGCACGTGGACCCTGTGCCTGTGCAGCTGGCGTGGGCGGTGGCCCCGTGCCCTCCTGAGGGGCTGTTCCCGGGCTGGGTCTTACCTAACGTGGCCGGAGGTTACGGCTGTGTTACAATGTGCCCTGGGCCCACCTTCGAGGGAGAAAAGGGGAAAATGGTTCCCAGGTGACCCAAGCCTGAGAGGCCGGTGGGCAGTGGAGGCCGGAGCCCAGGGAGGCCGCGGGCCTGTTGGGTGTTCTCCGCCAGCGCCCGTAGGTGGCACCAGAGCCTCGGAGATCTGGCTGCCACGGGGCCTCCAGGGTTGAGGGAGCTAGACCCACGGTGAGGAGGCGGCTGCAGTGGCTGATCAAGGGCTCCATCCCCAGACCAGACTGGGCGGGTGATGCCAGGTGGGCACCAGCAGAGGCACCTCCCACTCACCCTTCCTGGGCGCGAAATAAAAAGGGAGATGAGGAGTTCAAAGCCGGTGGGAGATGGGAAGGAGGGGAGGGGTCTGAGCAGGAGACTTGGGGATATGAGAGAAGAGGATCGGGGAGGGGAGGGACAGGGACGGGGGACTGGGCACAGCAGGAATGAGACCAGCCTCCCTGGCAGGGTGGCCTGGGGAAGATGGCGGCAGATGTGAGGTCTGAGCGAGGAGGCAGCCCAGGCACTGAGCGAGGCCTCCCCCAGGCCCGGCACCAGGAAGCTGACATGGTCCTTCAGGTCTTTTATTAACGTATAGAAAATGTGTTTAAAAAAGGAACTATACAGAGGCTAGAAGCTACCAGGACTAAAAGCACTAGTTAACAATGGTTAACAAGCGGAGATTCGTCTGAGCCACGGCCCCGCTCCCTTCCTGCCCCGCGTTCCTTCTGTTTCAGTTCATCGCCGTGTCCGCTGCTTTTCCTTCTTCCGTCCCGTCCTTTCCCGTGAACGCGTTTCCAAGCGCGTGGTAGCTACAAAGTCAGTAAGTTGGCCTTCGTTATTTTTTACCTGAAAAGGCTGTTAAAAGTTAAGATGGCAAACGCAAGCTCGGAGGGATGGGGACTTGGCGTTGGTGACGTCTGGGTGGGTTTCAGCCGGCCAAGCCCTGACCATCTCCCCCCACCCACAGGGCTCTCTTAGGGCGCCTGGCAGTCCTCTGGGCGGAGTGCATTGGAGGTTGGAGCATTGGGGGGGGGGGGGTCTGGGGAGGGGGAGAGGGGTGATGGGCAGGAAGGAGGCCATGTGTGTTAACGTCTAAACCTTGAGGCCATGAAGTGAGTCCAGGCCTCAGAGGGGGGCCTGGGGGTGGCGGGAGGGTAGGGAGCGCTTTGCGGGCTGTGGTGGCATTGACCATGGTGTCCGGTGCCTCTCACACAGGGACTGTATTCCTGTGCACAGAAAAGTCG
The DNA here is from genome assembly GCF_014108245.1 of Pipistrellus kuhlii. Classification (NCBI taxonomy): domain Eukaryota; kingdom Metazoa; phylum Chordata; class Mammalia; order Chiroptera; family Vespertilionidae; genus Pipistrellus; species Pipistrellus kuhlii. Next base: position 21,104,581 of record NW_023425493.1, on the reverse strand, counting down.
GTCGGTTAAGAGGAAAGGGTTCATTGCTGGGGTTTGGGCCCAGCAGCTAAAACCACAAGTTTCCAAGAACTGGTTTTCTTATCAATTCCCTGAAGTGGCAGGGAGAGGGGAGATGGTAGCTGACAGTCCTCGGCCTTCCTGGGCCCTTGGCTTTCCCCAGAACTCTGGAGCAGTGGGCACAGGTAGGGCAAGAGACAGGGAAACCAGTCAGCGAGTGGGTGTGTCACACTCTCCTGCCTGTGTGACCTTGGGCAAGTTACTTAACCTCTCTGTGCCTCCATTCTCTCCTCTGGAAAATGGTAAAACTTGAGGCAGGGTTCTGGTGGGGATTGAACAAAGTAACACATGTCCAGCCACTAACCCCGTGACTGGAAAACAGCAGGTGCGCGCTAATCCCTATTCTCTTAGCCTTCGTTTGGGGAGAGGAAGTGAAAAAGCTTATGCCAGGTTTGATCACAGCTCTGCTACTAACCAGCCTTGTGACCTAACCCTTCTGGGCCTGGGGTGGAGATGAGAGAGGGTCAGAGATCTGAGTCCCCTCCAGGCTGAAGGTGTTCCCAGTGTGGCCTGTTGGAGGCAGCGTTGAGCATGGTCGTGTGCAATGACAGGATGTTCAGCAGCAGTTGTGAAATCACTGAGGGGAAGAGGCCAATAGTTCTCATCCATGCATCTGCCTCCTGGGGGCCATGTCTCTGGACCCCAACTCTCTCCGGGGCCTGGGGGTTCCTGATCCCCAGGGACGTTTGCATCGCCTTCTGTGAACCCCTGGGACCAAGAGCCCATGCCGGCCCTGGGAGAGCCGATGGGAAGATCAAGTTCAGCATCAGCCCAGCCTGACAGCCGACAAGGAGGAGCTGTTTTCCTAGTTAGCAGAGGGGGCAGCGTTCTTCTGAGGAACAAGAGCTTGCTGTGTGGATGTCCTGCAAGGGCCTGATTAAGCTTGGCGCAGGAGGGAGGATTTCCGGTTTGGAGAAAAGGCAACACTGTCCAAAGCCTGAGAGGCTGGCCAAGGACATTTGGACAATGAAGCGCTGCAGGTGCAATGAAGTCATGCTTTAGGCAAAGTGTGACCTTGAAAAATTAATCAGAAATGCTGGAGGGGGCAGATCGGCTGTGACTGCTTGGGAAGGAATGTGAGTGAAGTCAGTTTCTGTGCAGTGACAGCCCCTGGGACCTCCCCCTTCTCAGGTGAAGTGGGGGAACACTCAGGGGTGCTGGGGGAGGATGGGGCACAGAGAGCAGGGAGCTAATGCCGGCCCCTCAACCAGAGCCCTCACGCCCGTCTCTGCGTTTTTACTGTGGGCCCATCAGGAGAAGGCTTACTTTAGCCTCTAACAACCCACCAGCTCCTTTTTTGTTGTTATTTGGTGGCCAGACAGAGCCAGCAGCTCCCGGAACCTGGAGCTGTGGGCACGAGGCCGACTCCCACCTTCAGGTGGTGCCTCAGCCTCTGAGGTCCAAGGCCCCTCTCACAGCTTTGGCAAGTCTGAGGCAAGAGAAAACAAACTGTCCCATGAGGTCAATGGGATGGAAGTCAAGCTGGAATCTCCGAGAGGTTCCTTTAGGGTCTTGAGAACGGACAGTGAGATGCAAGACAAATGTGCCCTTTGGAGCAAAGAAATGGGAGTGGGAGTCTGCTGACAGAAAGAAGCCAAAGAAAAGCACATGTCCTGAGCCAGCAGCTCCACCTTTCCTGAAATTCTGGGTGGAGGTTAAAAAAAAAAAAAAAGTATTCTCAAGGCCCAGGAGTATTTGCAATTCCCAGCCACCAGCTAGTGGGCATCAGCACCCTCTGCTTTGTGCACCTGCTGTCCTCACAGGTTCTGATCCCCCAGAGGAGGGGGCAGAGGGACCCTAAGTCCTTTCTCACCGGCGCTTTGACAAGTGCTCTTTGAAAGGTTCCCCAATGACCTTTTGTCCCCGAATCTACAGCTCTGTTCTGGGGCTGACTTGTACAGGCTGAGTGAGGATGGATTGTTTGGTTTGGATTGAGCTCATTGGCTGCCTTGGTTCTCCAGGTCTGTCTTGGGAAGGCCAGTTCTCGGGGTGCCAGGAGCAGGTGTGAGGCTGTGAAGGGTCCGGGGCATTGAGCTGTTGGTGGAAGTTTGCTCTGCATTTCCTTGCTGCCTTTTTTTATTTTATTTTATTTTTTAGCAAATCTCCTGTTAATCTGTTGGCCAGTTTTCATTTGTGTGGGTCCTCCTGGTGCCCTGGAGGCACTTGCTGTCCTCACCCTGAGATGACTCACACGGGGTGACAGGAGGGACTGGGGTTGTGATCGCCCCCTGGTGGGGACACTTAGCAAGCTCCCTCCTCCACTTAAATCTGGTCTAAAGACCAGCAGGAGTTTCCCACAGATTTCTCTTCCCCATTCCCCCCTTCACCTTCCAGAAATAGCCCTGGAGAATGTGAGTGCACTGAGCTGGAAATGATCTTTCTCTGATGGGGAAATGCAAAAAGGAGGAACTGTCTGGATGTTGGGTCTAGGCGGTGGGTCTGTAGCCATCATCAGTGGGTTGTGCGTTTGAGTGTAAGTATCCTGGGGTGTCTCTGGCTAAAACCCCCTGGGCAGGGCGCACATTTCCTGTCCCTTGAGGGAAAGGCTGGTGTAGGGCGGGTGCTCTGGGCGCTGCTCAGGAATCCCCCCTCGGGGAGAGCACGTGCTCGGAGGAGCAGGACTAGCAGGAACCGGTGAGGGAGGCAGAAGCTCTGAGTCAAGTTGTACAGGGGCCCTGGGGAGAGAATGGGCACAGTGTCCTTAAAAATGATAAAAATGCATGACAAAATGACTCTACTTAATAAAAGGAGCCTACAAATCCTCTGATTGCAGGTTGGGTGAGCTCATCCTTGGAGGCCCTTGCCTGCTTTAAGATTCTTTAAAAACGGATCAGGGCAGAGCTGGAGACTATTTATAGAAGCGTTCGTTCCACAGGGCGCAGTGCTGCCAATAAAAGGCAGACTTGGGTTTCCGCAGTGTGTCCTGGCTTCAGCCTGAGTGGCGACATGAGGATTCGGAGCGTTTCTCTGTGTCAGTCCCTTGAGGGGATGGGCAGTGTCGGTGCCACCCAGGGCCCTGGGCTCTGTTTTCGAGGACAAAATGAGTGCAGCCTCCTATGGGGCATAATCCTTCCTGCAGTGTGTGTGTGTGTGTGTGTGTGTGTTTCACTGAGGACTTCTCCCTCTATCCTTGCTTTTCTCTTTTCCTCCCTAGATAAAGCAGAGTTCCTGGCGCATTTTCATGGCTTGATTGTGTGTGTGTGTGTGTGTGCCCCCAACCACCAATGCCAATTGCTATGCAGATTTTCAGATCAGAGATGGGCGGCACTGACTGTCAGAGCTGAGAGGGAAATGGGAAGCCATTCAGGCCTAACCCTGCATGTAACAGGGGAGAAAATGGAGGCCCTGAGCGGTGAGGTGACCTCCTTGATGTCGCAGGGCCAGCAGAGAGCCTATCGCTCAGCTCTTCAGCGTGCTCCCCGCTGTTCACTGGCGGCCACTCCACCCAGTCTTATTTAACGTCCAGGTTTCTAGAAAGGACTGTTGGCCTTTCCCTGCTTCTCCTCGTTTTTCTGAGGCACACGGCAAACTGAGAAATGGAAACGCCACCTCTGTGTTGCAGTTTCGGGCATGTCAGTCACATCCACACAAGAGCCGTGACAAGGCCTTGGCGGCCCGCTAAAGGGACAGGGCCCATGGCAAGTGACCACTGGTGTGGTCATCAGCCTGAGGGATGGGCTCCTGCTTAGCAGACTTGGCCTGACTGAGTGGGACAGGTACCTGGCTGCCCCAGTTGACACTACAGAGTGGAACTGGGGCTTGAGGAGAAGGAGAGGATGGGGAGGGCAGCTGGGAAACAACCTGGGTTCGGCCGGCGCCGTGGGTATGATGGTAGCTAATGTTTGATTTGGAGACGCTGAAGGGTCCTGGCTTCTAGAGCCTACGGCTCTCAGGCTTAAGCCACAGCCCAGCCCGTGGAGAGAGAACACCTCATCAGAGGGGAGGTGGCCCACAGCCCTCCCTGTTCAGCTCGGATTTCTAGATGTCCTTTCACTTCTCTTCTCAAAGGCAGAGGAATAAGAGAAGGTGGAGAAGCCTTCAGGAGCTCACCTCGTTGAGGAGGCCATTCCTATCTCTATAGGACCAAAAAAAGGGGGTGGGGGGAACTAGAATAAGACCCTCAAACCCCACCTCTTCCAGAGGTTACCCGTTAAGGGAGTGCCTGGCTATATAATAACTTCCTCTGACTCTCATTGAGCCTCCCTCTCGAAGGAGAGCCTGGCTAAGGACAGCAATCCATTTGCAACTTGGAAAAAAACTGTTTGTGACACAGAGGACCAGAACTAAAGACCCGTGTTCCATGGGACCTCAAATCTCAGTGACAGGGACCCTGAATTCTCCTCCTCCAGCCCCCCTCCCCCTTTCCTCCAGGCTGGACCCCAAAGCGCTAAAACCCGCCACCTCTCCCTGCGCCCCTCCCACAGAGACCCACAGGGTCACAGCCACGGGCAGCTCCGGGCCAGCCACGGCGCCGAACACCTTGGGGACTGTCGTCGGGAGCAGTGCAGGGCTTGTGGGGCCTCAGGGCCGGGGCAGGCACAGGCTCCGTGGGGGCTGGAAGGGCAGCCACTCCTCTCTCGAGGTCCCAGGATCACTGGGCAGAAGAGTCAGAAGGTGAGACCCTCTGGCCTGTGAACGAGGCTTGGGCTGGTGGGTGGGCAGGGTCCAGCTGCCTCTGGGGGCGCTGCCCATGAGATAATCTTGTGGAGGCTTCTTCTTCCGTGGGAGGCAGTGGCAGGGACTCATGCCGGGGGGTAGCAGGGAGGGGGGGCGTCTCGGAGGGAGGGCAAGGGGCGAAGGCACGTGCCCATCACCATAGCAACCTGACTCCACCACTGGCCTTTGATTTGGTCTTTTAAGGAAACATCCCCCTTCTCCTCCTCCTGGGTGGGAACAGGGGCCGGCTGAGGTGGCTGGGAGGAGGGAGAGGGACTAGGGTCAGGCCCGAGGGCAGCAGGAACCATGAGCAGCTAATTCCCAACCGGTTCCTGCCACCCCCTGCTTCCTTCAGGCGCTCAGGACCCGTTGCGATGCGCAGGGCTGTGACCCCGCCCTGGCTCCGTGTTACAAAACACAGACAGACGACAGAACGGTCACGGCCGGCGGCGCCCGCGGCTCAGAAGGGCGAGGACCGCCGCTTCCGCCCCGCCAGGGGCCGGTGGCTGTAGGGGCGCGTCTTCATCTCCACGAAGGGGATGGAGAACTCGTGGCCTTTCCAGTGGTACCAGTTGATGCCCTGGGAAGGAGAGGACGAGCTCGTCAGATCCCCGAGGTGAGGCCACGGCACAGCCTCCCCCCAGCTTTTCCGTTAGCCGCTCCCTGTGGCCGGGCCGCTCCGTGGCCGGCTCTGTGGCTGGCCCTCAGGGTTTGTGTGCAAAACCCCTGCAGCAGAGAAGCCTTCTGGCGGGTCACCGAGTGCCCGCTCGCTCCTGGCGGGAGGCCAGGTGGTTTCCGCCAACGGGGACCCACCCTGAGTCTGCCGGGACCACGGGGTTCCCCGGCTGCTGGCTTTCAGGGCTAATGCTGGGCACGCCCAGCGGGTCACCCGTCACCCCGCTCGGCCCACTCGGCCCAGGGGCACGTGGTCTCTCATGGGGACAGGCCGGTTAATACTGGTATTCCTCATTCTCTTCCTGGGACACTTCGTAGGGCTGCTTCCTCTTCTTCCACTGCTTCTGCCCTGTCCTGCCTGCCCCCGGCATCTGCATGGCCTTCCTCTTCATGATGCTCCTTCCCTGAGGCTCTGTGAGACCCGCCTGTGCCATGAACTCACGGGCTAAGGGACCCGCCGCTCCCCTCGCCCCGCCGGCTGACCGCCACCCACCTGGCTGTGCCTGGACTCCCCGTACTTCCCGTTGAGGTTGGTTCGGTGGCAGTTCTTATACCACCACGCCCCCTTGTAGGACAGGGCGCAGTTGGTGACTGCGATGTCATTGTCTCTGTCCTTGGTAGAGAAAGGGCGCCCCTGGTGGTAGCTGAGGGAGTCCCCTGCAGAAAAGGAACACCGTGAGGCTATTCAGTTGGTCCCTCCTTCATCAGGATTTTCTGGACGTTTGACCTGCTCCCAACCAACCTGGCCCCCCCTACGGGACCTTCACGGAGCCCCCCCTTTCCTTCCACTGAGCCCCCCTTTTCCTTCCACCTGTTGGTCAGTCCGGCTGAACTGAACCCCTGCCCCCGGGGCCAGCTGCTCCCACGCTGCTCTTTCCAGCTCATCTCCTTCCTCAGCCTGCTCAGAACTCTCCCTCCACTCGGGCCCGCACAGGACACAGACAGACACAACTCCCTTTGTCTCCAGGGGGTAACACAGGACAGCCTGGGTCACCGCCGTAAAACCTCCTTATCAGAATGATTCTGTCTGAAACTGTGTTTACTAAAGTGCATTCAATGGCTATTTTATGCCCAAAGCCAGTAAGCTGGACCAGGCAAGGCTCGTGGCCAGGGGGAATGGTCTGAAATTCGCAGCGTAACAAAGGAAAGGGGGCTTCTCTTTGGAGGAACCACCTGGCTGGAGGGGAAGTAATTGGACAGAGGCCGGAATTGGAAGGGCAACGCCTCGGTGGTCCTTTCAGTGCTAAGAGCGTAAAAACGCTGCTAAAATGATACCCTATCCTTTAGCCCTAACTCCGAGCTAACGCAGGGCCAATCCCTCCCTGTACCAAACAGAGAACATTTGGCAAAAACAGGCTTTCATAGAGTAGACCCCAGGGTGCAGGCCCAGCGTTAGGTGCTGATAAAACTATTAAGGCAACGGGTATTCTTCTGAGTGTAAATGTCACAGGCGTCTACACAGACAACCTGGTGGTGTATGTGGTTCTTGCGGACGAAGGGGGGGAAATGTGGGCACATTAAATGGTGTGGCTTGCTCTCTGATGGCTGTGATGATGGCTTGTGTGTGTGTGTCTGTCTGTGTCTGTGTGTGTGGGGCACCTCAGGACAAGAGTGATCTGACTTAGTTCCTAGCTCAGCAGTGGTTTCCTCATGTCACTGCAGGGGAGGTTTCTGCTCAGACAGCACAGGGTTCTGCTCTCTCTGGAGGAGCCCACATTGAATAGTCAGGACAAGACTCATTCTTGATCCTCCCCTTGAACGTAGGTGTTTCCATCTTAAAGCACGACCCCTGCCTGGAACTGTGTGTTCCTGGTTGCTCTGTGAAGCAGGGCGGGGATCCTATGACCGGGGTCCCAGACGAGGAAACCGAAGTCCCGGGAAACCCGTTTCACTTCAGGTGGTGAGGGGCAGCCCGTGCCTGGCTCACTGGCCGGCAGGGAGTGCGGGGCAGCCCAGGCCTGGGGCCGGGTACCTGCAGTGCCGTTGTAGCCGCCCACGCGGAGCTTGTACAGGCTCCCGCTGTCCTCCACCGAGAACTTGTCGTAGAGGGCGAAGGCGGCCTCCTGGGCGTCGCGCATGTCCACGCGCAGCTCGTAGCGGCCCTGGGACGTGATCCTGTGTATGTTGTCCAGCCCTGGGGAGACGAGTAGAGGCTGCAGCAGCCTGGCCCGGCGGCTTGGGAAATGGGAGCGGAAACGGGACTGTGGCCTCTAAGATATGTCCCGGGGAGGGAGAGGGGTATCGGGGACTCCGACTCTCAGACAGATGGTCTGTTGTCAGACACACCCGCCCCGACTCCCAATCAGCCCCTGCGGAGGGCCAGCCAGGTCTGCGGAGGCGTTCCCAGCGCAGGTCAGCTCGGGGTCTGGTCTGGCCTGGTGTCTGAGGAGCCTTGAGCCTCAGCATCCTGGCCCCATCCCCGCCACCTCCCTCCAACCTGGTGTGGGTGACGGTGGCAGGAGCAGCACAGGGGCCTAGTGCTCTGGCGTGAGTGATGGGAGCAAGAGGCAGGAGGAGTGGTCACAGGAACTGAGGGTGGACCCCGGGCCAGGATGTCCCAACATCCACCTCCCATCAGCCTGCGGTGGGGTCTGTCACCATTCATTCCATGCCCACAGCTGACACATAACTCACAGCCGCCTCCCTCTTGGATAATCACCTGAACGGAGTCACTGCGCCCAGAAGCTGCACTCTCCACCCCCACGCCATAGGGTGACCTCCATCAGGGCCTGATGTGGGGGTGCCTCTCACCCCAACCCCGAGGAGTTTATGCTCAGAGCTTCCCTAAAGATCAGCCTGAAGCTAGTCCCCAACCTAGACCTCACGTTTGCACTTTCCCCTGCTTTATCCTGCTTCCCCTGCTCCCCCTCCTGAGAGCACCCCCTCTAATAAGAATCCTGTCACAGTGTCACCCCAACCTGAGTACTGCTGCCATACGGCACCTCCCGGGGCCAGGCCTCGTGCAGGAGCCCTCACTGGCTCCGTTACCCACATTAAGTCCAGATGTCACCTCCCCACTTTACATCCTGCAGCCTTCATTCAACCCACCCAGCCTCTCTCCTCCCCCTGTGCCTCCCCTCTGATTTTCTCCCTGCCCCGCTGGCCACATCAGAAGGATCCCTGTCTTCCCTCTCCTTTGGGTCCCCTTTCCTCCTGTGTCCCGCGTTCCTGTGAGGCTGGAACAGTGGTCACAGGCTGCTGGGAGATGGGAGGGTGTCTGGGTCACCCCCCCCCCCCCCCCGCTGTGTCTCAGGATCTGTGTGCTCCTTGCCAGGAGCTCACAGGTTAGTATAGCGTTTCCCGGTGTGGGACGACATCTCTGAAGAGGACAAATATCTGGGGTTGTAGGGCTACAGAACATTGAACATCAGGGAGAGAGGTATTTCCAAATCCTATCCTTTTCCTAATAGATGAAGGAGCAGCCTGAAGCCTGATGCTGACCTTAGCTGGCATCTCGGTTTGGTGCTAGTGCTTCTGTGGGTTATCACCCGCACTGTTGCTGCCAGCTGCAGCGGGCCGGGAGGCCGGTTAACAGCCATGGAAGGATGTGAGCGTGGCTTTCCTGCAGGGATTTCCGAGGCTCCCTTTTAGGGCTGCACCTGACCAGCTCTCCACTTGGGGCGATGCTTCCACGTTTCTTTCCCCAAACAACGGATTCATGAACTGAACAGTGATGTGGAGAAAATGTAGGTGCATGTAGCTCAGGTGATTCACAGATGGGACGAAGGTCGTGGGGCAGGGCATGGAGCCCTGCCTGCGGTTTGCAAACTCATAGAGGGCCGGTGTTTCCTAGTCATTGACTTCTCTCTCAATATCCTTACATGACGTTTACCTTATATGCTTATTACCTACATCAGCAAACACAACAAAGCTGGTTACCTAATAGACACTCCACTGACTGACTGATGGCTACGTTTACCTGCTATCCCCAGGTAGGCAACGGGGTTAAGAGATGAATATGATGTGGTCCAAGCCCCACAAGTTCACGTAGTATAGTCCAAGGGGACCAGGAAACGGACACTGATTTGAGACAGGAAATTGGCCACAAAGAAGGCAGGGGCCAATTCTCCCGCAGGAAAGATGGGCTGTCTGGTCTGTGATCGGACATGGATGGACCGGCTCCCTTGCAGAGGGAGCGTCAGCGATTCTGAATGTTCGCAGTTGATGTGGGTGGGGCCGTGTGGGACGGGAGAGGTGCTCAGGGGTGGGCACAGGTGCCAAGGCAGAGGACAGAGGCCCAGCCAGGAGCTCAGGGGCTTGGATGTCACCTGGTGGCGAGGTGGAGTCCGGGGGATGGTTTGCACATGGGGTTGGCCGCTGTGCAGGTTTTGGGGGGTGAGGAAGATCACCCCAGTGGCCATGTGGACGCGGAGTGGTCCTGGCGGCAGGGAGGCCAGTGAGGGGGAAAGCGAGTGAGGCCCGGATGAGATAGTGACGGGAGGTGTAGGAGGCCACCAGCTGGGGAACGCGCTCATATCCTCTCCCCGCCTCCCTGTACCAACGGCAGAACATCGCAGCGGGAGGCAGAGGCAGGCCATCAGGATGGCCCGCCGTCTGCTGGGCCAGGTGTGCGCGTCCCTTCTCACACCTGCTCAGTTCTCAATCTCCACCTCCGCTCCTGTCAGCCCTCGGGGACACGGATGGTCACCTCTATGCCATTCTCACTTCCCTCCCTCCTGGCCAGGCCGGGGAGTAACATCCCCACAAAGAACCGAGCTTGGCGCCTGCCTCGTTCTCGTGAGGTGACCTGCCACCCCGAGGCCCTCATGCCTTCTCGCACACCGGGCCGATCCACGCTTTGCAGTTGCTTCCTGTCAAGACCCATCAGCATAAGAGACTATTAATGAGGATGGGAAGAGACGGGGCAGAGAGGAAAACACCACAATGAGAGAAAAACAGATCACTAGAGCAGCCAAACAGAGCCAGAGGAACTGAAAGCAATTCACAAGCTGTCAACTTCTCATCAGACACGGGGGTGCCGGTAACCCCAGAGGGGCCCACCACGGAGAGTGCTGGACGCAGAGCCAGAGCAGCTCTGGGGGAAAGCGGGGCAGGCCTTACCCAGCCAGAACTCGTCCTCCAGGTTCCCGAAGCCAGCGCGGTACTCCGCCCACTTCCGGAAAAAGTCCGTCTGGCCATTCTGCCGCCTCTGGAAGACCTGGGGAGAGGGGTGAGGACAGTGGCTGTGAGCGCGTGTTCTCTCTGCCAGGACAAGCTCGGACAAGGAGCACTGCGGGCAGGGCTGGCATCTGCACGGCCGCCCGTTCCCTGGAAGAACAAAGTGCCTTCTCTCTAAGTGCAGAGGCCCCGGTGGAGAGGCCGGCCGTGATGTTGACACTAATTCGCATCCTGCAATGTAAAGGACTCGGGGGCACAGCGAGCTCCCAAACGGGGGGAGTTGGTGGCTCTCAGATCCGTCCTTTGCACCAGGGAGTGTAGGAGAGAGAGAGAGAGAGAGAGAGAGAGAGAGAGAGAGAGAGAGAGAGAGAGGGAGGGAGGGAGGGAGGGAGGGAGAGGGAGGGAGGGAGGGAGAGGGAGGGAGGGAGGGAGGGAGGGAGGGAGGGAGGGAGAGAGAGAGAAAGGGAGAGAGAGAGGGAGAGAGAGAGAGAGAGAGAGAGGGAGAGAGAGAGAGAGAGAGAGAGAGAGAGAGAGAGAGTATTTCTCACCGAAAGCACAGGCCCAACTTCACATCAGCAGTAACTGTCATCATCCCATTGCAGGCAAGGCAATTGCATATCATTCACTCTGCGAGCTGTTTAAGTGCTCATTTCATCTAACCTCCAATACATCAGCCTCGGCTTCAATTTCCAATTATGCTTTACGAAGGAGGCACAAATATGTCAGAAAGAGAAAAGGAAATGTCTCCCAAGGGTAGCTATTAGGAGCACAGTCCCCATTTCCCTCCATTTAAATACTCCTTGCCATGCGCACCCGCCAGCTAGCGCCGGGCTGCTGCGGGCCGGGCTGCGGGAACCCTCCCGCCTGCAATGGCTGCATGACGGGCGGGGACGTTAGTGAGGCCACCCTTCCCTTCTCTCTGTCCGGAGCTATCAGACGTGGAGGAGGGTAGTCACAGGAAATGCTGTCTCTTTTCCTAATCACTGTGCTCCCTGAAGGCTGGGACAGCTCTGGAGACGAACCGGGGAGGCCAGGGAAGGATGGGGACACGGTGGCCTTGGTAACCGGAGGTGGCTGTCCATGCTCTGCCCTCCTCTGCTCCCTCAATATGCCGTTGTCCTACAGAAAGGCCCTAATGGGCTCCCCACAGAGGCTCACTCCACTGCTCCTCTTACAGCCACAGACCCCAGCGGGCAGCACCCGGGCCTGCACTGCCATTGCAGAAGGAACCCCTCCCTGGGCCTGGCCTCTGCAGCCTCCAGATGCTGTTCTCTCTCGGCCTGGCCAAGCCTAAGACGGGCTGCTGAGAAAGGGCCCCGAGGACAGCGGAGAGCCCCCCAGAGGGGCAGGAGGGGGGCAGCTGAAGGGACGGGCAGAGGATGTGAGGTGTGGGTCCGTGGGCGCTGCGCCCGGTGGAAGAGGACATTGGGCTGTCTGACATGCGGAGAGCAGCGTGTGTACTTACAATCCAGCCACCGCCGTCCGTGGTCATGTCGCAGTAGACCTGGAGCTTCTGGCTGGGCTCTCCGTGGAGGAAGATGGTGTAGACCCCACTCAGAGTGTCGCCGTTCATCAGGTGCTGGGCGCAGTCTTGAGGGTGAGGGAACACGCGGCCCCCTGCACAGGAAAAGAGGAAACCTCCAGAAAGCATCCTTTCCCCCTCTCTGCGCGAGCCCCTGGGGTCAAATCGGAGAAGGGTGCAGAGGGTCCGTGGGACCTCATCAGGAGTGTGGGGCATCCACTCTGGCCTCGCCCAGTGTCGGAACCCTGCCTCGCCCTGCATCCCGCTTAATCGATGGAGCAATCAGACAGTGGACCAGAAAGCTGGGCTCACGGTCTGGCTCCTCTACTTACCTGCTGGTTAGCTTAAGCAAATGGCCTGATTTCCCTGGCTATCAGTTTTCTTATCAGTGAAATGGGGATGATAAAAATACCCATCCCCGCAAAGGTGAAGATGTGAGTGGTTACTCAGGCGATGGCTACAGGTGCACGGGCCTCCTGTCAGAGCCAGCAGACACCAACCTTTCCGACCTCAGGGAGCACCCGTGGTCTGCAGACCACGGGTTGGCGACCGCTGATAAAGCCTTCCGCCATCCTCACAGCAAGCACTCAGGATCGCCCCGACAAGCTCAGTGTCAGCAAGAAGACGGCATCTATTCCTCGTGCAGAATAATCTCCCCATTGGACTCGATCCAGTGGCTGTGCTCCACAGTTCAGTGTAAGCTTAGAGGCGGCAGGGGAACACCCTGCCTCTCATCTTTTAGAGAGAGCAGCCCAATTTGTAGAACAATATCTAATTAGCTGAAAGAGAAGCTTAAATCATGTGTCTTGAAGAGCTTAGCTTTAGGGCACATCTTAGTGCTTGGTAGGCAAGCTGAGGAGGAGGGACCAGCGGAGGGCTCTCTGGACCGCAGGAGCTGAGAAAGCACAGGACCTGGGAAACGTAAGGTGCGGTAGAGGTGAACCTGCAGCCTTGAACTGTGCAGCAGTCATGAAAGGGCTGGGTAAGGACCTCATGGGCCAGTCACCACAGTGCCCCCTAGTGGCAGTGCTCGTGCACTGCAGGGTGTGACCCCAGGCCACTTGGAAAGCCTGCTGGAGGGTCAGAGCAAGTGACAGCCTCGTGCCACACAAGGAAGGAGACAGAGCCTCGTTGAAGGCCCAGGTCATCTGAGACACCTGTTACGGATCATCAGGGAAGCATCCTGCGTTGGGGAGAGGTTGTGGGGGTTCCACAGACTTTACACCAAGCCCCTCTGGAGATGAGTTAACTCCTTCGCAGGCAGTTTGGAACAAAGGTGCCACCTACTTCAGGGAATGACAGCTGATTTCTACAGAACTTGTACTTTGCCAAATGAGTTTTCATTTTCACTTAGTTCTTGCAAGAAACGTGAGAGGAAGGCAGATCACTGTGAATCAAAAAACTTATTTCACAGAGGAGACTGCCCTTGGAGAGACTGCACGACTTCCTCCCGTCACCGAAACTCAGGTTTCCAACCTCAGCCAGGTTCTCTGTGCTCTCTGCTAAACAAACTAGAACACAAGACCGGCTACGGGACTCACCTCCACCCATGGGTAAAGGATGAATTAATGTCTGTTTCTATCCGGTGAGCACACAAAGCCCTGAAGGCTTCAGTGACCTGAAGAAAGGCCCCATATTCAAACGAGCTGCCTTTATCCGCACCTGAAACACACGTCCTGACTAGCTGCAGGGATGCTCTTTGCTCTCTCTCATCGGCAGCTTGTCCTGGGGCTCATGAGTGCTCCCCATCCCACCTGTGCCTGGAAGTGGGGGACGGCTGCCTGTTGCTGTGGGAACCCCTCGGTTATTTCCCAGCTTCTAGGCCGCCTCCACCTGGCCCCAGGAGCAGCCAGCCTTCTCTCACAGCCTGGATTTCTCACTTTGAAAGATCAGCACAGAATGTTCTTGGTCTTCAGTGCGCTCCTATCTTGTGCTCTAACAGCCCCTTCTTCTGAATCAACTCAGCTTCTTAAAGGAGCCAGAATCCCACATTTCTACCCAGTACCCAACACGTGTGTCCCCAGTCATCTTCTCCCAAATCTTAAAATGACAGCCTCCTACCAGCACGCATATAAAACTAAACCAGACTTCAGAATAAGTGAGTAATCTTACACAGGCTACTTCACATTGACCACATAGATTATTTAATAGTTACTAGTGTGTGAGATGTTTTGAAATATCAGAAGGACTGTCATATAAAAGAATTCATTTTTTTAAAGTGAAAAAATGGGAATACAGTCAACTTGGGATGAAATGTGACCTCAGTGGTGTCACAAGTGGGACGAAGGGCCTTGATTCTAGTTCAGATTCCTGTCTGCTGACTTAGCCTGTCAGGGGAGTGACGGGGGGTGGAGAGCTCCCCAGTGGATCCTGTTTTACCCGAGCTCCTCAGAGGAGTCAGGTGCCCAGCAGATTGGGGACCCCACTCTTCCTCTCTGAGAGGCCAGGAAGTGGAATTATGTCCCCAGTGGTCGGCTTTCTCTGCCTCAGTCCAGATAGCTGCCTGGATAGACTCAGACTCTCTCCCGATTTCCTTTTCTCTATTTCCTTCCCTCTCTCTCTTTTCTTGAATGGGCAGGTCCCAAGATTTAGAATGGGGGTGGGGAAGGGGAAGAAGAAAGGCTATTTGTCCTTGAGTTTAAGCCTTGGCTCCAGTTGTTACCATTAGGTACATTTGGGGTTACTGGACTTCAGCTTAGCTAATAATGACGACCTCACTGATTACTGTTCCGCTGTGTTCATTGCGTGTGTGCTGATTCGGACATTTTTAGGGAATTATTGGGACAGATTTCATGCATCCGAGACACTCTGATGTCCTGCCACCTACTATCAGCAGAAACACACCTTTAACCTCACACAGATCATCAGTAATTTTTCTCAAGGCAGACACTTCAGGGCCCAGAGCAGCATGGGAGGCTTCCTTCCCTCTGGAGCAGTAGCCGGGCTCGCCTGACAGAGAGGCTTTGTCTGTCTGTAAGGCACAGGCTGTGTTGATTGCCAAGTTAAGAGGAACGCGATGCCAAGTGATCGGGACACTGAGATGGCTCATAGTTAAGTGTTTCTAGATGTAATTGTGAGATCGATAGGACAGCCACTTACCGGAAGAATTGCTCAGAAATTGGTTTGTGTTGGGCATCGGAAGGCTGACTGCGAGTGGAGGGAGGTGAGCTACGTGATGCGCAGAGCAATCAGACAGTCCCAGCAGCTGGGAGTGAAGGAAGAGGCCTTTCCGGTCCCTGCCCCGTCCCTTCCTTGTGAGGGTTCCTGGATACAGTTTCTACATTGGTCTGAGTTAGTGGCTTTGGAGAGTGTCCACTGCCTGTCCTTACGGCCTCAGCATCAGGACCAGAGAGAGGTGTTGGCGTTTCTCTCTGAGGACAGACCTAGCAGAGCAGGGTGTGCAGGTCCACAGCAGCACAGCGACTGCCTCTGGCCACCAGAACTTAGTAGTAGGTGTCTTTTCCCCAGAAGTGGGTTAGTGGGTTTGTGGAAAGAGCAAAGTTACCTGGTCAGCCCATACAGGCCATCAAAACTACCACCTTAGCCACCTTGAGAGCATCTTCTAACTCAGTGGTTATCAACCTTTCTAATGCCGCGACCCTTTAATACAGTTCCTCATGTTGTAGTGACCCCCAACCATAAAATCACTTTCCTCGCTACTACATAACTATAATTTTGCTACTGTTAATGAATCGTAATGTAAATATCTGTATTTTTTTGATGGTCTTATGCTCTACAGCACAGTTCTCAACCTGTGGGTTGAGACCTCAACCAGGAGACCTATTTCTATGGCAGATTAGCTGATCATACACTGGCAGTTGCCAGACTTGTCTCTGTGTCCTTGCTTCAGCATGGCAAGGGGAGAGTTGGGTCATGGAAATGCCATCTCCCTGCTCTCTTCCTATCCCTACTAGCATCCATTCTCCATATCTGAACCAGAGTGACATTTCTATAGTATAAATGTGATCTCTGTAGCTCACGTGCCAACAATCTCCCAATGATTTCTCCAACGGGATGGCTTCTTGCAATTAGTCTTGCAATTAGAATACAACCCCAGGTCCTCACCATGACCACAATGACCCACAAGGACCTGCAAGCTCCGGCCCTGCCTGGTACTCCTTTCCTTTTATAACTGGCTTTCTTTGAAGCTTCGGAACATACCAAACTCATTCCTCCCTCTGGGCGTAGTCATCGCTCTTCCCTCAGCCTGAATGCTCTGCCTTGTCCGATTCACTCTCATTTTTCATGTCCTGGCTCAAATGGCCTGCCATTCTAGCTGAGGGCTGGGGCTGGGGCTGGGGGAAGGAAGTGGCAAGTGACCATCAGGAAAGCCTTTCTAGTACAGGAGCCATCCTGGAAATTAGCTCTCTACATCGGTCCCTATTCCGTTACTCTGTTGATTTTTTATGGTCTCACCACTACTTGAAATTACCCCATTTCCTCCTCTTGTCTGTTCCCACTGCCTCATGCCCTTGGAGTGTTTAGTATAGTGTGTAACCCACTGGGAAGGTTCATTCAATATTTGTTAAATGTAAGATACCATGTGGACACTATTTCCCTTCCTATGATTATGAAAAGGGAAATAGAAATGAGCTTTTCTGAGAACATTTAAGACAGCATGGGTAAAAATGGGCCCAACCAAATTCTGTATATAGTGACGTTCAAGGCCCGAGGGCAGGTGGCATTACTACTTGACAAAATTCACTGCTCCCCCTACTGAAGGACCACACATCCCTGTCCAGTAGAGTAGTACAGACAACTCTAGCTAAATACATTCAGTGACACGGACCAATTCCTTAGAAACCATCACCTCCTGAGAGTCACCCAAGATGAAACAGACAACCTCAGTGGCACTATTAACTGATAACTCTACGGATTTGCATGGCCCACCATCTGCTGTCCCAGAACCCAGGGTTGGCCAATCTTCATTAATTTTTTACAACTTCCCAAAAGGAAAGTTTGTATTAGAATAGACTCTCAGAGTTTCCCTAAAGAGCCCCAGAGATCGGCTCGGCCAGGATATGGGATCCCAGGGACCGGAGCAAAGGCAATAAAGAAAAGTTCTCATTCCCCATCTCTGGGAACCTCCGCAAATGATTGTCTCCGCTTAACCTCAAGGTTAAGACAGCCTATTTTATAGCGTTCACTGCCTGTGAGGACAGCTTCAGTGAACGCCTTGTTTGCCGCTTATAGGATTAAGAGAGACAATGAGATCTGCTTCTCAGGAGATCACGTCGCCCGGTCTCTGTTGCTCTGCAGGGAGTCTTTGTTTTCTCATTTATATTCGTGTCTCCAAAAGACAAGTAGACCTTGGATGAAATTTCAGGCGACAGTAAATTATAAATAATGCATCTATATTTTTTCTCTTCTGTTCTACTTCTATTAAATTCTCCTTGGAGTTTTGTGCAAACACCAGGGACAAGAGGACAGGAAGCTATTAATGTGATTGTTGGAATGAGATGGGCTTATGTCCTAAGACAGGCATGCAACCAGGGGAGACATCTTGGTCAAAGGAGGCTTTGTAGAAGCCAATCTTTTCTCTATTTTAATTTTATATTTTTAACACCTCAACTCTTTTCCAACCCACTAAGGAGTCATCTGTTTGAAACAAGTCTCTTTTCTTGGCCCACCCAGGACAAGATGTGGGTTTGTCAGTGGATGGAGGTCACTTAGGGACCCAAGTTGAAGCTCTTTCATTCCATAAAATAAGGCATAAAAAGTGCTTAGAATGATCGGCTGAGGCCAGCGCCCTAAGAATAGGGTGATGCTAAGTGAAAAGCTCAGGTACTGTCAATGGAGTCAGAATGGATGCTGGTCGCTAGCCTCTGAGTCCACCAGTCCTGGTGCCATCATAGAGGAAGCTCTGGGGTTCCTCAGCAGGAGCAATTCATGGGGCTCAGACTGGCAGCACTCCAGTCTTCCCAGTAAGTGCAATACCCTGGTCTTTGTTTCTCCTTCTTCTCCTCCTCCTCCTCCTCCTTTCAAAATAGAAGCCCACATATGGAGCCTACAGGGTGCACTATGTGGCCTCCAGTGTGTGGGGAGTAAGTGAGGGTTCTGATGGGGTGGCGTGGCAAGGCAGTGCGCATTAATACTGACATTCAAATGACCATGCAGGTTTACCATAATTTATTCAGGGAACTTTGCATTTGGGGGTGCTGTTTATGTTTCTATCACCTGTGCCCTTTTTACGGAAAAGAAATTCTTAATTCAGTGAAAAGTTTCAATCCAGGGGCTTTGGATGGCAGCTTGGAAAAGAGGAGCTTGGAGGGCCCTTTAACCTGTCAACGAGCAGGGAAGGCTTGAACAAGAAGAGGTAGCACCTTGGTTCTGAGACAGACCTGCCTTGAAGGGGCACGAGGGAGTAGTTGACTTCAGCCCCACAAAAGAGATGAGGTGTCCTCCAGTTTCTAGTTGGTGAGGACACATTTTAGATTCATGTCTTGGTTGTGAAACCAAGGTTTATTTTTATTTTTTAATCAAAAGCTTTTCTGATTAATGTGCTCATTGTAGGCACATTAATTGTAAGATTAATCTTACAATTGTAAGATTGAAAAGGGAAAAAAGCCACTGGTGACAACTGGTGTGTTGGATCCAGTGTCCTGCTTTGTCGTTTAGAGCAAGTGGTGGGGGAGGTCCCTGGGTGGGGACGGAGGACTTTCCATCACCTCTCAGGGTTAGGGAGTGGGCTCTGGGGACTGGGCAGGTGCTCTGAGATTGCAGGCAGACATGAGTCTAGGGATAAGGGGCTAGTTCCCACTTGCCCCATAAAGGGGCACAGCCACACCCCAGAATGTGGGGCAGAGAGAGAATGCAAAGTCCAGACAGTAAAGAGAGGCACTGTGGGAAGTAGCAGAAAGGATTTGTAACAGCACAGACGCCAGAGCCAGAACAACTGGGGTCAAATCCCAGCTGTCTTATGGAAGAGCTGTGGGCTCTTGGGGGAGTTCCCTCCTCTCTCTGTCAATAGCACACACCTCACAGGCTGTCCTGAGAATTACATTAGATCATATATGTAATGCAGTTAGAACAGTGCCCGTCAAACAGCCCCTTGCACACATCAGGACACTCCCATCCTTTAAGGACATTTTCAAGTATCACCTGCTGAGGCTTGGATGGGGAAGGCAGGAGGACCAGCTGAATTTAGGAGGAGACCTTAGTTCAAGTTCAGACCCAGCTGCTTATTAGCATGGACATCATCTGTTGCCATGCACTTGCGAAATGGGGCAGAGAAGGCCCTCCTCCCAGTTGTAAGGACTACGTTGTGACCATAAGAATGCAAAGTGCTTTGTGAGTGGAGAAGAATAAGAGGTTTAATAGTGAGAGTTCACTACACTTCCTTTATGGGTGGATCTCTGATTACTGGTGGCAGGCGAAGGGGGAAGAACAAACTCCGCTGGAAAAACACCTACGCAAAATCTAAACAGGAACCCGATGTCTTTACTCTGTGCATTTAGTTGGTCCAGGTGGACCAGGGAGATGCATTGTGGTCCTTCTGGTTGCGTTGATAGTGAGGTTTCCTGGCAGGAAACGGGGGGAAAGGCAAGAATGGAGGCAATAAATACTGTCCTTCCAGGGAGGAGGCAACTGAGTTTCTCGGATGGCCCAGTCTCCTCGGCAGAGGCTGCCTGAGGTCATACAGGGGAGAAGGCAGGAAAGTGGCAGCCAGTCGCTCACCTGTGGTGAAGGCGGTGGAGGTGAGGCTGCTCCTCTCGGCATCCTGGGCCGCCTGCAGGAGCACCGTGTAGTCTGTGCTCTCAGACAGGCCCTCCAACCGGATCCACGTGTCCTCTGCGTCCACGATCAGCTCCTGCAGAATGAGCCGGAGGAAGGGCGATGAGAGGGAGGAACCAGCTCGTAACGAGGGGTGTGGGGAAGGGAAGTCAGGATCCCATGAACAGCTAGGTCAGTATTGCAGTGGCCACTGTATCCTCTCCACCCCACAATAAGCAGAGGACAGTGCCTGCCTCCCAGGGGCATGCTGGGGTAAATGTAGGCACCTGGACAGTTGAATAGGTGCTTTTTGGATTGCACTGAGCCTCCTCTTGGACTGAAGAACCCTAGGGACTCCCTGCTCCACATGCAAAAGACAAGCACTGCTCAGTCTGTTCTGCATGTTTCACAGTTCCCGATAGGATTTTACTCTAAAAAAGTCCTCCGCTGCTAACCACATCTGACAGCCTGCGCTTTAGATGGATTGTTTCAACCGATGACATTGTCATCTCTTTGCAGTAGGCTATGTAGCCTTTCTAGTGCTGATCAGGAGGTATAAGAGGCTGCTGAGTTTGGCATCCAGCTCATGTGTGCTCGGCCCTGCTAGTGAAAGGTCCTTCCAGTTCCACGTACTGATAGCGCCTTGGAAGTTTCCAGCGCACTTTGCTTCATCATGTTGGAAGCACAGCCCAGCAAAGTTGCAGAGGCAGGCAGCCCCCCTGTCTGGGGAAGAAGCAGGCACTCAGGGTTAGTGCTTTGCCTTTGAACAGAGCCAGGACTAGCGCCCAGTTCTCTGACTTGCAGACTGTGGCTCCTTCCTCAGCAGCGGGCTGTGCGTCCATCAGGGAGAACCCAGTTTGCTCCTGTGGCCTGCCGGATAGAAACGGTCCTTCCCCCTCAGTCGACGCTCACCTTGCGGCTTCCGTCAGTGGATTTGTAGGTCAGGACGTACTTCTCGACCTCGGCTCTGGGCGGCTGCCAGGAGATCAGGGCACTCTGTCTGGTGACCTCGCTGGCGGTCAGGTTTGCAGGAGGGTCCAGCACTGCAAAGAGGAGAAAATGCCCATTTGGTTCCAGGCACATGTATCTGTTTGCCCCCCTGTGTGGTTTCTGGGCTGCTCACATGCTGATCCCAAGTTCTCGCTTGGACAGTAGCAGGAAGGGCCCGCTGGTCACAAGGTGATCCTTTAGGGTCATAAGCATTCTGATAGCTATCATCTTCCAATCTGACCCTCTGTCTGAATTCATGACCTTCCTGCACCTGCTTGTCTGTGGTTTACTCTTGAACTTATAACACTCTCACATCTATACCTTTGTCTACTGTTCCCCTGGCCACGACTATATCTAGAAACTCTCTCCCCAACATCAAGCCCTTTAATGTCCTGCAGACTCTCTGGCCAGATGCGTTTCCAGGACTGGCCCCTCTGGGCCTGGTTTTACTGCTGTCACCAGACCTAAGTCAGAACAGAAAGTAGACGTGTGTCTGCTGACTCCGCGGACTTTCTCCTGCGTTTGGGCTGCAGTCAACTAAAGTAAGGACAGCGCATCGCTGCTTTAAAAGCTCTAGAGTCTAGACTAATCCAGCCCACCACAGAGACTGAGCGTCCTCAGCACCCACAGCAGCCTCCGGGACACTGGCCACGTGGCTGACCAGGCACTCACGCGTGGAGAAGTTGGTGCTGATGGTGCCGCTGGTGAGAGGCCCACTGGTGGCGTGCATGCTGATGGTGTAGTGGGTGCGAGGGAGCAGGTCGGTGAGCTGGAACTCCTCACTGCCTCCATCAACCAGGATGGTCTCTCCAGCAACTAAAACCAGATGGACATGGACAGGGATTGAATAAAGTTCTCCCAAGTCTATAGGCATTTCGCCAGGATTCCATATTGAAGGATTTTTTTTTTTTGGGGGGGGGGAATCATTAAGAGGTTATTTAGTTTGATATTTTATTCCATATAAGCATATCCCCTGAAGATTTTTTTTTACACCTTAATTGAGAAAAATATTCCTTATTTGGAAGCTGAATTGTCTATTTTTGTAACTGCTACTCAAGACTCCGGAGTTACAAAGAGTAAGCCGAACTCTTTGTCTGCATGACCCCATCTTCCCCCCCATTCATTACGTGAATGAGAATTCTGAAACTGCCACAGTGCTGGCTTCCTTTCTCTAGACAGATAAGTTTACCAGTGACCCTGCTAAAATAAAAAACTCAGGAGAGAAATGATTGAGCTGTACTAACCAATAGGATCAATGTTAGCTTTTATTTGTGCCAATTTTGTGAATCTATTAGGCTTTGAGACAGTCTAGTAAGGTCGTCACAAGCAGAGTATTACTAATCAAAGACCTTATTTATAAAGCCTCCAACACAGCATTGGGTAGTGGATTTTGTGCATTGATTTCTATTGCCGTTTGCCTTGCTGCGTGAGTTTCAGACCATTGTTTCAGTTCGTTAAAATATATTGAGTTTGGATTTTACCCATCAGTTTTGTTTTATATGCAAATTTGGTAAGCTTACCTTCTCTGTATCCGTTCAAGCTGTTGATAAAACTGTTCATTAGACCAGGGCCAGGCCCCCTCTTGAGTCATTCAACATTGAACTAAGTTCACTAGGCACTTGTTCATACTAGGTAAGTGGGACCTGAGGTTGCAAGTTTCCTGTGGCCTAAAGGCATGCAAACAAGTTAAAATCTAAACGAACTCTTTGGAAGAGCGTACAAATGCAACACCTGCCATCGGTCAGAGCCCCAGCCACACAAACTGGCAGCTCAGACTCTCTGTGGTCTCTCCTATCTCTGCCAATGCACAGGCTGCTCTTGTTCTTGTAGTTCCCTCTTTCCTCCTCTTCTCTTTCTTTATCTAAGATCTGCCTCCTTTCTTCCCCTCAACACCGGGATCCCAGTAAGTGACCATGATGTGGCCCAAGCTGTTTTGTACTTGCTTGTGATGTGACACTGCTCACCTGTCTGCACCATCACTAGGTGTGGGTTCTATGAATCTGTGTGTTTTATCTCTGAATCGTTATAGCCTAGTAGGGGGATGGTACATGGAACGGCATCAAAAGGATTTATTGAATGAAAGAACACTAACTGTTGCGATGGAGTTGTACTTTTGTACCTGTGAGTCGGTGCATCTGACTCTCTTAGGGGAATAACGGAAGCTTTGATAAAGGGATGGTGGTGAAGGATGGGTTTACTGGGCAGACAAATGGGGAGAGAATTTCCTGGTGGAGGAAGCAGCATGTACAAATGCTCAGTGGCTTGAGAAGGCATGGTGAGAGGTAAGAAATGCAGGATCTTGAAGGGCAAGGAGACATGGGAGGAATTGAAACGGACTGTGAGTATGTGCAGAGGGGTTAGATGTAGCCACAGGAAAGCTGTTCATTCTCTGAGGAGGGACATTAAATCAGCTACAGTTCTACGCTATTCTGTATATGACCCATAGTGTATTGTCCATCTAAGTGATAAGTGGGTTTTTCTTATGCTTTGCTGAAGTTGGTAGAAGATTTGCCAATAAAAAAACAAGGACATAAAGTAGTTTTGGAAAAACACATTCTTATGGAACCTGTGCTGGTATGGAAGTTATCATTAATTATTTTTCCCTTTTGTTTAATAGTCTGTTTTGGTTTTTGCTTTTCCAAGTTTTGACAATCAGTTTACCAGTATTTCTTTGTAGCTTACTTGGCTTTCCCATAATTTTCTTAAAATTTATTTATTTTCACTTGCATTTATGGGAAGTGACATTGGTTAACAAAATAATACAGGTTTCAAGTGTACAACTCTAAAATATGTCATCTGTATATTGCATCGTGTGTTCACTACCCAAAGTCAAGACTTCTGTGACCATTTATCTCTCTTTTACCCTCACTTTCTGGCAATCATCATACTGTTGTCTGTGTCTGTTAATTTTTAATTTCTCTTAATTTTGAAAATTAAGACATCTGCCTGACTTCTGATATCTTTGTTTTCTGGATTCCTGAAGATAACCCACAACAATTCTGTGATCGCATATGTAATATAGGCAGGGAAATAATTTCTGTAGGCCTAGAGACCTGGACTATTCAACGCTATTTTGGTGTGGGCTTCACTATTCAAATAGCACAAACAGCATAAGGTGAATAAGCATGGTGAAGAAGACACTGAAACTCTGATTTTGGGCTGCTCGTGGGTAGAGAAGGCCAAAGCAACAAAAGAGTTTATTAGTTCTTGGTCCTTTGTCACTGTTATGTATTACCTGCTCTGAGCACGGTCCTATAACTAGTGTTTTTCTTGCTCTTATCTAGAAAAGTCTGCTTTCTTGCTCATAGCATTTTGAGACAAGTTTTAGCTAAATTCTGAGTTTATCTTCCTAATGCGATTTCTCCAATTTTGTATTTGTCCTTGGTTATGTGCCCTTATTGCACCTTTCAGATCCTGCTCTCTCAATTCCCATAGTTGATTGTTTGGGGACAGGAAAATCTCTAATTTGTACCTCAGATTAACATTTGCCTTTAAAAAAAAACTTTCATACTATATTCTGCCCCAATCCCCGCCATGCCCACCTGTCTGAGGTGCAGACCTGCACACACCCACCTGCAAAACGTGTGAGGACAATGATGTAGCTCTCCACTTCGCCCACAGGCGCCTTCCACTGCAGCAGGGCGCCCGTCGGAGTGATGTTGGTAGCAATCAGATCCACAGGGTGGTCCATGGCTGCAACAGAATAGAACAGTTAGGGAAAGAAGGAGCAACTACAGGCTGGTCCCATGAATGGTCCCCTGTAGTTTTCACCCACAGGGTCTCCCATACTGTCACCCACAATGCACCTCTGCTACTGTGCCTTACAAAACAGTGAAGTGAGTGGAGACCGGGCCCCTTTCTCCCTTCCTGGTTCATTCCATCAGCCCCTTCCTCTTCTCTCCATCTTCCTTTCTCCCAAGTACCCAATTTCCCCCAGATCTTCCTCTGAAATAATTAAGTGACTTAAGTGCAGGGTGCTGTGGGGGTCCCAATGTATAGCTGTGTGTCTTAGGCATTTCAAGCTAAATGGCAAAACTGAGAACATACAAAAATTGTTCTACCTCTTTAGTGAAGAGGAGAATATGCTTCTCAGGCTATTTGTACTTTCACAGATGTAAGAGCTTGGCTTGTGACGTAATCCCTGTTGAGTGAGGTGGGAGGTCCAAGGAGGCAGACTATCTCCAGCTCCTAAACTTGGTAGGGTCTCAGTAAATACTGTGCAGTGACTGAGTGGGAGTGAGGTTACTTCTAAAGTCCTACCTGACTATAGTATTCTTGCTTTTCTACTCAAAGACTCACTCTGTACTCGGTTTTGCTATCCTTTTTGTGACAGAGAGACAAGGAGATTCTTCCAAGAGTGCCTGTCAGGGAACCAGGTCTCTGTTATAAGACCACGCTCCTATTCTAACTTGTCTATACTCTACTTCTCCTTCCCCCAAACTTGGGATATATTTTAGAAATGGATGTTTTTACAATTCTAGTAGTTTAGATATAAACTCAAACTTAATGTCATGTAATTTACTTTTGAGGACTATGATGTCCTGATCTCTAATCGAAGGTTTTTATTGTTTGCCTGTCCCTTGTTTAAAGCAATAGCAGAGAAAATATTTTTATAATTTTAACATCTGAATTTATCCCTAATCTGGGCCTTCAGTGACTTCTTCAAATGGAACTTTATGCGAATGAAAGAAAAGTCTTATGACACTGATCAGTTTGATCTCACTGAGCTTAAGAGACCCTGAAGGAATACTTATTTCCAAAACTTGTAAAATCATAGACATCGTGTTAAAACAACAAATGACAACAAAATAAGACATTTCTGTGAGCAATCTGGGTATTGGAAGTTTGCAAATAGTGCTGCCTGAACTTGAAGGAGGGTGGTTTGGGTTGGTGCACTGTTTAGAAATACTTGCTGAGGAATGGGTTTTTACTCAAGTTCCTGCTCTCTTTTACGTTGGGGGTTGAAGACTCTTGAAATCCATTTAGTTGTCCTCAGTGAGAAGGAGGCTACTTTCTATATCATGAATTTCTAAGACTTTCAGGAAGGTGTGAAGGCGGCTTCTATTGACCCATTGGGTATCATTTCAGGTCAATATTGCTTGATATTTTATTGGAGATGAAGGCATATTGTCACAGATAATTCAGTGGAAGGGGTAAGACTGAACCCCAAACATGGCTGGGTTTTCTGCAGTCACAGGCCTGGAAGGAGACCAGGGGAGATAGGATATTGTGGGATGTCTCCAGAAGAGTGATTAAGTTTCCAAAGGGATGCTACTCTGGCCATGACCTTAGAGGCGCTGTTTCTGTACTTGTTCGAGTATCTGTAGGAGCAGTGAGGAACTCGTTACATTCCCTCTCTCAGGAAATACCGTTCTCTGAGGGAAATCCAGGTATTTCCCTAAGGATGCTTTCCCATGGGCTGGGGGAATGAAAGCTTAACTGGGGGGGTCAGGTTATTAGGCTTAGGGACAGAAAGCTTTGGCTGTCCCCAGTGGTGACTTCTACAGCAAGTCTGTCCTATCTGCAAGGTGGGCTGGCTGAGGGGCAGAGGAGGCCACCACCTTCTTCCTCCATCCCTGGAGCAGAAAGCAAGAGCCATGGCAGCTCCTTGGTGGTTGTGGCCATATTTGATGAGGGGTTCCATGACCCCACAGGTTGTTACTGGAATGACAACCTTTTCCTTCTCTGAGGTGCAATTTTCTTGAGTTGTTTAAAAAATTAGATGACATTTAAAACTGTTCTGAAATTCTCTTCCATTGAGACTCTCTGAGAGGACACATTTCAAATAGGAAGTTCCTGACCTAGACCTGCACGACCCCCAGGGGGTCAGGAGGAGAGAGAAGTTGCAAATTGCTTTGTGTGACACAGAAGTCAGAGGGGCGCCCAGGAATGGAACCTCTGAATCAGCCAGAACACCTTCACGCTTTGCCGCAGGTTCTGACTTGGCCCACACCAGAGAGACAGGCCTATCTATGTGTACAGGGGTGCGGACACACCTACCTGTGTGCATCAGAGTGCAGACACGCTCACTCTCCTCCCTGCCCCGCACGCTGGTAAGGCTGATTTCATATTCGGTAGCTGGGAACATCTTGGTGATGGTGAATTCTGTCACAGTGTTGGGTACCACTGAGCTGTCCAGCCGCCCCACTAAGAAAGAGCAGAAGTCACTTAACACAGTTCACAGTACAATCTACATAGGAGCTCCCGGCAGCACTTGGTCAGGAAGCACCAATGGGTGCAAGGCTCAGCACTCAGTGGGAGACAAGGTTCATGGACTGGGAATGTTGGAGCTTAGAGACCCTGTATGCTAGCTCCACCCCCTCACTTTATAGGCTCCTGGGAGCAAAGGAAAAAGAACTATTAGGTGGTTTTCTAGCATGCTGGTCTTTGTAAAGGCAGTATAGAGGGACTGGCCGCAAAGGGTGGTTCCTGCAGACCTGGAACACAACCCCATCCTCTTCTGGGAAGTGAGTGTGTCCTCTGCTGAGGCCACTTGCACCAGTGAGAACTGGCAGGATATAAGCGAGGTCTGAGCCAACTTCCTCTGACTCATAGCTTGGCCAGAGAAGCAGAAATAGGGCCACTGTCACTGTGGTTCCCTCCGAGCCCCCATCTGGTTCTGTTGAGTCTTCACGCGTCTTCCGGGGCTCTATTCTCAGACTTCGCACTCTTAGGAGTGCACATGACCCGGCTCCTGGCAGATTTTCTCAGAGCTCTTTGTGCCTCGCTGCACTGCCTGGGGAACAGGGAGCAGTTGCTCTGCTGGTGAAGGGCGTGCTTTCTGGATGAGTACAATCCCGCCTTTAGGAAAGGAGCTGGAGTGCAGGGTCCAGGGCTGCTCCTCACCCACCCACTCTTGGTTCTGATGCCACAGAGAGGAGGAAAATGCAAGCCAGGTGATCGCCTCTGGGACACGCTACTTCTCCCAGAACCAAATCCCACTTGTCTCTGAGAAATGGAATGGCTTTATTACCTTGGGTTGGCCGATACGATACTCGGTAGTAATCAAAAGATGCGACAGGAGGGCTCCAGGAGACCACAACTGAGTCCTTGGTCACATTGCTAATTGTGATGTCTTTGGGGGGATCAATTCCTACAAGGAAGTGGGTGGTTGTGGGAAAAAGAAAGCACAGTGTGAAAAAGGAGTTCCTCTCCCTGGTTATATGAGGACCAAGAGCTAATGGTGTCCCAAATGTACTGAGTGCTGGGCATCCTTAACACCATGGTCAGGCTGAAGTCTCACCTGCAGCCTCATGGGTGTGGCCAAAGCCACATTCGTGGAGGGTGTTTTAATAACATAAATTCAAGCTGGCAAGGTCTGGGCCTGTGCGGCAACTATTACCTACTTGAAGGCCAACTGGGACGCCTCCTTTAAATTTGTGTGCTTTGTTTTAAACTAGAAGTAACATGGCTATTTTCTCTTGGGCAAACCCAGCTCTGTCAGTCTCTATCCCTTATTTTTTTTTTTTTTAGTAGCCAATTTTGATTCAATTTGGAAAAAAATGCCTATTGACTGGAGAGGGATTTCAGAGAAAATCCACTTTCCTAAACTCTATTTCATTTTTATTGTCCACTTCAATGTTTTAACTGCTAGATGGAAACCAGGTGTGTTGAATCCACTTAGTCCAGTTGTGAGCTTTTGTCAGCATGTAGCAAACTACCCAACACACATGTCCTCACCCACGTTCACACTCATATTTGGGAATGATGAGATGAGAATGATCCAATCCATCTCAGAGTGCCT
Source organism: Pipistrellus kuhlii (assembly GCF_014108245.1). NCBI lineage: Eukaryota > Metazoa > Chordata > Mammalia > Chiroptera > Vespertilionidae > Pipistrellus > Pipistrellus kuhlii. The sequence continues at coordinate 21,076,106 of NW_023425493.1, read as the reverse complement.
GTGTTTTCCAAACAACATGCAAATCAATCCCATTCTCTGAGTACCAGAGCCCTACATGTTTGAATGCGAGTCCCATCTGATTATGAAGAAGCATCATTTGCATCAAAGAGCAGTTAAGAGATGGCTCTCCAGAATAGAAACAGGCATCTCCTTACTGCAGAAGGTTTTCTTCTTGCAGACAAGCTCTCTCTGGGCTTTCTCCTAGGCTGCAAGCAGGAGGACCTCTGGACCAATCCCATTTAGAAGGTAGGATGGACATTGGGCCCATCTTACCTTCTAAATAGGAGTTTCCCATCTTTACATTCTATGGAAGAAGTGGCTTTTCCACAACAGCTCACAGACCCTCCTTAGCTGAATGAGGCAGTCGCCTGCTCCTTGGGTGTTTCACTTGGTAAATTTTGTTAACTTGTCAAAAGCTGCTGTCAAGTCCTGCAGCCTCACCTGTGGTGATGGAGCCCACGATGGGCTCAGAGGTCACGGTGCCGTGGACGGCCACCAGGTTCACGATGTACTCGGTGGCCGGCTGCAGGCCCATCAGGACAGCGTGCCTCTTGGTGGCATCCAGGGAGACCTCCGTCATCTCTTCCTCTTCATCCCGGGGGCTGTAGTTCAGGATGAGTCTGTCCGCTGGAGGGGATGGGTCACTCCAGGTGATGTTCACGCTGGAGGAGGTCACGTGAGAGAAGTGCAAATGCGAGATGGGGCGGAAGCCTGCAAAGCAGAGAGATGGGCGGTTCTGAAACACAGGTGAGGTAGGGGCCACCTGGCTAGAGGAGCTATCTGACTGAAGGGATCTGCTTTCCCTGCTAATAAGGACCACGCCTCTTCCTGCTGCGCCAGAGGTTCCACCTCCACAGGCTCCAGTCCTGTCCACGCTCCTTTCTCCAAGCCTATACTGAAAAATGACCAGTAGACCAGTATTACATCTGTGAGTTATTCATAATAAGATCCAGGATTTAAAACCTGGAAGGGATTTAACATGATCCCATGGATCTTCTGATCACTCACTGATTTACTGCAGGTGAGGAAAGAGACAGAATCAGCCACTCTGGGCTATGAAATCAGACACACATTTTTTGACATTCAGGTGGCTTTGCTCACCTCTTCCCTTTACTTCAAACCATCCCTTCTTGACGATTTATTAGTGTCTCCTCTACCTGTTCTTTCTCTATATGAAATGGGGCTCTGCAAGAGTCGGTTGCCTGGGTGACCTGCTCACACTAAGACCCGTGGATCCCGGAGTGCAGCTGGGCTGCTGCTGCCCTGGTACCTGTGAAGGCATCCACGGTGGACTCCAAGCTCTGCTGCCGACCCCTCTCAGCGGTGATGGAAACGATGTACTCTGCCCCGGGCTCTAGGTCGGTCAGTGTGAAGCCGGTCTTTTCCTTGGGCACAGTGACTTCTGAGGCGATCCCGGAGGATGGGGTAAAGGTAATTCGATAGTGGTCAATGGGGCCACTGGCCTTGGTCCACATGAGGGAGATGGAGGTCTCAGAGGAGGCTGTCACCATGAGGTCTCTCGGACTGTCAAGTTCTGAGGATAAATATTAGGAGCCGATTTCACAATGGAGGGCCATTATTTGTTTTAATCATCCCAACCCTGCTGTGCACTCTACACTATCAGCAGGCCTGCTGACCATGAGGATAGCTTGTCCTTGCTGACACTTAGCTCACATTTTGTTAGACACCTTCCCCTTGAAAGATGGCTGGGGGCTTGGCAAACAGATTGAAGAAGGGCATTATCAGCTGGCTGCTGATTTTCAAGCTCCATAAATTCATCATCTCTCAGTCTTTCTTAGTAAGCTGATCAGGGCAAAACAAGAGCCTCAGATAGGGCTGTACCATTCCTGGCAACAGTGGCCATCTCTGTTCCTGAGGCCATTTTGACAGACATGGCGATGGGTGTGCAAGTAATTAGATCTGAGGCCTCCTGGTGACCCATGGGCTCTCTAGAGAGGTTGTCTATGCCCAGCCTACGGTTTGTACCTAAGGTACTAAATTATAAGGTGACCAGATCATCCCGCTTTTGGCAGGACAGTCCAGATTTTTAACAATTTTTCCCGCGTCTCACGGCATTTAAAAAAAAGTCCCGATTTTTGGAAAGATTGGAAAGATTCTTTCCAAAAATTGGGACTTTTTAAAAATGCTGCGGGACGCGGGAAAAATTGTTAAAAATCTGGACTGTCCTGCCAAAAGTGGGAAGATCTGGTCACCTTATACTAGAAGGACTCTGAAATTTACCTGGGACTTGGAAGTAAAAGTGCTGGGTTGAGAATAGTAAGGATCTCGTATGGACTTTTCCATTGTCCTTAGATTTCATGGGTTATTTCAAAGTCTAGACCTTCACCCCTCAGGTCTTTCTGAGGGCTCCTGTAGTACATTAAGGGATCCCACATTCTGCCTGCTGTGGGGTGGTCCAGAAGAAATATGACCTGCTGTGGTGCTGACTTATTTGGAATTTTCCACCTCTGCCCTTCCACCGCTCCTTAGACTACGGAGGGCCATGCACAGACCTGTACTCCGTCCTGGATGTCAGGGGGAGGCACAGGGGATCTAAGAGTTTCAGGAGGTGGTTGTTTTAGGCTGACAGCTGTTGCCCAGGGACCTGCTCATGGGGGAGCATTGCCTCTCACCAATCTTTGCCAGGACAAACCTCGTGGCCCCTCGGGATTACAGGGGCCTGGTCTTATTCTGTACCAATTCCTACTCACCAGTCCTGGCGTTCATGGTAGCTGGTATGCTTTGCAGTGTGTCCATGACAGCAGATATTCCAAATCCGTACTCAGTGCCAGGTATCAGATCTATTGATAGATGTAGAAACAAATGTTATTCTGTGTGTGTGTCAAGGGTGGGGAGGAAGGATGAAAAAGAGGGAAGTCAATCATCTTAGACTCCTGTTCAGATCTTGTGCTTAGTCCTTCCTGAACTCTCCCTAATTTTACCTATCAGGAAATCCCAATTGCACCTCTTGGGAGAACCAAGCCAAGTCGACAGGATGGACTGACTGGTCAGTGCAGAGCTTCCTTCTTGCTGTCGGTCTCCTTGGAGGAAAGGCTCCCCTTGTCAGTGAGCGGGGGGGTGTGCTCTCCTGTGGAAGGTCTCTCCGTGGAACTTAGAGTCTCAGGTTGATGACAACTGGTGAAGGGCTTTCTTGCTTAACCTGTGGAATGCGGGAGTGTGTCCTCTATAGGGACTGTGGACATAGTCCTTTAAAGTTTTTTTGGCTGTTGTACATGAGGTTTGTATAGTGACTGAGGCTACAGGGGGTCTTCTGGTGTGTTCTAGTGAGTGACAATTGGGGAGTCTTTCTCTCTGACTGTCATTAGGGCTGTCAGGCCTCTAATGCAGGGGCACACAGGAGCTGATGTGGATTCCCTCCCAAAGTTGATAATTCAGGATCCAGGATATAGATCCAATCCTAGGATGATATCTGGGGACCTGGGAAGATAGAAAAAAATTACAAAAACTGCCCAACTAAAGGGTGTAAACCTCTCTGGGGAAATCCTTTGGGGGTTCAATACAAAGGATCACAGGGGAGTCTCCCAGGACACCTGGAATCATCTGGGATCTCTATTCTCTCCCACATTGATTCCAGACTAACTGGTTTGACTGGTATATTAATTTCCTATGGCTACTCTAACAGATTACCACACCCCATTGGCCAGAACAATACAAGTCATTGTTTTACAGCTCACCAGGTCTGCATTCCTTCCACCAGAGGCTCTAGGGGAGAGTCCATGGCTTTGCCTTTTCCAGCTGCTAGAGGCTGCCTGCAAATGCTTCACATCCACAAATGCTCTCCTGTCATGTAAGGTGACATCGTCACAGATACCAGGAATTAGAATGTAGACATCTTTGGGGGCCATCAAACTCACCCTCATTGATAAGGCCTGGGATTGTAGAAAAAATGCAGCAAGATCACTTTATCACCCGTGGGCCCCCTTGGTCAGTTTCAGTCCTTGTGGGCCCCCAGAGCCCTGGCTGGTGACCGTGCTCTTCTGCATTTACGGAACATTCGTTCTCTTCAGAACGCTTGCATGTGGTGATCCTCACCACCACCTTGCAACAATGGGGGGGATGAAGAGCCTTTCGTTTCCAGGGGCTTCCGTGACAAATGGACATACACTGGGTGGCTTAAAACAACATAAATGTGCTCTATCAGTGTTCAGTGTTCTGGAGGCTAGAGGGCCAAAATCAAGGTGTTTGCAGGGCCACGCTCCTTCCAAAGGCTCTGTGTGGAGACTCCTCCCCAGCTTCTTCCTAGCTCTGGCGATGGCCAGCGGTCCTTGGCTCCCTGAGCATCCCTGATGTGTCAGAATGATTTTGAGGTGATGCTTCCTTAACAAATGGCCTGGTTTGTGGAAGGAGAGTGCCGTGGGCAGTCAGAGGGTCTGCACCCACCCCCGTGTGGCTTCAGTGCAGGCTGAGCAATAAATCCCACATGTTCAGTGGGGCAGAGCCCACCCGGCCTTGCTGACTAGGCTCGCCTGCAGGACTGCCTGGCCTCTTCTATTCCCTTCTTCAGCCAACCCCACTCATTTCCTAATTCTGAGTTCTTTCTTGGAAGTGTCAACACCAGTAGTGGTGAACTCGGAAGTCAGACAGAGTTTGAGGTCTGCCAAACTTCCTTCAATATTTGGGTCTGCCACTCTCTACCTGGGCATTTTGACTCCTTAATTTTATGTCTTTGCCAGTTTCTGTAGAAGTGAGCGAATAACAATGTCTATCTCAGAGGGTCACTGTGGGGATGAAGGGAGCTGATGTGGATGCAGTGCAGTGTGTGGCTCATAGTGACAGTAGCCAACATTCTTGTTACCTTCCTTGGAGAACTGTTCCCGGATTCTGGGTCCTTTCTTCTCTCAGTGTGCTCCCCAGCACACCTGTTGTTGGCTTGCTGATGAAACCAGAGATTCGGGGAGCCCAGGCGGCAGTGAGGCCCTGGCTAGATTGATGGGGTGATTGCAATGCCCCAGACCTCTTCGAAGCACACATTTATCTCTGTCACGCGTCCCAGGCACAACCTTGGTTGGAGAAATTAGATTACCTTTGGGACATAAACTACTTTTCCCAGGCAACTGATTGAGACCTTCAATTGCCTATAATGAAGTTGAAATTCTCCGACGCAGATGAAGGGTGACAGGTCGAGGAAGTAAGACAGAAATTACATGCTGCCAAGCGGATCTAACATGCAATGTTTTCATCCGAGTTTCTTATTTATGAAGCTTAAATGAAATGTTCAATAATTCACAATGGAGTCGTTGTCTTCCAGAAAACCGTGGAGCAGAATTTCAAGTGCTCTCTTTCCTGGCCTCCTGTCTGGGGAGTCTGGGTGCGGGGAAGCGGGGCTGGCTTGGTAGGTCCCCACCTGCTGCTTTCTTTTCATTGCCGGCAGCTTTCTTCCTTTGTGGAAGTGAGCGCTGCTCTTTGCCAGCAGGTAAAGTGCAGTTCTGCCCGAGAAGGAAATGTCTATCTGCAGCGCATCCAGTGCATTTATACATCCGCACTCCGGGGGCTCCGAGGGGTTTCTCACGTCTTCCAGAGCTCATGGCTCTCCATCAATGCTCCCTTTCTCTCTCCATCCGACTCCTGAAAGTGGTAGCTAGCAGTGGCTCTGTTCCCTTTCTTACCAATAGCTCAGAAAGTGCGCCCCGCAGGAAATGGCCAGCCTCTGTCTCTTTCAGAGCCTCCTTTGTTCAGCGTGGAGGGTGAAGCTGTTCTCAGCTCTCCTCTGAACCCAAACCTGCTCTGCTCTGAACTCCGGCAGCACACAGTGCACTCTCACCCACCAGATGCTATTGAGAGGCTCCTGTGTGCCAGGCACACGGCTGTGGACAGGGCACAGGGGTGAGCTGAATGGATACCACCTTTGCCCTTTATGAGATTTAAAAAAATCTGGTGAAGGAAACTAATTACTTCTTAATCACATATACTTTGCCAAGCACTGGGATGCAAGCAATAGTGATCTAGAAAAATAAGGAAGGAGAAAGGGAGGGACAGAAGGAGGGATAAACACTGAAGGGGAGTTTTTCAGTGTCTAATGGTCAAGAACACTATTATGAACTAGTTTGTTAGAGAGTCGCACATGGCATCTCCTTGAATTCCTCGCAGCTCTGCTGGGAGGGCATTGGTGATGAGCAAAGCACTCAGAGGGAGTGGGGTCTCCTGCCTGCAGCCCTGATTATTTTTTGATGAGGGGATAGGGAGGGTGGGAACAGGGAGAATTAAAGTTCCCAGGGAGGGATTGTTGCAGGTAACCTGGAGTGCCCTTCCCACCCCGGCCAGGGTCTTATTTTTATAAATGCAAATGACTGTGTTTAGAACCATAAAAAAGGAGCTTCTCCCTCATTTTGCCCCCTACCTCCACCAAGGTCCTCCCTTGTGCTCCCCCAGAAGGCAGCTGGAGAGCCAACAGTCCTTGCAACTTGCATCTCAGCACAGACATAAGTTTCCTTATGTCCCTATAAACTCTTCTTAAGTCACACAAAGCCATGTGCCTTTATAAATCTCCCAGCTGCAAACTCCCCGGGATAATTGTGAGTAATATATGTGTGTAGGCTAATTTCATCAGCCCAACTCTAATAAAAACATCGACTATGCAAGCCCTCTCTAGTTAATAATTTTTCCTTTCCTTATAAATCTGCAGCACTGATGTGCTCACTGTCCCTCCCATCCTTCTTTAGTAGGAGCATCACAGAGCGGGAGGCTTTTGGTGAGGACTTGGAACTGCCTTGGAGTCTGTGCCCCTTGCTGGCTTTGTGAACCTGGGCAAGTTTCCAAGTGCTCCGAGACTCAGTTTCCACATCCATAAAATGGGGATGCTGACATGCCTCAGGAGGTGTTCTGAAGATGAAGTGAGCTGACCTACGCGAAGGTGACTGGAATAACACTGATGGCCAATGAAGGCAGAATCTTTTCTCCCCTGGTAGAGGGAATTGGTGACTGGGATGTGACTGTGCTCTCCTCTCTATCGCTCATGATTCTGTGGTGCATCCGCCATCCTAACAACTAGCCGCCATCCTTGGAAATTGCTAATTGCCAAGTCAGCCTGAGGTGTAGGCAGGGATGGGCTGCGCTGTGACTCAGCTCCCTGCTGCATCATTTCAGCTTTTTGGTTTAGCTTAGTTTTTGTGAATGTCTCCTGCTCTCAGTAAAAGCCCTTCTGGCAGCTGGTCTGTTCCCGCTACATCTAATTCACCCCCATTAACCTGCTTGGTCAGCGTCTCCTGGCTGTGTTTTCAGAAGCGCGTCTGCCTGGAAAGAGCATTTATTTTATTTGCTTTAACCAGCCTCATTGGGCAAGGCGGCTGCGATTTCAGCTCAGGAGGGAACAGCTTTGCTTCCACTGCCCTTGTTTACTGTACCTCCCGTCTGCTGAGATGGCCAGGGCTCCGGTAGGAAGCCAAGGCATACTGACAGGGGCTGTGCAGGAGCGTCGGCAGCCCTCGTCTGAGGCTGCTGTGCACGTCGCATGTAAAACGTGCCCCGCGCTCCTGTCATCTACCTGTCAGTGGAGTCCACCAGGCGGCTCTTCTGGGTGGGTGTGTCTGAAGCCCGGGAGGAGCGCTGGCTGGGACCCTGTCTAGGGACAGGGAATGGTCCCAGCCAGGCAACATGGTGACCTTGGGTGTCGTCCTAGTCCACACTACCATCATCCCTGCCATTGACTCCAGCACGGCCTCCTGACCAATGTCTGCCTCTGCCCTTGCCCCCCTCGCCCCTTCTCCACGCTGCAGCTGCACAGATCTGGGCCTTACATCACCTTACTTAAAATCCCTCTGTGACTCCCACTCTATACAGCATATATAAGGCCCACCAGGCTCTCACCTTATCACTGGCCTTTTGTCTATTTCTCAGTCACAGTGAATACTTATAGTTCCACCCATCCATCCACCCACCACTTATTTAGAGCTCAGTTAGTGCTGGCCATTGGGAGCGGATGTTGAGCGGAAGCAAACACAGTCCACCTCCCACAGAACCTTAGGTGGAGGTGGACACTGACAACTGCATCGCCCAGCACGGTGCACAGGACAAACAGGGTGCTGTGAGGGGAGTGGTGACCAGGGAGATGAGGCTGCAGACAGGGGACCTGACCTGCCTGGGACCAGGCAGGCTCCTGATGAGGGGAAACGTGCTGGAGGGACTGAAAGAAGCACACCGGTGGGCCTGAAGCCCAGGGAAGAAGGGGAGATGGGAGAAGATGGCAGGAAAACCAGGCAGGCCAGGTGGGCTCAACTAAGGTTTGGTGTTTATCCAAGAGCAATGGACGTCCCTGAAATGTAAGACAGGATGTGACAGTGACGGCGTGCAATGACGAGCAGGAGTCACAGGCGATATGCTAGGGACGCGAGAGACTGAATCAATGGCGTTTGGCTGCGGTGTAGGTGGGCGGGAAGAGAGCTGTGCGAGTGTGGACAGGAGCTCACTCACCGGTGAGGGTGGCTCTGCTGGTTGGCCCCACGCTCTTGGGGACCAGCAGCTCGTGGTACTGCTCGCCTGCCAGGGTGCTGTACACGACCTTGTATGCTTGAACCTCCGCCTCACTGTTGTCCCACTCGAGGTCCAGGCTGGTGGCTGTGCGGGAGCCAACCCGCAGGTTCTTGGGGGCATCAATCTCTAAAAGAGAGTCAGACGTGACCAGATCACACAGGATAATGTGCGTTTGTCATGCGTCTTGAACACGAACAAGCTTTGCGGTCACAGCCCCACACCTCCCGACCCTGCCTCTTGTGTGTGACCCCAGGCTGCCCTGCAGCCACCACACACCGGGGAGCTTGGAGAGTTTACTTAGGAGTTAGATATCAGCACGCTTTACTCTTCCCCCATTTCCACGTGGAATTTCCAGCGGCGCTCTAGACATTCAAACTGAACCAGTTTGCATCATCAGTTTGAAACAAAGCAAGGAAAACCCTGACAGGACAAAACCAGAGACACCTGTCACAATGCTGGTAGGAGAAACTGCGTGCAGATGAGGGAGATGGATGAGACTAGAGCGGTGGTCGGCAAACTGCGGCTCTTGAGTTGCGGTTTGCTGACCACTGTCATATGCTACCCTTTACCTCTTTGCACACAATATGCCACAACTGCCTAATCCTCACAGCTTCCAACTACACGGTAACATTTAATCTAGCAGTGGTTGGCAAACTCATTAGTCAACAGAGCGGCCAACTGGCTTGCAAGCCGTAGTCTGCCGACCACTGGACTAAAGCAGCATCACATCTGACTACCAACAGGAAGTTCCCCTCACGGAATGGAACACTTGTCCCCCTGAAGCTGCACTGCTTCTGTTCCTGCCCCTGAGACACATCGCGCTCTTCCTGCCTCAGGGCCTTTGCACCGGCTGCTACTTTTTCCTGGAATGCTCTTCCTGGAGCCTCACTTGGCTTAGGTCACCTTGGTCTTGATTAAATCTTTTGTCTTATGATGTTTCTGAACGTCTCTCGGTTGTCCATTTCGCTTCTTGGCATAATACTCATGGCTGAAACGGCCTGCGTGTTTCTCCTCTTCTTCCTTGTCCAGTGTCCCCACTGGAATGTAACTCCGGAACCTGGGCCTTGTCTGGCTTGCCTGTGCAGAAGCCGCGGTGCGTGGGACAGTGCCTGGCACCCAGGAGGTGTCCAGTGTGTGCGTGTGAGGCGCCTGGATGAACACTGGCAGCTCTCTGGCTTGTCTGCTCCCTGAAAGCCGCTAGGAAAGCCTTGTTAAATATTCCAGCTGCGGACTCTGAAGACACGAACAGCTTTGCCTAAAGGCAGCTGGTCCTGAGGGTGGGGAAGGGTGGCAGGTGCTCGTATTGCTGAGTGGGGCTTGGCTTTTGCATTAGTTTCCTGGGGCTGAAACGACAGAAGTGTCTTGTCCCATGGAGTAGAGGCCTGAGAGGGGCATTGGCAGGGTCGTTTCCTGCTGAGGGCTGCGAGGGAGAATCTGTCCACGCCTCTCTCTGCTGGTTTGCCTGCAACCTTTGGCTTGTTCCCTGCCTCCATCTTCACATGGCGTTCTCTGTATACGCGTGTCTATCTGGGTCCAGATTCCCTCCTTTTCCAAGGACGCAGTCATATTGGCATAAGGCCCATCCTAATGACCTCCTCTTATTTGATCAACCAAATTAGGTCACATACACAGGTACTGAGACTCAGGACTTCCACATCACTGTAGGGGACACAATTCAACTCACAACAGCGTTCAACAGGGGTTTGTGCATTCAGTTAAAGTAGTAGCCGTTGGTTGGCCAAACGCCATGGTGCCTGCGTTCAGTGCCTTTCGGGATGTGCTCAGAGGAGGGTCCTGGGCAGAAAGGGTCCCAGGAACTTCTTGAAACTAGAACCAGAGCCCCGTCGGGGGAGGGAGGAGCGAAGACAGGCCTGTATGTCCCCGGGCTGGTGCTCTCTCGCGATGGCCTCGGCGAGGCTCCATCTGAGCGCTTTGCCTTTTCTGAGCAGCTCTAATATCCCACTCACCACGCAGGAAGCAAATCTCTGTTTTAATTGTCTGTGCAATTAGTGCTCGCCTGGTGTCGAAGCCATCACCTGGAAAAGCACTTTGGCTAATGTGAATTTAAGCGGAGTTCTGGAAATGACGGAGGGCCCTACCGCGAGGGGCCAGGCACTCTCATCATTCCGCTGGCACCTGCCAACCCCCGGCCCTGAGGGCTTATGGGCAAAGCTGCTCACTCTCCCTACTACCCCCATGCTCCCCACGCCCCTGCACCCCGGAGCAGAGAGGGGCAGGTTGGAGCTGCGGGCTGAGGCCGCATTGCTCGGGCTGCCTCCTAACATCTGCCAATCTGCCAGGCGACCCGCACAGAGAACCAAGCAGCAGTGAACCGAAACTCAGGGCTGCTTCCCGGAAGCAGAATGTAATTGTCTTGATTGGAATTTTTCTGGGCCACCAGCCAATCCTGCCTCCATCTTGTCAACCTAAACATCAAGCATTCGCTTTTCATCTGCTGCTCAAGGGCTCTCATCCCCTTTTCTGCCTCTTTGAACTCCTTATCCGAGCAAAGCACAAATAAACCGCGTTTCAAACAAAACCTGGTTTAAGTTGTAAAAGGAATGCAGTACTGAGGCTCATGGGAGCCCCAGCACCTGAGCAGGCCGTGTTGTGTGTGTGTGTGTGTGTGGGGTGGGTGGGTGGGGGGGCAGGAAGGGCTGACCTTGAATTCACCCGAAGGGCTGACCTTGAATTCACCTGTGGAGGCTGCTCTGCACGCGAGGCCCTGGGTGATTTTGGGTTGCGGCGGTGTGTTCAGTAACAATCTGAGTGGCACCTGGTGGGGTGGAGTCCGGCCATGGGCTCCGAGAGAGTCGGGGAGCAGGTCCCCTAGAGGCCTGGCCTTTCCCGACTGTTGGGGAAGCTCTTTAAGAGTCCCGACAGTTTTGGGGGTGCAGGGGACGGGGCCATCACAAGATGGGGACACTGACGCGCTTCACTCTGCCTGCTGTCCATGGGAAGGAGCCGGCCTGCCCCTAGCCTTCGAGGCCACGCTGACAAGCGAATGGCAGACACAGGATCTCAGGCAGGGGCCCTTCAGTGGGACAGTGGGGCTTCTCCCAAGTCCAGGGGGTGCCATCATGCCGTGCAGTCACGATGGACTTAACAGAAGTGTCACAACAATCTCTGCAAGCAGCAATAAAGGGCGCCTTCCCCAAGCTCTCCCCGAACTGCCATTTGGGCTCGTAATACGGACGTGTAACCGTCTTCAAGACAAAGTTTACATTGTACAAACGAGAAAGCCGAGGCCACGGGACGAGACTTAGAGCAGGTCCCAGGTCTGGCCGGTAACGGGCGGGACGAGAACACACGCTCCCACAACGGGTGCACAGCGTAGCCCTCCACTGCGACGCAGCGTTGCCAGGGGCCCCGAAACCCCACATTTCCTTCCTGCAGTGAATGACCTGGGTGCCCCAGCACACGACCTCTCGCCCCCGAATACCGCTCTTGCCATGACAGCACCACCCCTGGCTCACCATTCCACCCCCGCCTTCGCCCCGCCGCAGCCTTACCTGTCGTGAACTGGGTGGCGGAGGCTTTGCTCTCGTTGGTCCCGCGGACGGCACTGACGCTCACCTGGTAGCGGGAGCCGGGCCGCAGGGCCTGCACTGAGTACTGGCTCAGGGGAGGCTGTAGCCGGAAGGTGGTTTTCCTGCCTTCCTCGCCCACCAGGCCATACTTCAGGAGGATGGAATCGACTTTGGCCCGAGGCGGAGTCCACTCCACGAAGGCCACGGTGTCGGAGACATCTCGCACCAGGATCTGCGTGGGCCCGTCAATGACTGCAGGGGAAGGATCGGACAGAAGGACATTTGAGAAACGAGCTCTTTCTCTTCTCCTTACATCAGCCTGGTCGGTCAGGGAAGGGATGGGTGTTATGATCCCATTTCACAGATGGGGAGGAGGAGGCACATAAGGAAACACCTCTTTTCAGAGAATGCCGTTTGGGAACAGGGTAACTGGCACTGGAATTCAATTCTCCTGAATATCCTGCCATTAGGCTGAGTTTTTTTTTTCCCATCCTGGCTGGCTTGAGAGGGCCAGGCCTGCTTCTGTCTGACAGAGAACTGAGCTTCTGGTGTGAGCCCCAGCTCTAAGGAAAGATCTTTGAAATTATCAGCCTTGTCTAAACACCTGAGATTTCCAACACGGTTGCCAAACGGGGCATCATGAGTATCCAAAGGCTGTCCCTGCTCAGCCATGCGAACAACGCAGTCAACACAGCTGCTGAGACGCTGCGGACGCCAACAGACCTTTGCGTTGTTGACATGGAACGTGCCTTCTGGGGAAACGTGATCTTCTGACAAAAGAGGACCTGGGTTTTGGACCAGTCTCTGTGGGCTATTTCCCCACCTGTTCTTGCACATTCCTGAGCCAGAAGGACACTGCAGTCGCATGTAGCCCCTTATGAGCCCTGGACTCTGGCACCGAGCAGCTAAGGGGGTGGTGTTACCCTGGAAAACCTGGCTGCTTTTCTAGGGGGTCCACCATTCAGCCTGTTCACATTGAATTACGATGGTTGCGGGGGAAGGTGAGAGAATACAGGAGGAAAACAGAGAGAAAGGACTGGTGGGGAGAATGGAAAATGGTCTTCACTCCCCTTGGTATGTCTGCATGGCCACCAGCCCTGCTTTGCATTACTCAGTGTCTGGAGCTGATTCCTGTTAATACTGGTCAGTAATTCCAATACTGGAATTAGAATCGGAGACTTTGCTTAGCTGAGTGTTACCATGAGAGCAATTGGCATCTAAAGTGGAGGCCAGCCTTGCGGACTGAGCCCTCGCCCTGTGGCAGCCGACACTCGCCCTGGGCAGAGAGGATGGGGCTCAGTGGCAGTACACAGGACATCCCGCTGGTGTTGCAGAGAATCCCCATGGGAACTGGGGATAGAGTTTTAGGAGCAGAAATGAGTGACTTAGAAGAGCAACTAGAGAGAGATAGTAACACCATTCCCAATTTTCCATTTCCCGGTTCAAGTCTTTCATGAGCCCCCCATGTATTTCTGGCCCTGGGGGTTCCATGAGACACTGTCCTTCTGGTAAGTTCTCTTTCCTGCCTCAGCTAGTTAAGGAAATTTTCCTCCTGGTTACCAGAGAGCTCTGACACTGGTTTGTCATCTGCCCACGCTGGACCACCTCCTGCTGCCTCCAGGATGGAGTGTCTCTCCCTTGGCATGGTCTCAGTCCAACCTGAGCCTCCCAGTCTTGCCAAGCTGGGTTCCCCTCCCGCTCTCTGGGTCTAGCCTGGTCCTGTCCTCTATTACACAGCTTAGGATTTGGGGTCTAGCCACGAACAGCCCAAATAAAAACCGGCAGACCATTTTGATGCCACCTTGTTTGGAGTTAAGATGAAGTTTTGTTTTTCATATCTGGGGTAATAATGTGATTGAACAGAACACATCTAGATGTTTTAGGCTTGCTGTATTTAGGGACTTTAGATAAGCTGGGCCTCTTAAAAATGGTCTCCTAGCTGCTATACAGGCATAATGCCTGAAACATAATAGTCACTGAGGAAATGGGCGTTGGATGAATGGGAGGAATGGATGGGTGATCCCCTGTATCCAGGAGAAGGAAGGGGACATGTTTCAATGAACTGGAACTTCTTTTGGGAAGAAAGATGTCACAGAAACGCAAATAACCAACCATGTAAGGCTTTTGTCCTTCAACTCTTTCCATCTCCCAAACCCTAGGCTTAAGGCATTGTCCCTGTGAGAGTGTGACTGTGCAGCTGAGTGCTCCAGCCGCAGGAGGTCTTGTAATTTACATTCCCAAAATGACCTGCCTTTGAGAAGCCAGTCTGAGAGCCTGATGAGGCCTTGGAGCCTCGCAGGCGGGGGTTAGTGTAGGTCAGACCTTAGCAGAAGGAAATAATTAAACAATCATTTTCTAAAAATAGCAGACAGGAATGGGAGCAACCTTACTTTCTGCAGCCGCTCTGCTCTTGGATTCTACCCTTCCTTGGCCACTTTCTTGAACTATCCCATCCCAGCCAGGAGGGGTCAGCTTGCTTTCAACTTGGGCCCTCAATGCCCTCAAAACAAACACAGGTCCTACTCAGAAAGTAAACCAGAATAATTAGTCTCCAGTTCTTCACGACTCTGAACACAACGCCAAAATATTAACTAGGATGTTTTCCTATTGGAAAAAAATTCTCCCTAGCTTTACCACACATTTTCAGGTCCAGAACTCTGCACTTTCCTCTTAAGAAACTTTCAAACCAAAAAATCCTGCCAATGTAAAATGTGACTTAAGGAGAAAACTAAGGTGGGGTTGGACTACCTTCTGTAAGTGCTGTCAGCATAGGGTTTCCCCAAAAATGTATGCACACTGTAACAGCTGACAGCTCAATGTTGAAAATAAAATGTATTTTAATAAATGCTGCCTTTATCATTATTCAAAGTGCGGGTATACATTTTTGGGGGACACCCTATACTTTAGAAGAAAAACATTCTGCAACTGTCTGTCCTGGGCCCTCTGATGAACCATCGCCTCCTCATAGTCGTTTGCTTCCTACTAACGCTTTCTCACTATCCAATCACAGGAAGGAGCATTCCACACCAGAAAGGAGAATCTACACACGTGTGCGATGAAAAGGTCAACTCCAGGCTCCAGCTAACGTTGGGGAACAAAGATGCGGAGCCTGCCCGGCATCTGGAGAGCTTCCTGCAGAGCACATGCAGGCTTCATGGCTGTGCCGTTTCTTCTAAAACATATTGGACTAGAATTCTGGTTTAAAAGCCTCTCTTTGGGAAGGGGAATGCTCTTCTTAAAGCACAAACTCTTAAATGACTATACAAAATGTACAGGAGACGATGGTGAAGCTGCCGTGGTGGGTGGGTAGGGGGCGCCTGGACAGAGAGTGGTCAGAGGCCTGGATGTCCCCTGGTCCTGGCCTTGGGATGCTGCCATGGAGCAGTGCTCTGGTGGAACATAACCTGCCCCACAACATTTCCACCAGTGTTTTCTCTATCCAGCATAAGCCTCGCCACCTGATACCACTCAGTGTGGATCTAATGAGCAAAGCATGCATCACTAATGCAACGTGTCTCATTACATAGCCTTGTGGCCCCCTGTTCTGGCCAACTCGGCCTTTGCCCTGGACTCCTGACTGGCTTTCTTCAGTGTCAATTTCTGCTTATGAAAAATAAAGCTGTACCAATATTCGCCTATCTCATTTACTCATAGGGAGAAGTTTCTTAACCTTCCAGTCTCAATTCTCCCATCCCTGAAATCAGAACAAAAATGATACCAGGTGCTATTTATAATGTTTGAAAAGTTCTTGGTGAGGGCACACATACATGCATTATAACTGCTAATTTACAGCCTTTGTTACCCAAGGAAATAAGGCAAAATACCATGCAGTGAATGAATCAAACCTAGAAATAATGACCTTGCATGAGATGGATTGTGGGGAGAAAATAATAAACTTAAGTTCACCTTGAACAGTGACCCACCTACACTCCTGGTCTTTAATGATGCTTTCTACACTCTCACGTCTAAGTGTGTGCTCTGAGCACATGTGTACATACCAGGTACTGAGCACCCACTCTCAACAACACAGTGCGAATCTCTTTCCGTGCGTTATCTGATTTAATCCTCATGTCAAATCAATGACGGAGTTCTTATCATTCATCATTGTAAAGTAAATTAAGAAGGGTTGGATGCCTTTCTCTAAATCTCATGTAGGCTCCAGAGCTCAGATACTGGAGCTGACAAATGAGATCTCTTGATGAGTAAGACTAGGAGAAACACACTGAACATCTTAAAGAATTTCCCCACGTAAAACTCTCCAATGCCTATGCTTGCAATAAGGAAAGGTTCTGCTTAGCATCTGGCAGAGGATCTCCATCTCTAGGACCAATGCTGTTCTCAGCTCTGGGAGATGTCCTCGCCCCCTTTGTCTCTACGTGTCCGACAAGTCTGTAGTTCTTCCTTGTGAATGACCCAGGGGTAACCTCGGGAGAGAGATGCAGGAAGCACTCACCAGTGGCCACGCTGGCCGAGGTTGGGGGGCTTCGGGCTTGCTCCTTCAGGGCCACCACGTTGACAATGTACTCCTCCCCAGGCTTTAGTCCTGTCTGGTTGAAAGATGTGACATCGCTGGGGAGCTGGGCAATGACCCCTCCTTCGTTGTTCTGGGTGGGGGAAGGGAGACGCAGAGAAAACAAAAGTCACTGGGAGAGAAAAGTGTTCCATTGTTTATGAATTGTGATTTAAAAATGGGGCCTCCTCCTCTCCCCTCCACGAGGGGACAGCGAATGTCTGGGGCCAGGGATGAGTCTCATCAGGCTCAGGGAGAAGGCTGCCACTCTAGGAGGCTCTGGCAAATTTTCAAGAACATTTCTTTGGCCTTTCCTGAGTCTATTGAATTTGCCAATACAAATTAGCCATGAGGCGATGTAGCTTGGCTTTTGCCAAAGAGGAGAAGGTTGATGGTTACAGTTAGCATTCATCTTGATGAGCATGTCCTTGGCTATTTAGAAGAGTTGCGAATGAGTGTAAACAGCTCTGTGTACACACACACACTTTCCAAACTAAGATGTTTGCAGATTTTTTAAATGAAGCAGAATTATATTTTGCTATGTCTAGAGTTTCTCATGGTGTTACTCAGGGTGTAAATTTGTCAATGTCTTATTTCCTCTTCACCCAGATGTGTTAGAAGTCAGTGACACAACCAACTATAAGTACAGAGAAGAGAAAAAGGAAGTGTGGAACAAAGAATAATAGGAGAGAGGAAGGAGACAAAATGGTAGAAGGGAATATGAGGAAGATCAACATGATGACGTTGGGTCCCAGATTGATTATCTACCTACCTTCCTACCTGACCATCTATTATACATTTTCTATGTGTCCCTCTGGAAATTGAGGGAACAAGAGGACTTTTCTGTGGCACTGCCCCTCTCTCCTATTCTTTGGTCTCTTTTCATGCTACCCAGAGTGTCCTGTATGTTCCTCAGAGCCAAACTCTTGGAAATCAGTGTGACGCATGCCACTCAGTGGCCCCAACCCACAGATGACACAGTTATTCTATGTGGCCATGTGTTTGACCTTGGCATGCCCTAGCCAGCCCCTCTTGTCACATGTTGGATATAAAACAGGCAAGCCTGGCACAGGTTTTTTCTTGCCTGAGCAGTAGGGTGGCGTGATTTTCTCTGCATATTATAAACTCATCTACCCATCATACTTTACTGGTATTTTGAATATAGATAAGACATATAATAAAATATTTGTACAGAATGTCTGTTTGGATGTATGTAGGTTGCTATGACATGACTACATCCACATGACAGAGGGGGGGGCCTCCTGGATTAGTGGACAGAGCTGTGGATACCTGGGCTCCTGGATTAAGCCTGCCACCAACTAGCTGTGTAAGTTTAAGTTCACAGAGTCTCCATCTCTATAAACTATGGGAATTGGATATAAAATGAAGGGTCCACTCTGTGAACTTGAAGATCTTTTGTAGCTCCAACAGCTCATGCCTCTAAGAATGGTGAAATCACAGTCTTATTAGCCAACAATGTGTCATGTATCATTAAGTCTGATGAATGACAGAAAAACTGCTCTTTGACATTGAAAGATGAAGCCAGAGGGAAGGAGTCTGATTAAACATTATACCCCCATGAATGATACAGTAGGAAGAACATCAGTAGGGTCAACAAACCCTGGAAAACCACAACTAGTCAGGTACCGCTGGCAACGCGAAAGCGTTCATTTTAGGATTAAGAAAATAAAATATTACTTTACCGAACAGAAATGCATCTTGGGATACTTTTAACTCAAAGACAAATGATGTAATTTGTTTAAGGGAACTTTTGCTCAATTAATAGGTTATGAAAGGTGTTTTTGTGTTGCACCTCTAACCATGAGAGAGAAGGAAGCCTTGCAAGCAGACTCAGGTGCATCTGTGTGCACAGAATAAAGCTGGGTTGACCATGTGACTGGCTCAGGTGGCTTTTGTAAGTCCTAAAGAGAAACCCCAGCTCTCAAAAGGTGTGGTATTCAGACTCACTAATCAGAGTCTGCGAAACCCCAGAGTTTTCTGAGCAGAGATCTGGGGCTGGTAGCTACTTCCCTCACCCATCCTCTGGCACCTCAAGCCAGCATGCTGGGCTCAGGGTCATTCTTGCTGGTTGTTTCCTCACCACACGTACAGCCCAGACATCCACAGAACATCCCTTTGTGTCCTCAGTGGTGTAGAGAGCTATGGGCCAGTGCCTTCTCCTTGCTGTCCCAGATCTCACATGGAGGGTGGGGACAGAAGGCCATGTAGTGTGCTGACAGGTGGAGTTACCTTTGGAATGAAGCTGATCTCCCACCCGTCGAAGGAGAAGGAGAAGGGCTCCCACTGCACCTCCACGGTGGTCTCTGTGATGGTCTTGAACCGCAGCCCTTGAGGAGTGGAGAGATCTGGAACACAACAATGTGGGGACCGTGTCATAGGGTCCTGGGCAGGGACACAGAGCATCTCCGGGGGCTCTTGCTGGTTAAGCTCCCCCCATGCCAATCTTATCACACACACACGGTGGGTCCCAGGTACAGGGTTGGGCTGGTGTCAAGTCTTGGTGGAATACATGAAAACATAATAAATCCAATCTACTAAATATTTGTTTATGTTTTCTAAATCATAATATGTTATTATTGAAGTACAAAAGTCACACTTCCCTTCCCTTACTAATGTGGTAAATATTGGCATTTAACACAATGCTCTTTTTGGAGAACCTGAACACTATCTTTGGCGGCTTTAAGGATTCCAGAGAGGCTGAGTGTTCCCATGTCACAGTGAGTTGACTAGAGGTGTGGACCATGCCCACTGCAGAATGAAGACAAGGATGCTTTCCCTGACCCTCTGATGGGCAGGAAGAATATTTTGTTAGCTCAAACCACCAAGTGCAGGATGGCCTGAACTGTCCATTTCATAAGCAAAGCAAAGTCACGCACAAGGGAGAAGAGCAGATCCTGGGGTATTTGACTATCTGCTCCTTTTCTCCAGTGGTTCCTTTATCATTACTTCTCTCCCTCATCACCGTGGCCTCCCTTACCTCATTATTTTATTCTTCTCTTTCTCTCCCTTTCTCCTATGCACACGCACACACACACATGGACACACACATGGACAGGTCAGTGAGGTGGCAGCATGCTCGCCCTGGTGCAGTTCCCATCACCAGCCCTGGAGTATGCCCGCGTGCCTTTTCTCAGTACTGCGAGGAGCCTGCTTCCCTTTTAGCTTTGCCCCTCCTGGGATATTCTCCTCCTTCCTGGGTAGAAGCTCCCTCAGGTCTCTTGGCTAAAAGGCAGGGCTGATTCTGAGCCCACTTGAAGGCATGTCAGGTGCCTTGACATGATTTTGTCCTTGTCACCTGGGAGCTTGCCTGAGGGGATGCCCTGACTTCGCATAAGAGACTCCACAGGAAATGGAAAGCTCATCACTGCATGTGCATGAGGACCAGAGGCACTTGCGTGGGACCAGAGTCAGGTGCTCGCTGTGGTGACTCATCCCAGAGCAAGGTGGGGACAGCGTAGATGAGGACCTGCCTCTCCACCATCACTGCGGATATTTAAGAATAGTTCTCAGGCACCAGAGGAATTGGGGAGAAAAAAAGGTCAGATATAAACAGAGAAACAGAGCTAATTATAGGCACATTAACAGTCATCATTCACAACAAGAGTCCAATATGATAATAGGATATTTGTCAACTGAAAAGCAAGGGACAAGAGGATTGCTTAAATCCTATCTCCTCTGCCTGTCTCTATCCTTGCATCCTTCAAAGCTCAGTCCAAATCCTGAGAACTCCTTGAAACCTCCAAGCCAACTCTTTCTCCCTTGACATCCCCATTTTCTGAACTTTCATAGTATTTGTTACCCAAGTACCATCTTGTCATTTGAGACAAACATAAAATGGGTCCTGATCTCTTAGCTCATATTTGGTGATGTGTCATTTACGACCCAAGGGCTTACGGTTCATGGTCACCCCTTGTGCTGGTTCTGTGCTACTGCTAAAATCTCTGGGACATCATGTACAAAAATAGACTGAGAGACACAGAAGCAGGGAACAGACTGGAACCCCAGAGGGCAGGCAGGGAAGGGTAGGTGGGTGAGAAGAGATCAACCAACGAACTTGTATGCATATATGCATAACCCATGGACACAGACAATGGGGTGGTGAGGGCTTAGGATTGGAGGCAGTTATGGTGACATCACGCCAATCTCTCTTATAGTTTCCACAATAAAAATTAAAAATAATTAAATATTTGGTCTTTGTTGCTGGTTCCTGGCACACTGCTCCTAAAACACTAGGAATCTCTGGACTAATAAGATCTTTAGTGTGATATGAGATAACTGGCAGCTGGGCCCCCAGCTAGCTCATCTCTGGAAAAACCAAGGCATGATGGGAGGGTCGGACCCTTCAGCCGTATGCCCAACCTCCATGCCTTAATCAATCTTGCCTCCATAATCAACCCTCCATAAGAAAATACAAACATAGGGGGCTCAGAGAGCTTCCAGGGGGTACACACATGGAGGTGCTGGAAGGGTGGGGTGATGAAGGGGGCATGGAAGCTCCCCTCCCCTACATAACTTGCCTTAGTCATCTCTTCATCTGGCTGTTCCTGAGTCGTGACCTTTATAATAAGTTGGTAAGTAGAGTACTTTCCTGAGTTCTGTGAGTTGTCATAATTATCAAATCTAAGGAGGGGCTGTAGGAACCCCCTGAGTTTATAGCCAGGGGATCAGAAGTACTGATGACAAGCTGGGACCTGAAGTGGGGGCCATCTCCTGAGACTGAGCCTAAACCTGTGGGATCTGACACTAACTCCAGGTAATGTCAGAATTGAGCTGGTGTCCAAGAGTTGGAAAGTGGCATTGGAAATGATGATTTAAGAAGTCAGAGGTATATAAAGAGAAAAAAATAAGTGACTTCCTAACTTCCTCCCAATCTCCTCCTTAATATAGTCTATGTTAATAGTTGGTATGCAGCCTTCTAAAATTTGTCTATGTTTAATTAAACATGCAAAATATAGAGACATACCTATAGGAGTTTTCCCTTGTTATAAATTAAAAAGGAAAACATCCATTTCTTATGGAGAGCAGTTTTTCTCTCTCTCCCCCCCCCCCCCCCCTCTCTCTCTCTCTCTCTCTCTCTCTCTCTCTCTCTCTCTCTCTCTCTCTCTCTCTCTCCTTCCTATTTCCCCATAGAAATTTTTAAACTATGTTCTAGAGCAGGGGTGGGGAACCTTTTTTCTGTGAAGAGCCCTTTGGATATTTAGAACATCATGTGCAGGCCATATAAAATTATTAACCTAAAAATTAGCCTGCTGCATTTAGTCAAATGTTTAATTAATTTACCCTAATATGCCTTGGCAGGACCAAACCAAATGATTTTGTAGGCCTTATACAGTCCTTGGGCTAGTTCTAACCCCTGTTCTAGAGGCTCAACTTTTATAATCAAAAAGGACTATCAAGATATTTTGTTAAATAAAAGACCACCAGGAAAGTATGCCACCTTTCTATGAAAAGGTTGGTGTTACCAGATGTGGTTTTAAAGATTTTCCGCCACTATGTTATATATACTTACCATCTGTAACACACCATTTAGCAGTGCTTATCAAATTTTTCATTTCAGATCTCTTGGTTTTAATTTCTAACTAGAATTAAAGTCAGTAGAATTCTCCTAACTTCCCTTGACCTTTATTCAGATCTAGCTTAGAACAAGACAGAGCTCAATGAAGTACTTTTTGTCCTTTGATGAAAGCTGAGTCTAGAAACCCTCTTAATCGAAGTGCCTTTGTAATGGCATACCCTTTCCCAAGGGGGTCATGTTGGAAGCCTGTCCCCTCAAGAGCAATGACTATTGCAGGCATCCCCGAAGAATTGAGAAAAGACGCTGCGTACTATCATGGATGCCCATGATCTCATGGAGGAGAAAAGAAAAATGAAGCAGGACGGGGAAATGGTACGTACGGGTGGCCACCTTGGCAGTGATGGGAAGGCTGAGGATGTTGCTAATGACAGCATAGACGCTGATGTTGTAGGTGAGACCTGGCTCCAGCTCGGTGATGGTGACACCACGCCAATCTCCAGGCACCCGCTGCTGGAGCTGGAGGCCCCCCAGGGCCGTCGGCTGGTAAGAGATCACATATTCCGTCACTGCCATCGGCCCGTCCCATTCCAGCTCAATGGACCTGTCGCTGATACCAGCCACTCGCAAGTCCTCTGGAGGGGCAGCTACCGGGAGGCAATACACAGATAGCATGAGCTCAGAGGACTGCCTTCCCCATCCTCGACTCACCTTTCTCCCTCACATCTCACCCCAGGTGCCCTTTTTAAATGTTCTGCTCAGCTCAATGGCTGGGTGATTTCTGATACCCTTTGGGGCACGTTCTTTTCTTTCTGTTCTTAGCTTTCCCACCTCCATGGCCCTGAGTCAGTAGTGTGCTGGAATCAGCTCCTACTGACTCCTGAAAGTCACTGGTCAAATTCTCCTGAATTTTGCAAGACAGTTGTTAAATAGAGCCATTGTGAATGATTCAATATAAACTCAGAATTAAGTAAATTATATTACAAACAGAGGTAATAAATACTCAAAATTCATCAGTTTCAAATGATTTTGCTACATTTTACTATTTTTGATGCTTTTGAGACAATGCACATATGTTGTGTCTCTCTGGTGGCAATGCTATACAACTGTCTTCTACTGCACAGCTATTGCCAACTCCATGTGTAGTGATGTCATGTTGGTAGTTTGAAATTGGCCACAGAGGGAGTATTTACACCAAAGAAATTGGCAAATGCTATATTTTTTTCTTCAGTTATTAGATACTTAACAGCATACCAGTGGCTAAAATATTTGGTAATTTAATAAGTTGTCATCAAATTACCCTGGAAGACAATGTTTGATTTTGCAAGTGGAAATAAAAGGCTTATTCCTGATTGTTTTGTAGACAATAAGAAGCCCAAACAGTAAGTTCTGGATACCATGGACAGCTAAAGACATGCAATAATGCTCTATTGTATTATTTTCTCTGCTAAAAAGAGACTTTAAGTTTTGAAAGAAATATAAGTTAAGCTAATTTTTATTAGCCTTGATCTTGGGGATGATGACAAAGAAGCATTCTTGAGGGTTTTGCTTTACACTCTTGTTCAAATGCTAATCAAAGAATCACCAAAGATGAAACCTCCTAGAAATAGCCTTTCATGTATTGTTCTCTTGGGAAGTAAAGATTCACCAGGAATGTGGTATTAAATAATTGAACCTTTAAGGCCAATTAAGAGGCTAATTCTAGTGTGCCTACAGTTGGTGCTCATAGATGAAATCAAAGATGGGCCAATATTTAAATAGTCATAATTAACTTACAAATTTATATGTAACGGAAGCTTCGGTTAGTTCAAAAGTTGCCATTGGTTTTGAATTTCTCCTCTAAGAATTCTTTTTTTCTTTTCTTTTCTTTTCTTTCTTTCTTTCTTTTTTCTTTTTCTTTTTTTTTTTTTTCACAAGAGTGTAGTACTGAGCCAGCTATTGTTCACAGGATTGTATATGGAACATGCCTGCCCCCCACACCATTCTATTGTGTTCACATGCGCATCTTCAAATCCTCTGTAGTGGCCAAGAGGAGTCCAGACTCTTAGGATGGACATTAGGACCATATATTTGCAATGTGGAGTATCTGCTTTGATTGCTTTTGCAAACAAACTGTTCATTGTGTGAAATAGTCTAAGCAACAGAGCTCCCTCCAACTGAAGATGGCAAATGTTGACCAAAACAAAACATTAAAAATGTATTCTTTAAATGTATAAAACTAAGTGTAAATTAAATTTAAATAGACTTTCAAATGATAATTGATAATAAGCTCATATCATTTCTAATTCTGACATTATTGACGTTTAAACTGCACTAAGCACACTGTGTATAGTGCATACAGAATGATGCCTGGACCAAGGGGGAATAAAATAATTGATCTTTAGAACCTTTGAGTAGTTTGCATGACTATAGTAGGCATTCATTATGCACCAGGAACAATGCTAAATCCTCTCACCAACACTGTGGGACATGTCTCATTATTACCCTATTTGATAGATGAGAAACGAAACTGTCAGCAGACACAGAAGCTATGGTTTGAACCAGGCAGGATGGGTCTAAGCTCTCAGCCAGTCAAGATCATCCCTTTGCAGCGGCGAAGCATTTCACAGTCTATAACAGCGCTCCCCAACCGTGAGGTCCGAGAGGTTGGCAACCGCTGGTACAAGGAAACCTTTCTGACTCTATAAAACATGTTCAGACTCAGATTCTAACTAGAATTTAAAAAAAATCTGTCCATTGCAGACCAAGTGATGCAGATCGTGTAGCTACAATGATCCCAGCCTTACAGATGGAGAAACTAAGGCCCAGGTTAAGGGACTTGCCAAAAGCCCAGGAGGTGGGTTACAGTAGAATTGATTCTCAAATTCGGATCATCTACACCGAGTGTTCTTTTCCCGCCACGTAGACCAGGTTATGGTGATGTTTGGTGTCTTCTTTTATATATACACAGCCCTCCAAAGAAAAACCAGGTTGGAGAATAATTCAGACTGTCCTTTAGCAGGTGAATTCCAGACTGTGCTTATCGAAGAAACTTCTTTTAAAAATGGGTCCAGTGCCTGCGTCCCATGGCTCACACCGATTTCAGGCTTCCTCTGCGGGACATCCCCTGCCACAGAGACAGAATGGCCCTTCCCAATTTCCCGGCACCATCAGCTCTTGGGGCCTTTGGGACAAGTCAGTATTCCTTTTCAGTTCCTTCTTCCCGAAAAGAAAGCTACAGAGGATGCCAACAGAGGATGATCCCAGATGAGCATTTGGGGATTTTAAAGTAAAAAGGAGGTGCAGAAGGATTTTTTTTTATCTTGACAACTGAACCTGGCAAGTTTTTATCTTGGGACCTGAGGCTGGTGGTAGGCACTGCTTCTCCTTCTGATGAGATGGTCCCCACTTGCCTTGAAACTGGCAGGAGCTGTGTGCACTGGGTGTCAGTAATTCCTATGAAATGAAATGGTACTGAACTACAAACTATACAAGAGCCATGTGCCTTGATGCTGTGAATTTAGGGTGGGTGCAAAGCAGTGTAAGTCTTATTTTCTGAAGTTCCAACCTTGAAACCTGGGGAAGAGAGGGTGATTAAATTGGGCCCTAGCTGGTTTGGTTCAGTGGATAGAGTGTCAGCCTGTGGACCGAAGGGCCCAGGGTTCCATTCTGTGTCCCTCTCACATCGAAGTTTTTCTGTCTCTTCCTTTCCCTTCTACTCTCTCTAAATATCAATGGGAAAACATCCTTGGGTGAGGATTAACAACAGCAAAAAAAAAAAAAAAAGGGGGGGGGGGAAGGGTTTGAGGAATGGAGTTGCATATCTGCAAAGATGCCATGCTGTTTCCCTTGTAGATTTGCATCAGTGTTGCACCTTGATTAGTTACGTGAAGTGTTTTTGCTCCAACAAATGAGGGATTTCAGGTGCCAAAGGCAGGGCTGGCTGGGGTGCTGGCAGAGGCAGAGGCAGAGGCAGAGGCAGAGGCTGATGTTGATGGATCCCCACGGGTCTGACGAAGTCCAGGGACTGTGCTCTGCTGGTTCTTTCATCCTGTTCACTCATTGGCCAGCTCCCGCATTAACCTGCTGCACTGGGGGAGGCGTGAATAATTGGTTCCAACATCTGATTTCTTTTTATCATTTGACAGAGCTTGGGTTTCATATCAAGAAACTATTTCTTTGTGTATGTGGCTTTTCACATTTTTATTTTTCAGTTCCTCTCTATTTGGCATCACGAAGAGGATTAAAGAGTGCAAGAAGGTGGTCGGCGACCAGGGTGCTCATTCTCGCCCTGTCGTCCATTAGCTGTCTAGCCCTGGAAGAATGTGTCTCTCTGAACTGCTGCTTTTTAAATCTGGGGACTGAGGAGCCCAGGGCAGCTTCTTTCTGAGGCCTGTTTAAAGAGCTCCTATTCATGAATTTATTGTGCCGTTACCTTCTCGTGGCCGGAGAACAGGCAGGACGGTTGTGATTTCGCTCCCTGGCCTACCATGAGCAAAGACCAAGGCTGGGAGTCCAGTACGGTGTCATGCCAACACTCAATTGCATTCTGCCTCTAGCAGCCTGGGGGCTCAGAATGAAACCCACACAACAGGGCTTCCCGTGCCCCGGCAGGGTGGGAAGAGGGGCCTGCGAGGACGTCGGTTTTGTGGCTCTCCATGTTTTCACCTCCTTGCGCCTGTGGCGAGGGCGGCAGTGAAGCTGCAGTGTGTGCGCCTGGCCAGAGATGACCAACAGAGGATAACTGCCCCCTCTCATGCACGAGCAAGCAAAGCACCACTTTAGACAATGCCCTTCATGGTCTCTGGCAGAGACCCGGGCGTTTGGTTTAAAAGGCATCGAGAGCAGTCCCCTCCTACGGTGAGCGATGGCTCGGGTTGCTATAGAAACAGATGGAGATGATGTAACTGTCCCTCCTCACACGCTTTGGGAACCTGTGAAGTAATTTATCTGGGCCTTCAGAAATGACCCTCCAACAGCGCAGCGGGGACATGTTGGAGGCCACATGGGCTCAGGGTTTGGACTCCACCCAGTTGAGCAGGAGCTATGCTAACAGCTGTGGCGTCTTCCCTGAATGGCTGGAAGGGCTCATCTCCAGTTCGGTTTGGACCCTGGATCAGATTTAAGATTCTGTCTGCAAGGGGACCTGTCCCTGTAGAACAGTGGTTCTCAATCTTTCAAATGCCGCGACCCTTTAATACAGTTCCTTATGTTGTGGTGACCCACAGGTTGAGAACCGCTATTGTGGAGCCTAAGACCATTGGAAAACACAGATATTTACATTATGATTCATAACACCAGCAAAATTACAGTTAGGAAGTAGCAAGGAAAATAATTTTACGGTTGGGGGTCACCACAACATGAACTGTATTAAAGGGTCGCGGCATTAGAAAGGTTGAGAACCATTGCGGTAGAACATGACAGTGTGTACAGTCCAACACAGAGTCATTCCATCCAGAAGCATGTGGACTAGAGGGTAGCCATACGGAGCAGTGGCCACAGCTGACCTTTCTCTCCTCAGATGGGGCCCAGAGAGCCTCACCTGTGGGTGGGAATGGGGCCCAGCATCAGCCTCCCTGCCCCAGCAACCACCTAGTGATTTCAGATCTAGAAACATGGAGGCTTAACTTCTGCTTAAATTTTCTTTCACAACAGCTGGTGTAACAACCAAGTATACTTTTTAAAAGATATTTCAATTCAGAAAATAAACCAGGGGGCTAAATGAAATTGAATATGGAAAAAAGTGAAGGAACATGAAAATATTTTTTCCTGAGCAGTGCATTATTATTTGCTCACTCATGTTTTTTTGTTTTTTTGTTTTTTGTTGTTGTTGTTGTTATTGTTATTGCCAATGAACTTTGATAGAATTTAAGTTGAAGTCAGTGCGGGAACTTGGTCTGGCTGGCCTGCTCTCTCAGGGAGTCACTGAGGATGTTGAAGAAGTAAAGGTGTCCAGCATTCCTTTCCCAGATGGCTGATCAGAAAATTCCCAGAACCAACCCATCAGGAGGGTTAAAAATATTTTTTTGTTGTTTTTAAATTGCATTTTAAATCCCCTCATGGGCACCCTCAGCCCACTGTTACAAATGGAAGTACAGATGAAACGGATCTAGGTCAATCCCTTAATCTGTACTATTTAGGGACACACATTTAGTCAGCAGATGAGCAATAATAGTGAGATGGTGAAAATAATCTGATTTTAGACAACAGTCATCTCCGGTGAGATGCTGGCATTTTTCCCACCACAGGATTTCCTTCCCGCTTTAGGACACCACCTCTGTATGGTGTCTATGCCGAAGACCCCAGATGGGCTTGGTTCCAACTTGCCACATGTCATCTGGAACAACGTGAGTCACGGCCTTCTAACAGTCTGTGCTGATTGTTAGAATGTGAGCCGCTGCTTGATGCCTTGACAACTTTATTCCTGTTTGCATTTCATTCCTTACTTACAAATGCTTTTTCCCCCCATGTGGACACTAGACCATGTCATAAATTAACACTTTGTAATATGTAGGCTCTAAAATTACAGGCTAACCACCATCTCCAGTGGTGGTGAGACTTGTCTTGGGACAGGGTGGCGAGCAAGGGGGTCCTCTGGATGCTCTCAGAGTCCGAGTGGCCTTGCCTCAGGTGGTCCCCTGGCCCGTCTCTCCCTTTCCCTCCACCTCAAGGACAATGGGGTGCTGTCACTGTTGCCATTGCCTTTGTTGAGTCTCAGCATAAGATCCAACTCCCAGCAATAACCTGAGTTCAGGTTTCCCATTTCCCCCGTTAAGTCTGCCCCATCCATTGCGATTGTCAAAGAAACCAGCTCTCTCAGAAAGCAAACGAGCGCAACCCAATGAGGAATTATTTTGCCCCAAATCCACTTTCCCTCCCATCTCTCTTCCCCTCTCCAGTGAGTCTGCCGGGCCACCCATGCCAATGCCCCAGGAGCGCCCCTTCCTACCTGCCGAGCAGTCGGGGCCCTGATAGCCCTCTTCGCAGAAGCAGAGTCCCTCCCGGCAGTGTCCTCGCCCGCTGCAGGAGTTCAGACAGTGCCGCTGGCTGCAGTCCTCGCCCACGTAGCCCTCCTGGCACACACAGGTCCCGTTGGCACAGCTCCCCTTCCCGGAGCAGTCCCCGGGGCACCTCAGCTCGCTGCAGTCCTCGCCAGCGTAGGGCTCCTCACAGACACACTCCCCGTCCACACAGAGCCCCCGGGAGCTGCAGTCGGTGCGGCACCGGAGTTCAGAGCAGTCCTCGCCGCTGTATTCGCTGTCACAGATGCACTGGCCGTCCACGCACACGCCCCGGCTGGAGCAGCCCAGCGGGCAGGAGGGCTCTGAGCAGTTCTTGCCAAACCAGCCTTCATTGCAGACGCAGCCACAGGACTCGAAGCTGAAGTTGCCGTGGCCGCTGCAGAGAGGGTGGTAGTCCAGTTGTCCTGGAAAGGCCAAGGAGAAGGTCAAAGGGGGGCAGTGGCACCTCCTGAAAATGGTGCCTGGAGGTGGGGGGGTGGGGGGATGGGGGCAGAGACCTATTCTCCCTCTCTGACCAATGTATGTCACTGAGAGTTCATTTCAACCCATATAATCAATTTCATAAATTTATTCCCCAGTGGGTTGTCTGTGCCTAGCATGGTGCTGGGACAGGGATGAGTGAGATCTTGTCCCTGCACACAGGAGCTCAGTTTTGAGGTGTCTCAGCTTCCATTCCTGAGGAAGAGGCCTTAGATGAAGATTCAAGTGAAAGTGATGTATTAGAAAGTGGTCCTCAAAGATCTGGTTGGGGAAAGGGAAAGTTGGGGGAGGGAAGAAGCCCCAGCCAGGTACATTGTGGGCTAAGTCCAGGGAAGGCAACTGGGGTTTGGTCTTGCAGGATGCTCGGGCCACCCCTACCATGGGGTAAGGGCTGTCCCTTGGGGTGTTAATGCCTCAGGCTCCTCCATTCTCTCTCTGGGCAGGCCAAGGAGGGTCCCACAGCCCAAGGCCAGCCCCTGACAAAGATGCCCAGATTCTCTGAGAACTGAAGAGGTTCCTAGAGCATGTAGGCTGAGCCCTGGGCTTGCCACTCAGGGCAACGTCATATGTGCCACAGACTTGCCCTAGTCCCTTTGCTTCCTGCCCTCACACTCACTCTGCTCATGCATCAGCCCTCAGCTCCAAGGCCAGTTCAAAGGCCTCCCTCAACCTCAGTCTCCTGCAGTCTCTGTTTGCTACGATCCTTTTAGGATTCTGTGTGCATCTCTGTCCTAGCCCTTACCAGACTATAAGCACAGTGGCTGATTTATCTGGCTAACATGAATCACACAAATGTATTAAACAAACACAAGCCCAGCACTTGCGTGGCATCCTTCTCTGCACTTGGCCTTGGGGATCTGAAGTGCAGTAAGTTATATCCTGCTTAATCCTGTCACTTCAGTCACCCCCACGGCCTCCTCGGATCACACACTGACATTGCTGAGCACAGCGCTCACTTGCAGACTTCCCCACATCTGCCAGGGAGCCTGGCGGGGGGCTGGGGAAAAGCCCCTCAGAAAGCCGCCCAGCTTCCCGGGCAGCCAAGAGCCCGTGTTCATGGACATCTATGATTTCCCCGTGTTCTGGCTCCATGGATAATCGACCTGACAGTTCTCACTGAGGAATGGGAGGCTGGGTAACTGGACTTTCTTCTCTTCTTCAGACTTTTATTTACGGTTTTGGTTGGGGAGAGAGAGGAGGTGGTGAGAAAACCATGACACTTCACTACTCAAAGACTGCCCACACTCCTGTCCGTGTGCCTCAAGACACACAGGCCATCTGGGCCCCTCCTGCGTTCATCCCTGGGAGAGCCTGGAGATATTTGAAGTGAAAACTGGAACCCAAGCTAGTGAGACAGATTCCTGTTCTCTCCAAAGGGTGAATGGCAGGAAGGCAGGACTCTATGGGGCCTTGGGGTAGAGATATGCACACAGGCACAGACAGCTTCTGCTCGGGAGGGTCAGCAGGCAATAGCTCATGCTCCCATGGGCTCACGAGGAGCCAGGCTTTCACCTGAGTGGATGCTTGTATCTTAAGGACCCCTTGCCGTTCTGCTCTGTCCCCATTTGTTGACGGGGAAAGAAAGGCACAGGCCGTGGGACTTGCTTAAGGATTAAGCTAGTCAATAGCAGAGTCCGGATTAGAACTCAGGGAGGCAGGCTCTGAAAACCTAATGACCTGTCAGAGAGGCACAGACAGTAACTCCTAAGTGTTACTTGCAGGGGTGGGTGAGGCTGGAGGTACCTCTCCTGCATGTTCAGCCTTTGGAAGGGGTGCAGAATAAGCAATTCCTGTGTGTGCATGTGTGAGCAGGTGTGTGCACACATGCATGCTGGTGGAGGGGCCAGGGGCCAAAACTTCCACCTTGTTGGAGAAGACGGGGATGGGTCCTGGGAGACCTTGATGGCTGTCATTTACACAGATGGGAGAAAGGCTGCGACTGAGTGAACACGCGCCTGCATTCTCTAGTCCCTCAGGTTAACACGGAGAGATATCAATTCAACAGCCTGTAAAAATCCAAGATGAATGAAGACAGACATCGAACTCCCTGCTCACTGCTGTGCTGAACCGATGTGCCATTCCCTGACTCATCCCTCCAGAAGCAAGTAATGTCTTTCACACCGGCAAGGCGAGCGAGCGTGTGGGTGTGGAGAATGCAGGTGCCGCGTCCTCCGGGGAGGACTGCATGCGGATCTCAGAGCTGCTTTATCACTGAGCTACAGACAGGGGCTCCTTTCCTTCTGGATTCCCCTCCTCTTCCCACCTGAGGCCCTGCAGGGGCCCAGCCCTACCTGTGGCGGTACTTTCTTGGCAGCAGCTGCTGCCGCACTGGTCCCGGAGCACCGACACCTCCCTCTCCAGCATCTCGATGCGGCTCAGCAGCTCCCGCAGCACCTGGGCCGAGCCGGCGGCGCACGGGCAGGCCTTTTTGGGGAGGTTGATCCTGTGGGTGACGGTGACCTGGCTCTCCGGGTCGGAGGTCTGGCCCAGATACTCGGCCGGCGCCTGGTCTTCCGCACTCACCTCCTGCTCGGCCGAGGCCTCCAGCCCCGAGGAGGAGCAGAGGCTGTCCGGGGGCACGTTGATGCTGTACACGTGGTTGAAGGCCACAGGCGGCTCTTTGTCAGATGTGTTGTAGCTGGCAGTGCCTCCCTCCTCCTCTACGGCCGGTCTCTGGCCCCTCTCCGTGGGGACCTCCAGCTGACACTCTGTGGGCTGGAGCATGGAGCCCAGAAGGATCAGGTTGACGCCAAGGAGCATGTTCTTTAGGACCACAGTTTCCCCGTCTGCCCCCATCCTCCGTGCAGAGCTCTGGGTTCAAGACCAGCCCGCAGCTCCCAGCATGGAGTTGTCAGAATCTGCAAGAGAAAGCAGGACTGATGTTATTTCCGAGACCTGCACTGGGTGCCATGCTGTGCAGAGTCCTGCAAAGCCCAAGGACAGGCAGCCGAAGACTTTTAAGGGGGAGGGAGAATGGAAAGAGACAGAAACTACCAGCGTCATAAAAGCCCAGAGCTTTGTCCCCTGAAATGGACACTGCCTCCAAAGATTATCTGGAACACAGGAGACTGGCCCCGGGGTGGCAAGTGGTCCCAACAAAGAGGGCCTGTGAGGCGGGGCCCGAGCTCTGTGGAGAGCCTCCTTCTCCAAAGAAAACTCAGCACTTCCTTCCACTCCTGGGTGAGAATTAGGGTGAAGGCACTGGGGAGCCTCGCATTTCAACAGATCGTTATTATGAAGGGCCCCCACCAGCCACTTCAAAATAACTTATCAACTCCTCCAAGCTCGTCTCTTCGATACCAGTTGACTTGAGAATAACCAGCCAGGCAGATAATACAGTTCCCGGTAATTGTGGTTGTTAATAATCCTCGGGTACACGTGTGATGATCTGGGACTGTGCGGGCTGCACACGCCTCTAATCTTCTCATTAGCACAGTCCCACCGCTGCGTGATCGGGGCTCCTTTCTTCCGAGGTCCTGCTTAAATTGCTAAACTAATAAATTAGCTCCTCTGCTGGTTACTCAGTCACAAAGAACCACACAGAACAATCTACTTACTGTCATGCAAATCAGGTTTAGAGAAATTATATTGCTTTTTTATTCCCTACACAGAGGAGAAAAGAGGCCCACAAAGTTGGGTTGTAAAGGTGGCTTTAAAACTACTAAGAAGATTAAGGACTAAGGGCTGACGAAGGGAGAGTAACTGTGAGTCCAAGGACGAGGCAGCAAATGGAACATGCACTGAATGTGTGCTGTGCACCTCACACCTGACCTACATGACCCTCGGAACACCCCTATGGTTATTAGGATTATTTCCATTTTAGGATGGAGGAGATTCTGTCCAGAGAGGTTGAGATTGGAGAGCAAAGGTTAAGAGCTGGCTCTGGAGTCAGACTACCTGGGTTCAAACCCCACTCCTTTGCTTTGCTTTCTACCTGTGAGTGGTATATCAAGTAGCTCTTCATGCCTCAGTTTCCCCACCTATAAGTTGGAGATCATAACAGCATCCTCCTTATGGAATTGTAGTGATGATCGAGTTAGTATCCGTATGATACTTAGCTAGCTCCTGGCATTCAGTGAAATGAATAGGTATGGTTTGTGGACAGACAGAAAACTATTTGGTTCTTGCCCTATCCAGGTCAGATATGGCCTGGGCACTACGGTCAGGACTTTGGCTCTCACTGTGCATGGTCACTGGTCACAAATACATCTGCACACCAAATGTTTATTCTGACCTAATCCCTGCCCTTGAGAAACTTTGTCTCACGGAGGAGATGGAAACACAAGTAGTATAGTGACAATGTAATGTGCTCATGACCTTGACCAACAGGCAGGAGGGTGGAACAGCAGGAATCCACTCAGGGGATGGCGACCCCAGTGCCGTGAGCCCAGTGTTCCTGGGCCTGGCTTCCAGACGCACAGAAGGACAATATTGTCTAGGACTGTATTTTTGGGCCTCCTGCTGATTGGGTGAGGCCATGCCACTAGCACTGGCCAGTGAGTTGTGAGGGGAAGTGAGGAGTGTCGCTTCTGGGCTGGGGCATTATTGCCGATGGGTGATGTTCTGAAGCTTTATCCCTACCAGAGTGGAGTGTTCCAGATGCTGGCTGCTTTCTCAGTCTGGGTCCCCGAGCTATGACAACAAACGGAGAGCCCCTGCTGGGCCACAGTAGGTGACAGTGCATGAGAGAGAAGTAATCCTCTGGTTTTTGAAGCACAGGTTTTATTTTGGTGTTTCCCACAGCATTACCTAGTCTACCAGGAGATGTAAAATATAGAACTGGATTTTAATAGATTGAGAAGACAGAGTTCATTATACACAAAAGAAATTGCATGTGATAACTTCTGTTATGTGCTAGAACATAAGATAACACAACATAGCAATGTAACATGATTTGTTCAATGAATGCAAATGTTAAATGCTAAAGAATCAGACATTTCTATGACAAAAGGTTCAAGAGAGGTAGTTTCCACCAAATAAGGGGAATCTATGGGAAAGCATATTTTGGCTCCATATAAAGTAGTTTTTCAAATCGTCAGAGCTACTAGATTGCCATGAGTTCCAGTCACTGGAGGTATCCAAGCACAAGCAGCTGGACTACTTCTTGAGAATGTCGAAGATGGCCTTTCAGGCACCACATGAGAGATTGGACTAATAAGATTGCTAAGGTCTTCTCCCGGATAATTTTCAAGTTCATGCCTTTGAGGAGTGTGTCCAGTATAATACTGTGTTCAAGGGCTCCATAACAAGTTACCACAAACTGGGTAGCTTAAAACAACACAGCTTTCTCACATAGGGGTGGTTCTGGGCACTAGAAATTCAAAGCCGAGATGTCCTCAGGGTTAGTTCCTGCTGAGGGCTCTGAGGAAAGGTCTGCCCCATGCCTGTCTCCTGGCTTCTGGTGATGGGCGAGACCCCAAAGCGCTCCTGGGCTTGGAGATGCATCACTCCCATCTGTGCCTTCATTTCCACATGGCCCCTCCCTGTGTCTTCTTGTTGCCACTGCTTTCAAGGACATCAGTCTCACTAGATTAGGGGCCCATCACTCAGTATGACCTCATCGTAACTAATCATATCTGCAATGACCCTATTTCCAAATTAGGTTACTTTCTGAGGGGCCAGGGGTTAGACCGTCAGCATATCTTCTTTGTGGGATATGATCCAATCCATAACGAATACCACTGGGCATTTTTATCAGACACCGAGCTAAGCGTTTTCCTTATAATTTCATCCATTCCTGACAACCAACTTATAAGAGGGAGAGGAGTGATATTCAGGAGTCAAGAGGTTTAATAACTGGTGTGGCTCAGGCAACATCCAATTGGAAGAGGCATCATCTAATCAGATTGGCTGTAAACAACAACAGGGCTCCACGGTGATGTTACTATAATGGTATCTCCTCTTTTAATTTCCATTGTTTGCGAGGAGGAAAATGAGCTTCAGGAAAACCGAAGTATTTGACCAAGACTGGCAGCTACTGAGGCAGAGGAGCCAAGACCGAGGCTGGTGCACCTGCGTGGAGCCTGTGCTCTTCACTGTTGTTTCCCCGCCGGCCTTCGTGGCCACATGCCATTCTCATGAAAAGACACGCTTACAAATCAACACGTTCCTCTCTCGGGATCAGATCTAGGACTTCCTGACAGTGATGACTTTTAGCTGAATGCTTTCTCTCCCAATCCTGTTTCCCACTTCCTGGAGGGAAGGCTGCCGATGGTGCCAGGCCTCCTGTGTCCTGGGAGTCAAAAGCAATTCTACACCAGCAAACCTTAATCCTCGAGGAGTTGGGAGATGTTCTTTAAACGTGCCCTTCCCCACCGAGCCAGCAGTTACAGAAAACAGGGGCCGGCACCAGCAACCTCCGGCTTCATTTACTTCTCTGAGCTCCCGCTGGTGTGTTCCCACCAGGCCCAGCCAGCAGCCATTGTTAATCACACCACAGACTCTCTGCTTCTCTCTTGTGTCTCCACATTTCGTTCAGGTTGCTTTTCTGCACAGAGAAGGTGGAATGAATGGGATGAGGGGTCTCATTTTCCTCACTACTTCTGACGCCTGCTGAAGGTGGAATGAAACCAATGCTTATTCATGCCCGTAATAAACATGTCTTTGGTCCTGCCGAGCTCATGTCACTTAGTAATTGTTTTGAAGTGGCTTTTCTTTATTGTGTCCCTGGCTTCCTCCCCTGCCTCCGCCTCCTGTTCCTTGTGTGGCTAAGGGTGCTCAGTGTTCTGCAGGTCTTTCTATGGCACTTTTCATCAATGCTGTGGGCAGGTCTTTGCAACATCCCCTTCTGAGGATCTGGTCTAATCCCATGGCTTACCCTCATGCTGCATTTGCTCCCCTGTCTCCTTTAGGGGGATCCCATCTGCTCTGAGACCCTTGATCCGGCTTTGGAGTGAGTGTGTGTGTGTGTGTGTGTGTGTGGAAAGGGGGTGGTCGGTGTCTGCATCCCTAAGCTAAATGCAAATCTGTCACCAAAAACCACTTTGGAGACTGGAGAGGAGAGCCACCTCCTCTCACCTCACTGTCTTCCCATCTCTCAGGTGCACCCCCACCACAGCTAGGGAGACTTCAGGCCTAGAAGCAAGATGGGCTCGTCAGAGATGGTGGGAGGAGGGGAAAGGAAGTAAAGACAGGAAAGATGGAGGGGGGAATGGCAGAGCACCAGGTAGAGTGAGAAAAAATATAACCCTGAGGGACAGATAATATACACAGGCTTCAATGATACACTAACAGTGGTGAGTGAGACCGATAGCTATTGACCCCAGAAATGTGAGTGCAAGGGAGGCGCAGTAACTCGATAGATTGATACTCAAGAAATCCTGGTGGTGCCATTGATTCATTTCCAGCGCTCCAGCTTCCTTATCAATATAACTAATGTGGCGGCACTGGGGTGTCTTTGAGGAATTTGTAAGAGGCAGGCAGATGGCAGGATGGTCCCGGGGACTGGATGATGCCCAGTCTGAAGGTGCTGTCCCCTCTGGGAGGTCACCCTGGCCCGGCTGAAGCTCCTGCCCCAGCTAATGTGGCTCCTCGGTGGCTTTATTTTGCTTTTCCCCTTCACTGCCCTCCCCTGGCTTCATGCCTCTCATTGAGATATTACTGTTCTAGAAATACATCCTGCAGACGAATTTTCCCAGACCAGAGGAGAAGGGCGAGGAGAGCTGGTCTCAAGAAAGTAGGTGTGGAGTTGGTGGGAGGGGGAAAGAGGAAGGCTGCAAGTCCCTCACAGGAAGCTTTGCCTTTGTAATTCTTTCTTTTTCCCTAGAGTCAGAGAGGAGCTGGAGGTGACAAACACTGGCAGAGGGACCTCAGAAACAAGAGGAGGAGAAAAGAAAAGCATGTGCAGGTTGTGGGGCAGGTTGGGTGAGGCGAGCTCTTTTTGGGGGAGGTGGGAGTGGTGGCCAGTGTTCGGGATTTCTCGCTTCCACCAACCTTAGTGCCCACTCTGTCCCTAGTGTGATTTATAGAACAGAACTGTATCTATGAAAAAATGAGTCTTTTTTTTTTTGGTAGAAATAGTTTAAAAATAGTTCGCTTCCCTGCCGTTGGGATGCTCTGTCACTTGCAGAAAGAGAGTAATTATGAAAGACGAGGGTGTAATGGGATTACTGCGGCCCCATTGTGTCAGCGGAGGCAGCGGGCTGCTGGGAGGATGCCGGCCGCTCTCTCCATCAGCGCTGGGCCTTTATTGGGCCTGTCAGGTTTCTGAAAAGAACCCGAGGGCAGAAAACTCCCTGCAGGCTGGACCGCACGGCTGGCCCAGAGCTGTCAGCGGCCCGCGGTGGCGTGGGAGGACGGCTGCCCCACGCTCCCGAACCGAGATCACCTGATGTCCCCCATCGGATCCGCAGGGAGGGCCTTTGGTGCAGAACCAGGTGGGGCGCACGCAAGTGCTCAGCCCAGGACGTCTGTGGCTTTGCGTCGGAGTGGATTATAGAAACCACAGGGCTGGGCCGGGGGGATCCGGCTCTGGACTCCTCCAATGGCCCTGTCTTGTGTGCTCTGTGAGAACGCTAATTGTCCTGATCTCTCAGGACAACTCTTTCTTCATCTGAAAAACAGGGTCCTGGTTAAGGACCCAGGGAAAAACACCAACGGAGGGGCACTGTCATGCCTGGGAGTGAGCATGAGGTCAGCCAGGTTAGAATTCCCACTTTGCAAGACAACTGGTGAGGCTGGCAGCTTTGCCCGGTGGGGGAACCATTTCCTGTTGGGCAGCGGAGGCTGATGGTCTGCCTTCCAGGTTGCCCCAGGATCTCTGGCCAATAGAGATTCCATTTAGGTGAGAATTTATCCACTTTTTATAGATCCCAGAGAATTCTTAACATATGTAGAGCATTAGAATACGGTATATATGATTTAAAAGTATAGACCATTGAATGCTGAGAGCCACCAATGGATTACTCCTATTTTACAGATGAGACTCAACGCATGGGAGGGATTTGCACAGTTGCACACAGTAAGTTAGAGCCAAGCTGACTCCTGAGCCGTATTTCCAGACTCAGTTCTGTCTCGGTCACCACAGCCTCCCTTCAGCAGTGGTTTCCATCCTTTGGAAGTAGGATATAAATAAGAATTCCTAATTAGTCTCCACCATTTTGGTCAAGAATTCTTCCAAGAGTCTGACTTTTGCTGTCACTGATGTCTGTTTTTGTGTATGTGTGTGTGTGTCTTTTGTCTGTATTTCCTGAGCTGGGGGAATAGCACATCCCCATTTGCTGTTCAATTATTCTTGAAGCGTCATATTACTCTTCATCTTTCTCTTCTTTACGTTTAATAAAACGGGATGAAAGATGGCCAATAAGACTATAGCCTGGATCAATGGCTCTTATCTTCTGCCCCAGATACTCCTTAGAATAGATGAAGAAATTAGTTCACAATATAAAATGCGATCTCTGCCCTCCTGGGCCTTATCATCTGGTTGAGAAGACTGGACTCCTGCACATAAAAGTGAAGTTTGAGAAAGGAAGGCAGTCCATTTTTATTATTAAACTGAAGATCACCCAATTTAAGTTTAAGAGGCACTCCTAGCAGGGAGCAAAGATGAGGGTAAGAAGGACCGTAGTGGCTCCTGAAGAGGGAGAGACCCAGGCCAGATGGAGGGGTGGTGTCGGAAAGGTGGATGGAGTTATGGGGTGCATGTGGGGAGAGCAGTCAAAGGGCACAGCATGAGTGGAGTTAGTTGGAACCCCAAGGACAAGTGCAAGGAAGTTCTGCCTCTGAAGGGAGCATCTTCCGTCTTTGCAAAGGCTTGACATAAATGAAAACTAGATTATGAAAATAACG
Organism: Pipistrellus kuhlii; assembly: GCF_014108245.1. Lineage (NCBI taxonomy): Eukaryota > Metazoa > Chordata > Mammalia > Chiroptera > Vespertilionidae > Pipistrellus > Pipistrellus kuhlii. The sequence continues at coordinate 21,036,779 of NW_023425493.1, read as the reverse complement.
CATGCTGGTGTATGCCTGTGACGCAAGGGAGGTGCTCATGTACTAGCAGTGCTCCTAGGGCTTGATGTCCATGGGCCAGTGGGGGCCTGGAGGACAACTGAGGGAAATCCAATTTATAAAGATGGGCTCAGAACATCTAATTAGTTATGCATGTAAATGTAGAAATTGCTGGATTTCTAGGGCATTGAAACCCTTTAGAAACAAACATATCTTAGCACTAGTCACCTGTAAAAACTATACTTATTTTTACCAGATAATTCATCTGCTCTAAAAATACCTAATGAGAGATTCAAATATCAAATTCATGCTGTTTTCAATTATATGACATAACTCTATTGGAGCTGATACTTCCAGCAGGAACAGAATAATTGCTTTCATATTGGCTATCCATTAATTCCTTCATATGGCTTGTATGTTGGAGGTGACAGCTTATGAACACTCGGCTCTGAAGGAGCTCTAAGGGAGTCATTGACTTCATTGGGTGAATTATGACTTTTAGAGCATAAAATAGCACTGCCCTGGCCCAAAGACTACACATGGGTGAATTATATTTTCTAGTGCCTGAAACACCATAATTATTTTATAACTGAAATCTGAGGATCCTCTGTGAGCACTGGCGTATAGAGCACAACTTGCTTAATTAAATCCAGTTCCACACTGATTGCATGCGAGAGACCGGGCTAGATTTCATGGAGATCTCTCAGGTAACTCCCGGTGTCACCTGGAGTAAGCTAACCGTATAACTAGGATTAATAGCCGACTGGGATGAGCGCCCTGTCAGAGGTGTGGGGAAATTCTGGGAGCCTGTCAGATGGAAGCATTTCTACCAGAAGACTCTTTAGAGAAAGCTCAATGGGAAAGGCAGCAGAAGTGAGAGGAGCAAAGTGAAAATCATGCCTGAGGAAGGGCCCGTCTCCTGGGTGGTGGCCTGGGAGAGGGGGGAGGGGTGGCTGTGTGTTCAGAGATGGAAGGTGCTAAGATGTCAGAGAGCCTTGACTGGCATCTCCAGAAACAGGCTCTGGATCCCATGGGCATGTTGTGCCACCAGTGTTTTGTAATCTGAGTATGACATCATGATTAAGAAACCCTTCGGCATCTGTAGTTGCAACTGGCCCCAAAGATGAATCCTAATCTGAAAAATGTAAACGTTTGTTTTGCTTGTCATTTATCTTATTTTGCAGTGATGCGGTTGCTAAGGCCCAGATTTGTCTTCCTCATGACTTTAGAGAGCGATTTTTCCAGGGCACATAATTCCTTAAATTCCTTCCCTCTCCCTCTCTGTCTTGACAAAATGCATTTTGCTCTCCATTAAGTTATACAGTATCATCTTTGTTCATTATTGTTTAAAGGGGGCTCCAGTGAAATTCAAATGTGGTTTTATTAACTGCTGCATCCAGAAGATATATTGTAAAATACTGGACCTTTAAATGCTTTCAATCTGAATAAAGACAAGAATTGACTATCTAGCTACAAGCAGCTGCCTTTCTGACAAACTGAGAATACAGGCTCTCAGTGTAGCCGGTTCCCGAGGCTTTGGGGAGCCAAGCATGCTATGAGGGTCCCCAAAGTCCCGGTGTGGTTCACAGGGGGTACGGATCAGCCCACAGGAGGATGCAGAATGCCTCGGGTGGGCTAGGGTTTATACCTGAAATCCCTGTACGCGGCGCCCTGGTTTCTGATGAAGTCCTCCCCAAGCGCAATCTCCCTCCTCCCCAGCCTCCTGTGCACTGTTCCTCCAGCCTCCCCTCTCTGCACACACACTCCAGGAGTTCCTCCTTCTGTCTCCAGACCCTTCTCCTCCCGGATCTCTTTCCCCAGAGGCTCTCTCTTACCCTTGAGCTTCCCACTTAGCCACGTGGAGGAGCTACAGCTCCCCTGCTGGCTAGTGAGTCCTGGCTTCCTCCGGGCAGCCCCATGCTGGCTGTGTCCCCAATAGAACGACACTGCTTCCCACAAGGTGACCTTCTCTGCCTGACTCTCAGGGTTCCAGTAACCTCTCTGCCACTCCCCTCACCTCCTCTGGGTGTGGGGATGCTAAGAGCTCTGCTGGGCTGGGTCCAGTGTGCTCACTGACTGGCTGTGACTGTCCAGGGCTGGTCCCTGTAGTTGGTTAGGGAACTAGCTTCCTGGGAAGAGCCGTTTCTCCAGGCCTTTCTTCTGTCCCCAACTCTGCCCTGTCTCCTCTGCCTCATTGCCTCAGCAGTCAAATGCCAAAGTAACACAAGATACAGTATTGGCAATAAATTAACACCTCTGGAAACCTATTTGGAAACAGGTAGGCCTTAAACCATAAATAACGGTGACATTTTCATTTTAACAGCAGCCTTCAACTAACCTAACGGTGGACATGGTTCAGCGCCACTTCACACGGAGCCGGAGAAAGATTCATGGCCTTGAGAGGATTCAGCAGTTTTTCTCCCGCATTGATCTTTCTACCTTTCCCCTTTTGAAAAGCACTAAAATGAGGCGGAGTGACAGACTCCTGACATTTGCAGACTTATTACAGTTTTCGGGGTGTTTTCTGAACACAGTCTCGGTTGAGCCTTCTCCAGGTTTTGTAAATAAAGTATGGAAGGCGGGTTTGTTGCCCCCCTCTATAGAGGGGTAAACTGAGGTTCATTCTTGCAAATACCAAGCCATAAAGTTTCAGCCTTTTACTTTGTTTCCCTCTGTAACCACTTATAGGGGCTCCTTGAGATTGGGGCAAGGGAGCTCCCCACCCTGACTCTGAGCTGCGGGGCTGGAGGTCATAGTGGTGAGGGGGTCAGCCGAGGGGGAGGAGGAGCCTAAGCAGGACAGGGCAGAGGAGAATTTTCTGCTTCTCTCCATGGAATTACTCAACAACTGCCCTACTGAAGGGTTGGGGGAAGACACCCTGAGACTATCAGCTTTCTCTAGCAGCCACTGGAAATGGAACCCTTTCTTTGAAGTTTGGGAGAAGAAACGCATTCCTTTGATCCTAGTTTGTTATCAGGCAGGGAACTCATTGTAAAAGCATCCCTTGGCTGAGAAGACACCAGCAGATTCTTGGGAAGCGCAAGGAGAGGAACGTCTTCTCATGCCTTCTCCCTCAGGGGCTGCTTTGGAAGGCAATTATGAGGCAGGCAGCATGTTCTTCTATGGTGGTGGAATATTCCACCTTCATTGATCTAGACCAGTAGTCGGCAAGCTGGGGCTCAAGAGGCACATGTGGCTCTTTGGCCCCTTGAGTTTTTAGCAAAGGAAAGCTAAGGAGTACCCTAATTAAGTTAATAACAAACTACCTATATAGTTTAAGTTTAAAAAATTTGGCTCTCAAAAGAAATTTCAATCGTTGTACTGTTGATATTTGGCTCTGTTGACTAATGAGTTTGCCGACCACTGCTCTAGACCCATGAATGTGTCCAGAATGATTCAAATGTTTGATCTGCAAGCAGGGTCCACAGTATTAATCAACAATGATTAGGTATCGCCTTTCTTCAAAATAACAAGATCTCTGGGCTTTCCCATCTCTGGTGGGATGGTGGCGGGTTTGTCCAAACCAGCTGCATTAATTAGGAAGGAAAATCCCACCACTCTCAGTGAAGCCGGGCAGATAGAACCACCAAGCCTAGGGGTGCAGTCTGGCCACCGTGATGCACACGCAGGATTGCGCCAGAAAGGCCAGGACCCACGCCTATGCATCCCAGGCACACGCCAGCACTCTGCTGAAGGCTTTACACATTAACTTATTTAATCCTCACAGCAAACAAACAAGCTGCTATGACCCTGCCCGTTTTACAGATGGGAATATTACGCCACAGAGAGGTTAAGTGACTTGTCTAAAACCACGAAGGATGGGCCAGGATTCAGACTTCAGCAGCCTGGCCCCAAGGTCTTTTTTGATGCTAAGGGATGTGAGGCTTCATTGGAGAAGGAATTTGTGACACTCAGCTCCTTTTCTGAGCTCAAGTAGAACTTTTTACTACACTTATCAGAGACGTTATCTACAGAGGTCCCCCCTCCAGTGGAAGGTACCTGGAGGGCAGGTCTGTGGTCCAGCATAGAGCACAGATCCTGAAGTCTAATCAGTTCTCTCCTCATACATGTACACATGTATGCATGCATGTGCTGTGAGCCCAGCCTGCCTTATCTACTCAGGTGTCTACATAGTCACATACATTGGTTTTTCCTGCTTCCAACATTTCTTAAGTGTTCCTCTCTGCAGCTGCCCAGGAAGATGGTTGGTGGGCATGTGTGCAATGAGGCTGAGGGGACTGGGACACGCTGGCCTGCTGGCCATCAGCACACTGTGTTGCCAGGCTATGAATGTCCTGCCTGCCCCTTCCAGGCTCCCTCACCAAGAGTGTCAGGACTCTAGGTCCCCCCTCACTTTTCCTTTGATTACTGCTGCTGTCACACTGTTTTTATTATTGACCTTGGTACCTGTCAGACCGTTCACACACCCCAATTGTCTTTACCTGCCACATGTCCATCTTCACTGAAAAGCTGGCTTCTCTGTTGACTTGGACCTTGACAGCCTCTCAAAGATTTACTTGATTCTTCTCAGAAACGAAGGATGCTCTGTGGCCTTCTTTGCCCTTGGGCTTGATGGAGGTTGCTGGCTGTGTGCTGGTCACAGATGGCCCCCTCCAGGGGCCACCTCAGAGAAATTTTGGTGGGGCCGAGCACCTGCCTTGAGTTTCCTGTCACTTCCATTTCCTGGTTCCATTAGCTAGAACAAGTCAGGTGACTGCTCTCTCAGTGTGCTTGTCTGGCAAGTGGGAATTATTTATTGTGAGAAGCAAGTCTCTGTGGAAATACTGGATAAATTATGAAGCAGTATGTGCTCAATGGGAAGGTACTGGCTGGTTAGCATGAAGAATAAAGCAGCACATGGTCTCTATCTCTGCACGGGTCAGAGGTCTGTTATGAGAATCCTTCCTTCTCCATCTCCCCTCAGCCCGGTATTTAGAGCAGCGAAGCAGGCTGCCGAACCACCGCTGGGCACTAAGTTGAATTCAGCAGGACTGAGGATGCTCAGGTGGCTATGGGTGCGGTCCATGACAGAATCTGTGATGTGTCTTCTTGACCCACAGTATAGAGAGGAGCCATCATTTCATGCAGAGGATCAATAATGCGCAGGGGACAGTCTGCTTTCCAGAGTGTGCTGATTACAATGTAAATTATTTTTTGTTGTTGTTCTGGGCTGTGTTTGCTCCTTAAAACTAGACTCTGAGAACCCAGAGGGGCACCAGGGGCCAAAGCTTTTCACCTATAGCAGCTGGATGTGAGGCGGAGGAGACCAGCTTCGGGGGCTAAGGCTAGGCTGCGGCTGTCCTGAGCTGGGCTGGAGCAGGAAGCTGGGCAAGACTGAGGTGGATATACTGTGTTGTAGGCAGGGTGCACTCAGGGTCAGCTGAGCCACAGAGCTGGATCCAAGCCACTAGGCTCAGAACCAAAGGAGAGGAGACACATCAGCAGAAGGAGGATGCCAGCCCCATGTGTCTCCAGGATGCAGAGGTGTGCGTGCTTCCAGAGTTAGAATATCCACACCAAAAGCTAAACCAGTAGGTCTGTATTTTTTTTTTTTTTTTTGCTTTCTGCTTAGAAAAATAATATTCATTATACGCTAAGTAGAACATACAGAAAGGTTATATTTTTAATACCCTGACACAGCAAAAATCACTAGTGATTTTGGTGATGTTTTTTCCTGTGCTGTTTACACAGTCGAGAGTGCACACTATTTGGAATAGACACGTTAAACCCACAAATTCCTTGGGTTTGCTATCTTTGGGGAAGCACCGCCCAGTGGCCCAGCCCACTCTCAGGAGGCCTGAGGGCAGGTCTTAGGCAACCCGGGTCCAAATCACAGGCCAGGCCTCAGGGTCACACAGAAGAGGCCGGTGCCAGCCCTGGCCTGCCAGGGGAGGAGGCTGTGCAGGTCCCAACAGGGGGGCAGTTCTATGTTTTCCTGCTGCCCTGACACCAAGCATATATATACATAATTATATATATTAAACATTTAAGCAAGTGCTCTAAAAAACACGTTAGCCCAGCTGGTAGTGTTTCTGGATGTGCTATGTCGGGTCTGAGGCATTTTGAAATAAGCATCCTGAGTAATTCAGGAACATGGAGTAGAAGTGGTTGTTATCCAAACCTCTGATGTTTGTTCCTGAGGCAGTGTCCTGATTAGCTATAAAAAGGGACTTTGGATAGCAAAGTACACAGCTTCTGCACAGCAAAAGAAGCCGTCAACAAAACAAAAAAGGCAATCAACCGAATGGAAGAAGATACTTGCAAAGAATAGCTCTGACAAGGGGTTAATATCCAAAATATATTTAGAACTCAATACCAAACAAACAAGCCAATTAAAAAAATGGGCAAAGAACCTAAACAGACCCTTCTCTCAAGACATACAAATGGCCAACAGATATATGAAAAGATGTTCAACTTCAATAGCTATTATGGAAATGAAAATCAAAACTACAATGAGATACCACCTCACACCTGAAAGGCTATTACCAACAAGACAGGTAATAGCAGATGCTGGAGAGATCGTAGAGAAAAAGGAACCCTCACTCCCTGCTGGTGGGAATGTAAACTGGTACAGCCACTATGGAAAACAGTAAGGAGGCTCCTCAAAAAATTAAGAATACAGTTACCATATGACTCAGCAACCCCACTTCTGGGTTTCTACCTGAAAATTTTGAAAACATTTACTCGCAAAGATATGTTCATTACAGCATTATTCATGGTGGCCAACATGTGGAAACAACCAGTGTCCTTTAACTGGATAAAGAAGACGTAATACATACATACAATGGAGCATTTCTCAGCCATTAAAAAAAGACAAAATACTGCCATTTGTGACAATATGGATGGATCTGAAGAATATCATGCTAAGTGAAATAAGTCAGACAGAAAAAGTCAAGAACCATATGATTTCACTTACGTGGGAGATATAACCCTGAAAGCAATGAATGAATAAACAAGAAAAAACAAACAAACAAACTCATAGATACAGTGTTACCAGAGGGGATGTTATCAGAGGGAAGGGGGGTTAGGAGGTAGCAAAGGGCAAAGAGGGCCAAATATATAGCAACAGGAGAAGATTTGACTATGGATAGTGAGCAAACATTGAAATATACAGATGATGTATCATAGAATTATGCAATTGAAACCTATATAATTTTAATAACCCATGTCACCCCAATAAATTTAATTTTTCAAAAAGCCTTGGTGGCCAGGTAATCAAGGTTGGGCTAATGAAATATAAGCGGAGTGTTGTGTGGGTCCGGGAAAGCTGCATGTAGGAAGCTGACCGGCTGAACTGAAGACTGTTGCCCGTCCACCACCTCCTCCCTGCTCCCGGGGCATGGACATGATGATGGAGCACCGGGAGCTGTCCTGGACCATGCAGTGAACTCAAGGATGAAAAATGCACAGCAGGAAGGGTAGAGAGAAGAAGAAGGTGTCTGGGTTTATGGTGACATCATGTGTCTACTCTACCAGCTCGGGACTGGATGTCTCTGGATTTCTTATTCCTGGGAGAGAAATAAATTTCTATGTTGTGCCAACCATTGTTATTTCCAGACTCTGTTACTACAACTGAACTCAGTCCTAAGTGATTCCCTCCCCTCACCAAAAACTGTTTCCTGCGCTGGCTGGTGTGCTCAATGGTTAGCATTGGCTTGCCACACTGGAGGGTCTCAGGTACAATTATTGGTCAAGGGCACATACCTTGGCTGTAGGTATAATCCTCACCCTCAGGTCAGGTACATGTGGGAGGCAACCAATCAATGTGTCTCTGTCACATTGATGCTTTTCTCTCCCTCTCCTTCTCCCTCTCCCAATTTCTTTCTCTCCCCTCTCCTTTCCACTCTCTCTAAAAATCAATGGCAAAATATCCTCACTCCTTGGGGGAGTATAAAAACAACAATAACAAAAACTGCTTCCCCTGTTCCATCTTTCCTCCTGGGTCAGTGACTCTTCTGGCTTCACTATCAGGTAGGACTTGGATGCTTGGAGGAGTAGCCCGGTCACTCTCATGTTGGGTGGCTCATCATAAGCCATAGAGCATCTTGACTCTTTTCTTCATCTAACAAACCCTTTGTATATGGGGCTTTGGAGAGTTTGGAGCTGTAGCAGCTGAAGGCTTGAGTCCCTTGTACCTTAGCAGTGTCTCCTACAGAAGGGGAGCAAAGGCAATCTAGCAGAGGCTGTCACTGTCCTGGGGCAACAATTTAGACACCAAGTGTAAGAGGGCTTCGTCAAGCAGAGTTTGCTAGCTGTGTTGTATGTACATTCACAAGGTAATTTACAGTTCCCTTGGAAACATGACATAGTTTGGATCTAAATTTAGAGTGCTCATTCTGAGCTGCTGTAATAAGCTCAAAAAATATTCAGACTGAAGGAACAGAATGAAAAGAGGTGGGACCATCCACCATCAATCTAAGCACCACGCCCCATCCACTGGGCCACAGAGACCAGAGTGGCTCCTGCAAGAGGTCAGTTCCCTCCTGCCCTCCCAGTCCAGGGGCAGAGTGGCGGGGTGGTGGTGGTGGTGTAGGGTGGCGGGGAGGACCACTTCTCTGCTGCTCACAGAACTCTGGTCCTAACAGTTTCTTTTTTTGGTTTACTCCTTTGCCTTCTCAGTTGTGAGAGGCCCCCCGACACTTGCCATCTGCTTTCTGTTAAATTTTCTTGCAAAGTGTCTCAGTGTGTGGTCCCAGACAACCAGCATGTGACACTCTCAGGATGCAGCCAGATTGCATTTTCCAGCTTCATCCACACGCGGGTTTCCCAGGAAGGTCCCAGCAGCCTGGGAGGGAGCAGGTGTGAGATGGAGTGCTGGAAGGGGGGTGAAGACCACAGAGAAGCTCTACCTTTTATCATGTCAATCTATGGTGCATTGACTGTCTCTGGGAACACCGGCCCTTCCCTGGGACTGACAATTTCTTAGCTCTTGCCTGAATTGAACTATGAATTCTCCACCTGACCTATCTCTGCTTCCTGTGTGTCTCCACACAGCCAGAGAGGTGACCTGGCCAGGACCATGCTCCATCCCTCCCTGCATTGCAGCTGCTCACTGCATCTCCTGCTGGACTGAAACACTGTGGCAGCGGGGCCATTTGGCCAACAGTTGGCCCATTGCCTCTATTTACTCAGAAGAGTTTCTGAGTGAATCATACCTCTGCGCACAACCTTGAAATGTCTCCCTGCATCTACACTCCAAGCTCATTATCTTGGCATTGAAGGTGCTATAGGACATGACTATTAGATCTCCAACTTCATCTCTTACCACTTCTGGCCCCTTGGTTTGTGCTTAGAAACAATTTCTACCTATGTTGCCATGTTCCAGGGTGCAGCATGGGCTTTCCGAATTCTCTACATTTATTCCTGCTGTCCCTCCACCTAAAATGCTCTAGACAAGTCTTCCCTACCTCTCTCTTCCTGCCAATGCACCTTAGCAAGTTAACTACTACTTAATTGATCTCCGCTTCCGGGAAGCTTTCTATGATCTCCCCATGTTGGAAGAATAGCTGTGTCTCTCTTTCACTCCCACATCTTTCTATCATTGAACTTTCTACACTGCTTTGTGGATATATTTTTCTATTTCTGTCTTCTCTGCTTGACTGTGGGCTCCTTAGGACAAGGACTGAGATGTTAATTCTGTTTGCAATACATATTTATTGAGTATCTAGTATGTTTGGGGCATACTCGAGGCCCTGCAATGTACAAATAGCTCCTAAGAAATGCACACTATAGTGGTGGAGAGAAAAGAGACATATAACTATCAGGTAGTGATAAGTGTTATTTTAAAAGTTCAAATAGAGTAAAAAGGGATAGAAAAGCAGTACTGGGTGAGAAAATACTCAGCAGTGACTTGAAGAAGTGAAGGAGCAAGCCATGCTGACATCTGGAGGAGAAGCCTTCTGTTCAGAGGGATTACATTTCAGATATTCCAAGAATGGTAAGAAGGCAAGTAAATAAGGGGGAGACAGTCAGAGAGAGGTGTCTGAGAGCAGTGTTGGCTATCTATACTGCCTTGGAAGCCATGAGAAAGACTTGGATTTTTATCTGAGTTGATGGGAAAACATTGGAGCAGAGAAGTGACATGAGGTGATTTATGTGGCATTCTGGAGGAGAGAAAGAAATGAAGGATGGCACCAAGATTTCTGGTCTGTGCAAATCAAACAGTAAAGATCAGAGCACACAGTATCAGAGATTTGATTTGGGATGTATAAAGTTTGACATTAGAACTCTAAGAGATTCTATTGAGAAGAAAATTTGATAAGGGTCTGAAATTCAAAGAGGAACTTGAACTAGAGATCTAAGTTGGAAAGGTGTCAGTGAATAGCCACAGAAGTGAATGGAGTGAGTGTAGGAGTTGAACAGAGAAAAATCCCAACAATTCATCCTGGGGGCACACCCACATGAGGAGATTCCATTGATGGTGAGGAACCAGCACAGATGAATGAGAAGGAGCACCTCCCGAGGCAGGAGGGGACCCAGAGAGACTGGAATCCTCAATACCAAGTGACGACAGGGTTTCACAGTTGTGAGAAAATCCAGTAAAATGAGGACTGAGATGTGACCCCTGGGTTGGGCCACGTGGAAGTCATAAGTGACTTCAGAGCAGAGGGAAACAGGTGATGCAGAACACGGATTAAAGAGAATACTTGGTGGTGTGATGCCCTTGAGTAGGCAAGAGGGAATGGAGAGAGCAGACTTCAAGTGGAGAGAGTTGACTTTAGCTAAGAGCCTAGTCACTGGAGGGAAGTCAGAATAAGAGCAAGTGGGTTGGTAGATGAGACTGTAGGCGTAGGTAGATTTTTCTCCTCTGATTGTTTCCATGACTCAGAGAAGTCAGAAGTCAGGCTGAGAATGAAGGTGAGGGCCCAAGTCTTATTCATTGCTATGTCCCCAAAAATTAGCAAGGCGCCTGCTGCATGGCATTAATGCATGGTGGGTGCACCGAAGATCCACCCAATGATACTGCATGCTCTAATCTTCTGATTGTCTGGCTTTGTGCTGTTCATGTGTTCAGAGCACTTGGTAGACTTGTACAGAGGAGATGGGATACCACAATAGAAACAGAATGCTTTTGGATTAAAACTGTGTGCATATTCCTACACTCTATCTAAATTTATATGTGTACACACACACTTTATATAAATATAAAAATATTAAACCAATTTAAACAGATGTTAACAATCACTATTAGATAAGCCCATCTTAGATCCTTATTCTTGGCTGCTATAGACAGGGACAACATTCTGCCAGCTGGAGAAATATGTTTACATGACTGTGGGAAGTTAGGCGCATTGAAGCCAAAGGAGGGCTTCTAGTAGCTCCTTGAGCTACATTAGGGACATTGCCACACACCATCCACCTGGTCCTGATGCTGGCCTGGGTACAACCCAGCCCAGCTCTCCCTTCCTAACCACTGATTCCAACCACTTCCCAGTGACATGGTCCAAATATTCCTAATACTCCGTCATGTTCCTGAAAGAAAAACATAAAGATGGGCTTCAATTTTTTTTTTTTTAAACCAAGGAGATGGAGGTTAGAAAAGCAAAGAATGTGAATTACTAAAAATGAGGATGTAAAAGCTATGTCTAAGTGTGACATATTTTGCATTTGGAAGTCTTCCCAGCCTGGAACTAGCTGCCTTGGGAAGCAGGGGGCAGAGCCTGGCATCTGTTGCTGATTGTGAGGTGCGTTCTTGGGGACTGCTATGGCTTCCGTCTGCAGAGGGCCTGCTGGTCCTCTGAAATGGGGGCTCTATGAGGAGAGCAGTGCAATACATTTTAGTTTGCCTCTCTGACCTTCCCTGTTTTTTTATTTTGGATTTCTCCACCCCTTCTCCTTTTTCACCCAATCCCTGGAATTCACTGGAGGCAGCAGGACATGCAAATGAGCCTCCTAAATTAGGACAAGACACCGCCTATCAGTTTGACTTAGAGCCCAGCAAATGATAGATTTAAGCAGGAAAAAGAAGGATGTGAATGAAGACAGAGTGGCCCTGGGGTCACGCTTGAGGAGAGGCTGTAGTGGGGAGAAGGATGGCTTGAAACATTGATGTTGAATCCCAGTCTCTGAATTGGTATCGCTGGATTATTAGATCATTGAGAGTGAGAAGGTGGCCGCAGAGCGCCACACGACAGGAGAGAGGCACTGCGTTTGCAGTCCCTGAACTGGAATTAGATGCACTGTCTCTCAAGACAGATGCAGACAAAATGACCGGAGGGAACAGCAAAAGCGTTTACCCTCCTTCCTGGCCAATCTCAGCCATTAGCCTTTCCGTTTCCAGGCATCAAAATACAATGAATATGAAAAGTCCTGTCACAAGCCTCAAACTGTGTTTATTCAAATCAGACAGAACAGGTTTCTAAAAGTAAGTGTCAACATATCAGAAAGCTGCGAAGCATCTGGGAAAGGAAACTTTGAAACATCTCCCAGATAGGTTACCACACTTGGTGACAACTGGTGTTATTTCCAAGCGCTCGCTGCACACTTACTCCTGCTGTATGCTTTGTTGTAAAATATCTAAACCTCTCCAATTACTCAGTGCTTATTGGGTTTCAGAAGGCTGTAATAGGTGCAGAATGAGTTGTAAAGATAGTAACATAGTTGGCTATGTATATTTACAACATAGCCTTGCAGGCAGCTTGTAGCTCAATGGAACATTTATTCTGTGGTGTAATTTTTCAACAACATTATGTGCATTAATAAAGGTAATTTAGAAAAAGCCCCATAAAGTCATTTGACTTTTTTTTTTTTTTGCCAATTGCTAAAGTAATAAAATGCTTGTACATTATGCTGCAATACAAAAGCTGTGCCCTTTGCTTGTTGATTAAGTCCCTTCAGCGTTTACAAGTAGATATTTGCATGTGACTTTATTGCCACCTTATTTCAATTTGAACTACGGAGTTCCTTTCTCTGATGGCAGTGCTTCCTTATGGTGCTAGAAAAGGCGACTCAAATTTCACACACCAGGAAGACTGGGGACACGAATGTCCTATTCCTACCCTGTGCTCATGATACTAAACTACACCCCTGGGTAAACCAGGTCCTTCAGTCAATGCTTAGCAAGTGTTGACTGATCACCTACTACGTGCTTGGCTCTGCATTAGGGACTCTGATGGGTATTGAAGCAAGACAATAACCTGGAGTAAGAAATTTAAACAATGCTTTGCCACATTGAACCTGGGATGGAGTATGAGATACTTGCAGGACCTTTCAGCTTCCTTACATGATCATTACATATCTCTCAGAATCAAGGACAACTGGCCTCAAGAAAAAGGGGAAAGGAGAGAAGGAAACAAAATTCCGGAAAGACCATGAGAAAGGATGCTAGCGTCTAGATGGAGCTGGGAAAGACTTGGGGAGAAAGGAAGGCGAAGCGGTAGACTCTGAGGTTGACTTCTCCATGACTCGAGATGTAATTTCCTTCTATGCAGCTTCCAAAACTTTCAGGAAGTTTTACTGTCCCTAAAACTTCTGTTTGGGGGTTGAGTTGGGGCGAGGGGACTCTTGAAAGTAACGTAACAGAGAACTGAATTTCTAGTTGACATGAGCTCAAGGCAGAGGAGTTCATGAGACCTAAAGCTCACAGGAGAGCTCTTGGCTTCATGTGGCCATGGACGGGACTGCATCCTTAAATCTAGACCTCTCAGGAATAAGGAGGCACCAGAATCAGATACCCTAATCAAAACATTTATAGCCTGATAGAAAAATCATAATCAGCACATGAAACCCAAGTGTCCAGTAGAGAGCATATAATTAAATGGAGATTTGTGAGTTAGGGCTGCGGTTGGCCAGAAGGGAGGCAGAAGCCCTGTAAGATGAGGAAGAGTTTTAAAGCACTTTCTGACCAAGTAATCTAAGGCCTTTTTGAAGGAGGAAGTGAGACTTAATAAGGGCCTGAGAAGATCCAAGAACCTGGACCGGCCGAGGAAAATTTGGGAGCATGCCGAAAGAGAGGCACACGCAGGTGCATTGTGGGGGACCCGAAGTGGGCTGGCCCACCACTGGTGCCTTTTCCGCAGGTGCATGGGTGGAGCATCTTGGGCCCCCATCCCTGTGCATGTGTCATGCATTCTGACTCAGATCTGTTCTTCACATACCACAGATAAGAAATAACAAACAGCATGGTTCATTCAACAAATAGCAGGTAGCATTCTTATTGCTAGAATGACAGTGGTAAATAACAAAGACATGATTTCTGCCATCCTGTCCCCTGGGAGAGGCAGGCCTCCCACGTGAAGCCACAACTAAACAACTGTAAATTGCAATCAGTGACTCGGAATAAACTGACAGGAAGCCGCGATGGAGAACAGTGCCCACAGGCAGCAGGTACCTAAGAAAAGGTGTTCAGAGCAGACCTCTGTGGGGAGGTGTTTATTTAAGTGGGGATCTGAAGAATGAGGAAGAGAATCAAGCAGAGCATGTGGGGGTGGACAGGAATGGCGCAGGGAGAGGGAGAAGCGTGAGTAAAGGCCCTGAGTTGGGAGAGAACTTGGCCCCTTTCAAAACCATCCAGGCCAAGGTGACTGATACCGAGTCAGGAGGGAGAGGCATGATGCAGAGTCGGAGGTGAGCTGGACAAGCCCTTGGAAGGCCTCATAAACGAAACAAAGAAGTTTAGATTGTATTCTGATTGCAATGAGAATTCAGCGAAAGATTTTGAGTGGAAGTCGTAAACACGTTCAATGATTTTTTTTTCATTACTTGGTCTCTGTCTATAAAAATTTCCAATAACAAATTCCCCAAACTTTACAGGTGTGCACATGGGCCAGCCACTATGCCACAGAAAATGGTATGAACCTGTTCAGGTTTACTCATTCCGGGTCCCCAGAGCCAGGATGGGATGCGGATGGGTAATAACATTTAGTCACTGCTGACTGGTAATTGCAGTATATATTTAAAGAAGAAATAACTGCATCTCCTGCTTCAGGCTCTCTGTTATGAAACGGAGAACCAATATCTCCCAAATTGTATACCCCAGATGCCATCCACGGTCCCCAGAACTGGCAGAAAACTGCTCGGGGTTAATAATTCATGCAGGACCTGATTGCGGTTGTACGTCATAACTGTTTTCATTAGATGTTCTCCTTTATTGAGTTTTCATGACGCAGCCTCTGCATGCCCCTGTTTGAAATAAGCTCCTGCTTTTAAACTGTTTTGGACAATATAATCTCATCTGTACCATTATGGGAAACGCACAGTTCTTGCGTGTCTGGCTTTTTCATACTCATCCCTAAGCCTGTGGCTGGAGAGGCAGATGCTAGGCTTGTGCAGGCCGACAGGCTCTCACTGTTTTACCCACCAGTTTGCCCTCCTGCTCCTCAGATCCCAAGAGAAGGGTTCCCAACTCCAGGCACTTGCAAGAAGGCTTTGTACCTACTTCAAGACTGTAGTCTTACCCAGTTGGCGAGGCTCAGTGGTTGAGCATTGACCTATGAACCAGGAGGTCACAGTTCGATTCCTGGTCAGGGCACAAGCCAGGCTCAATCCCCAATGGGAGGCATGCAGGAGGCAGCTAATCAATGATTCTCATCATTGATGTTTCTCTCCTTCTCCCTTCCTCTCTGAAACATACATACGTACATATACGGTCTCTGCTGTGACTTTATAATGCCTATTTGGAGACACAGTTTCTGTGTTTTCTCTGATTTTTAAAAATATTTTTCAGTGGTGTTGCTGGCTGGCTTTTGTTCTTAATTTTGTATCCACTCCACTTGTGGGCAAGACACGGCTTCTGAGGCAATGACGGGCATGGCTCCCCTTGGGGAAGGAGGTGTGTGGAGGGAAAATCCCTGTTGCTATCATCAAATTTTATGCTACCAATGTGAGGTGAGACCAATTATGTACACACCTCTTACGGCTATTCTGACGATTTAATGAGCTAATCCATGCAAACTGTTAACATGCTGGCTGTTCCCATAAGGGCTTAATAAATGTTACCTATTGTCACTACTGTCACTACCTGCTGCTCATTGCTTTCCACGGAAAAGACATCGGACACCTGGTTTACTTCCCCCAGGAGCGAATGGGTGGTTAAAGCTATAGCAGAGCCCTTGCGACAGGCACGGGTGTCGCTGTCCCATGGCTGGCGCCCACCCAGGAAGTCTCCTGAGCCCTGACGCCATAACTCAGGCTCTGCCGTCCACGCCTGCTATCAGGAGGGATCGGGAGCTTTGCTGGCTTCTCAGTCTGGTGGCCCTCTGGGCTCCCCTTGTCCACCTCTGACTAGGCCAAGGTGGATGGTCACATGGTACATGCGGGCTCAGCAGAGGCCACTGTAGGAGGCTGGCAGCCACATGCCCTCCAGGGGGGTAAGCAGGCACTACCAGGTTCAAAGTCCATGGTCACTAGAAGTCCAGGACTGAGCTAGGAACTGTTTCTGCCTCTAAGACAGGCAGGGGAGCCGGGAAGAAGTCTGCCCTGCTCTCCTCCCTGCCAGGAGTGGCTTGGGCCATCACTGTACCTGGCGGATAGGGTTGGGGGCCTAGAGAATGTTAACTCTGCATGGGTTCGCTTTAGCTCTTTCCCTGGTGCTGGCCCCCATCTATGAGATCACTTTTCTGTTGGGTCCTGTCATCTGACTCAGTGACCAGCCTGCTAGGATGGCCACCTGAGGACACACTGAAGTGAAAGCAGAGCGTGGGAATTTCTGCAAAGACCCTGGGCTGTTTTTTATCTTAAGTAGTAAGAGATCTGAGTCATAGCACACTGTGGAAACTGCTGCCTGCCCCCAGCAGCCCGATGGGGGTTCGCATCAGCGTTCGCAGTGTTAACTGCTCATTCTGGGGAAAGAAAGAGAAACTTTCTCCCCTGTTCTCTGCCCCTATTAAAAATACATTCACATTGGCTTAGAGCTCTGAAGTGCACCACTGACCACAGCTGTGCCGGCAGAGGGGCAGGAGCCAGGCCAGGGCCAGCTCCTCGCTCCTCTCACATCTCTTTCTGGACCCTTCTGCTCCATCAAAGAGTAGACTGCTCAAGCTCAAAATGGTCTTATGGAGCAGCGGCCCAATTCCTTGCATTCACATGTGAGAAAACTGAGGTTCAGACTTAACAGACTTCTCAGTGCCAGCTAGTTAGTAAGGCTGCCTCTGGGAGCCAGGCCTCCAGACCCCAGTTTGCTCCTGTGTCAATGTGCCATGTTGCTTCCAGCACCAGAGTCTCAGCTGTGGCCCTGCAGTGGGGACTCCATCACTGTGGCAGGACAGGCCACTGGCTGTGCCCCCAACCCCACAGATGAGAGCCTCTAATAGACCCTAAGAACGGATGAGTGGACCTTGCCACCAAGCACAGGACAGCGCTTACACGCCTGTCCCGTTACAGAGCTGTCCCACGTGGAGGCCGGTGAGGCAGGTCCCAGCTGGACAGGGCTGTAGCTCTTATTGATAAATGAGAAATCAAGCCAAGCCTGAAAAATGACTTAGCATTTTGAATGTTGGAGGAATGTGGACTAATGGGCTCTCTGCTGATATACATTATGTGGTGCAGACACTTAGGGGCTCGTCTATGAAGAATTGCTCTGGCCAGACCTCAGCCTGGAAACACAAAGCCTGACCTGCTTGGAGTGGACACGTGCCTCGGTGATTACTGTACTGAGTGTCCCCTGACATGCCATACATCTGTCTGCCCCAGGCTCCCTCGCGGAGGAAGCCAAAGCAGCACAGGCCAGACTATAATGGGAACCAACTTGTGTGCCCTGCATCTCCCTCCGTCGAGTCCTTCTGGGGTCATGTGACTCCTCTATTCAGCTGCACTCAGGCTTCGTTCATTCCACAGACTTTGGAGGATGGTGGTGGTTGCACAACAATGTGAATGTACTTAATGTAGTGAATTCTACCCTTAAAAAATGGTTGAAATGGTACATTTTATATTATGCATATGTCAGGTGTGAGGGAGAGAGAAATCTATTATATCAACATTTAAATAAAAAAAACAAACAACACACAACAACAAATAAGCAGAAGAGAAACACTCTCATTGATACAGAGAACAGACTGATGCTGCCAGATGGGAAGGTGAAAGGGTTAAGAAGTACAAACTGGTAGTTACAGAAATTTGACAAGGATGTAAAGAACAGCATAGGGAATATAGTCAACAGTATGCTAATAACTATGTATGGTGTCAGATTGGCACTAGATTTACCAGGGACCACTTAGTAAGTTACACAGTGTCTAATCACTGAGCTTAGCAAAGGCCCCTGAGGTTGTTTCCCTTCATCCATCTCTGCCCCATCAGGCTCCTCTAAACAGAGCAGCAAGTGAGTCCCTGATGGTGTAAGCCAGTCCAGTCATCGTTCCAATCCCCTGACATCTATTTAGCTCAGTGTAGAAGCCATGTCTAAAGGGTTGCCCATGAGTGGAATGACTATGTAATTGTTGGTTTGCATCCTCCAGAGTTCCCTGGGTGACGTTTGAAACAGGTCCATCATACATGTTGGGAGGAAAGACCAAAGAAAGAGGCATATCATCCCAGATTGGCAGGTGGCAGGTGTGATAAGAAAGGGAACTTATATACGAGGCTTGTCTAGGATGATGGCAAGACAGGCAGATCTCTGCATCTGCCCACCAGCATCTTAGACTTTCTAAAGAGGCTCTACCAGGGTTCAATCGTGTACTAGTATGTGATCAGATGGACTAAGAAACACACTACTCTCTCAAGGCTTCATCCTTGAAGTGACTCCTAGTATGAGAACAGTGGGCAAAACCACATTCCAAGGACAGGGAAAGGGTAAAGAGCCTCCTATTGCCCAGATCTAGCTTGAGGGTAAACCAGCGGCCATATCCTCTCAATGACCTCCTCTAACAAAAGCTGACCATCCAAACTGAGGCATTCTGGGAACAAACGGGGCCACTATTAATAATTCTGTCAGGACAACAGCTGTTAATTCAAGATTGCTCTAGGCAACTGGAATGCATGGGTCACCACACTTATAGGCTTCCTAAGGCCTGTCCCCATATACCTGCAGTCCCCTGAGCTCACCTTCTCCTCTGTCACCCTTGCTTACCCCAGGCTGGTCACACTACCTTTCCTGATGTTCCTGGCACCTCCTGGCCTCTGTCTATGATGCTCTTTCCCTGGATGGTCACACAGCTAGTTTCCTCACTTCCTTCAAGTCTTTGCTCAGATGTCATTTTTTTGCAAGGCCCTTCCTGCCTTGACTCCATTTGTTTGTTTTTCTTCATAGCACTCATCATTTCTGATATACTGTCTTACTATTCCTTCTGTTAACAGTTTTGGATTTTTGTCCATTTCATTTGCCACTGCACCCCTGACTGTCTAGAACTTCCTGACACTTAGTAGCCACACAATAAACACTCAGTAAAAGAACTCCTAAGCAAAAGTCGTTGACTGGTCTCCTTCATGAAATATAGTCTAACAACGAATAGTTCAGGCAGTTTGGTATAAGGGAACTGAGCAACGTTTTGCATGAAAGATTTTTTTAAAGTTAGTAGCTTTTGAAAATAGCCAAGAGCCATGTCTGCCACAAAATGTATGGTCCATGTTCAGCACAATTTTCTCATAAACTTTCCCTCCACACCTCTCAGTACCATAAATTATTACAGCTGGAAGAAATCAGCTCTAAAATTCTACGGTTCTACTAAGTGAAAAGCTCTACTATATCTTTAAAATTTTGAAATGACCTATATTTTTGGGGGGATAGGAAAGAAAACTGGAGGTCAGGGTAAGAAGGGGAAACTGAGGATTTGGACAAATTATGAGTCAATTTTCTTGGGTAGGCAGGCGATTGGGATTTCTCCCAGTGGCTGTGGGGGGAATTTCAGTCCTGCCTCCAGCTGATGAAATAATGCTTCTTCCATTTCCTTAGCTCCCCACTGAACTCTGCAGATTCTTGGAGATAAATTGTCAGCAGTCCTACCCATTTCTGAGACATTAGGTTTACTAAATCCTGTTAAGGTTCCTCATATATTAAAAATAAAACTTCTGTTAACTTTTCCCCCATAAGTGCGATCAGAGTTAAATTAACTTTTAACACTTGAGGGAAGCAGAAGAGAAGTGTGCCCCCAGAACTTCCCCACCTGGGCTGCCGTGAGTCAGGGGGGCTGTACCAGCTGCTCCCAGCAAAGAAGATGCCCCACGGTGCCCCTGGCACATGTGGAAGGGGCTCCGTCTCCATAGGCATTGCCACGCTCCTGGCAGCAACTGCACATGGAGAGGACCCCAGGCTATGTGGGTGGCCAGGTGCAGGTGGATTGCTAAGCATGACTTGACTTTATAGACTCATGTAGACCATTGAGCCAGCCACACAAAACAGCCTGCCTGGGTTTTCACCCATTTGGTCATGTGGCATCATCGCTCCTGGAGATGCCCTGTGACCCACCCTCAGTGCCCAGAGAGGTAGCTCATTTTTCAGGCAAACACCTTATGAGGGAGAGCATGGGCTTGACAACCAGACATATAGTTGAAGCTCTTAAGATCTAGAGCAGAAAAACAGAGAAGGAAAAGAAAGAGCAGATATTAGGGAACACTTTAGGGGGGCACTTGAGAGAGAGGAAAGGGGGAGGGGATATATATTATCTATTTATGTATTTATAAATGTATAATTCTTCTCCTTCCATTCTCTCTTGTACAACGAAGTGGTATTTCCCCACTTTTCAGATGAAGAAAACAAAGCCTAGAAATAAAATTGACTTAATAAAAGCCAGGCAACTGATAAATGACAAGTTATTATTTGAAACCACATCCATCTGAGTCCTAAGCTAGAACTTTTAACCATGAGACTTTAATGCCAATTCTTGAAACTCCCTGATTTTCAGTTTTTGCAGCTGGTACAGCCCCCCTGACTCACGGCAGCCCTGTGGGGGAAACAGACCCCATGTCATAAACTCGCCGTGAAGGTGAAAGCCGGTAACATGTGTGAAGTGCTCAGCACAGAGCCTAATAAATGTCAAGTACTACTGCAATATTATTCATTCAATTCCCTCTTTCTTACAATGCAGAGGAGACCTTTATGCTCAAATTAATTTTTGACTATTGCATGTGCCATCATGTTTGTAGTTGTGGGAGAAAATGATAACCACAGATTCATTTATCAACTCATTCATTCATTTGTTCAAGATATATTTATTTTAAGGGTAAGATATTTAAGGAAAACAGAAATGTACCTTGTCTTCAAAAAAAAAGTGCAGTCCGATAGAGATGGATAAGCATATGCATGAGATAAAATAATAAAGGCGACACATGTGCTGAGCCAGGTAAATCAGGTCTGTGGAGGGGAGTCACCACAGGCCAGAGCTGTAAAACTTAGCAGGAACTGGGCTCTAAGATGATCAGGTTCTGACCTTTAAGAGAGAAGATGGTCAGGACACCTAGCCCCAGAGATGAGAAAGTGTTTTGGGCACTAGTCTTCAGAAATGAACTTTGATTCTTCAACCTCTCCTCTGAGAAACACAAAATTGGACAGGATTCAGAGACGTTTTATGAAGATCTGATTTGAAAAAGGAACAGTGTCTTCTTTCAAAAGAAATGTTCCATTCCTTAGTGGAAATTTGTCCTGAATTACAAAGATTCTATTGTCACACTCTACCATAATACAAGACCACCACCACCACCACCACAATCAGCACCATCAAAATCATCACCCCATCATTATCTCCTCTCTATCATTATCTCTACTACCACCAGCAGCACCACCATCATCAATTCCAACACTATCACCATCACTTCAATGGCAGTACCAACCCATCCCACCACCACCACCATCATTACCCCCATCATTACCTTTATTAATCATAACCTCACCACCATCCCCATTCTGCTTTCATACAACCACCATCACCTCTACTCTCACCACCAACACCACTGGCATTACAACCATCACCTCCACACCATCGTCTTGCCTCTGACATTACTACTACCACCACCATCCCCACCAACAAACACTCCTGACTTTGAGCCAAAGTACTTATGAAAATGAGTGGACTTCACTTTAAGGGCTATCCCAGTTTAAACCGAATAAGTGCTTCATTTCTTCTGTTCTCTATTGGGAGGCCAACTGGGAGCTAGTCTTGACTGGGAACATCTTTCTCACCTTACAATAGTTTGTTAAATCTAATGTTGCACAGAAAATACACTTACAAGTTACTCGCCTTTTGAGTCAAGGTCCCCACCCCTTTCAAGTATGGCTAGAGAGCTGAAGAGATATCCAGTGGCTTACAGACCTGGGGGTAGGGGTGGGTGAGTTGGGGGGAGAGGGGTTGCAGCCAGGGCGAGAGAAGCCTGAGAAAACCTGGCAGACAGGGGCTGTTTCTCTACCACTCAGTCAGCCCACTCCCTCCAGTCAATAAACAGTTCTGACTTTACATCCTAGCAAGGGATACTGTTGCATGAGTAATGCCCAGAAAGATCCTATAAATGGTTTCTTTCATCTCCCATCGAAATGAAAGAACAAGAGAGAGAGTGGAAATGAATTGTATTCCTACTGCAGAGTTCGTTTGATAAATAATGTATATAGAGTTTGCAGTAATAACTGCTCTTTTCCGATTCAGCATGTGCGGGTGAGTTCTGACATATATTCTCTGTATTTCTAACAGACGGTGAAGGACTGGTGTCTGGATGGCATTGTGAAAGGCAAGGCAGACTGTTAACACTTGCTGTCGTGTCAGAAAGGTTAATCTGGTTTTTCTCTAGAGCTGGGGGCAGGAAACCTGTGCCTTTCAGTGGAGATGTGGGGCAGAAGGAAGGAGACAGATGGAGGATTTGTTGTCCTCTCTGCTGCTAGGAATGGGTGGCAAGAAAGTGGCACATGCCACCAAGTTGGAGAGACAAGAGACGGCAGCGGGGAAACTGTCTTGAGAGTCTGGCCCTGCTGCCTTCTGCCTGCTTCTCGCTTAGCACCAACGCAAGTCTAAGAGGACTGCCGGGCTGAAAGAGTGTAGCCACACTACCCCAGCCTTCCTGGGGCTTCCCCAGAGGCCAGTGGAAGGACCCTCACTTCTACCAAGAAAGAAGTAGCACCAGCATATTGGCAAACCTTCCTGATTCTGCCAGCCTTTGGATTTCAAGGAGACAAACCAGTTGAAAAGTGGATGCAAGTTAAAAAATGAGTAATTTGATCATTATATATCACCTTCCATTTTGTCTCTAATCAAAAGAAAACTCATGTGTTTTCACAATGTGTTTTGGCTTACAAACTGTCCTCACATCTTATCTCATTTGAGCCTCACAACAACGAAGCAGGGATTATTACCTCCATTTATAGACAAGAAAACTGAGGTCAGGAAAGGGTTAATAACTTGTCTATGGTGGCAAAGCAAGTAAGGGAGAGGATTCATTCAAAATATGCTCCAACTTAGGTTTTATGACCCTCAGTTCAGTGCTTTTACCATGCTAAGTTACCTCTCAGGAGACACTTCTGCAGAGACTTTGTTGATTTGTGTCTCTGTGTGTGTGGGGTGTGTGTGCACATATATTCACAAGTGTGCACATACTCATGCAACACAACAGACACACACATGAATTCATGCACAGATGCATATCCACAAATGCACCAACATACATGGAAACCTGAATGCATGCTCATACATGTGCACACACATGCAGGTACATATACACACCAGCACCTGTACCCACACATGTGTTCACATGGATGTATTCACACACACACAGGTACACACATATGTATTTTAATACGTGCACACATACACACATGCAGGTGCACATGCCCCCATGCACACATACTTGCACAACTGGAGCCACAGAAGCATTCCCAGTGGGTCATGATTTGGGCTATTCAGTTTGTTTCCCTTCACTTCAGAGAAAAATCACTCAGAGCACCAAGAATCACTCCTCCTGGCCCCAGATGGATGGGTGGAGCCCCTGGAAGCCCCAGGAAATTATTTTCACCCTGCAGGGGTCTGAGACTCTGGAGAGTCATGATCCATGGCCTTTTTTAGCCACTGGCCTCCAGCTGGGGTTCATAGCCGTCAGTGGCGACAATTTGCGGGGACTGAGATTGATAGCACTCAGTGTCCAGAAAGATGTAATTTACCTCACAGGAGGGACAACTCTTGCTCCCAAGAAAATGTTTTCCCTCTCTTGCTCACCTTCAGATATAAAGACTCATTCTGAGAGATGAGAGAGTGTCTAAAATTTTAAATATTACACCCACTTCCCCAAAGATTACTAGTAGATAACGTTAATGTCAGACCTGACTCCTGTTTTTTCTCAAAGGTTGTACTCTGTACTCTCCACCCCAGTAACCTATAAGGAACTTTCTGTGCAATAACAGAAACAAATTTTCTACCTCCAATATCTTCCTCCCACACCCCTCTTATTCCATCCTGTACTTTGACTTCTTCCTGTAGACTCTCTGGGGAAATCCTACTCCTTATTTTCAAGTGTTTACTGCTTCTGCTCAGATTATTTTTTCTGTCAACGTTCAGTTTTCTTTTCAAATGAGACCTTTTCCTTCTACTGCCATGAATTCTTAATTCAGAAATTCCCTTATTTCTGTCAATTCTTTTGTATTTTCTTTCCTTGTGCCATGTGCTTTCTCATCTCTCTCTTTGGATCTCTGCCTCCATCATTGATGGGTTTATGCCAGGAAACCCTGTCTTTCCCCCCGTACCTGGTGCCTAACAGGAACTGCCTGGTCTTTGAGTAAGGTGACCAGATGTCCCGCTTTTGGCGGGACAGTCCCGATTTTTAACAATTTCTCCCGTGTCCCGCCAAAAGCGGGACGTCTGGTCACCTTATCTTTGGGGAACTCCACCACCTGAAAGATTCTAGGTCTGGTTCCGTCAACTGCATCTACATGTCACTGCAGCACCCAGCCCACTCCCAGCAGACACACAGGCTGTTTAGGACCCCTTCCTACTGCACTCCCCTGCTGTATGCACGCTGTCCAGCCTCACTTTGGGGTTGTGACAGTCCCACCCCTCCCTGACCCCTACTCTCTGCGGTCTGATTAAATGGTGGCAGAGGTGGGACATATAGCCCTTCACCCCCGAGTCCTCAGAAGAGGGAGGTTGGGATTCTATGACCTGCTAGATGATTAATAGTCCTGGCATATTAGGTTCGACCCATCAGGGCAACATTAAATGTGATTTATGACTTGGTTTTAATTGAGATTTTACTTTATTATTATTCAATGCAGAGAGCAGAACTGGGCCCATATTCCTGAGTGTCCCATGCTTCCTGTGCTGAGCTGGGTGACTATGGTCTACCCAAGGGCGATGCTACTCTCTTCCTCTGAGGGGCGAGGCAGTCTCTTGTCCCTCCTCCCTGTTCCCCCCGGACCCTCCTTGCCAGCAAGGGGCAATCTTGGAATAACCACAAGACAGAGCAATTTGCCTTCTGCACCATCATTTTCCTTAATCCTTCAAACTCAAGTTCAAGCCACAAGTTGAGCTGGTTCCCGAAAGCAAAACAATGAACATGATGAAGGTAGACGTAAGCGGACTTAATGGAGCATTTCCATTCTAAGAAAAAACAGGAATTAGGCCGAGCTCAACTCAGAGCAATGGCCTTTCTAACAGTAGATTTCAGCCCACTGGGGCAACTAAGGGCCTTCCCCTCAGACAGACATGGGTGAGTCTCCAGGACCCTGGGGCCTGACTGGGGGCCTAACTCTCCCCACCCTCAGTGTTAGTGACAGTCACACCGGGCACACTGACATCTGTGTGGGCAGTTGGGTCGAGGGCAGAGAGGAGGACAGGAAATATGTGGGAATTTTCTCCCCACCCCACGCGGCTGCTCTCTGACCTACAAGTGGGAAAATGGGGCTTAAACGGCATTTATTGAATTTTGAACTGCATTGGGCAAAGAAAATTACTCGTTAATATATAAAGCACTGCACTGCCCATAATGTGAATGCCGGTGAAAAATGGATTCGTGCCTGCTTCACGGAGAGACGCTTGCCTTTAAAGTACTAACGTAAATGTGCCCTCAGGGAGCAAGGCAATGGCAAATTAGATAGAAGTTTGCAATATGATATGGCAGCAGAGGAAGCTCTGCTCAGCTCATGCCTGCAGATGGGCAGAGCTGGAGGAGAAGGAGGGTGGCAGAGTAGGGAGTGACTATGGTGGGACAGGGAGGCTTGATCTCGGGGACACTGGGCCACCTTCTTCCTGGAGACCTTCTGAGGCCGGGAGAGCTTGCCACTGCCAGTCTAATAAAGAAGGCGGCAGTGAAAAGAGAAGGGCATGGATACAAAGGTGTAGATATGGGCTTGAATCCCTCCTGGTCACCTCTGGGTAAGTTACCCTCTCTGAGCCTTGACTTCCTCAATCACATATAGAGTTCATGTGAGACTTAAAGTGAGGGCATGTAAAGCATCTGTGATAATATTAGCTCATTCCCTTCACCTTTAGACATCCCTTTAACACAATATGTTCATTTAGGCTCCACTTGTTGAGTTCCTATCATGTACAATGTGGTTCCCAACCCCAAGCAGTGTAGGCTATTGTGCTAAGTACAGAGACCATGATAGGAGGAGACTATGGAAACACAGAGGAGGGGGAATTAATCCAACCTGAGGAATGGGGAGAAATCTGAGAAAGTTGCCGGGAGGAGGTAATATTTACACTTAGTCTCAAGTATGAGCAGGAGCCACCAGGGAAGGGGCATTCTTGGCAGAGGAATGGGCAGGAGCCAAGGCATGAACCTGAGAGTCTGCGGGTGTTAGAGTTCCCTGTGGCCAGAGATAAGGACAGGAGAAGTTGGGGCAGGAGCAGGAGCAGGAGCAGGTGAGGCCAAACACTACTCAGACCATGGAGGGTTCATGCTGAGCTCGGTAGAAAAAGGGAACCAATGAAGGGTCCTTGTCAAGAAGGTGACAGTGGGTCTGGCATTGTAGCGGTGGCCTGGGAGGCCTAGAGCCCTGGTGACAGTCTGTGACAGTCAGAAAGAATATTGGAGTGGAGTGAAGAGGAAGGCAGAGACCGGAGACATTTTGAGGTGGGAGAGACACATAAAGACAAGAGCAGCAGGATCGTTAGGTATGGGGAGGGTTGTGTGGGCCCTTGCGACTGGACCGAGGGCTGCTCTGGTGACTGGGGAGCAGGAGAAGACAGAGTAAAGGCTTGTAAAGTGAGACTGTGAGAGCTCAGCAAACAGGCTGTGGAGCTCCGCATGGCTCTAGAGGAAGTGCATCTCAGTCTTAAAGGTGGGAGATCCGGGCATTGGGCAGATTCCTCTGGCACCATGTGGTGCACAGCCCGCAGTGAGGAGATCCAGGGCTGATCGTGGAGCCGAGCCCAGAGATGACTGCAGTGGTCCATGTGGAGATGAGGGCATTGGCTGCTGCATACGATAAACCCTCTGGAGGGACCATGTGAGTGACAACACAGGGCCAGGGGCAGGAGGTTTCTCACTTGGATGATGTGTGGTATGAGCAACAGTGAAAAGGAGTCAATTGGGAAGAGGTGGAGTTCAGAGACTAAGTCCAAGTTTGGGTTGCATTGCAAGGTGTGTAGGTCTGGAAAGAGGTTCAGATCTGAGGGTTCCCAGGAGAAAGGGGATAGAAAATCCTTGCCAATGGGTTAGAACATTTAGAGGAAACGTACAGCATGACGAAAGGGCAGGCAGAAGACAAGGCAGGGAATGTCAGCATGCAAAGGGCTGCAGAGGACCGTTAGTAGAAAGAGCAGACCCAGTGGTGGACGGCTCAGAGAGCAGCAGCGAGCCTCAGCTACATTCCCTCGTGCCCCCAGGGCCCCTGTAACACAGGGGCAGTTCTGTGCTTTATAGCTGTCTGATCACTTGCTTCTCTAGCAGCCTCTGGACTCTGAGACTCAGTGGCCCAGTCCTGCATCAAAGTTCGCTGACATGGCACAGGGCTGGGCACAATGAACATTCCCCATATAAGTGAATAAGAGCTCAGTGCTGCCCAGTGCTGCAGAAAGTCCGGTAAAATGAAGAAACAGAGGTAACGTCAGCAGTTTCATTGTGCTGCTGGTGGGGTGGGTGGACCCCTGGGGTAGAAGGAAGGAGCCAGCTAGCACTGTGGAGAACAGCACGCTCACAGTTCCTGTCTGACACAGCGGAACTGGACAAGCAGGAGAGAAAAGCAACACACACACTATGATTAGTAAGTAAAACAGAGGAACAGCCTCATGAGTCATGACAAGACTGAAGTTAGTACATCGCTCTGAGTAATAAACTCACTTATGTCCTTCCCTTCCAGCCTCTGCACTTGCTGCTTCTCAGCTTGGGAATGTCTTTATTTGAGTTCCTTGACAGAACCCATGGTCATGTCTGTCTATACCTGTGGCAATATTAATAATTTGTACTGTATGTTGACTTGCAATGATGGGGGTGGTAGCATTCAGTGGGAAGGGATGAAATCTTAAAGGAACAGGATTCTGGTTGTCTGGGTCCCTTCTGGGTATTTGAATCTCTGATTTCTAACAGTTACCACCACTGGCCAAGCGGATGAAGGGTCAGGCCTCTCCTCTGCTCCAAACCAGCACAGAGGGGCCACTGCTGGGGCCCACGTCACAGCTCCATTGAGAGGAGGGCGGCTAGCTCTGAAGGTTACACTGAGTTGCACACTAGGATGGGGTATAAGGACAGAAGATCTGAGCAGCAGTGGAGAATACGACAGTGATGGCAGAGATGATTGTTTTAAAGTAGGTGGTGGCCCTGAAAGAAAGGATCCAGCAACACCAGCCCTTCGAGTTTAAGCTCCACTCTCTCCTCTTGACTTGTTCTATCTTAGCAGACAGGAATCCTAGCGACAAGCCTTGACTTGCTCTCGGGCTCTAGTGAACCCCAGATACATGACTTCTTTTTCTTTTTTTGTGTGTGTGTGATTTTTTTCATTGAATTTCTTTCCCTGCCAAATGAGTTTTCCTCCTCCTTCCATTAAATGTCTGGGTTCTGTCCTTGTCATACATGTACCAGTTACTCCCCAGCAAGACCCTCAGAGATGGCCCTGGCTCCTGTCTCAGATTAGCACTGCCCCCTTGATGAAGAAATGCCTTAGGAGAACATTATCCTGCACATGCTTCTATCTGAACTGTTGTTCCTCAGAAGTGGGACAATGCAGACCCTCTCTGGGGAATGGAAGCTCCATATTGGAAAGAGCAACCTGGTAAACTGGCCTTGACCTCCCAGGCCTGGGGAAGAGCCAGCTGGGTGGACTAGAGAAGATGGCCTAGGCCCGGATGTCTAAGAAGCTTTGAGATTTGGGTGGCTCCTACCCCAGGCCTGGTTGCCATGGTAATGGGGGAAGGACAAGGCTGAGGTGGGAGGGATGAGGCTGAGGCTCTTTACCTTTGATTCCTGCTTTCCTTTTATGTGTGAGTGGCCAACAGAGCGAGAAAGTGCCCTCTTTAATGTACAATCCACCCGGAGAGATCAATGGCAGCTTAACACACATTTCTGTCTAATATTCACGTTGGCAGGTCCTTGTAATAAAGACACTTGTTTTAATGAAGGGCATTAAAATGGGGAGATTTGTGGCCAGCCTGTGCACTTTTATCACAGTGCCTCCCCTCGAGCTGTCAGAGCACAAGCCACTCTGTGGGAGGGAGGCAGGGGGTATATTTTAGGGATCACATGAGTAAAAATTCTACATTTCTGGAAAGATCCACATTACTGCTGCATGTTTCAATTTAATTCCCTCTATTGCCATGATACCATGTGTCTTTGGGAGAAAGTTGAGCTATGAGCCAGGTAGGTGGAGAGAGGGGAGAAGAGTCCAGTTAGGGGCTGAACTGGGTCCCTCCGAAGTCATATATTCAAGTCCTAACCCCCAGCACTTCAGAATGTGGCCACACTCAGGAAAGCTCTTCAACGAGGTGATTACATTGAAATGAGCCTGTTATCTTGAGCCCAAATCCAATTTGTCTGGTGTCCTTACAAGTTCAGGACACACAGAGAGATGCCCGGCGCATGCACTGAGTGCACAGAGAAAAGATCCTGAGAAGAGGCAGCAGCCAGAGAATGGCCACCTGCTGGTCAGGGAGAAACAGCTCAGAAAACCTACCCTGCCAGCACCTGAACCTTTGGCATCCAGCCTCCAGGGCATAGGATTCTCTTGTTTAAGGCCCCCTGCCTGTGGTAGTTTGTTATGATGTCCCTAGCAAACTCATACAAGACCCAGAGCTTGAGATTGGAGCAGTGGGTTTTAGATCAGTCCATAGCCACTTATTTCTTGGAGTGAGGTCCAGGAGAACATCTTGGTGTTGGCGGCAGTGGCCATTTATGTCTCTGAATGCCTGAAATGCTGCCCCTGGTTTGAAAGCGCACTGTATGTGCTTACTGGGCGTATAAGACAACCCCCTAATTTTACAGTTAAAACATAGGTTTAGGCCTATATTTGCTGTATAAGACTACCCCCCACTTCCGAGGCAACACCAGTTCTTTTTTTAATTAAATTTTTAATGAATGACCACCGATTTTCGGTTCGCTTTTTTTCGTTTCAAAAGTCGTCTTATATGCCGGAAAATACGGTATAAGAATAGGTGAAGAGTTTTCATGGGCAGGTAGGTAGACAGGTGCTCAGTCCATGTTGGCTGAATGCTGGGAACACATTGGAGTGGCACAGCACAGCTGTTAGAGCCCAGAGCCCACTCCACCATACACTGGCTATGTGACCTCGCCAAGCTTCAGTTCTCCATCTATGAAGTTGTAGGAGGAGGGAGAGGAGCACTAGTTCCTACTGCATGGGCTGCCGTGAGGACTAAACTATCAATAGTTACTATTTCTTATGCGCTTAGAGCAATGTCTGGCACATGGAGAGTATGCTGTGCTTGTTGAGTAATGGCTCAGCTTAAGGTGAAGAAGTCTCCTGCAATAACAGAACAGGATGCCCCAGGGGCAGCAAGCTCTTACCATCCCAGTCACCCAATCATATCTATGCCTTCATGTCCCCAGCTCCTCCCTCCTCTGTTCCCTGGCACTACTTTCCTCTTGGTTCTCACTGACTCTTATCTAGTCTCCCCCCAACCGCCGACATCTTCTATGTTCCAGGACATTATCCTTGCATCTTCTCCCCTGACTTCTCTTCCCCCATTCTGCCAAAGCAAAAATTTTTAACTCATGGCACATTTCTGCGTATTATCTCCATTTCCTAAGGGTGTGGAAAGTAGGTGTGTGGGTGCCAGTGAGTTGGTTAAGGGGTTGCATGAAATGACATGCTAAGTGTTGTGGATATGCTAGCTTTGTGGGGTTGAAAGGGATAAAATCAAGCTGTTTGGCACAAAAAAAGAGTCTTTTATAATCTGATCCTTAGATGCTTCTCTGGCTTTATTTCCTGTTCTATGAATATGTGGCTCTGGGTAGATGCCTCTGTGCCTTTGCATATGCTTGTTCCTGCGTGTGTTTTCTGTGCCCAGGAATAATCTTTTTCTTCTCTTTTTTAATCTGGTGAGTTTATGCTCACCTCCTAAAGTCCAGATGTCCTCCCTTGGGAAGTCTCCCTGAGTATGTCTCAGTATAACTCAGAGCTCACAAATCATTCAGCTCTTACCCTGGATGTGGAAGGAAAGCTTGTTCCCACCCCGCTGCCTTGTTTACTAGCAATCAATACATACATGGAGAAGAGTCCAATCAAATACATACAAGAAGAAGAGTCCAAGGTATAATTGGGAATCTGAAACCATCTAAGGACTACAACTGGCATTTTCCCCAGTGTGTCTGGTTGCCGCTCCAAAATTCAACAGCCCTGTAATAAAAGTATATCTAAGGAGCAAGCTAGCTCTGCAGCCAGAGAGGGACATTAAGGTCAACGGAGTGAAGCTTGGTGCTAGGAAGTGAGATCTGGACAAGAAGACCACATACAGCCCAACTGGGAGAATCAGAACAATGTCATGTTGCTTGTTGGCCCAAGGGCCATCCATCCATCAGTGCACCAATGATTGGAGCCTGCTGTCTTGTTCTCACTCCATTCTGTCTTTGGTTTAGGACAACTGGTGAGAGCACTGGGTGACCATATAACTGTCTCCCAGAGTCTAGAAGCAAGCGAGTATGTGCCATGATTGAGGCACCGGAAGATCTTGAGAAAACCACAGTGTCTCTAAGCATGGGTTTACACAGCCAAAAAATGGTCTGATTTATAAGACTGCCAGAGGACTACTAGCCATAAATGGCAAAGGTGCTTCTCTAACTCAGATCACTGAACAGATGAGGTTTTGCTTCAGGGATTAAATGCTCTGCCTGTGGCTTCAGTCCTCTTCATGCCACTTCCCCACTTTGACTCCTCTGACCACAGTCCCTGGTGTCCTCATGCTGTTTGTTAGTGACCTCCCGGGATCTGCCTCTGAATCGTGCCCTCCTTGGAGGCCTCTGAAAGAAACAATCCACATCCCACACTCCCTCTCAGCCTCCCAAAACACACGTCCCCACCCAAAACCACTAGTCTCTACTCAAACGTCCCTTCCCAATGTGCTGGAAAGTAGATTAATTCACCTGCTAACTGACTTTTGAAAAAAGCATTAGCGTGTAATGGGGCTTTGGGCATGCCCCATTTTCTGAAAGTAAGAGACATATTATCTGACATAAGACTCGAACCCTAAATGGTGACATTCTTCATGGGAGCTCAGAATGGAGGTTAGGGAACCAATCAGGACTGTAGGGATCCATGACACCATCCAGCAGGCATCTGGGACCCAGGCCTATGACTCCCCGGCAGGGTCCTATAATAGGGCTCTTTGCCCTAACTACATTATAAGGAGAGCATAATGGAAAGGCAAGACTGCATTGGAGGAAACACCAAAAGAATGGCTCTTAAATGCCTCTCTATTTTGGCAATGCACTAGCAAAATATCAGTGGAAAAAGTCTGCAAGGAGAGATGAGATAGTAATAACGATGGATCAGTTTTAGTTCCTGGGAAGAAAGCACCATATAGACATGAGGTGTTATTATTATGCATATACTCTATATACATAGACACTGTGTATTTATTCACAGCGAAGCTCACATATGTCATTCCCACTAATAGCATTTTCTCTTCTAGCTGCGGTGTGAAAGGAGATATGCTGTTTTCGCATGTTCCACACATACTCTGAGGAACCTGCTTGGAATATTTTTGTGGGTGAGGTTTTCTGGGTTGTAACTGTTATTTCTTTGAATAGCCTGCTTCCTGTAACCCCACTTGGAGGGCTGTGCTTTTTACCTCTCATTGCAATGGCATCTACATGTGGCTCTCTGTGTCAACTGCTTATCTCAGGCGTTAGCCAATTTCTTGTCTGTATTGTTTATACAACGCTGGACATCCACAGCGCTCGGCTGGTTAACGGGGACACGGCTCCCTGCCCGTGGAGAGCACCAGCGAATGAAAATAAGCCAAGCCTGCACTCCAGAAACCATACAAATACCAGACCCAGAAAGATGCTGCTGGTGTGGGAATCAGGGAAGGCCAGTTAGCACACAGAGGATCTGAGGAAAGAGAAGGAAATGTTTGGAGGAAAATTAGGTGACGCCTGTCATTTCTTATGCAAACACAGGGTGGGAAGGACCCTTTAGAAGTTATCTGTTCCCTCCATCTGCCTGGGTGCTCCTCTCCCTCCTCCTACAATGTCCCCCAGCCTTGATCCTCTTCAATGGGAGGAGCTGCATTCAAATTAGATCTTTGCAGAGCTCCTGTTTCATCTCCAGCGGCTTCCTCTGCCACCCAGTATGCTTCTGGGGGGCTGGATGCCTAAACTGTCACTTGCTGGATGCTCAAAGAATGCAAATTCACTCGAGTATTAGTGATCGCGGGCATAATAGAGAAATTAAGTGTGCTGCCAACGGAGGGCACCTATTCCAGTCTCACGTTAAAAATAAACCATTCAGGGTTATGTGCAATTGCTCTCTTCAATTTTTTACTTCACTGGCAATTCTCTTCCAAGAGGATAATTGGAAAGTCCCCATTTAATTTATACACAGCCCTGCACAAATGCGGGTGAGAAAACTTGCACCAACTTTTAATACATGTGCATGCACTGTCCACACAGAGGGACGCTAGTCTGAGTGGAAGGGAAGAGAAAGAAGGGACACAGCAGAATCAGCAAGGTCCTTGATGGTACAAGGCTATGTGGATGCTTCCCTGTAAGCCCTACTCTTTCTCCAGAACTTGGGATCGAGCCATCAGCATGCTCTTGTTAAATTCCACTTATGAACATTAACCTTTGGGCCACTGGGGTGCATACTGTACAAATGTGGACATTAAAAGGAAGCAGAATTTTATATTATGACTAGAGACCTGGTGCATGAAAATTCAGGAACTGGAGGGGGGGGGGGAGTCACTCAGTCTGACCTGCCCCCTCTCACAGTCCAGGAGCCCTCAGGGGTAGAAGGTGACTGGCAATCAGGAGAAAGCGATGCCCTATCACACCTCTGCTGCTGCCACTGCTGGCAGTGCAAGCCTTGGCCAGCCCTCGGGCAGCTGTGAGAGGTTGGGGGGCTGAGAGGACTGGAGGACTCTGGAGATAGGCATGCAGAGTGGCCAGGACTGCCTAGGAGAGGGCCTGGCCTTGTTATGTGCCTCAGCAGGGCTGAGGGTCCTAGGTGCTACCATCTTGTGGCTGTGGGTACCGCCATCTTTAAGGGCATGACATCAATTAGCATATCTCCTCCTTATTAGCTGTAGGCACCACCATCTTTGTAATGATGTGAGAGTCAATTAGCATATTCCCTCTTTATTAGATAGGATTGCCTGGTAGTCAATCTTGGGACACTTGGGTTGTATTAGCCTGTGTCCTTGGAGCATTTATTTTGTGCCAAGTCCTTTATGTACATTATTTCATTAGTTTGACACTATCATCTCCATTTGACAGGTGAGAATATTAAGGTTTAGAAGAGTTAAACGACTTGTTCAAGATTATATACAAAAAAAAAAAAAGATTGTTTACAAAATAGAGCTGAGACTCAAACTCTAGACAGTGTGTTCTCAACCATTGGTAAAATTTCACCCCACATTGACACCCTGATTTCCTGAGAGGCTTCCAACTGCCCCTTTTTGCTGGAGAAATAACAGTTCTCTCTGCTAATGGTATAGCTCTTCAATTTCCTTGAGGAATCTGGGATGATTATCTTTCTAGCACCGGATTGGACTACAGTTAGAAGCCTCTTGCAGGGACACCCCTTGAAAAGCCCCCGCCCCCCCCTTCCCAAGTCAGTATCTGAGGTGGAGCCATCTTGATTCAAACTCTTCTATGTTAGACCATTAGGATCCTCACATGGGACCCTCAAAGTGGCTACAACATTCTCTATCTTCTCTTTCTTCCTAAGAATTATAATCCTGGTGACCTGGCACCTCAAACTCAGCTCTCCACGGGCCTGTCAGCTCCACTCAAACGAGTCTCCTGGCTCAATATGGCAGTCCCATGTACCCTTCTCACTGCCAAAGTGTGGCTACTGATGACTGACTCCCTGAGCTCTGGGCCTGGACTGAGAGGAGTGGTTCTAAGGAGCTCCGAGCTTCCCTCTGAGATGCTTTGTGGCTGCGTGGCTCCTTTGAAAACCCTCCCAGCTGCTACAGGGAGCTACATTTTCCAAGCTAATGAGGCATGCTAATTTTGGAAGACATATAACCATTGACAAATCTACTTCAAATCTCCAGGAATAGGATTCAAGTGAGATTCTAGATAAATACGAAGGCATTTTAGAGCATCAGGAAGTAGCTTATGTCTTCATGCTCCTCAAAAGGATCAGGACAGATGGTGACACTAGCCAAGCAAGAGCAGAGGGAGGGAAGGCCAGGAATAGCCACAAGAGCCTGTCTGCACACAGGTGTGAAATTCTGGTGTAGTCTCCCTGAAGGCTTCCCTCAGCTTCCTCTGAACAGCCCCAGGTTGACAGTGACCCCAGGACTCCTCCGGGGCTCCGTTTCCCAGGAGCTTTGGGGGGTCCCAAGGCTGTGCTCATTCAAGGAGATCTGCCTAACACTGAGAAAGTGAGAAAGCAGCACTGGCCGCTGGCCCAGAGGAGGCGATGAGCTGGGGAAAGGCTGGACTGGGTCACACTGTGAACAGGTTATCCCTGCTGCTCCACAGCCGCCGCCTCCTCCCCTCTAGTCTAATGACTCATACTGACTCAGGGCTTACACCATGCTTGGCACTGTGCTGAGTACTTCACACAACATTATATAACTTCATTCCCAAGGTACTATATGAGGAGTTTGGAGGGAGGTATAGAATCAAAGGCTAGTATTTAAAAGGCCAAATTTGAACTCAGAGCATATCCTCCAAAGCCATGAGTTCTATTGCCTTTTCTCTAATCTTTCTGTTTTCTCCAGGTGCCTAATGTCCTCAAAATTCTCTTTTATAGCCCTTACAGTCTCGTTGCACTATCCTTTCTAGGGGCATATTGTGAATCACTTCTAATCCTTTTATTAATCCACACTTACCTGGCTCTCTATTTATTTACCCTAAGGCTGCTTTCTGATAGAACAAACTAATTTCTGCTAAAGTGTTAATGACTACCAAGAAGTAACATGTTGTTTTGAACCAAAAACTCTACATTGTCACAGTGGATTACTATGCCTTAAGGATAAAGAAATTTGTAAATCTCAGGTTTTATGTCCAGGCAGAGAAAAATTTTAGGTTAAAGAAAGGGCAGTGAGGCTTTCATCTGTGTTCCCTTTGAATCACATTATCTTTCTAGCTTGACATATAGAAAACGCCCAATAAATGTTTAATGAAAAATGACTGAATGAATGCGTGAACAGACAAATGCATGAATATGAAAATATCTAGACAAGATTTAATAGTAATACTCTGTCTGGACAGTAGAGGCCACTGTTAACATTTTTCAACATCTATGCTGGAGCTAATCGGTGAAGGGAAAGCCTGGGGCATGGAAATTCTGTTATCCTAAAGGTTGATTCTGGGGATAAGTTTCTGAGATCAATTTCAATGTTCTCCCTTCCTGCACTGAGCTCTTCACGGGGGAGGCTGGTCAGGTACAGACAAGGAGTTGTTCTCTCTGCTGCTTAGAGAGAAGGCAGGACCCCTCCACAGGACTAGAATGGCCTGTTGGGGCATCCACCTGAGGCACAGCCCCCATAGAATTATCAGAGCCAAACCTGCCCTATCAAACACTGCCCCTGAGGGCTGCTCTTGGGAAGAGGGTGGTGGCTGAGGTTGACCTCTACTTTTTGGTGTTTTTATTTTATTTCATCTGAGCACTACCAGAAGGCAATATTCCAGATATTGCCACAGTTCCACCCTTTACTCTGGTGACCCAGACAGGAATCTCTGAATCACAAAACAAGCATACTCTCTGGCCCACAAAGCACTGTCTCAGTGTGTCCTGTTGGGGGTGTGATGCTATCTGTTTTGGTTGGCATTCCTCTGTAACAGAACTACCTGAGTAGTGTCTAGGGGCTGGGCACCTCCTCTGTGAGGCCTCCCTGACACACTGTGACTCCCCAGCTACACTCTGCCCCAGGTATCACATTACATGCCACCATTAAGGCACTTTTCCTTTTCTCTCATTTTTAGATGAAATGAGTGATTGAAGCCCTCTAGGCAGCACTGGGATGATTCAGTCAGCTACAAGATGACCAAACTAACTGGACCTACTATTTAAATGTTGTGTTACTTATGTCACATGGATTCAGGAAATCAGAGGAAGTGGCAACAGCTCTTCCCTGGCCACCTCTGTGGCCCTTGCTATGATGACGGGGAGGAATAAAACTTTTCTTGCTGAACATAATGAACCAGAGTTAATTTCATCCGTGTTTATTTTCAGTTCTTCACGCATAACAGGAGACCCTTAATGACCATCCAACTCATGTCTTATTAAATTTTAAAAGATAGAATGAATTGCATGAACCATAAGCTGATATGCTACCCTAGGCTAATGAGGAAAAGGCTGATTAAAGTTTACTCAGAAAAGAACAGTAGAACTCTGTACCTATAGGCATAACAAAATAAATCTATACTAGGAGGACACACGAAGAAGGTGAGTCTTTAGCCTGGTGCTTTTTACTTTTTCGTTGAACACATGAATGAATAATGCTACAGATGTAAAGTAAGATGATCGATTATAGGAGCCAAACTCATCGAAACTTCTCTAAGGCTGAACTTCCTGGCTGTTGTAAGAAGCAGCCAGCAAATGGGAGATCTATAAACCTTGGCAACATGCAGTGCATCACTGTGACTGGTGCTGGGTGATGCATTCATTGAGAATAAGTACTTTGTAGAACAAAGAAGTTTTCAGATGATGTCAGAATTTTTTTGTGGGTGGGGAAAGAAGGGAGGAAAATGAAATTAAATTTAAGAGGATCACCACTGAGGATTAAATGCTGGTTGAAAGAAAGCTCTAGAAGCCAGATGTGATTTGGGAATGCAGTGAGGGGCAATGAAGGGGAATAGATTCAATACAACCCTGCCCAGTTTCTCTGCTGGGCTGGGAAATTGATTTAGGGGGAGCTGGACTGGAAGTCCTCAGAGACCCTGCATGGTCCTTGGTGGCAAGCTGGGCAGCTTCAAATGTTTGCCAGCATCTCTCTCTTAGAAACTCACTTGGGTCAGGGCCCTGATTATTGATCCTCAACCACTACAAAAGTTCTAGCATGGGCCAGTGCACATGTCACTCAAAAAAAAAAAAAATGCAAGAAGATCAAACTCCCAGAATCCCTTTCCACCACAAAAATCTGGCAGGTTACATGAGGGATGGAGAATGAAAAGGGAACATATTTGCTAGTCTCCCAAAGGGTTGATAGGGCAAGGACCAGGGGATGCGGAAAGGAAAGCTGCCTGCATTTGAGGAAAGTCCAAAAAAGACGGGGAAATTGGGGTAAAGGAATAGGAATCTGGAAACCAGGGGATTTCAGGGTTAATAGGACCATGGTATCCTATCTGGAGATCCTGTGACCTCACTCCCTGTAGGCTCATCATCACCCTGGAACACCCGAATCACAGAAGATCAAGGAACACTTATTAATGATTTGATTTTTGTGAACATTCATAAGAAACTGCTGATTGTGGCTGAGTGCCCTTTGTGCTAAACATGTTTAATTTTTAATAACATTCGCCATTCAGACTAATATTTTTCTAAGAACTTTCTATTGTCACTTGTGGTTTTCAAAAAGTTGAAATAGTGTATATACTTTTTTTCTTGTTAACCAAAAGATATATACATTTTCAATCTATGATATGTGGGTTTCTCACAAACATAATGAATTCAAATACTATTTCCTACAAGTGCCCTGCTGCACAAATGAAGATTTGTGCAAGAACGGGCCTTCGTTCCCCTGGCTGCTGGCACTGCCTTCACTCTGGCCCGAGCAGCCTTTCTGTCCAGCCCAGAGCCACCTTTCTGCCTTCACATGCTGCCCAGAGGCCCTGAGTGGCTGGGGTGGTACAGAATGTCTGTGTCCCACCCTGTCCCTGGCCACTTGACACCTGCCTATGCAAATTAACCTGCATCTTTGTTGGGTTAATTTGCATACTAATTCCTGATTGGCAGGAAGCCATCATGAAGGTATGATCAATTAGCATTTTATTCTTTTATTAGGTAGATTCTTTTCACAGGAACTTTAGAGCATTTTATCTCCTGATTACTTTATCAACTTTCTAAAGAGGAAGATGAAACTATGGTGATTTAACTCTCACAGATGAGAAAACAGAATTCCAGAGCAGTGAAGTAATTGCTTCAGTATCTCAGAAGTTAGTGCATGCTCCCAACCTCCTGAGTTTAAATAGTTTACTTTCTAAAATAGCACAAGTACCAGCATAACTCTGGCCCATATTTTTAAGCTATAAACTTTTTAATAGTTCCTTTAATTATTTAAAAGTTTGCATAGAGGAAGGTCACTCATTGTGGCCAAGGGCCATTGATAGCAATCAGAGGAGGGGCCCAAACTCAGGCCTCCTAGTGACCATTTTTAGAACAAATTTGTTTTGCTGGTCAATGAACAGAAAATTCATCAAATTTAGGAGTGGGAAGAGCATTTATTTCTTGGTTTATCTCTTGGGAGAAAGCCAAGTTTGTTTGGTCTGCTGCTTTGGAATACTGTACAGACTGCCATCAGTTACAGGAGTCATCTGACCATCAAACTAAATGTCTCCCTTGTTGAGAGAGCTCTGCAGATGGATAGGCAGATGTGCATACAGTTGCGCACATCTGGCATGCAGGTGTGATTCGTGACAGGCCAACAGCTCACAGAATGATTTCTTTTCGGGACAAAGAGGAGAAATAGCCTAAGGTCCTCGGTGAAGTGGTCCATGAGCTCGGGCACTGATTGTTTCTAACGATGGGTTTCTGAGATGGGCAGTTTGGACAAGATGATGAGATGCACAGGCTCAAACCATGAGGGGTCAATGCATTTCCATCCTCCAAGAGAAATGGGTGCCATGGCCTGAGCTGGCTTCTGGGGCTTGAGATAATGGGGAGGGTTAGCACTCCACTCAGACTGCTCCATGTGGGCATAGGGGGTGTGGGGAATGTGGGCGATGGATGGAACAAGAGAGGTATGGAGCTGATGACTTTTATAGCCAAGTGGTTGGAACATAGCGTTCATTGACAACTCTCTCTATTTTTATGAATTAAAAATTTTTCTGTTATAAAAAGTTAAAAACAAAATCTGTTCCTACATATGGGCTCCCAGAAGTACAATGAATATTATTAAACTTGTTATTGATTCTGGGTAGTGGATGGCTGTCGAGGCAGGAATGGCTGACAGGGAAGGCCACCCTGCAGTTCGAGGGTGAGAGAAGGAAAAGAGAAGGGAAAGAGAATGGACTTGGCACAGTGCCTTTGGCACACAATTCTCTTTCTCTCCCTTCTCTCCCCAAAACACTTAGCAATCTCTCCAAGGAAGGGAACTTGGGGTTCCTCCCATGCAGCCTAAAGAACCGACCAAAGAAGGAACTAGGAGAAATCAAGTGTGCATGAAAGCCACATCCTGTCAGAGATCAACCCTAATCTAAGGTGTAACCCAGGAAAGAGAGCAAGAGAAAAGGAAACAGAAAGGGGGCATAGCAAACACAAAACCAAGGCCATTTCAGAAGATGCATCCTTCAGGGAAGAGACTTCCCTGGGCCGCTGACATGCTCACAGAGCTGGCAGGTGCCCAGAAGAGGTGAGCCTGGTGACTCAGGCCATCAGAAGAGACCTGGCCCTCTCTGGCAGATAACTCTCAGGAGCAGCTGTCTGTGCCCTCACCCACCAGGCAAAGACCATCCCCGCATTTTTTACAGCCTTAATGGGAGAAGTGATGTCAACCTTCCAGCCAGGCCAGCCTCTGCCAGGCCCCGTCCTGGACCCTTCTAAAACCATGAAGACTCTGAACTAAGCTTGGGAATGAGCCTCTCCATTCCTAGATCCCAGTCAGTTGCATAGCTCCCCATCTCCTTTTCTATTTGATAAGATAGGCTTGGGGTAGAAGCCTTAGTGCAGGTGGTTGCACTGAGTCAGGCCACAGGAGCCAGTGCCTGGGCATGAGGTGGGCGCACTCCCTGTCCTCCAGGGAGTCCATATGTCCGTGTGGCCACAAAGAGCCACACCAACTTGAAGGACACGCCCAATCTCCTGAACCCAGCTGTATGTGCTGGAGTCAAAGGCACTTCCATTGGAGGGGTCCTATAATCTCTTCTCAGAGGCTTGCCCTGCTAACCTCAGTTTTGCATTGTTATCAGCTGCTCTCCCTGCTTCTTCCTGCCTCCTTCCCATTCTGTCTCGTGTTCCTTCCCACATCTGGGTCTACACCTGCCTTCCCCAATTTCTCCCGGGCCTCCCCCAACCCCTCCTCTCCAGGCTCCTGTGCACAGCTGGGCTCTCTGGGGATGCCGCTATCTGGGCTGTAGCTCTATGGGCACAGGTGGCGCTGGCAGATGCAAGTTCTCTCCGTTCGTGTGGGTAAACAATAAACATGATATTGAAAGATTCATCACCAGGGCCTCTGCCTGAATGCTAATCTGGGTGGGAGCTGATTCCCCAGCCCTGGCGGAGACAGTGCTGCTGTAACTTCTGTGGTAGAGTGGCCAGGAAAGGTCGGCCTGAGTGGAAAAGCATTGATTTCGCATTTGCTTTGTGGGGGAAGACACGTGGAGCTTTCCGGCCACAGAGACTACCTGTCTGAAGGGGAGGATGGTTTATGTAGGACATCTGCTGGCTGCTGGGTCTGGGCTGACCTGTAGAACAAGCAGGTATCTGATGCTGGACTCCTGGCAGCCTGTTTATCACCTTTGTACTTAGGCGTCCGGCTATGTACTGAATGCTAAAAAGTCCTGTGGCTCTTTAAAGCCCTGCTGGTGATCCATTTGCTCTTTGTTGTTAAGGATTACATGTCATGTATCTGTTGCATCTTTGCCACTGGAATCTAGGAATCCTGATGGAGCCTGGACAGGGCCTCCGTGATATCTGACAGAGCAACGTCTAGCTCCTTTCTAAGGATAGATGGATGGAGGAAGGAGACACGCTGATCTCAGAGTCTAAAACATTTCAGGCATCAGGAGGTTCTTGCCTATAGTGAATCGAACCCCTCACACTTCAGAGGAGCTGAAAACCAGTAAAACATGGTGCCTTAGGTGAAAGCTCATTGACCCCTTATCTCACACACTGTTTTCAGCATTCACTTCTGCAAACATAGCAAACATTCATTCCTCCCTTCCTCATCCTTGCACATGCTCATTCATTTATTCAATGACCATTTATAAATTGCCTGGTCATGACCCACACTGGGACAGGCCAGGGGGCAGATGAGTCATTCTGCTATCTCTTCTTCTTCTTCTTCTTCTTTTTTTTTTTTAAACATACTTTATTGATTTTGTACAGAAAGGAAGGGAGAGAGATAGAAAGCTAGAAACATCGATAAGAGAGAGTCATCGATCAGCTGCCTCTTGCACACCCCCTACTGGGGATATGCCCACAACCAAGGTACATGCCCTTGACCGGAATCGAACCCGGGTCCCTTCAGTCCCCAAGCCGACGCTCTATCCATTGAGCCAAACCGGTCTCAGTTGCTATCTCTTCTTATAAGGGGTCTAATCTCACCATGAGGACCCCACCCTGATGACCTCATCTAACCCTAATTACTACCAAAGAGCCTACCTCCAATTGCATTGGGGGTGAAGGCTTCAATATATGAATTTGGGGGTGGAGGGAAGCAAACATTTATCCATAAAATCCCTAGAGGACCCAGGCCCATTACCTGCCTCCTCAGTTAAAGAAAAGCTCTAGATTGATGAAGCAAAGGCAATCAAGCTCCTAAATGGCCTGAGACTTGCCAACTTATCCAGTCTTTCTCCTCTTCCTCCTCCTCCTCCTTTTCCTCTCTTCCTCTTTTTCACATATGTAAACATGTTTAAGTAAACAATCATACAGGCAAACATCCACTCATCATTTTTTATGCAAGTCAAGGTAACCTCCTTGCTGAGATTGTCTGAGCTTCCATATACCCTCCCCCACTACACCCACAAAACATTACTAAATGTTTATCATCTGCATCTCTGGCTAGATGAGGAGAGCTTCTCAAAGGCAAGGATCCTGTTGCACCTCTATCTTTAACTCTAGTGCCTGCCCTCTGCTTGGTCATACGGAGTAAATGCTGACTGAATGTTTACTGAGTGAATGAATGAAGGTGTTTTCAGGACACAAAGATATAAAATATGACCCTGCCCTCCAGGTGCTTGAATGTATTGGGGAACAAAATATTGTTAAGATCACTGATAGCTGACAGAAGTCATATACAGGTATCACACGATAATCATGACATCCTAAGTGCCATTTATGCTGTCGGGTACACAAGCAGTCACATTAATCCTCACATACCCAAACTGTGCCTTCTTTTTTTTTTTTTTAAACTCATACAGGAAGAGGACAATTAAGACTTCTTGCTTTAGTCCCTGAGTGTTACCTTTTGTCATTCTCTGTATCCTGTCACTGTGCCACAGAGATGCAGGATTATTCTTCATGGGGCTGAACCCTGCTGGCCGATGCTGACCACCCACCTTCCCTCAAGGCATTTTGGAGCTGACTTCAGGAAGTCTTTGCACTGTCCATCTTATAGAGACGTTTATGTCCTCATATGGTTTCCTGTTATTAAAATAGGAAGGCTCACCGCTCTTATTTTTCGAGCGCCAGATTCCCAGGGATGCATGTATCTCTGTGCTGTTTTCATACTCCAGCATACACACCACCGAAGCCTGTGGGAGCCAAATCCATCTCACTTATTTAAGTACCTTTCAGCAGGTATTCCCCAACTCCTCCTTGTTTCCCCACCCCGCCAATCTGTGTGGATGTGCTCCATATGTCTCTCTAATAACCTGGGTGGGAGCGCTGCACACACATGGCTGCTCGTTCTGTGAAATCCGTAAAAACTCAAGAGCGAGCTGGCGCATCCTCTTCGCGGCGACTGGGGCTGCCATACGCAGAAGCTTCCCTGGCACCGTCTACCGATGTCTCTCGTTTTCTGTCTTGCTGGGATCTGGGAATACTTTAAATATTCGGCTCGAGGTAGCACTTAGCATTTATTAACTTCCAGTTCTGTGCCAGGCACTGGGCAAGCA
Source organism: Pipistrellus kuhlii (assembly GCF_014108245.1). Lineage (NCBI taxonomy): Eukaryota > Metazoa > Chordata > Mammalia > Chiroptera > Vespertilionidae > Pipistrellus > Pipistrellus kuhlii. The sequence goes on along the minus strand of NW_023425493.1, from coordinate 20,992,379 downwards.
CGCCCATGTTCAAAGCTCAGCTAATCTCACCACCTGTGAGCCTCATTTTACAAACAAGAAAACTGAGGCTCAGAGTTTAAAGGAGCTGGATTAAGGGGAAATGGGAGTTTTAAACCAGCTTTTACAATTTTATGCACGTCTGTATAGGGTTGACTGTGGTCTTGGTGCCACTCTACACATTTACAAATATTAACACAATTAATCCTTACAGCCGCACTTCAAGGTAGGTAAGGAAACTGAGGCACAGAGGAGTTACATAACTTGTGCAGTTACTCAGCTGGTGGGTGGTGGAGCCACAGCCCTGTGCCGCCTGTCAGAGCCCCGGGACTTCCAATCCTGCTCACCCAGGACAAGGGTTTTAGGGGGCGATGCCAAAAGAACAAAGCTCATGAGAAGGCGGCCCCTCCCGCCCTTCTCTAAACTTCTTCATTGTGACCCTAACTGTACAGCTGCCTAGGCATTCTTCTCTTCCTTCATGGTTCCTTTTAAGAGTCCTTCAGAGGAAAATAGTATTTTAAATCTAATGTACAGTGCACATACTTTGCACCCCCTTCTTGCCTCCACTTGGCCTTGGTTTCAGGCCCGTGGGAGCAGAAGGCACTAACTCCCACGATTCATTGCTGCTCCGCTGGCCCCCTCACCCTCTCTCTCAGTGCCACTGTCAGCAAATATCATTAATTTGAAAGGCAGGGGATAAGGAAGGATGGATTTTGAATTAACTAGTTCAGACAATCTGATATTTTTTACTGGAGCATGACGAGGTATCCAGTTAGCTAGGGAACAACAATCGCTTCCTTTGGATAAGCCAATATCTGCTTAACAAGGTTTGGCTGTAAAGAGTGATCACACAGACATCTGTGCATCTCAGAGGTTCCCAGCCTGGATCCCGATGCCCTGAGGCAGCTGCTGGCGGGGGTCCTGTGGGAGAAACAGGATTCTGCTGGGGTAGGAATCCACGCTCCTGCACTCCTGTGGCTCACACATCTTCTCTGCCTTAGCCCCTCAACAGTACCATTAACTGGTCCCCAAGAATTCTCAGGGCTTGTTAGGTGACAATCACTAGTTTTTAAACCCGATAGATCCTGCAAAATGCCTGTGGCAGAGATGGCTGACCACCAGCGAAACTTGAGCCACCCCAGCCATACTATGCAACTGAGGGACTATGTTTTCCATTCCCCTTGTGTCTGGGGTAAGTTGTCACTGGTGGAATATGAGCCTGAGTGATGGGTGTCACTTCCTGGCCCAGGATGGGATGGAGGTGTGTCTTCCCTCCTCTCGCCTCCATCTGCCACCTGGGTGCAGAGGACTACAAAGATCAGGGGTTGGGGAGCAAAAGATGGGGGAGCTGGAGACTCTTATTCACCAAGAGGAGAAAAACTGTGGGGCTGGTGAGGAACACCCCGCAAAGAGACGCTATGAGTGTGCGAGATAGGCTTCTGTTGGGGGGTGTCTACTTGTTTCAGCACCTCAAGTCATCCCAACTCTTTAATCCTTCCATTCTTGTGTTTTTCTCTAGGCAGGGAACCTCCAAGCCCTTGCCTGACTCTAAGCAGAGACCGGAAGTGGTGTCAGAGGGTGAGTACAGGTGCTGGTGAGCTGGCAGAGTGTGGGGAGGAGATGACAGAAAAGCCACCGTACTCCACATGGGCACTGCAGTGGACTGCCTACCTGGTGTGGCCAACTGCCGTGCTGCACAGAGGACTATAGTACCATCACCTATCAATAACAGTGCTTAAGAACATGGTCGTAGGTCACACCTGATAACAGCATTAAACTCTGTTGATCAACCTCCTGCTGCTCATATCGAGCCACACTTTGTGTAACAAGGTCACTTGATCATAATTAAAAAGAAAAACAACAACAGAGGAAATGTAAACCAGAAGCAAAACCTACAAAAGCCACCCTTCCACCAGGCACTGCTCCTCAGATTCTGGCCCCTTTGAGGTGGAAGCTGTACAGGATCCCTCTAGTCACATGTTTAGTTTCTGGGTTTGTGTTGGTTGTTGGTTTTTCCCTTCCAAATATTTACAGAAGAGGCAGAAAAATACTAGTATTTCCTCAGAGAAGAACTTAGGAATGGCACTATCCTCCCCCCACCCCAATTAAAAATAACAAGGGAAAGGATGCTTCATGACTAATAATAATTATGGGAACTATAACTGACATCTTGGAGTATTTAATACGGGACTGGCATAACTCCAAGTGCTACAGTTGTCAAGAGGTAGAGCCAGGCTTTCCCTGCAGGGAGCCAGAGCTGAGGGGTAATGCCGACCTAACTTCTCCCTGATCCTTGGCCTGATGTCCTTGTTTCCCCTGGACCCTCAGCTGAAGTTCAGACTTGGGAATGATTTTTATTTGCTGCCCATTTCCTGCCTTCACACCCTCTTTTCTGGGAGCCCCCGGATTTTGTGCCCAATGCCATAGTCCCAGCAGGCAAGACAGTCTTCATTCACATGCCTGCGCCCACGCTCTCAGGGTCTTCCTCTTAGTTAGGGGGGAGTGAGCTAATCAAATAAATTGCTTACCATCATTATTTAATCAAGGGTCCCCTTTTATAGGCCTCAGATGCCCCCAGTGTCCTGGTCAATGTGCTCCCCAAGTTCTTTTGGATATGGGCTTGGGTTGAAGAAAAAATCTACATTTATTGTGGTGTCTCTTAGTAGGAAGTATACCTGTCATCTCGGCCTGCCCACCTCTTACTTCCCTCCCCACTCCTACTCCCAGTTAATTGGCTACATAGCTACTATGACCATATTTTTAGAACTAAGTTTGAGCTGGTTTGACAAACACAAATTAAGGCGCCATACGACAGAGTAGTTGGAAGTAAAAGTAATTGGAAGAAAATGCATATCTATGGTTACGGTCAGTGTGCATATGCCAACATACCCCCAAAAGAGAGTTTCAATTGCACAGAAGACTTGTGCGTATCTCTCCTGCCCCCAACAGGGTGAGGATGGGGGTTCCATGAGAGCCTCAACTTTTCTGAGACTCAAATGCATATAAAATGCCTAGCACCAGGCTTGTAAATGGGATAGGAGCAGAGTCAGAGGAAAAAGGGCCAGGGCCAGCCAAAAGGGACACGTGCCTAGCACAGAACCAAAATGGAAATAGGAACAAAGTCAGAGCCACAGCCCCGGTGGAGCTCAAAGGCTGCCTTCTCCTTGTCTGGAAGTAGGATTTCAGGGATAAGTTAGCTTCTGTGACACACCTGTCACCTGGGTTTCTGAATATTGAATGTGGAGCCCAGTGAGTGGCAGGTGGGCTCTACATCTGCTACAGGAAAAGCTAAAGTGTGGAACTTGGGTCTCACAAGTCGCATTCCCCTCATTTTCTCCTTGGCTTGTGTAGATGTGGCATTTCTGAGTGGATGTGGGCTTGGGAGGGCTCTGAAGTCTGGTGCTCTGTAACCCAGGACCCTGACTGTGATGGGCCCAGGTGAACAGAAGTTGTGTGTTGACAAGAAAGGATGCTGGGAGGAGGCAGTGCTGGCAGGGAAGGGTGAGGCTGTGTTGTTTCTAGGCGACCTTGGGGACAAGCATGCCTCTGACTTCTGTGCTTCTCAGCCGGAGTCAGCCAGAGCTTCGTTTTAGAAGCAGAACCAGATGCTGCCTCTGAGATCAGCTTTGGGGCTGAAAATAAATTAGAAAAGGAGGGCCCCATGCAGGGAGGCAGCAGGGCAAGGAATGCAGCACGCCCTAGAAAAACAGGATTGAGACCTTGGCCCAGACCCTGGTCAAAGGGGCTGGATGGGCAGGGCTGGAGCAGAAGGCTGGCAAAGCCTTTGCCTGAATTTTCCCTTCTAGCAACTGTGCTTCCATCTAAATGAGGTCCTGGCAAAGATATAGTCCCCCAGTGTTGAAGGGTGAGGAATAAAAGCAGGGCCAGGAAGGATGGCAACAGGCTTGTGTTCCAGTGCTAGGCAGAGTTCCAGGAGGGCCCCCAACATTCCTTCTCTGGCGCAGCGAAGTTCAGGAACTACTGGTCTAGTGAATGCTGGGAGTGCTCTGTTCCGATCCCGTCTTTGGGCAGACACATTGAAGCCCCTTGCTGGGAATATTGGCGGCTGAAGGCTTATAGACATGTCCCTCACTGAGCATTGCCCTGGGACACAGGGAACCTCCCCATCCAAGGTTCCCTTTCCCAGACTACTGCAGGGATACAAAGGCCTGGCCCCTGGCCTCAAATTGGGACAACTCTGATGGCTCTTCTCAGCTCTAGAGCTGCTGCAGGATGAACTGAGGCCTCAGGTAAAACCACATTATAAGTCACCTCCTTCCTCTGCTGAGTCCTGACTTCCTCACCTCCTTCCAGATCTATCTCCTAAGAGCCCCCCAGAAAACCCTCTGCATGGAACTGTGGCTCAGAGTCTGTTTCTAGGAAAACCAGTCCAAAGTGATGAACCTGAGTTAGCAAGAGTGGCGCTCATCATCACTAATCATCAGGGAAACGCAAATCAAAACCACAATGAGATGCTACCTTATCACACAGATAAGAGACAGCAAGTTCTGGTGAAGACGCTGCCTTCAGGATGGCACAGAGTAAAAGATGGGCATGAGGGCCATGATCACATATGCCCTTTAAAGATGACCACGCTACAGGATAGGTGGGACCTCCTGGATGAATCAAGGATATACCTGAGGTTTCTGAAGAGTTCTACAAATATTCCCTAAATATTAGACCATGGCTTAAACACGTCAAGGCTCTTGAAATATAGCCAGCATATGGACATCCCACTCCAGCTCCCCCACGTGGCCACATGGGAGCGATAGGGGGAGCAGGGTGCCCCAGCACAGCTGTGCATGAGTGGACACAGGTCCTTATGAGCAGGCTCAGTGACATTGCTCAGGATGAATGGGAGATCTATCCCTAGAAAGAACACTGGGCCCGTGGCTGAAGGAATGGAAGTTTCTCTAAGAGGCGAAGTGCATCTGGAAGGCTGTGTTCCAACAGTATAAGTCTTGAGGATGGATCACAACCAAGCGCAGGACTTACACCTCTGCATTCAGCATCCAGGGAACTGGCGGACCAATGTTCTTTTCCAGTAATAGATTGTAATAGCCCTATTCATATGGAAGGAATAAACATATTTTTGGAGTATCATGTGATCGTATATTATCTTTAAATTAGGTTAAATATATGAGAGTACTTGGGAAATGGTGAAAGAGCTGCACAGATGAAAGGTATTATGTCTTTTACAGTCTTTATGTAAATGAGCTGATGGGGAAGACTGTGTCCTGGAGACTATAAATCCCTGTACAAATGAGAAGCTGTGTGATTAGGCACTCCCACGGTACCTTAGGCCCCGGGGGAGGCGGGTCCTGCTTCCAATCTGCTCTCCCGGTAGACAGAGCTCTGCATGCCGACCGAGTGGGCTGAAACCTCACGGCCTCCATTCACGGAGCCGTGGAACAGCAGCAATCAAGCTGATCAATTTGCAGAGTAAATTAGGGGGATAAAATCCTGTAACAGATCTCGAGAGGTGGGAGGAGATGAGGACAGAGAAGGAGAAGGAGGCAGGCAGAAATTTTTAGTGGTTAGAAATCTTTAGTCTGGGCATCAAAAAGAGGCAGAAGTGCCCATGTGGAATGGCTTTCCGGATGAGATGCCAGGGTTCCGTGCTGACAAGAATTCTTGTCTCATGTAGCAAATCCCAGGTGTAGCCCTAAAAGCAGCTGCTGGGATGAGCTAGACAGTGGGGCGTGCTCGGAGGGTTGATGCCCAGTAACTCTTCAAACATTCACACTTGCTTCAGCCCTGGTGAAGCTGGTCTCGGAGGAAGCTGGTTTTTGAAGGGAGTTTCATTTCCCAGGGTGAAAAATCTCCCTTGGGTTGGGTGGTTCAGCTGGCGTCTTTAATATTTCATGCTGTTGTGATTATGGTTGTCACTTTTTGTTCAACCAGCGTTGAAGGATGGCTGCCTTTTACAAGCCTGGCGCTAGGCATTTTATATGCATTACCTCTCTATCCTCACGCTTCTACAAGGGAGATACTATTACCATCTGTTTTATAGACGTAGATACTGAGGCTTCAGGAGGGTGGATAACTCGACCATGCAAGGAGGAGGCAGGTCAGCAGTGGAAACAGCCCTGGGAATTGGCACTTTGTGTGGTGGCCACTACCAGGCATCCTCTGTCCTGCTGACCTGCCTCTGCCATGACACAGCTTCTCGGTCACCCCCATTCTGGAGTCTGAGCAGGGGATCCGCCTGGGTGGCTGGGCTCTTCTCTGTTCAATGTCTGGAATGTACATCCTGCCCCAGCAGCTGACCCCCCAGGCCCTGAGAGGTCAGTCCCTCCTCATCACACCAGGGCAGTGAGCTGTGCTGTTCCCATGCCAAGCAATGGGGCCCCCTGCCCTGAGAAAGGAGTTTTTGTCAGGAAAGGTTTTCAGGCTTCAGAGATGCGGGATCAGCATTGTATGGCCTGAACTGTGTCTCCCCCCCTCTCCCTCTCCCTCAGGAATTCATGTGTTGAATTCCTCAGAACATGATTGTACTGGGAGATAAGGTCTTTTAAGAGTTGATGAAATTAAATGAGGTCACTGGGAAGGCCCTAACCCAGTGAGCCAGGTGTCCTTATAAGAATGGAGACTAGGACACAGACACACACAGAGGGAAGACCATGTGAAGAAATGAAAGGAGAAGGTGCCCATCCAATGAAAGAGGCCTGGACCAGACCCTCCCTTCACAGGCCTCAAAGAAATCACCCTGCTGACATCTTGATCTCAGATGTCCAGAACGATGAGAACATAGATCTGTTGTTTCTGTCACCCAGCCCACGGTGTTGTGTTCCACTAGCCCCAGCTGACTAATGCGGGTTCTAACAGTAAAAAAATAAATAAATTAAAAAATAACCAAATACCTGAAAGATTTTTTTTTTCAATTACCTGGAAAGGTTACTTAAGCTGAACTTTACTATAAAACTGATCTTTTTCACCATTTTTGTTTTAATTTCTAGATTGGAGATAACATGGTCTTGTGGGGGGATAGAGCCTGTTCCCAGGTTATCTTTGAGAAAAATATAACCCACTGTATTCTTTGGCTTCTAGTTTTCTCCTGCCTCTTACTTCTGCTGGCTCTTATCTCCATTTCATTGTTCCACAGTTGCCTGCACACTAAGGAATTTCTTCCCTCGTAATTCTGGTTGCAAGGGTTTGCTCATGGCACCTCCAAATTGTCTCACCTCTGGTGACTGACTCTGGGAGAGAGACAGTGTGGGCACAGAGCACAGGCTTTCAGAAAGAGATCCTTTCCATCAATCCAATGACGGCCTAACAGTGATCCTACAGAGCTCAGAATTTACCCTGTTGGATGTTGGCTTCAAAGGGCTGTGTCTAACTCCTTCTGACGAACAAGGCACAGACACTTTGTAAAATGCTGAGGTCTCTGGATATAGGGCCATCTGACCCTGCATTAAAAAAAATTTCTTCCGCCGAAACCGGTTTGTCTCAGTGGTAGAGCGTTGGTCTGTGGACTGAAAGGTCCCAGGTTCGATTCTGGTCAAAGGCATGTACATTGGTTGCGGGCACATCCCCGGTAGGGGGTGTGCAAGAGGCAGCTGGTCGATGATTCTCTCTCATCGACGTTTCTAGCTCTCTATCTCTCTCCCTTCCTCCTCTCTGTAAAATATCAATAAAAAAATTAAAAAAAAATTTCTTCCTTTTCTGTTAAGTAGAAATGAAGTTTCACGAATGGTGGAGATAAGCTCTATGGTGTGTGTGTGTGTGAAATCTCCCTTTAAAGTGTATTGAGATACCCCCACATCCAGGTTTTTTTATTTGGTCTATAAGTTATGTCCTCATCTTCAAAGTATATTTGATCCCAAGAGCTGAAAGACCTTTGCCCAAAAGCAAACATGACACAAGTTCCCGCCAATATGTGTGAAAGTTACACATTATTTTAGACTATGACCCATTGCCAGCTCACAACTCTATCCTGGGATGATTGTGGACACCTGCACCATCAATGTGATTTCAGAACCCCCTTCCCAGATCTACAAATTATTAATCCAGGAAGCTGCACAAAAAGAGAATTAAGTTAGTATCTGGGATTACAAATCCAAACCAGCACTACGTGGTTTTTCCAAATCAAGCTTACTCTATGGATGGCACACTTTTTCTTAAAGGGCCATATGATCACTGAATGAGCATATCTGTGCCCCAGTGTCCCCACAGGAGTGACAGTATTAACATCCTGGACCTGGCGGATTGTTTTTCTAGAGAGTTTAGAAAGAGATGGTATTTACAATGCACACATGCATATGCATGCACACACACAGACACACACACAGTCGCACACTCAACACACACTCACTGTTTAGCTTAGGAATTATGTAGGCTACACATTAGGACTGGTTTAAGATTCCTAAAAGCAACTTAATGCTTATATGGCAAAAAAATAAAAAATAAATAAATAAAAAATAAGCCACCGAACACTTCCCTCTTGCTTAGCGAGAGTAGGGGTAGTTGTTTTGTTAAACAACTTCCTGCAAATCCAGCCAATTTTTACTGGCACTGGAACCAGAGGCTGGGCCTGTGGGACCCACAGAATTGGCCCCTTTGGACACCCCATCCTCTGCTCCCTCCCCAGCAAGTCTCAGAGCCCAGAGCACCACACGTGGGACCCATCAACACGCCTGTGGCTGAAACAGCACAGCGGGCACAGCAAATTGATTTAAATAAAGCATGTCAAATATTTGCTTCAGTTTAAATTCCTAAAATGCCATTTCATTAAATTGTGTTTTCATTTATGTCAGGCGGCTATCATGCCAAAGCTATTTTTTTTTTTTTTTACTTTAGAAGTTAGAATGCACATTTTTAGAAGAAAATACATTTTTAAAATAAATGACTGCTATAATAAAGATATTTGAGCCCCATCACATTGATTTTGTAGGGGAATGATGGATTATGAAGTCTAAAATGTTTTTTTCCTGCAATTAAATATTCATAAAGGGTCTCTCCACCCTCTCTCCCTAGAAGGACCCTATGACAGCTGCCAGTTGGCACCTGTAAGTAGTAACATCCTGGTTCTTATAACTCTCACACCTTCCTCAGAGAGGTGTAGAACAGATTGACATAGAGGCTGGGGTGTGTGTCTTTAAGGAGAAAAAGGGTGCTTTCCCTGTTCCCAAGGGAAAAGGGAGGCCTGGAGGAGAATTTAATTTGTGAGCTGTGGGGCCACCGTGCCTGACCCTGCGCCTTTTTCTCTCAGCAGGTCTCAGAGTTCCCCTTTCCTCTCACAGACCCCGGCCAGGTGACCACAGCCTCGCCTCCCAGAAAGCACAGCAAACCTGGGCCTCTCTCCTCATACACTGATGTCTCACTCAGCACAGGATTGTGTCACTTTTGAGGAACAATGACTCGCACTCATTCACGGGGTGAAAAACACGCGCCGAGCAGCCGCTCTGGGCCAGGCGCCCTCACAGGTGCTGCAGGCGTACGGGAGTGAGACGGAACTGTACTCTGGAAGAACCTGGGGTCTGGTAGGTGCGCACATCTGTAAAAACTAATTACGACAGAAGAGGATTTGGAAGCCACGCCAAGAAAATGTCTCCTTGAAAAAGAACTCTCTTTCTACCTGAAGAAAGCGTGCCGGAGGGCCCTGAATTTCCGGGGGAAATGAACCCACTTCCAAATCGAAATAGAAGCCTTCTCGCCAAAGGAGGTGAAATTTCTGACATGCTGAGTCTGCAGGAGAGGCACAACCTTGGGGGTTTTGCTAGATCTGATATTTCCATGAGGCGGATTCTAAATATAAATTGGAAATGTTTTAAGATTTTTTAAAAAATATATATTTTATTGATTTTTTTACAGAGAAGAAGAGAGAGGGATAGAGAGCTAGAAATGCTGATGAGAGAGAAACATCAACCAGCTGCCTCTTGCACAGCCCCCTACCGGGGATATGCCTGCAACCCAGGTGCATGCCCTTGACGGAATCAAACCTGGAACCTTTCAGTCCGCAGACTGACGCTCTACCACTGAGCCAAACAGGTTTCGGCAGATTTTTTTAAAATTTTTTTATTAGACACCCTAAGTCACAAGTTTTCCTTTTTTCTTTCTTTTTTTTGGGGGCTACTGAAGGAAAGCAATTTTTAAAAATATAAACATTGGATAGATACAAGCTTTTGGTAGCTTCTTTTGGGTATCCATCAAACTTGGAAAAAAAATTCTTTTCTCTGAAAATTGCCCTCATCCAATGTCTCCTCACAAAGATGGAGGGACAGCTCCTAGAACCCCAAGTTCCTGAGCCTGGGGGCACAGCTGACCTGACCTGGGTCCATCAGTTCGCTGGCCTGGGAAATGAGAATTGGGACTAAAAGAGGTTAATGTGTCTACCAATGTCCAAGGACAATGCACTTCTGGGAGCTGTATGGACTTTATCTTCTGCTCACTACATACATGAAAATGCAGAGACCATGGCACTGGCCACAGAGAGAAGCAGAAATGAAGATGGAGAGAGAAACACTGGGTTCTGGAAAGCATCTAGTTCCTGGGCCAGTCCCTGCCCAACGTGGACTCTTTGCCCATGTTCTGTAGGACACCCATGGGTCCAGCACACATTCCATCTTTGGGTAAGTCAGCTCACGTTGGCTTCTGTAACTTGCAACCAAAAAAGTATTGTCTAATACTCCACCTCTCTAGTTTAGGTAAAGCCTGCCTAAATGGCTAAAGGGCCCATGACATCAGATGATTCCCAAGCCCTACCTTTAACCATATGAATTTGAATCAAAAATGTGGGGGGCTGGTGACCCACATTTTGTAACTAGTCATTAGGATATTCCTGTGGGGTTGCAGGTTTTAGAACCGCTGGATAATGCCATAATCCTTATAATTGAATTATGATGGACTAAGGGCTGGCATACATGCTCTGTCACTCTACTCACAGTGACCCTATGATATGGAGACGTTAATTATCATGGGAAATTTGGATCTCCCTCCAGATGTTTCCTTCCATGCAGAAGCAGCTCTACTAGCTATAACACTCTGTCTTTGTCCCCTCACTCATCAGTCATCTGTCTGGTTGCTGAGTTTGGAAGGAGAAACCAGGCATGTAGCCCAGCCTCTTCCTCCCTCTTGGGAGCTGGTCTGCCTGCAGAGAGCGTGTGCTCTCAGACCCACCACTCCTGCTGGAGATCCTCCTACTCAGGCCCCACCGCTGCTGGCAGGGCTGTGGTGGGAGAGACCGTCCCCAGTCCGGTGCAGTGTGACAGTGTGGCAAGTTCTCATGGTGAGGTTCAGGGTTATAGCCGCAGATAGAGCTGCATTACCAGATCTCGGCTTGCAAAGGGGAGATCTTGGTTCTACCTGGCCCACTTCTTTGTCTTATATCTCTGATTGTTCTGACAGGAGGAAGGAGGCCCTGATTAGGTTCCTCAAGACCCCCTTATTATTACAGATGCATTTGCAGATAAGACCATTCTCTGTCCGATGCCAAGTTTAATGTCCTCCATTGCCCCTCGGGGAACCTCTGGAGTGGTGCTTCTCAAACTCACTGTGCACACACTGAATGCCCTGGCAGTGGGTGAAAATGTAGAGTTGGATTCTGAAGGTCTGGGGTGGGACCTGCGAGTCTGCATTTCTAATGAGCTTGTAGGTGACATCACAAGTCTACTCTGTACCCACAAGGTTATACAAAGGACACCTTCCAGAGGTCCAGAGCCATACAGGTGTGGCCAAATGGCCTCCCCAAAGACGGCCATGTCTTAATCCCTGGAGCCTGTGATTATGTCACTGTATCTGTGCATCAATAGGAAATGAATACACAGACACTTCCTTCCTTCATAGCAGCTCAATCTCTGAGGCTGGAGTAGTTCACCCAGGGAAGCAACCTGAGAGGCTTATGCATAAGGCATGCTTGGTAGAAAACGTCTAGTGTTCCTCTAAGAAAAATCCTGAAATTTTAAACACCAAAACTACCAGAGAGAGTGAGCAGAACCCACTAATGCCTGAACAGACTTGATCTTAAGGTAAGTGAGCATGACAAACACGGTGTTAAAAAACTCAGGCCTGATTAACTCCCTGATGGAGCACAGCATGAAACACGCCAGCCGACCAGGTTCTGAGGAAACCAGCAACCGTGCCCAGCGTAGGGAGACTTCCTGTGGGGTTGGCCGTCTGGGCCCAGAGAAGGGTTCGGACTAACAGGTTTCCTGCCCCAGGGAAGCATCCTCCCCCTGCTGCAGAGCCTAGTTTCTCAGGTATTTGCTACAGAGTGGGAGGAAGATGATGTTGCGATGACATCACCAGCTGCAGGGAAACGCCCTCATTCTGGGCCAACTCATCATGGACTGAATTTCAGGTCACAAAAGTAATCTTTCAAATGCTTCTGCGCAGAGTTGGGAATGGGAGCGTGGCTGATAGAATTAGCATAACTCATGCCATTGGGTTCATTCGTTTCTGCAACCCCGATTCCATTTCTTCTATCACTGGTTCATTCACTCATCAAATATTTGTTATGTATCAACCAGAGGCCCAGCACTGGAGAGACAGGGCTAAATGCTATGCAGTATTTCTCTCTCGGAGATGCCTGTCTAGCCAGACAGCTCCAACCAGTTGCACTATATCCAACAGCTGAGCTCTGCCTCCAGGGGCATAAAGGAAGGGCATCCAACACAGACTAGGAATGGAGGTAAGAGGGGATCAGAGAGGGTTGGAGGAAGAAACACTGTTCAAGGTGAATTTTAAAATATGAGAATAAGGTTGGAGCAGGGCACTCTAGTGGGAAAAACAGTGTGGTACTATGAAAGAGCACAGAACATTCAGAAAAGTCGAGAACTGGGTGTGGCTGGAGTTCAGGATGAGTTCTTATAGGGAAACAAGAGGGGATAGGCTGGGAAGACAAGCAGGTGCTGGATGCTCAGATGACGATGACAGAGGCAAGGAACGGAGGTGTTAGCAGGGCTGCGGTGTGTGGGATGTGAGTTTTGAGATCACCCTGGTCACCGTGAGGCAAATATGCTAGAGGGGAGAGAGGTTGGATGAAGGCGGACCAGGTTAAGTCTGAATGGGCTATGCCCAGAGGTGCTCTTTTGAAGGAGAGAGAAAAAAAAAAAAAAAAAAAAAGCCTTGGGGATTAACAAGGGCTTATTCTAAAACTGAATGAAAGCTTCAGAATTTATTCAGTTCATCTGAGAAAAGAGTGAAGGCAATGTTAAGAAACTGAGAGAAGGGGAAGGCTACTGGTGGGCACAACGTGTTCTTTTGGTTCCACATGAGGCTGTGGACTGAGAATAGACGGGAGCGAGGACTGTTCTTAATATGCCATTGTGCATTGTTGTCATCTGCTGTGATTACAGGCTTGGCTCCTGGTTTTTCATTCAAAGCCATTTATTCCAAAACTCTCGTATTCAGAATTTGAGTTCATTCCTCATTAATTCCGTGGCGGATTTCTGTAGCCCGGTGATTGAATTACCTAATAGCACCTGCCCGAAATGATTACTGTATGAGGAAGCCACCAGGTTGTATTTGATCTAAATGATTTGTTTCCTGAAGTTGTAATTTTATTCAAGGGGGACCCAGCGAACTACCTTCATAATTAAAGGCAAGGCCCTGGCTTCCACGGGGTGCCTGGGAGGTTAACGAATGATTAGTAGCTGACAAATGACAACATGGATCTGAGGAAGGCGGCACTTCCCAGGGAAAGTGATGCACTGTTCTAGTCTGCACCCTGATAAGCCTGGTGACCAGTAAGAGAGAGAGAGAGAGAGAGAGAGAGAGAGAGAGAGAGAGAGAGAGAGAGAGAGAGAGAGGAGAGACCCGCTGAGGAGCTGGCCCACACTGTGCTCCTAAACTTGCTCTCCACCAGGGTCTCCATCTGATCGCCTGAACCATTCCCAAGCGGAGGAAGAAGGGGTGAGCCCCTCTACCTGTCAAGGGATCATGGAATAATACTCTGAGTTCCTGTTTCTCTGGGACAGGTCCGGGCAAGTGGTCCCAACAGGAACTGGGTTTCCCATCTGAAGTGACAGTGGCTCTACTGGACTCTTCCAGTAAGTTCTGGGTCTCTTTAAAAGTTTGCATCGAAGGGAACAGGGAAAAGTGGAACTCAGGCTATGGAGAAACATTCTATCATTTTGTTCAGCAATTGAAAAAGAACACATTTTATTTATAATGCATTGTTTAGTTATTATACCCGTTTCCTCATTTTTGTTGATTTAGGTGTAGACGTATGCACAGACACACAATTTATATGCCATCTAAGGACAGAAATAACTTGTACTTCCCAAATCATAAGTTGAATATTTTTATGATACTGACCCCTTTTAATCTCTGAGAATTCTGACGAACAAAATAATACGTCTGAGAGTGAGTGGGAAAATGCTGGAAACCAAATCAGTTTCACTGAAAAAGAGATGTTGACAGGAAGCCAGGAAGGCTGGTCAACAACCTTAATTGCTCTAACCTTTAGTTGAGATTATGTTAGCTGAAGCAGAATCTACCTTATTTGCCCTGTGTAAGTTTCTGTTATTTCCTGCCCAGGGCTACATGTAAATTTCTGTTTATGTTGCTTAAGATGTTTTTCCCAAAGCCTCAATAAAAGGGGATGGCAGGGCCAGAGCAGGGGTAGTTCTCCCACTAGAGTTGGACTACCGCCTGGCCCCCCATATAGCCAAATTGAATTTCTTCAAGTCTCTTCATTTGTGTGCGGCCCTTCTCCAGAAGCTGAACCCTGAATTGGAACTCTTTCTACGCGGGCCGTGAAAGAGAGTCCTGTATCTCCTATAGGAAAACCTTCCAAGGACAGCATGGTGCGCCTCCCTCATCTTTACACCCATGGTCACTCCCCCAACGGGGGGTCCTTGAAACATCTTTTCTGGACATTTCTCCCCATACGCTGCAGTCCTTGTATCACTTCCCCCCTTCTATTCTAGCTGAAATAGGCCCTGTAGCCCCACACTGCCTCCTTCCCAGCCATTCTAGGAAATCCCGACTGGCAACCTGCTTATGTCAATTGTGTGGCTCTTCATTGAGGGAAAAGTCTGCCCCAGGCACAGGTGGAGGGGCCGGCAGGTTGAGTAGCAGAGGCTCCCGAGTGCTTCTTAAATCTCATTATTAGGGCAAATCTATTCTAAAGGTAGGTTTGGCCGACACTTGTGAAATCTGCTCCCGCCACTTCTTGCCCAACATTCTCCCTACAAGGGCCCCAGGCAAACGCTTAGACAGTGGCTCACACACTAGACTACATGGGAAAATTTCCAGGGGAGTTTGTAAAATACGGATTCACAGGCCCCATCCCCACCAACAGAATCAGACTCTCCATGAGGTGGGACCCGGGAATCTGTCATTTGTACAAGATTTCCTGGTGCTTTGGGAGCAGTTGGTCTGAGAGGTGGCATTTAGGGACAGAGGCAGAAAACACCTGTGCTCCCTGCAGGCCTCCTTGTGCAGGTGATGAGCCGATATGCTATCTCTGCTTCCCACACAGGCTCTCTATCTTGCCCGCGTCTTCTGGATGCCTGGTGTGGGTCTGGGAGCATCTGCTTGTGTTCAGGCAGATGGCCTCCACTCTGCGTACATCTCTAGGCTGCTCGATGCAGAAATCCCAGCAGCACTGGGGGCCTGTGGAGGCCATCCTCTGGGTCCCTTTGCAGAGCCCACATCAGAGCCTCCAGCCAGACAACCACCGCCTCTCCCCAGCTCAAGCCTCCGAAGTTAAAAGGGAGCACAGGAGGATGGTTCCCACCTTTCTCTTGTGGTTCAATTAATACATAAAAAACAAATCATCTTCAGTACACAGTCATTTCTGCTGCAAAGTTGTATATTGCCCAGACATTTTGTTTACACATCTGCTCACAGAAATAATATTTCTGAGCTAGGGTGTCATCAGGCCTAATTTAAAACCAAAATGTAGACTATAAACTCAAATCGTTGCTGCAACCACGTCTGTTCATCCCGTCTCCCTCACATACCATGAATGCCTGGTACAAACAGGAGCAGCTGCATCAGAGTCCAGTAACCCCCAGGTATGGGCCTAGTGACAGTGCTCAGGAACTGCAGTCCTAGAACCTACAAGTATGTCCATACCAGTCCCCCTCAGTGCCACAGCCATTCCTTCCCTCATCTCCTCCCACCCCCATAGCTGGTTCTAAATACCATCACCAGGCTCCTGACTTTCATGGTGGTCATCATCTTTTCCATTAACGGCGTTATCTTTGTCCAGGGTCCATTAGGACTCCCGCTGTAATGAGAACTTTGGTGTCGCTGTTCATAACGTGGCTGTTCTGATGGATGCTCTGCATACAGTTCTCACCTGCATCACAGTCCCTCCTGCTTCCATTAAGATGATCATCCCCCATCCCTTGCAGTCATCATCACATTAGAACTCCATTACCTTCCCGACACCACCATTACCTCCCTTATCGCCCCCTCTCCATTTCGGCTGCCCTCACCTTCTTCTTTCCAGCCACCAGCTTTTCAATTACAGCTCCATTATCTTTATTATTACCTCAGTTACAATCATAATTGTTCCCATAACAATTTCAATGTCTATCCACCCCTCTACAATACCAGACCCTGGCCACCTTTGATAAAGCTACAGGCATCCCTATTACACACTAGACAGGTGCTCTACACACCCCGTTAATGTTAGAAGCCCCTTTCTTTTCCTTCATTGAATCAGCCATGACAAGGTTAACCACAAAAGATCCGCCGCTGTCTATGGCAATTTCACTATTGCCACTGTCATTCTGATTTACAGCTCACTGCTCATTTCTCTTTCCAGCGCAGCCAAATCATGGTAATCCTCATCTAAAAGCATCAGCATCCCATCTGCCAGCCCTCTGATATGGTTGCCTCTCTGACCCCATGAATCCCAGCTACCAATTTCTTCTTCAAGGCAGTCCATGCTAACATAATGGGGATGCACCCCTGCATGTCTGACACTTGTGTGTGTGCACGGGGAGAAAAGTGTTCTGCACTGCCCTGTTTGATCCACCAGGTTGTAAGCTCATGGACCAGAGCAGCCTCATTTCCTTTCCAGAGCGCTTAGCAGCTGGACAAAGTGAGCATCCAGAAAGCATGGTTCGCTGAGTGACTCAATGCCTCGCCCTCTTTGTCCTCACACTCTGCCTCCATTGCTATCGCATCAGTCACTATCAAAACCTCATCAATGTAGACTTTATGATTGTGTTGCCCCAAGCTCCCCCTCTTTACCAAGAGATCTATCTCCTCTTTCATTTCTGGACCATTCTCTCAATAATTGTCATGGTTTTGATGGCAGTGGCTCAATGACACCCCCTTCACCTCTCCTTGAGTGTGGAGGGATGGGCGACTCTACGATGACGGCTCAGCTTCCCTTTCAGATCCATGAGGAATTACCAGACCTGTCCTGGCCTCTCTCCAACAGGCATTTGCCATTGCATGAGTGACAGTTACAGGCTAACCTGCACGTGCCAGGGTCCAAATGACTAAGACGGCTTTTCCTTCCTGGTGTCTGGCTGTGTGTTCTCAAATGGATCTTTCAGGGTGGGCTTATGTGGACCATCTCAGTTCAAATCCCTGCTCTGCCACTGACTGAGTTTGATCTTGGGTAAATTATTTAGTCTTTCTGTACCATAATAATAATACCTATTATTATTGGTTACTTGGAGGAGTGAATGGATTAATACAAAGAAAGTGATCAAAATAGCACTTAGTAGATAGAAAGCACTCAACAAGTCTTAACTCTCCCAGGGCTCCGTTTACTTTAGCTAGAAGATGAGGGTTGTACATGAATAACCTCTTAGATTAAACATTCACTGGGTCTGTGTTTCTAGTAGTAGACTATCAGAGTTCTCACCGAGTTTCATCATCGTAGTTCTTAAATCATTTCCCAGCTTCGCTTTACCCTGCAGACTCAGCTGGGAATCCTGTTAGTCCACTGGCCCATTGTCACAACTGTTCTTCCCTGGGTGTGATGGCTGGGCATTTTCTTCTCTGCGCCTAAGGAAAGATTCGTGTGGTTTTGCTGTGGATGAACTTGACTTGGCTGTGTACATGCCCATTCAGCCTGCACTGGCAAAATGTGGGGCTGACAAGTGGCCCTCTCCTGCTAGGCCTGTCCTGTTCCTCCGCCTTTTTATTCTCTTAAGCCAATGGTCGGCAAACCGCAGCTCTCGAGCCACATGCGGCTCTTTAGTCCCTTGAGTGTTCTAATGCCACTTCTTTTTTTGGGGGGGCTCTGTGCAAATGTTTAATGGCGAGCCACACCCACATCCACACCCTAATGCCACTTCTTCAAAATAGACTCGCCCAGGCAGAAAACCAACTTCTGCACATGGGCCACGAAATTTCAATCACACTGTATGTGCGCGCCCGCACGTGGTATTTTGTGGAAGAGCCACACTCAAGGGGCCAAAGAGCTGCATGTGGCTCTGAGCTGCGGTTTGCCGACCACTGCCTTAAGCAATGCTGGCAGTTCTCAGGTGGGACCTGGATATGCCCAACTTTGATGTGGGAGCTATCCAATCAGTCAGTGCTGCTCCGGACACACTTCAAAGGAGATAGGGTTTGATTCTAGCCTTATTTGATTATGTGGCGCCTGCCCGCCTGCCCTCCCTCCCATCTTCCTTCCCTCCTTTCCTCCTGCTCATTAGCTATCCAGACCATTCCACTGGATACCCTCTTCAAGCCTGCCTTTCCTACCAGAGCCCCATGTTCTAAAATAATTTTCCCCTCTTCTCCCTCCATAATTTCTCATCCTCTTCTCTTCATTCTCCTCCTCCAGTGGTCTTTAGAGAAAAAAAAAAATCTAATAAAATAATGAGCATTCTAGGTTGGATAAGTGTGTCTCTCTGGGAATACCTGCCTTTCAGAAGGGACATCTGGGAGGAGCCAGGCCTTCCCAAGAATGTCTCTCAAATGGTAGGATTTGAGACAAATGGCAGAACCAAGTGATTTATTTATTTTATTTTACTTTCTTAACATTTGAGAGGAGGTGAGGGTGGGGTGGGGGAATAATCTTCAGGGCAGGCAGATTTCACAGTGCCAACCAAAGTATACTTTGCAGGCAATGTCCTGCTCTCCATATAAAACCCGCTTGAAGCACACCTAATAAATTATCCTTAATTTACCAGCCTCTCCATTGCTCAGAGGCTATGGGGCTGTCAGCTAATGAAGCCTGAAGGCGTCTCAGCTGCCTCATCTGCATGAAGTTTCTGTGAGTTCTCCACACCCCATTGTTACTAATATGAGAACTCAGTTGTCAAAGAGCAGTCCGAAGTGTGTGAGTCTTTCTGTGTAAACAGCATTCTCCTCAAGCAAACACAAGAAAAAGATGCTCCACTTTGTGATTACAGAGAGAACAGAAATTGGCTGGCACTAGGCCAACTCTGCAGGACCACGGAGACTGCTGACATATTTTCTGCCTCTAGATTGCTGGTCTCTGGCCAAGGCAATCTAAGGGTTGGTACAGAAACCCGAGGGTGTGCGGCAGCTGTGGGGACTGCTCAACCATTACCGTCATTGGCAAGTTTTTCCTTTCTTTTTCTCTTTCTTCTTCTCCCTTAAGTCTTCCTCTTCTCTAGCCCGAGGTGTCCTTTTGCCTTCCTGGCTTTGTGCCACCTCTCCGTCAAGGCTCAGCTCGATGCCTATGCCCTCTCCCATGAGGTCTTCCATGGCCGTCTCCACTCCCCTGAGCCCTATGACACTCCATTCTATTTCCATTCATTTTCATTATATTTTGGCAAAGTTTCAATCGCACTGTATGTTTATTTTGTACATTTCATTTCCATTCTATTTCAGCAATAGACACAGCCAGTGCCAGGGTGCAGTACTTCATTATATTGTTGTGTGTTAGTGTTTTATTTGCGTTCTGGATTTAGAATTGCCTTGGATTAAACCCTATGCTCCTTCATAGCAGGGACTATGATACATCCTTCTTCAGTGTGGCCCATGGCTCTATCCTCTTGTATTTGACACATGAAAATTACTGAAGAAAGACCTGCCACTAGGCCTTCTACTACTCTCTCATATTTTATCTTTATCTGCCTTACCCTGCCTTTTATCTGCCCCATTCCACTTGCCCTTGTTTTCTCTGCTGAAGTGTCCCAGGCTGGTGCATTTACAGCCCTTGCTTCAGCCTGTTGGATGTAGTCCAGGGTGAGGAGGATGCTGGCTCCTAGTTTCCTAGGAGCTAGGTATCACCCTGAACAGGAGTGACTTCTGGCCAATTAGAATCCCTTGGCTTGGCACTGGAAAGAGAGAGGGGCTAACCTCAGGGTTATGACAAGTTGCCACAATAAAAGCTGTTCTGGTCCAATTGGGTCCACAGGTAGAAAAAGCCAATCACAAAACGTAAGTGCTGGTTAACTTCCTACCACCTATTTGTTAGAGGTACCGTGGCTATGCTTATTTGGGGAAAAGTCTAGATGGTTAATTTGCTCTGACAGCTTACCAAAGGGCGCGTTTACATAAGCATGTTCACGACAAATATGGGTCCTGCTTATGATCAATTCTCATCAGTATGTTGTAAAGCAATTTCAGTAAGTACTTAGCTTAATCAATCTGTATCTGCTCACTGACCTTCGGGACTCTGCACGGCTCCCAGCATGCAGTGCGCTTCGCGATGCTGTCTCTTCAGACAGCATATTTCTCAATATTTGCACATGGCTTTCATATTCAATCAACGCAATCATCTGTTCCCTCCTTCCAACCACCTCCCTTGCAGGGGGAGGTGAGAGCCACACAGAGCCTCTGCCACTGGTTCCTAGACCCCTAAAATCTGGAGCACTGAGAAGAGAGCAAGGCATCCTGGGATCATGAAAATAACAGGAAAAATTTTTTAAAATTTATCAGCTTGTTTACACAATTATGTAAATGATGAGCACTTATACAGGGCCGATTCCTCAATTATTCATGGTGTGAAGTGCCTGAAAATTCAATTCAGCTAAATAACCTTTTCTTCAGCTCTTGTTATGAACAAAGTATTATAATTTGAGGAAAGGGAGACAAAGATACAATCTGCTAAAGGAAATCAGAGAAATACACAAATGACTGTAATACTAGCTGAGTAAGTACAATAAGAAGAGCACAATAGAGGCAATAGTTCAGGAAGAGCAAACATCTGATTGCCTGGGTCCAAAGAGGATTCATGGAGGCTGGAAGAGACCCTCTTTCCCAGCCCTGGATCCACTCTTGGTTCAGGCCCCATCACCTCTTATCTGGATGATCAGAGCAGCTTCCTACTTGATCTCCCCCTCTAAGTGCTGCTTCCTGAACCATTTAAAAAAAAGACAATCTGGTTGTGTCCTGGGTCAGCTGTGAACCTCCATTGTCCCCAATGTCTTCAAGAAAGCGTTCAAGTCTCTCAGGCTCTCACACTTGAAGAGGAACAGTCTGTCATCCTCTGACATTGACGTCTTAACACACTTCTCTCCCCACTGTGTACACAGTGCCCGCTACATGTCTTGCTGCCTAAGTGGCTTCAATGACCTTGCCCACGCTGCTCCTTCAACCTGGACTGGCCATCTCCTTCTCTCCTTTTCTCCCTTCCTGGGTTTCCTATCTGTCTGGGGAGCTCCTATGGCATGTTCCTTATGGTCCTCTGTCCCAAGCAGGGCTGGTTGTCCCTGCCTCTTTATAGTACACGACCCCCTCATTCCACTTACCACATACCTTATAATTTGGGGAGGGGGTTGGCATGCTCGGCTACCTTATAACAGTGTGTCCTCCTTGTGGTCAGAACCCAGACTGGGCACAGCACAGAGCAGGTGATCTCTGCCTTTTGCCAAATTAAACCCAATTGGTTGTGTGGATAGGTAGATACACCATTTTCCATGGGATTAAGGGTTAAATACATGATGGGAAATGAGTGTAGAATATTCTTTCATAGAATTTGGGTAAAAGAAGGCGTCAGAGAGTCACACAATCATGCAAAATCTGTTTGTTTGCCGGCCAAGACTTGTTTATCAGCAGAAGGAGAAGAACGTACAGGAAGTGAGAGGATATGAGTGGAACCACTGAATGGAGAAAGGCTCCACAGCAGGTGGCAGGAAAGAGGCTGAGAATTAACTCAGTGGGAGAGTTTGCCTTGCAAGAAGCAGGGACACGTTGTCCCTAGACAGTCAGAACAAAGCCAGGAGCAGCAGCATGCAGAGGCATCCTGAGGAGAGGAGCAGGACTAAACAGATCCCTTTCTGCATGGCCCCATGCTGAGCAAAGGGAGCGATGACCCTACCTGTAACCTGCCATCCCACACACCCAACATCCGTACATTTTCCCCACAAAACTGCCAGATGTTGAGAGAAAAATACAAGTGGATATTCAGAAAGTACTTTATCGTTTAGAGCAACAGCCTCTTAAATGTGATGCCCATGGCAAAAGTTTATCACCACTGAATGGCTGCTTCCTCTGCTAAGGAGCAGAACAGAGCATGGGTGCTCTGTAGAGACCCGGTGACACTGCCCTCTGCCATCTCTGAGGAGCGGCACTGGACCCAGGTGAGCTCTGACCCTCGGAGGCTGGTCAGAGCTTTGGGAGCCCTACTTCTCTGATCTTCCTCAACCCTTCTCATGACACAGACCTCAACCTTTTTCTGAGACAACCTTTCCGATGGCCTTCACATTCAAACTACAGTTTCTGTTTGAATCCACTGGAGCCACAGTCTAAATGAATACAAGTATTTTCCTCCTCGGGGCCCATGAAGTTTTGGACTCTTAGGACCAGAGCAGGAGGAACAGGTTAACCCAGGCCCAGGTTCCTCCCTCCTTTCCTGTGTGGCACCTTACAATTTTTAGCCCTAAGGAAAGATGAAATACACTCAGTCATAAGAAAAGATGAAATATTGCCATTTGCAACAACATGGGTGGACCTTGCGGATATTATGCTAAGTGAAATAAGTCAGTCAGAAAGACCTAAGAACCATATGATTTTACTCATACTTGCGATATAAAACTGAAACTCATAGACACAGACAACAGTATGGTGGTTACCAGAGGGAAGAGGGTGGGAGGATAGTAAAGGGTAAGTGGGGCTAATTCTATGGTGACAAAAGACTATTTGACTGTGGGTGGTGGGCACACAATGCAATATACAGATGATGTACTGTAGAACTGTATATTTGAAAGTTATATGACCTTATTAA
Source organism: Pipistrellus kuhlii (assembly GCF_014108245.1). NCBI lineage: Eukaryota > Metazoa > Chordata > Mammalia > Chiroptera > Vespertilionidae > Pipistrellus > Pipistrellus kuhlii. The sequence goes on along the minus strand of NW_023425493.1, from coordinate 20,969,323 downwards.
CCAATGTCATCCCAATGAGTTTAATAAAAAAGGAAGAAAAAAAAGAAGAAAAAGAAGAACTCAGTGTTACTTCAGGGAAACATGGCAGATGGGCTTTTCTCACCAGTATGCAAATGCAAGGTTGAAGCTCAAGGCTGGCCGCTTCTGAAAGGCTCTAGGAGCGGTGATTATTTGGTGAACCTTATAAAAAGAAGCTTAAATTCAGGGTCATTTCTGCAATGACCAACCCATCAAAAGGGCAAGCAATGTTTTTTTTTGTTTGTTTGTTTATTTTATTTTATTTTTTATTTTTTTATAACCTCAAGATTTCAATCTAAAATCACCATTTGCTTGGTTTGATTGGAAAATGATGGGAAAGAAAAGACAACTGGGTTTTTGTTTACTTATTTTGAAGAATCCATTCATTTCAGCATTTAACAATCCATTTATGTTCACTTTTGGTCCCTTTCCATTCTGTCTTTCACTTTTACTAAAACTTCCAGAAGAGTATTAAATTGGAAGGCAGTCATAGCTCAATGGCTTGATGAGTGGGTTTTCCTCTCAGCATTGAACCTACCTTAAGAGTTACAGAGGACTGAGCATATTCACCAAAATGAAACACTCATACTTCTGATCATTTTGTATAATGATCAGGTAATCACAACATTAATATTGAATTCAGTGACTAAATAGTAGTTGCTCAGTAAATATTTATTGCCCAGAACTAAAAAGTTATCAGAGAGTGTGGGAGTACAGAGAGAGGTTTTTTCATAGATTGTTCCCCAAATTTTAATGCTGGCCTGTGCCCCTTGGCCTCAACTTACCTTTTCTTAAAAATTTTGATCATGAAGACACATCTACACACAGAATCCCAGACCTTTAGAGATGAAAGACACCTTGTAGATGCACACCCCCTCAATTTGAGGCTACAGAACAACCTTTCTCCATGGAAAAAGGTAGTTTCCTACAGACAACAGGGTCAGACAAGAGTTCATTTTATCTTCCTGGTTGTTCACTCTGTATGCAGACTGTAGCATATGAAAACTGGGCTAGACACAAAGGAAGGAGTACTGAAAATTGTTGGAAGAAACATCAACAACTTAAGATATGCACATGACCCCATCTTACTGGCAGAGAGTAGTCATGATTTGAAATGACTTCTTATAAAAGTGAAATAAGTGCCAAAGCAAGACTGAATTTGAACAGCAAGAAGACAAAATTATGACTTCAAACAAAATATACAACTTTAGCATAAACAACAAAGGCAATGAAATTGTTAAAGTTTTGCTTACTTCAGTTCAATCATCAATTCAAATCAAGACTTGCAGCCAAAAATCAAGAGAAAGCTGAGATTCAGAAGGGCAGCAATGGAAGAATTAGGAACGATCCCCAGTGGCAAAGATGTGTCAACAGAGACCAGGGCTAAGATCATTCATATCCTCGTATTCCCAGTTACTATGTAGGGATGTGAAAGTTAGACAGTGAAGAAGGTTGATAAGGAAAAACTTGATTCATCTAAAATATGATGTTGGAGGATAGCTCAATGGATGCCCTGGACTTCCAGAAAGACAAACAAGGGGTTCTAGAGGAAATTAAGCCGGAAACATTGCTGGAGGCAAAAAATGACAGAATTGAAGCTGTCCTACTTCAGGCACATCATGAGAAAGCAGGGTTCTTTGAGAAAGACAATAATGCTGGGAAAAACAGAAGGCAGCAGCAAAAGAGGAAGGCCAAAGATGAGATGGATTGATTCCATAAAAGAAACCATAGGCATGAATCTACAGGAGGTAAGCAGGGCTGTTGAGCATGGTACATTATGGACATCACTCATTCGTAGGGTCACCAGGAGTCAGAGCTGACTCAAGGGCACGTAACACACACTGCTTCAAAACCCATCTGCGGTCCAGAGCAGCCTTGAAGCTGGGAGCTCAGCTCCCCAAATATCACATTTATCTCAATTTGGCAAGAAGCTAAAAGCCTATCTGGGGCCATTTAAATTCTAATGTTATTAAGGGCTCATCTAATCAGCTTTTAAAGTAAGCTGCTTTCAAATGCATGGGGAGTGAAGGTAGGGGAGCAGTAGGCTGAGGGAGGCAGCCTGGGAAGTGCATCTTGGTTTGAATTGTTAAAGAGTCGGCAAGCAACCAATACTTTCTTACTGGGTGACCTCTGCTATTCCATCACCAGACCAACCTAGTGAACAGCCATCTGTGAGTACAGGGGGAGAAGGTTCCTCTGGACAACCCATGCTCTCCTGTAATGTCCAGTGTACACACGTAACAAGGGTCAGTAGAGAAAGATGACTGACCTCCATGCCAGGAGGTGGCTTTGAGATTTCAACAGAGCAGCTGGTGCTTCTGAGAATGACCTCTAACACTGCATCCTGTGGATTTCTGAGAAGTCCCACCCTCAGGAGGCCGGCAGGACCCATCACCCCTGCCCAAAATCATTGGCAGTTGTAAATTGGCTTCAAGGGAGGCCCTGCACATCTGGTGTGGGTCTGAAAAGACTACTGTTAGTCCTAAACTGAAATGGAACTTAACTCTGGGGCATTTATGGCTCTGATGTGCTTTGGGATGACCAATCTGATTCTGACACCAATTCTGAGGTGGGTTTCCCCCCACACTAAGCAATTCTCTGCAACACTCAATTCCGACACCATCTACCCAGAGAGAATATCAGATTCCACAGGTCGAGGGCTCAGACGCACCAGACTGTCCTCCACTGTAGATGCCAATCACAAATCCAGGTTGTCACCTCTACTTCTGACCAACTGGATACAGATTGGAGGTTCCCACAACTCCCTCCCTGGTTTCCATTAATTAGCTAGAGCAGAAAGAAAATTCAGGAAACCCATTTGCTCACTAGATTACTGGTTTATTACAAAGTATATTAAAAGATACAAATCAATAGCCAAATGAAGAGACCCATAAAGTGAGGTCCCAATCAAAGGAGCCTCTCTGTTCTCATGGAAATTCTTTGGACCCCAACCTTTTGGGTTTTATGGAGGCTTTATTGCATAAGTATGATTGGCCACTGGTGATTGAAAATCTCCAATCCCTCTCCCCTCTCCATAGATCAGGGGTGGAACTGAAAATGTCAATCCTTTAATCACATGTTTGGGTCCCTTGGCAACCAGCCTCCATCTTTAGGGGATTTCCCCAAATCATCTCATTAACATAAGGCAGGGATGGGGAATGTGGGGCCTGAGGGCCATTTAAGGCTTGTAAGTCATTTGGTTTGGCCCTGCCAAGGCAATAGGAGTGAGCTAATTAAATGTTTGACCAAGTATAGCAGGCTAATTTTTAAGTCATTATTTTGTATGGCCTACGAATGATATTATAAATATCCAAGTGGCCCTTGGGAGAAAAAAAGTTCCCCATCCCTGATAGTGAAAGGTGTTTGCTGAAATATCAAGACACCTTTATCTTTCTTATCACACTTAGGAAATGCCAACGTTTTAGGAGCTCTGGCCAGAAATAGGATGAAGACAAATATATATTTTTATTATTATACATCACAATGTCATAGGTCCTTCTTTAAACATCAGACTCATCCTTGCCTTTTGAGAATATTCTCTGATCCAGCCACAAATTGGTGCCCTGGGAAGTGCTGGGCAGGTAAGGCTCACTCCAGAAAAGATACGGTGGTTTTCTTCCCACTCCCTGCCCCCTGCACACTGGCTTCTCAGATCCCCTGGTGGATCCGGGCTCCCTCCTTTATCCTTCCAACCCCTCCATCCAAACCTTCAGATACCAGGGCTGGATGAAAATATGTGGGTGCTCCAAGCTAATAACTTATCTCACCTTTACACCAAAATTCTTGAAATATTTATTCAACATCAATGTAGAGGAGGATGATAGCACCCTAGAGCTGGTACTCCCACTGAACCCACATTATTGTAAGTCAGGTTAGAGAGCACTATTTTCACTTGACCAAGTTTCTCTTGTGGGGGGAGAAGACCTTAATCTTTCAATGCAAGTGGTTTGTCAAATATTCTTTTAGCTACACAAGTACTCTGAGCAGAGTGCTAATAAGTAACAAGGTCTCCATCTTAATGCATTTCCAACGATGCTCTTGTGACACCCCTAGTTGTCATAGGGTCCACCCCATGGCAGCTCTGCTTGGTTGCAAAGAACTTAATCTCAACCAGCTCTTAGCCTAGAAGCACCAAAATAAGCAATTCGCTCTCAAGTGTGAATGACTGACAGCCAACTTAATGCAATGATTTCTCTGGTGAGTTTGTACATTCAAAGGTGTTTTAAATGGCCTGGGGTCCTCTGTAGTCAAGTGTCCTCAAGTGAGGCAGGATATCACTAGGATACTCGTTGTTGATTTTAACACGGGTTTTCTTATGGCTAATGAGCTCATGGTACATCTGAGAAAGGAAATGTGTTTTTTTTTCCCCTCAGAACAAACGTTAGCCACCATATCAACAAATTGAGAGAGAAGGTTGTGGGTATATTATCATTGTTCTGTACAAAAAAAAAAAAAAAAAAAAAAAAAAGAGTGCCTTGCCAGTTTGAAAAGTTCCCAATTCAGCATATCAAGTTTGAGTGCCAGAGAGAGTTATTAAGGGAGCAAAATATTCACCGTGCCTGTCAGCTCCGTGAATCTGAGAGCCTTCTCCCATGGACCATTTTTTAGAGGTTATTATTTCAACCTGAAAATTCTTTAGACATATATATGTGGTGTGAAAAAAGAATTAGGAAAGCCTTTGAATTAAAAGAAAGAAAACGACAGGCTTTTCCCCTAGCCATATAAATAGTTATGGATAGAGATAACGGGATGGATATTTTTTCATAATGGTTTATAAGAGGTTTGGAACTCCAGAAATGTTCGAGTCAGGCTGGTGAATAATTTAGTGACTGATTCATGCGGCCCAGGCAGGTGCAGTTGGGTGGGAATCAAGTTTAGCTTCCTGGTGGGGGTGAGCACAGTAACACACTTTTATTACCAACCACATCATGAAACGCATTTCAGAAATATTTTATGAGAAGCCCAAACCGTGGTTTGCTCTAGCTGTTTCCACAATAGCCTGAAGCCGGGGGAGCTAATGCTCCTGACCCCCTCCTTGCAGGGGAAGGTCCCCAGGCCTTTGTTGCAGACACAGTCCCAGGTCCCTGGGAATGTGCAGGCCCTAGTGAAAGCCTCACACTGGCTATTGCAATGATGGATAGTAAAAGAGTCACAGAAAAGGGTACCTTTAGTAATGGTGTCTTCAATGCTCTCTCTTCCCGCAGGTCTTTAATCCTAACACCCGGAGAGCCTGCCTCTGTGCAGCTGCAATGACACGGCCACCTGAAACAGGAATAGAAAGAAATACAGTATGGTTTCAAAACAAGGAGCCTCAGTTTCCCTTCCCATCCCAATGCCACGTCTCCTTTTCAATACACTGGGAGGTACAGCATGCGGGTTTCTAAAGCAAAGCAAACCATTATTTATTAAGTTACTTCCCCCTCTCCGGAGAGTTCTATTTGTTTCAATTATCTTCTTTTATGAATTCTAATAGCTTTGCAATAAAGTGGTAGGTAAATATTTAAGACAAAAATTCTGCAGAATGATTCTAAATCCAGAAATGTGTTGTATGTAGCAAATTGATTCTGAGATCTTTGAAGGTGGCCATAGTCACCTGCCTAGATGATCTGATTATGACCAATGCTTGATACTTCCTCTGGGAAGCCACTCGTCCCTGGAAGCTAACCCTGGGGCCCTCTTAAGTCCTTAACCTCCGAGGCTTCCAATGTTAAGAAAGTCACCACTTACTTTACAGCTCTTCATTGGAGCTGTTCTCACTCTGGACTCTTAACCCCTCAAGGGCAGACTCTCTGTCCTGCTCGCTGCTTCTTAGCTCTTGTCCCAAGCACAGTGCCAGCACACAACAGCTCAAAGAAGCAGTGACATTGATTATAGGGGATAGTTCCCATGCTGGCAACTTGTTCATCTCTTTAAGCGGGCTCCTATGCAGAGTGTGGACCAAGTACCCTTACACAATTCCCAGGGACCATGGACACCGTCCCCAGCAGAATGATTCTGCTGCCGAGGGCATGCTTCCCACAAATCCTCTGAGACCTCTCCAAAGAACACAATGAGCCTCAGGAATCTCACTTAGAAGTGCCTAAAGCGGATGTATTTGCAGAAATCAAGTAGCACTGAATGGTTGAAGGCATAAGCCTTTGGCTAAGGAATAGGCCTGCTGATCTAAGTTATTCCTGAATAAATCAATCTTCCCCAGAGGACCTGATGGAACCTTGGAATTAGAGGAAGCGGAAAAATCACTTAGTTCTGGAGGGGTGAATAGATTTTATCGCCGGTGAATACTCCAGCACATCCACAGTGGCTGCCTAGAGAGCGGGGCTGGGTGAGATCCCAAGGCTGCATTGCTGCCGGGAGGGAGACTGGTCATCAATGCTGTGCCAGGGCCCAGAGCGGGGAGGTGCTGCAGGAAAATGCCAGGTATTTTCCTTCTCCAATTCTAATCTGGCTGCTCATGAAATGGAAGAGTTACAGGTCCTTTGGACAGTGTCATTTGCAGCCTCCTTTTTCGGGCAGATAGCTCTGATATTACAAAATCTCTTCTCCCATGAAATCACAACTTTTTCTCCTTTCTTGCTTCCAGCCACTGATCTCTTTTCCTCTCATTTTATCTGTGAGGTGGTACCCTCACTTTTAGAAAGCTGGTCCTATCTCTTTTGAAACAACTATGTCAAAAGTCATCAAAAGCATTGGCAAAATCCCCTTTATTTTTGTTCATCAAACATTGATACCTTTGACGCACTATTTTATCCTTATTTCTAACTACATATAAGTGTGGCCATTCATTCATTCAAGTTGCATATATTACTGCACTTTAAATTTATTTCTATGATGTTTTTAAAAATTATAAAAGCAACAAGTGAATTCATATGTAGATGGATTAGAGGAAAAGTTAATCCTTTCCTTCCAATCTCAGCCATTGAGATAACATATTCATAGACAAGTACATATCCTGCCACAGTCATAAGTTCCCAGTGTATGCGCATGAAAGGTTTACTTCCACCCACTATATGGAGTATATGGAGTGGAACTGACCAGAAGAGCTCAGGAACTGTTCTGCATTGAAAAGCAAAAGGCCTTTCACCCCCACCAGTCTTTGGGTCTGACAACCCCCCGAAGAGGGGCCAGGCACAGCCTCCTGCAAAGTAGCTCCCTTTGGCTGAGAGCAACTCTTGAACAGGAACTTGGCTGTGAGCTGACAGAGGCCAATACTCCCAGTAGCTGCAGGTTGATAGTCTCAGTTAGAGGGTGCCCCACAGCATCCAGCACATTCACCCTCCCTTCTGCTCATTTAAACCTAATTATGCAGAGATATACAGATACATGGGGTGTGTTAATTATAGTTTTTAACTGAAATACTCTGTAACTTGTTTTGACTTAACATATGTACATCATCATTTCCCCCTAATTTATTTATGCATACATACCCGTACTTTATTTAAACAAAGACCAAATTATGCATCCAGCCTTTTTTAGTGCAGTCTCCTTATTTTCTTTGTTGCTTACCTCTTTCTACTTCCTCTCCCTCCTTTGCTGTCCACATCATGGAGCTGTTCTCACTCTGGACTCTTAACCCCTCAAAGGGCAGACTCTCTGTCCTGCTCGCTGCTTCTTAGCTCTTGTCCCAAGCACAGTGCCCTTTCCACCATGTGGACAGCAAGGAATGGAGACTTTTGTACTTTCCTTCATGCTCATACAAGCACATGCATACATAGGTGTGTATGAATGGTACACTCAGGTTTTTGGTCATTGGGAGCAACCATTTACTAAGAGCCTTCTGAGTGCCCAGGCCTGCACCAGGACCTGGGCATACAAAAAGAAGACTCAGCCTCCACCCTCAAGGAGCACTGCCTACGAGGGAGAGGGATGAGGGAGTGGCAGCCATAACATGATGAAGTCACTGAGGGAAGCAGGCACCAAACACAGTCATTTAGAGAATTAGAGCTAGAGGGCAGGGCTCCTGTGTCCCAGTCCTGGGTGCTTTTCCATTTCATCAGCTTTAAAAGTCAGGATTCAAACTGTGGGCTGCACAATGGCCACAGTGAATTCGAGCAAGTGTGTGCCGAGCTTCCTGCGGCCATGCACCTCACATACTGGTCCTTGTGATGCAACCTGGGGCACCTCACTAACAGATCCATTTCACCTGGGCAACAAGCCACACAGCCCTGAACAGACACCACACAAAGGCCTTTCCTTGGAGTACATTTTCATAATAATTCTTCCCTTTGTCACCATTTATATATTGATAACAAAAATTGATGTGGCTGTGTCACAGTGTGGGCAAGTATGCCTGTGGCACCAAGTTCCAGAATCAGCAGCAGAGATAAATATCAAATGCAGAATGCATGCCCCCAAATCCTTTTAACCTACACACTTTTGGGGTGGAGGGAGAGAGAGGGGACATGGAAACACAAGAGATGTACGCACATACACAGGACTAAGGAGCATGTTGACCTGGATCCCTGGCAACCTCAGCAAACTGACAAGTTCTCTCTGTCCGTTCTCTCTACCCACTCACTCACCTGCACTTCCCCGCTAAGTGCCCAACCTTTTTTTCATTCCATTTTCTGGGGTCAACTTGTAATAGCTCATCACTGGGGAAAAAAGTTTCCCTATGAAATGTGTCGCCAAAAAAGCATATTTTCTTTCCTCATCCAATGCTGATCCCTTTTCTACTGCTTGAGGGTTCAGGACCCCAAGGGGTGGGGCTTGGACTTTTTCACATGGGGTCCCTGCCCCTGATGGCCCAGGCAGGATCCATGGATCTGGGCATCCCAGGGTGCAGCTCAGGAGACCCTGCTGACTCCAAGCACAGATTTTTCTCTGAGGCCCAGTGTTTCTTCCCCTTTGGCCTTGGCATATCATAGGCAGAAGAAAGACCCTGGTGAGCTAGGTGAGACACAGCAACCTAAACCTGCAGAGGTTTCCAACTTCACGGCGCAGTTCATTTTGATAGTCTGCATACACCTTGATACTTGGTTTAGGTTTGTTTTCTGCAAATTGCTGGCCATGTTCCAGTAATAGCCATATGATTGCAAGGATACTGATCAGCTCTCTATACAAACTACCCAATATATGAAAGGACTGTCTATATGTGTTTTTAATTCTCGCAGAAGTCAGTTGCTGAAAATGGATCAGATTTTGAATGGCTATCAAATTGTACCTACTCATCTTAATGAGAAAATGGGAAACTGAGACAACTGTTAGTGATCTCACTCAAATCCAGCTCCTAAACTCACAAGCTCCCCCACTTGAAGGGACCTTGAATGACTCTAGTTTGGGGCTTCTACTTGCAAGAACACACGTTTGAATGTTTCTTAAAAGGATTTCTCTGACCCACTGGTATTGGCAAGATGTTGCAAACCAGCAAGATGTGGAAAGTTCATGAATGTTCAATTATCTGTTGCTGCATAACCATGTACCCCGCAAACTCACTGGGTTAGAACAGTAAAATTAATTATTTCATAGTTTCTGTGGGTCAAGAACTTAGAAGTGGATTATCTGGGTGGTTCTGGCTCAAGGTCTCTCATGAAATTTCAGCTAAGATGTTACTGAAGGCTATTGTCATCTGAAAATTTGCTTCCAATGTAGTTCATTTACATGATGCTGAGTGTTGCAAGAGGCCACCCACATAGGCCTCTCCAGGGCTGCTTGAGTCTCCTCACAAGATGCTGGCTTTCCCCAGGATGAGCAATCAAAGGGAGTCAGGTGGGAGCTACAATGTCTTGTATGACCTTCCTTACCATCATTTCTATAGCATACTATTGGTTACACAAATTGGCCCTATTTAAAGAAGGAAGAGCCAACACAGGGTATGAATATTAGAAAGCAAAAATTAATTGGGGGTCATCTTGAAGACTAGCTAACATCAATGCTTTTTACCTTCATGATAAAGACCTGGCAGAAAACATTTCTGTTTCTTGTGTCTCCATGGGACAACACATGGAAGCACATGGGATTTGGCTCAAATTCTAGCTCTTACCAGCCATACACTTTTGGAAAATATATGTACTTAATTCCTTTTCTAATCTGTAAAATGGGAACAATAATGTTTCCTTATAGGACTGCTATGAGGATTGACTTAGGATACAGATGTAAAAGGCTTTGGCTTTAACTCAGAGCAGGGGAGAAGGAAGGAGCTCAAAACTTTCCTCCTAATTCCACCTCCTGAGTGGTGTGGTTTAAGGACTCTAACCAAGAGTCAGTCTTTCTCCCCTGGTTTCCAAGCCAAATGAGGGGCTCAGCCTTGGTAATTTATGTTTTGTGTCTTTTTCCCCCTGAGAAAGATTTGCTGATGTTTAATAAAGTCAGGAGATGTGAGAGACACTGCAGTTCTCTTATATCTTAATTAGCAATTAATTAAGTGGAGGTGCAGGTGTCTGACAAGCTCACTAATTACCTTTCATCATTATTACAAATGGAAAATATGGTCAGGATGGAACAAGTTTTCCCAGGTTTAACTGAGTGACCCAATGGGGCACCAAAATGAGCACGCACCCTTTCCACACTGTTTTTATTAAAAGCACTTTGAAACCTGGTGACGCCTTGCACTCAGGCACTCAGCTGGCCTGTTACCTTGGGCTCTAATCTTTAGGCTCAGAAGAAGTGGGGTCCCTCCAGAGAAGCACACAGTCACTGTTGACAACTATGCCAACAAGGCTGGCAGCATTTCATTAACACCCTACTCCTCACCATCAAAGAAGATCATGTGTGAAGGCCAGAAGAGAACTGTGCTCTAAGGTCTGAGCTGGAGGACAGAAGGGAGGTGCTTTCTGGTAATGCTCCAGTGCTATAGGCTCCATACCCCAGAAGTTCTAACCAGGAGCTTCAGCAGGACCCTAACTTGGTGATGGTGGCTTCATAACCTCATGTACTCACAGGTGGGATGGCAAGTAGGGGGCCCAGAAACTGGCCACTGCTTGAAGGGCTCATGGGACTGAGTTCTCTGGGGGGAAGGGGAAAGGGTTAGTCTTAGGCAAAGTAAGCTAAGGCCTGGCCTCCATTGTGTTCCGAAGTCACACATAGTGGGTTCTCCACAGGCATCATTCAACAGAGACTAGACCAGCCATTCTTCTAGGCTAACTGGGGACAGGTGAACATATGTCAGACCACCCCTTCATGCCAGAGACAGTGTCCCCACAGGGGATTATGTGTGCAGCATAAGGTTTCTGCTCCAGCCAGACATGTGTGTTTCTATAAATTGAATAATACCTACTAGATTCAGTGCTACTGATCATCATTATTTCTAAACTAGAGGCCTGGTGCATGAATTAATGCACAAGTGGGGTCCCTAGGCCTGGCCTGCAGGATCAGGCTGAAACCAGCTCTCCAACATCCCCCAAGAGGTCCCAAATTTCAAGAGGGCACAGGCCAGGCCAAGGGACCCCATCAGGGCGCTATTTGGGCTAGGGAGGAACATGGAAAGTTGGCCAGCTGGGAAGGGACCACAGGAGGGCTCCAGGGCATATCCAGCCCATCTTGCTCAATCCTGATCAGCTGGACCCCAGCAGTAAGCTAACCTATCGGTTAGAGTCAGGCGTCTTCAAACTGCGGCCCGCGGGCCACATGCGGCCCGCAGAGGAGTCTGATCCGGCCCGCCAGGTTTTTTGGGCAGTGAGCGCAGCCGAGGTGTTACAGTAGGAATTAGTAGTTCATATAGTCCGGCCCTCCAGCTCTCTGAGGGACAGTGATCTGGCCCCCACTTTAAAAAGTTTGAGGACCCCTGAAGCATCTCTTCCCTAGTGGTCAGTGAACATCATAATGGGCAGTTGAGCAGCCTCAGCATATCATTAGCATATTATGCTCTGATTGGTTGAATAGACAACTGGACAACCAGACACTTAGCATCTTAGGCTTTTATTTTATAGGATGGGTTATGTACCTATAAGTGTTAGGGATCTGATCTGCACACCTGGTAGATTTGGAGTAGAATCAGTTGGTATCCCTCATCAACTAAATAACTTCCATTACTCACAACTCATGATATCAACTAGAGAGAATTCATCAGGTCTAACAAGAGATCTGAGGTTAGTGGTGGGGCTGAAGATTCCCGTATGTCTGCTGTACTGTTGGGCACCCTAGCTCTGTTTCTTTTTTTCTTGCCTTCATAGCTTTTCAAAATTTAAATGCACCGAGTAACATTGTTTAATAAGAATATATAGATTTCAAGTATACATTTCTAGGATACATCATCTGTATATTGCATTGTGTGCCCTCCACCCAAAGTCAAATCTTCTGCCATCCCCATATATTTGAACCTCTTACCCTTTACTATCCCCATGCCCTCTGGTAAACACCATACTATTGTCTGTGTCTATGAGTTTCTGTTTGTTGTTTTTCATGTCTATCCATTTGCTGCTTTTAGTTTTATATGCCACATCTGAGAGAAATCACATGGTTCTTAACTTTTTCTGTCTGACTTGTTTCGCTTAGCATGATATTCCCAAGAACCATCCATATTGCTGCAAGTGGGTGGGAATGTAAACTGGTATACCCACTATGGAAAACCGTATGTAGGTACCTCAAAAAATTAAGACTAGAGTACCCATATGACCCAGAAACCCCGCTACTGGGTACCTACCTGAACAATTTGACAAAATTTATCCACAGAGATATGCACCCCTATATTCATTGAAGCATTATTCATGGTGGCCAACACATGGAGACAACTGAAGTGCCCCTTGACAGAGGACTGGATAAAGAAGAGGTGGTACATATACACAGTGGAGCACTACTGAGCTGTAAGAAAAGATGAAATACTGCCTCGCTCTGATGCTTCCTTCACCCTGCCATGGGTGGCTGTGCTGTCAAGGGCAGGAGCACCTTTTCCATCTCTGGGCTCTGTGTAGTTTTCAGCCTACATTCCTGGTGCTTTGAGTTGGTTCCTTACTAAGCAACCCCTGTGCCTTGACAACCTGTGGGTGAAATCACAATCTACAGCCCTATGTGGAGCTGACTCAGTGCATGAATAACGATTAGCAATGCGCTCCACATCTTAAAAGGCAAAAACTACTACACCAAGTGTTGGCAGTGGTTTTCTCTGGGGGCATGTTTTTATTCCCTTTGTCTTTTTGCACTTCATCTATATTTCTTAACTTTTCTCTTATGTTTGTATTTTTGCTTTAGTAATGAGAGAATAAATGTTATTTTAACAATTTAGTAAGTATGGCATCACTTATGTTACAAAGTCTTATTGCCATGGTCCTTAGCCTGGGGTCCACAGAGAGCCCATGCACTTAGATGGAAAAAAACCTCCATCTTTATTTTCCCCAAGCTCTAACCAAAATTTAGCAATTTCTCTCATTTTGAACATGGCAACAAGTCACAGTAGCATTAGCTATAACTGTAATTTTGTCACCAATAGAAATCACAGATATTTTTATATCTCATTATAGTTGGTGCAGATATGTTGAAATATTGTTTAAGCTTATTACTATTTCAAAATTACGGTAGTTATTAGACCCGCCAGCAGATCTTGTTATTTACTGCGTTAATAAAGAAGCCTATATATTACCATATAGAAAATGTGTGGGGGTTTTTAGTATTTTGATAACTGCGTTCCAATAAAAATGCAGTTTTCTCTGCAATCCTATATATTTTGTCTTACACATTTAAACCATTACCATATTCTGAGAAGGGTCTCATATGCATCACTAGGATTTCAAAGGGGTGTTGGGGGGTGTGTGTCTAGGGCATTAAAAGGGTGAATTAGCCCTGGTTTAGCAGGGGAAGAAAGAACAGACCTGTGTTGACACTGCAGAGGTCCAGGCCCTGGGCTTTCTGAATGTTGCCCTGTTGGAGCCCCTTAAAAGCCTGAGAGAAAAGTACTGTTACTGCCCCCATTCTATAGTCAGGAAATAGAGATATCAAGACATTAGTAATCTGCTCAAGGTCATTCTGCTCCTAAATGGCAGAGCTGATTAAGAGCTCAGGTAGGCAGGATGCAGATGGCTGGCCTCCCTTGGCCTCCCCTTATCTCCACAGTTGAGTCAGTATTGAATGTGCTACCTCATTTGTTTGTGTGTGGCTGAGCCAGATGGGAGTTTGTGGTATGGAAGTTGATAGGAAATTCTTGACCTTCCCAACTACAGAACAAATACCTCAAGAGCACTATCTGGGCCATTTTTCTTATCTGTCCAAAGCCCCCAAACACTTGATATTCCAAACACTTAATATTTTCAGCCATGGAAGACACCCCTCCCCCCCTCCGCCATTCCACTTCTAACTCCTGTTACAGCCTCACCGTGGGAGCCATGGCGTGTCCTTGGCCCACCTGGCTTTTCTTATTCTGGAGAAGCCCTCTCCAACCTCTGCCTGTAGCCTGCTCCACTTGCCATTCCTACCTCTTGGCCCACAGTCTGCCTGCATCTAAAGAGAGTAGAAAGTTCTGGTGGCCAAAGGCTGACAGAGACAAATGCTTCATTACCAGGAGGTCTCACGTACACGGTTGTTAAGCAACCACCAAACTTGGACTGCCACACTGGAAGGGCACCCCTTGAAGAGCACTTAGCTGGGCCCTAATTGCATCTGCTAGACATCAATCATCGGGGTAATTTCCTGTCGTAAGACATGTGCTCTCCTTAGTGGGGGGAAAAAAGCCAGAATTGAGGCCAAAAAGATCTTAGGTGTTGGGTTTACACTCAAGAACCTGATGCAGAGTCTTGGGAGCCTCCTCAAACCCGCAGATTTCACCCTGTCAAAGCTGGCCAGTCTCCCCAGTGGTGGATTTTCAGTACAAAGCCAGACCTGGGCTAAGAGGAAACCATGCTATCAACATCTCCCCCTTACATCTATATTTGAGCCGACACTGAGATTCTTGGAGATACAAATAGTGACTCTGTCATCAGTCTCCCTGGGAGAGCCTGATGAAGAGGGCAGTGTATCCTTGAGAAGTGCTGGAAGGATGCTCCCAAACCAACCCACTCAGCCTCCCACACTGCAGTCATGTGACTTCACCACCAGCCAGGAAAAGAAAGCAAAGGGAAGGAAAGGCAAAGGGAGGGAGGGAAAGAAAAAGTATTTACTGATCACTTATTATCTGCTGGAACTAAAAGTCACTGAGCAAGAAATGGCTCCTGGCCTTGAAAAGAAGCTCACAGTCCACAGGGAAGACTCAATCTTGTGTATGTAGAGAGTTCCACATGGCCCCGGTGCCAAGAGTGTATGGAAGGGTGAGCAAAGCATGCTGGATGCCCAAGAATGGAGTCTGAGAAGGCTCATGGGGAGATGAATCCAGGGAAGACGGGAGCACCAAAGCTAAGAAATGAGAAAGAGCCTCTCTTTCAAGAAACAGCGAACCCGCTGTGCAGAGACCTGGTAGCTCCTAAATCTCAGAGTGAGATCGAAGAGGAGCACAGACCCTCTTGCATGACTGAAGTTTTACAGAAACCTCCCAGTTCCTCCTGGGAATGTGCCAGAACCAAGGCGGCCCATCCTTAGGCCAGGCAGTTGCTTATGCGCTATGACTGGAAAGTCTTTACAAAACCTGACAAGTTCCTGTTTCTGAAGCTCACATTTCTACCAACAGATTCATATCTTTGTCTTACTATTTGCTCCTCCCAGAGATACTTGCATTTTAAACAAATACACAAGTCACTCACACTGTAGCATAAGTTAGTATCATCAGCTATTGGTCTAGGTCACCAAGGGAGAAGAGGATTTAAGGATAGCCGTGGAGGACATAAAAAGGATAAAGGGATTATGGCAAAGCCATAAAAATCTTTTTTTAATAATAAAAAAAACACAGAGAGATAAAGCAGACAAATTAACGTACATCACACTTTGTGTGCTTTGACAAGAAGTCAGCAAAGGAGGCTTGAGCTGGTAAGTGGGTCTGGAATATAGAGCGGAAAGGAGCTGGTACTTGGTTTGGTTTTTGGTTTTGGCTTTTCTAGTCAGACCACATTATTGCCATGGCAATTCCATCATCTATTCCTTCCTCTCACCACACTGATAAGTGCCATCCTCGAAACGGAGGCTCCACGTGACCTCCCTGCATTCTGAGCTATGGGTCCTGCCACAGACGGGCTGTGGGGGAAATCTCAGGTGGGCTTCCCCTCTCCTGCAGTCAAACACAGTGTTTCTCTCTGAGGCACCGCTGATCACATTTCCAAACAGCATGAATCTGGAAGGTAACCATCCAGAATCACTCAGTTCCAGGGCCTGACTCCCAGCAGGACCAAAAATCCCAAACAGGGGTGGAGAGGAGAAAGGAAAGACTTTCAATTTCCTTTCATTGGTCAGGATCACTGGGAGATCACACTAAGCAGACTCCAGCTGCCTCAGGAAGGAGACCCACCTGCAGTGTCTGCAGTGGCAGCCCCTCCCGCCTGCAGGTAACCCTGGCCTGCAGCTCAAGGATTTGGTCTCCTGGACAGCATCAGGAGCCCCAGCTCAGCCCTGAAAGAGGGAAACTAGAACTTCACCTTCGGCACCTCTCCTCTTTCCCAGCCTTTTTCCCAGTCCCACCTTCACTTCTCATCTGCCCACTTGTCCCACCAGTGGGGCCCATCACTGGGGCCCTAGCATCATACGCTGCCTATTTCACCTTCTCCTCCCCTGGGCCTTCCTGCCTCCATTCTCATCCCTCTTCTAATCCATCCTCCACACTCCTCCCAGAAGATTTTTTTTCTAAAGTAAATCTGCTCAGGTTATTTCCCTTCTTAAACCTCTCAAGGTTTAAGATGTGCCCAGGACCTCTATGATCTGGTTCCCCTTCTCTCCCTGATCCCCCCTCTCTCTGTCACCCTCCCCTGCCTCATCTCTGCATGCCAACTCCTTGCATATTTCCAACCCCCACACTCTCACTATCTGTACTATTATTGTATCTTCCTAGAAACATCTACCTGATTGAGATTTATCCTCCAAGGAGTCACCTCCTCCAGGAAGACTTCCTGCTTCTCCAGGGAGGGTTAGGTGCCTTACCCCTGCCCTTTCTCCCCTCCACCATGCACTCTCATAATCTTGCCAAATTGTGTTGCAATTGCCTGTATATAGGTTGGCGTATCCTCAGCACCCTACTTTGTGCTGCCAATAAAGGAGTGTCAGCATCACACCGCCGTGAAGCCCACAGCGCAGGCCCTCAGCTCCCTGCACCTAAGGCTAGGCTTGGAGACTACTTGGTAAAGGGGAAACGCACACATTAAATAGTGCTGCATGCTGCTGGCAACTGTGTGCAGAGGGAAAACAAATAAGTGATTAAGGAATGGCAGGCGAGTATTTCACTAAGAGTCCTATCCAAATAAAATAACAGGAAAAGTGCCTTTCAGTTCTGATTAACCGCAGCTGAGAATTAAAGATCATTTGTAACAAATCATTACAGTCAACTGATTAAAAATGAATGAGTTTGTACAAAGAGTCATTACTGAATCTAGGGCTGGGGAAAAGGGGAGAGTTAAAGCACATTAACATGAGACCCCCGACTTGAGTGTGTGTCTGCAGGAGGCTGACTTACCATTTACGTTAAAGGGACACCACACGTCAGAAATAGCATGACATCTGAGTTCAAGTACAGCTTGGGGTCCACACCCCATGCCTGGCTCTGTGAGATTGCTAAAGCCTCTCTAAATTCTCATCTCTGACACTGAGAAAATAATAATAGGGATTCTCAGTATTAGATTGAAACATTACAAATTGCCAACATTTGACTATATTTGACCTACACAAGTGGCAATTTCATATGGTTCAACCTAATATTTAGCAAAAAAAGACTATTGTGTGGATCAAATGAGATGATGGTTGTAAACTGGGAGGCACAGTAGAAATACAAGGCTTTCTGCCAAGTATCTCCCAGCATTAGAGCAAGACTGTGATAACTGGCAGCAGCCGGGTAATACTCAGCTTGGGGCAAATCTCAGGAGTCAAGAGCCTCCCTCAACTGCACGAATCAGTGTTAGGCTGGAGGAAGGGGAAATGGAAGGAAAAAAAGAGGTCAAGAATTCCTTCAACACCCAACCCAGACCCTCCCTTTCTCAGCCCTGCCTCTCTACCAGGGCCCTTGCCCCAACCCTGCTGGCATCTCACTGTCAGTTTGCAGTGGGCTGGGAAGGGGACACTGTGTGGGATTAGATATGCTTAGATCATCTCCAGCTCTGGGGATCAGCCCCCCAATCTGATCTCTCACTGCCCTTGCTCTGAGGACACCTCTGAATCTGAGTCACTGGTATGAAATGGGTTAATAAATAAATGTTTAGTTGAATAAATGAATGAATCGATGAATAGGCTCTCAAATTCTGATGGCTAGGCCAGTTGCCTGTCCTTCTGCCATCTGGCAGGGTGCTAATGGAGGATAAAGGCATTCAGCTCCCATACCCCCGGGCCACGGAATTATCATCACCCTACATCTCCTCATTTGATGCAAACAATGACAAGCAAGTTCTGCATACTTACAAAATACATGTAATGAGAAAGCTTATTCTTACTTTTAAAATAATTTCTATATGGCATTGGTCCAAACCTTCTATTTACCAAACAATTATACATATTAATCCTATATATAATACACACACACACACACACACACACACACACACAGTTTTTTAAATTTCCTTTTTCTATCTGGATTAATTAAAGAATTTATTCAGATTTAACTTATTCCACCAAATTCACTCCAATGCTTTTTTGCCCTTATGTAGGCAAAAACATGCCTCTCTTCACCCTTGCTAGCTCATTATGCTAAAGAGTTGATATATTCCCAGTTTGACCTTCTGCATGTGGTTTCAGCCTGGAACTGGATGGCAGAGCTAAGGGCCACCTGCATGGGTATGACAACGTGCTCAGTCACACAGGTCCTTGTGCTCAGAAGGAACCCTTGCTTATGCTTGGCTTCCTGCTTTGCAGTTGCCATCTTGAAATTCTTAAAAATGTTTGCACAAAGGGCCACACATTTTCCTTTTGCACTGGGCCCCCTGCAAAGTATCTGGCCAGACCTGGCAGAGTTGGAAAGGAAACAGTGAGCAAAGTGGAGGAAGCAAGAGTGATGATGTAATCCAGGTTTAGAGGGGGCTGGAGAGAGTCTAAGGAATGACTAAGCTGGCCAGCAGGGGCCTGTTATAAAAGCTGGAGGGCAGCCTTTGTAGGAAGCATGGCAGTGGTTGAGCATTGGCCTATGAACCAGGAGGTCACGGTTTGATTCCAGGTCAGGGCACATGCCTGGGTTGTAGGCTTGATCCTATAGTGGCAGGGGGCAGGAGGGGAGGCGGGAGACAGGTGATCAGTGATTCTCTCCCATCATTGATGCTTTTCTCTCTTCCTCTCCCTTCCTTTCTGAAATCAATGAAAATATATTTTTTAAAAAGCTGGAGGGCAGAGAGGATCCAAGATGGCTGCTCGGGAAGACACCTAACCGCAGCAGCACACAACAATTTCAATGGAATACAACTAAAATGTAGAGTGTACATTGCCTAGAGCTACAGGTAGTTGACTGACTGAAAATTCTACAACAAGAAGGAAAGAGAAAACCAGAAGGAAAATCAGAGAAGCTGAAAAAAAGCCTAAGATACGGAGACATGCTACGCGCTCGCACGCACGCACATGTGGAGAGGTCGCAGCAGGAGAGGAGGAGAGGGCTGGGTGCTGCCTGGCGTTTCCTAGCAGGAAGGAAATAAAACCCCCAGCCTGGGCTAACCCCCAAACCGGCAGCGCTGACCCCCAGTTATGAGCCAGACCCTGGGGACCCAGGCCCCGGCGGGGGAAACAGGCTGTGAGGCGGAATCCCAAGCGAGCAGCAAAAAGCAAGGCCCCCGGAGTTGCGTGCACATTGTGCGCAGAGGACTGAATGTTGACTTTGATGCTGGATTACCCTAGCGTAGGGGTGTCGAACTCAATCAGAGAAGGGGCCAAAATCTAAAATCCAGCCTAAATCGTGGGCCGAATGGTTTACTGAACAGTCATAAACTGTCATTGTGATGGAAACGCAGCGGAGTGCAGTGATGACAGCGCGGTGCGGGCCACATTGCAAGGCCTGGTGGGACGAATTTGGCCCGCGGGCCTTGTGTTTGACACATGTGCCCTAGCGGGAAGAAACAAAGCCTCCGGCGGCGCTGAGCCTCAGTCCGGACTGCTCTGAACCCCAGTCCTGGACCAGACCCTGGGGACCCAGGCTCGGGCAGGGGGAGACGGGGCTGTGAGGTGGAATCCCAGGGGAGTGGTGAAAAGCGGAGCCCCCAGAGTAGCGCGCACTGCGCGCAGAGGACAGTCTGTTGACTCTGATCCTGGACTCCCCTAGTGGGAAGGAGAAAAAAAAAAGCTCCAGACTGGAGGAATGCGACGGAACAGGAGCCCCTGCCGGACACCAGCCAGCCGGGCGCAGGCAGGGAGCCGGGTGACGGGGCCCCCAGGGGGCGGGGTGCCCCTGAGCCATCGACCTCTGAACACAGGCAACGGAGCCAAGGCCGGGGGCTGCTTCCTGGGCGGCACCGACCCCGGCAACAGGCTGGAGCAGCGCGGGAGCCCGCGGAGAACAAAGGGGTGCCACAGGCCAACCTGCTCAGCTCCCAGGACAAGGAGGAAGAAACCAAAGTTCTCAATGTGAAGAAATCAAGTGAGAGCAAAAGATAGTACAATTACTTAAGGAAGAATACAAAGAAGATCTTGAAAATTCAAAGACTAAGTCAGAACTCAACTCACCAGCCAACATTGCAACATAAATGTGTTTTTTTTAAAAAAGGACAGAATGTTGGAACAGCGGCGGCCAGGCCTAGAGTGCCCAGGCACAAAGCAATGGCAACCGGGCCCGGAGCAGCAACGGCCAGGCCCCAGAGCAGCAGCAGCCAGACCAGAGCAACAATAGCCAGCACTGGAGCAGCCAGACCTGGGGCAGTGGCAGCCAGGCCTGA